>NC_083610.1:39516348-40141348 GCF_029168945.1 Cannabis sativa | reverse complement strand
CGCTATCTTACCTCGTTCCGTGCTCAAGTGTGCCGGTCAGCCTGAGTGGAAGTGCAGCTCGACGTTTTACAGGGCCCTAAACCATAATGTTCAAAATCCGATGAGAGACTCGCTAAAACACTTATCGGGGATTTAAAATAGAAACTAAACTTAACCCTATCGATAAATAGGATGCCAATACCCTAAATTACTTAAAAACGGGAAAAACTAGGGCTCGGGAAAAAGCCCCAACCGGCAGGCCGGTTCCCAACCGGAAGTCCGGTTCCTGGGACCAACCGGTCGACCGGTTGACACAGGCTCCCAGGAACCTAATTCGGTTCGAATCGGGAACCAAAAATCCGACCCCCACAACTCAAATTAATCCCAAACTTTCTAAAAACTTCCAGAACACCTGTATGCATCATAATAAACCAATCCCAAGCAATAAAACTCAACAATTCACTTAAATCCCAAAAACACCATTAGAGGTCAAGGTTTGAGTTCTCAAACTCAAACCTTGATAAAATCTTACTACACTGAACAAAACAATATAAAATAACTCAAGTAACCTTAATTAAACTTCAGAATTCCATTTCAAACAATAGACTTCAACACAGCCCCCCAATAATAAGAACTCAAGAATTACCTAACTTAAGTTTCAACTAAAATCAAAAGAGAAAAGCTAGGGTACACTACCTTGGATCAAAGCTTCACCACTTAGCTAGGAACTCCAAAGATTCAGCAAGCAAAATCAAACCTAGGATAGGTCCTTGAGGTTTCGAAAATGAGAGAGAGAGAAGAAGATTGATGAAATAAGGATGAATTTCTTTTAATGTTATAATAAAAGGATAAAACCCCCTTTTCTTAGTAATTAAGCTAATTTCAGCTAACAAAATTCCCACAACAAGACAAAATAACCATTGCCAAAAGACCTCCTTGCCCCTTCAAGTTAAATAATTTAGTTATAAACTCCTAAGGGTAATTTGGTCAAATAACAACCCCGAGAATTCTAACGCCTCTAAAATTTAACTATAACATCCCACTAATATTTAAGAAATACAAAATATAACTCTCTAAAGGCCTAACGCCGCTTTCCACCGCTTCCGAACACAAACACAGAAATTGAGAAATTCACATAGATAGCATAATAAATATATACGAACTCAAATAAATTCCCATAATTGTGTTATTATTAATAATAATAAAATCTCATACATAAACCTTAATTATTTAATAATTCAAGGTATTAATCATATGCGGTCTTTACACGATTCACCTTTGTCCCACGGGTCGGGCCTCAGTCCGTGGGCCAAAAATCAGTGTATTTTATGTATTTACCCAATTAGTGGGTCAAGCTTACATGCAAACCCTAGAGAGTCACGGGTATGCCCGTACCTAGATTTTAGCCTATAAATACTACGTTATACCCTCATAAAAAGGGTTGGAAATTCATAGTGTAAACACTATATCAAGAAATTATGGTTCTTAAGCTTGCCAAGAACATTGTAATACATCAAGACTATTTAGACAAATACGATTGACTATCGGACTAGGGTTTATTAACACTCGAACCGCGTAAAAATCTTCGTCTCTACTTTCTACTACTTAATTTAATTTACTAACTCTTTCATAATTAGTTTTCGAAAATCTCAGTAAACACTTGCACTAAGCAATTTTTATGAAAGAATATTTGCGGCATAAATATCATATGTTTTTGAATTTATACACTTAAATACTTACTTTTTTTCAACGACATAAATACCATATGTTACATTTTTTCTATTTTTCGTTACTACTATTCTGTTAAGTGGTGACTGGACTTATTAGGATGCCACATGTCATATTATTATTTGTTCATCTCATATTAAGTTTAAAAAACTAAATAATTAATTAAAACATTTTAAAAATTATCTCCCAATCTCTTTCTCTCTTCCTCTTTCTTTTTTATTTCGAAACTATTGATTAATTTTCTTCAAATTTATCCAAAAAGTAATAAATTAAAACTCAAAACCACGAACACGTTGTTATCTCAAATTGTGCACAAGGTGGTGTAGCACTCAACAGGATGATACGTGCTATATATATTCAAATCTGGATGAAGTATACCCACTTATAGTTTTGTCAAGATCAAGTCAGACCCAAAATAGTTAAGTCTGGACCTTTAGTATTTACCATTCGGGCATGCCCCAAGCCTCGCACTACTCCATGCAGTCTAGGCATGCCAATCAAGTGTCATTCTCCTGACAGAAGCATACAACGAGTAAAGATCTTCAGAGATATTTTCCTTAAATATCTCTACAATCACAGTCCATTTAGAATTCCTATCTTTGTGAGATTAACTTTATACAATTGAAAAAATCATGAGATTTGATATTTAAGTTTACTCTGCAAAAATAATTGTAAATTTTCTCGAGATTATTAAAAAACTCACTTGATCAGACCCCCTGTGATCTTGATAATTCTATATAAGTAATATTGCAAAAAGAGGAGTAGACTATTATCATTATTAGAACCGAACCTCTATAAATTTTGTGTGTTCTTATTGCTCTTATTTAATAATTATTTTCTTAATAATTGCTATCACTTTAAAGATTTAATGTCGTTGGCTAAAAGCGAAATCAACACACATAACATAAAACTTATCAAATAAATAAATATTTTCTTAAAAATTAGCCATGTTATATAGATGTTTAAACAAAACTAATAATTGATATAATTAATAATGATGAAATGATAAAAAAAATAGAAAAAAATATGAGAAAATAAATAAATATTTATAAATCTAATAAAAAAAATAAGAGAATTAAAGAGATAATAAATAGTGTTGTTTGGAGTGATTTTAAAGTGTCATATTACTACCTCATATCTTTAACTTCATATATACAGATAAATATAAATTTGAGAGATAATTTTTTAAAAAATTTATTAATTAATTAGTTTTTAATAAGTTTTTTTTATTATTTCATTCAAAATAATAATTTAATTATTTTAAACTTAATTGAGATGGACCAATAACAACATGACTTTTGGCATCCTAATAAGTACAGTCATCACTTAATAAAATGGTAGTAACGGAAAATAGAAAAATATAACTTACGGTATTTTAAGAATTAGAAAGTGCATTTTTCATAAAGTTTTACCATATAATTGGTACATTTTAGTTATAAAAACTATTCAAATAAAATTGAGATTTTTACAAAAATACTAAATTTTGGTAAAAGTTTATAATTTTACCGTCATGCAGAATTTTTTACAAAAATATTATTTTTTTTTATAAAACAACCGTAAAATAACAAAACATAACAATTAAAACAACAGTAGAACAACCAAAAAACAGCCGTGAAAACTTAACACAGTACACAATATAAAACTTACTCAGTATTTTTGAAAAAAATTCCGTCTCACAATAAAAAAATAAAAAAGTTAGAAATTTCAGTATGTGGTGTAAAAACTCCAATAAAATTGGGGAATTACCCCATATACTATATTTTTAATTTTTTTTTTTTCAAATTTATGGGTTGAGTTTCTAAAGTGATTGCAGCGCTAGTTGCAATAGGAGTTTCTATACGAGTTTTTGTTGCAATTTAGGTTGCAAAGCTAATTGCAATAGGAGTTTCTATGTAAAATTTCGTAAAAATGCAAAAATAAAAAAAAATTATTTTGAAGTATAAAAATAAAAAAGTCCCAATAAAATTACCATAAACTTCTAATAAATCTACAGTTGTACTCGAAAACACAAAAGGGTTCAAACCACACAAATATTAACACTCATATGACATGTTGCACAATTAAGATGGGAATCAAAATTTGTATTGTTGTAACTTTGATTTCCAACATCAATTAGATGTGGATGAACATAGGGCTGTACAAAAAAATTTGTAAACCGCCCAAACCGAATAACCAGCCCAAACTGAACCGAAAAAACCGATAAAAATTACAAACCGAAATAATCCGAAAAAATTACAAACCGCCCAATCTGTTAATTGGGCGGGTTGAAAATAGGTCCAACCCGCCCAATTAAACCGACCAACCCGATTTTGCACCTTTAATTTTTTTTTTTTACTTTTTAGTTTTTATTATATATAACATAAATGATTAAATATATAATAATATAAAGTTATATACTTAATTATTAGTTTTAAAGTCATATATGGTGTTGTACTTTGGTGGAATGTGATATTTTTAATTTATCTTTTTAATTTTTATTGATTTTGACTTTAAAACTAAAAAAAAAAAAAAAAATTGGCCGGTTTGAGCGGGTTAACCCGACCAAACTGCCCAAACCGTTGGTCGGTTTATAGATTTTTTTTTTAAAAAAAAATTGGGCGGGTTACACTTAAATTTTAGCAATCCAAACTTTAGATTGGGTTAGAAAATATATAGGATAAACCGCCTAAGACGATCGATGTACAACCTAGATGAACATTCATCATGTTTATCTAGATATATTTTGGACATAAGTTTATTCATAATTACCCAACTTGAGAATCCTTCTTTTACCAATTGTACCAAGAAACACAAAATTATAATATTCAAATGCCTCAATAAACTAATTGCCAATAATATTATTGAAATTGAAATTGATTAGGAACTTTGGTAGATCATAAGTCAAGTCAAGCCGCATTAATGAATATTTTTTATAAAAATGGAAAAAGTGGGTTGTTACAAACTTTGTAAGACATGAATTCAAAGATCACTTTTGGCTACATTCTTTTTATTATTATTTAAAAATGCATGTCAAGAAAGATTAGATAGGTTGCTTTGGTTTCTTCTTCCTTTTCTTGTTTTTTGAGATTCAAAGCAAGAAAGAGCAAGGAATGGTGATGATATGATTGGGGGACCCCAAATAGCGCCGCGCGTGCCATTTCTAGGAGTATCTTTCTCTCTTTCCCTTTGGCTCAAAATTAAAAAAGAAAAGTAATAGTGGCATTATTCTAAAGCTTGCTAGCTAGTGGAGTGGAGTGGTGTACTTATTTGAAGCCGAAAACCTTTCCTACATAATTACCACATATAGTGGATTAAAAATTGAGAGATATTGTACTATTAGGCTATGTTTACAATCACATCCCTATCTTATCCTCAATTTATTTAGGCTCTTTTGGCCAAATATCTATTTAATAGTTCAATTTACACTTGATCTTAATTTTAAAATTTTTGGCATCCTATTGGTTGTGTTGGGAAGTTGGACACCATATATTTTTATATTAGTATAATATTGTTCCTTATCGACCCAAGCTCTTATGAATTTGTTTTTGAATATATTCTCAAAAAATTTCATACTAATGGAGATATTATCTAAGAAAATATACACAAAGTACTATATTAGATAAAGTTGTTAGACTTTCATGTTCATATATATACATTTTTAGTGAAAATAATAAGAAAACTACATAAAAGTAACAGAAAATAACATTCAAACAACATAAAAATAACAAAAACCCAACAATAAAACAACAACAAAATAACAAGAGTATAACATAAAAATAAGAAAATTTGCGGCATAAATGCTTTATATTTTTAATTTTATATACTTAAATACTATTTTTTTTCGACTTTCCATCCATTTTCTTTACTATAATTCTGTTAAATACTGGTTGTATTTACTAAAGTACATGCGTCATATTTTTATTGGTCAATTTCATATTATTTTTATAAGGCTAATTAGGATTTTTGCTCTCTGAACTTTGACATGTACCAAATCAAGCCCTAAACTTCATATCTGCATTCTCAAGTCACAAACTAAGCTTTAATCCAAACTTCATATCTGCATTTTTCCATTACAAAAGAACTCCACTTCACCATCCCGAAAAGAAACCTCAGTGTTCTTGAGATCTGGGTTTAGTTCTCGTTCAGCCAATAAAACTTGCAGACCAAACGAGATCTAAATCGTGTCGCTGACGAAACTTTTCAAAAATGCATATAAAGAATGAGATGGACAGACAGAGAGGGTGTGAAATCGGGGAAGGGAGGAGGGAGTACCTGAGGTGTTGTGCCGTGAAGATGCGCTAGGTTTGGGCTGATCGTCGTCGGGAGTAGGGATGCACATGGGGCGGTGAATTGGCGAGGAGTGCTCCCCCGTCTACATCTCCGTTAAGGATTTTAATCCTCATCCTCACTTATTTTCCATCTGAGATGGGGTGGGGAATCCCCTAAATAAAAAAAAATAAAGTTTATAATAAAAATATAAATATATAAAAATATTAAACTACATAAAAATTAAAATATTACACATTAATTATTATTCAAGAAACTACTAATTGGATATTATCTATCCTTATATACCCACAATCTTTTGTATTTCTAACCAATGTGAGACTTTGGTTGCACACTTAACAGTTGGGTCTATCCTCAAGTCAAGGTCGGGAGAGGGTTGCTGTCTATTATCGACCGACGATGCTCCTATTTACAGTACACCTCATAAAAAAAGTTGTTTTAGTCCTATGTGTTTTGGTATCCAGGATAATGTTTTAGTTTTAATTTTATTTATGATTGTTTACGTTTTAGTTTTTTTGAACCACTTGTAAATTTTTAAAATTCAGAATAATTTATATTATCGAAAAAAAAAAATTAAAACAATTACTTACCATAAATAATTTTAAAGAACTACATCATGAACCAAAGACTAAAAACTCTTCTTTTTAAAAGTATATAATAAATAACCCTAATAAAAATTAATATTATAAAATAAATAAAAACTAAAGATATTAATTTCAATCCTGTCCCAATAGATTTGTGTAGTTGAAAGAAAACTCGAAGCAAGTATTGTATAAAAATTGGATAAAATATTATGTGTATACTTTTTTTTTTTTTTAAAGAAAGACATAATTTATTAAGATAAATTTGTTGTTATAGAAGAACTTAAAAATTGCCAACAAGCTCTGTCCAAATATAATTTCCTAAACTAGTAACAGATGTTATTAGTGTGTGAGTACACTATTTTCCAATTACGGAATAGTACTGTAAGAATTACTACCAAACAACAGCTAATAAAGAATAAATATCTAATGAAATAGATTAAAAAAAATAAAATTGATATTAGGAAAACACAATTTTAAATTCAAATTTACAAATCGTTTATGAATTCATAATTAGTTATTTGTGTATATTTTTGGTGTAAAAAAATTGGCTAAAATATTAGAACACACCTTTACCGCTTGAGTTGGTTTGAGCTTTGAACATGTCTTTATTTGTTTATTTATTTCCTCACATTTTTACGTTGAGATAGAGATGACCACCATAAATATCTTAATCATCTTTGGAAATTGACAATTGGGTTTTATTTTACCATTACAAAACTACAAATTCAAAATGTTGTTAATATCAATTATCTCATTATTATCTATTGAAAGTTGTAAGTGGATACTAAGTAACCGGACAACACAAAGAAAATACTATTGTATTGACTCATCCGCAGTTGTAAACAAAAATTTCTTCCAAGTCAAACAAGTAAGAAACCAATAATTTTTTTCCCAATAAACTAAAGAAAAATTCAATCTTTCTTTTTCTTTATTATTAAATTTATTCTGTCGTTATAGCCATTGGTCCATTGTATCAAACTCGATTCTTTCAATAAACTATTTTAGTAGCCATTTTGTTAAAGCAAGCCAGGAATCACGTGCCCTTTTAAGTTTAGTTTGTTTTCTTAAGGAAATAATAGATAAGAAAATTTTGTATATAAATAAGGAGAATTATGTAAAAGGAATGAATAGAAGAAAGGTTGTGTTTTTGGTTTGTGAGAATCTTGGGATTCTCCAAAATGGGTGTTGGTGGTGTTGTGTTGAGCTGTGTTTGTGTTTGGTTGATTGTGGTTGGAGTTGAGGCATACCCAGTTGAGGATCTGGTGGTGGGATTACCAGGACAGCCCAAAGTTGGGTTTAGACAATATGCAGGGTATGTTGATGTGGATGTCAAAGCTGGAAGGAGCTTGTTTTATTACTTTGTTGAAGCAGATAAGGTGCCTGATAAAAAGCCCCTTACACTCTGGCTCAATGGAGGTTTGATTTTTCTTCCTCCTGTTCAATTGAATTTCATGCCTTTTCAACTAGTTTCAAATCTGAATAGGCAAAAAAGAAAAGGGGAGTTTTTGGTTTTTGTTTCTTTTGGACCTTGGTTGTGGAGTTATTGGTTCCTTTCATTCTTCATTTTCTTTTCCTTGTTGGAGTGTGTGCTTATCTCTATTATTTCACCTTCTCATTCATTTCTTTCTCTGAGATGTTCATGTTCCCTATGCATTTGTATCTTGTTCTCTCTCTCTCTCTCTCTCTCTCTCTCTCTCTCTCTCTCATTTCAAAGTTTGTGCCTTTATTTTTTTTTTTTTATTTTATCTATAGTACATCTGGTTTTGAATTTTGAAATGGAGCTAATTTTGGGTGGTTGGTTTTGGGAAATAAACAGCAGTCTGGACCTGAGCTCCAAATCTTATTAGAAAACCGGTCAAGAAAAGAATCTTGCGCCATATGATTTCTCTCAAAACAGTTAAAGAAGAAAACTTTTTACCAAAAGAAAATGCCAATTACAAAATGTTAAATATGGGAGAAAGACAAAGGAAATGAAGGTGTTTCAACAAATTTAAACTGATGGGATTGTAAAAAAGCTTCTTTTTTTCTGCATCAAAGACATTCTAGTTGGAACAATTGTTAAGAATGTAATGCTATTGATTGTTGACCCTTTAGCTATTGGAATGGATTATTGGTAATCTAACTTGGTATTGGGGTAATCTTACAATACAACAAGATATGAAATCTCTTAGTTTAGCCAGTGATAGTTACTTTCTTCGTGTTCAGGTCCTGGTTGTTCATCTATAGGTGGAGGAGCATTTACAGAATTGGGTCCATTCTATCCGAAAGGCAATGGCCGAGGACTTCGCAGAAATTCAATGTCATGGAACAGAGGTATGATATGAAGGATTGTAGCTTGGACACATAAATTGCAAAGACTGATATACATGTATAATCGTAGTGGAATGAATCCCATCTGTATTTATTATTGTCCTTATGTTTTGCAGCATCAAATCTCCTCTTTATTGAGTCTCCTGCTGGTGTGGGATGGTCATACTCGAACACATCTTCAGATTATAATGCCGGCGATGCTTCCACTGGTAATCTTACAAGCATCTATTGTGCTTCTCAGCTTTGTTTTTCGGTGTCTGTTATTTGGCTTTGAAGTATCTAGTTGTTCCTTTTGATTACAGCGAATGACATGCGTGTATTCTTCTTGAAATGGTACGAGAAATTCCCGTCTTTCAGATCTAGAGATTTGTTTCTTACAGGAGAAAGCTATGCAGGTTTGACAATAGCTAAGATCATTTATTTTTAAAAATTTTGTGCTTTGTTTTCTTCATGATATACATTTATATATATATCTGTGTAACTTTTCATTATAGGGCACTACATACCACAATTAGCTATTGCTTTATTGGATTACAATGAACATTCAACTGGTTTCAAGTTCAATATTAAAGGAATTGCTGTAAGACATTCTTTAGCTTTTTTATATACTCTGCTTAGCTTCTTTCAACATTTTCTTTATTAATTTCATCTGAAATTTTTCATACCAACTTCTCTTGTCTTGTTAGATTGGGAATCCTCTACTCAGACTTGATAGGGATGTTCCAGCTACATATGAATTCTTTTGGTCACATGGAATGATTTCTGATGAAGTCGGTCTCACCATCATGAACGAATGTGATTTCGACGATTATGTCTTTGCAAGTCCCCACAATGTAACACAGTCTTGCAACACAGCCTTATCTGAAGCCAATGACATAGTTGGTCAGTACATAAACAATTACGACGTGATCCTTGATGTTTGTTATCCATCCATAGTCGAGCAAGAGCTGAGGTTGCGAAAATTGGTATTCCAACTGATTCTTTTCATTCATTGCTTTCTTCCATTTGATTTTTTTTTTTCAAAAAAATAAAAGTAATCATCTTTGTGTCCCATCTCTTCTTCTGCAGGCTACTAAGATAAGCGTCGGTGTTGATGTGTGCATGACTTACGAAAGGCGTTTCTATTTTAACCTTCCCGAGGTTCAGAAAGCTCTTCATGCCAACCGAACAAATTTACCTTACAGCTGGTCCATGTGTAGTGGGTAAGTGGCCATAATTCATGGTTCACTAACTCCCAAAAGCAAACTCACTTGAGTGACCATGTCATTGTCTTATATGTCTTGACCAATCTTTTCATGTTTCTTGTGTTATTACAGAGTTTTGAATTACAGTGACACAGATGGTAACATAAACATCCTACCATTGCTCAAAAGAATAGTTCAAAATCACATTCCAGTTTGGGTTTTTAGGTAAAGTTTCTACCTTTGTACAAATGAATAAAAAAATGAAAGTCCCAAACTCAGTTTTATCTACCATTCTTCCATTACTAAACATTATCACTAACCATAACCAAATGCAGTGGCGATCAAGATTCCGTGGTGCCTTTACTAGGTTCAAGAACACTCATCCGTGAACTAGCACACGATCTGAATTTCAAGATTACAGTACCATATGGAGCTTGGTTTCACAAAGGCCAGGTAACCCAATGCTGCAACAAACTTCTTGATTTCTTTGGTGTTCATGTTCGAGTCATGAATCTTATGAGTGGTGTTAATGCGTGCCATGTTTTTCGACAGGTTGGAGGCTGGGCTACCGAGTATGGAAATCTGCTGACTTTTGCCACAGTAAGAGGGGCTGCACATATGGTGCCATATGCACAGCCTTCCAGAGCATTGCATCTGTTCAGCTCGTTCGTCAGCGGCCGAAGGCTGCCAAACAATACCCGTCCTTCTATTGATGATTGAGAAGAGTTACTATTGAGTGGAAGATTAGTAGCTTTTTTCTTTTTAGTTGAAGAATATAGAAAATTTGCTTTTCATAAAGGCAATAAGGAAAGATGATAATAGTGATTGGTTAGTTTTCATGGAATATTTATCAAAGAAAGAAAGGGAAAACAATTGATTGTATTTTGCAAAATTGTTAAAATGTGATTAAGCAATTTCTACATTCCTTCTTTGTGTAGTTGGACAGACTTGCCACGAGGTTCTTGATTAACTGTTCTTCTTATGGAATATTTTGGAATTTTTGTTTTAAACTTGAAGAAGATAATTAGGTTGCACTTGCAGATAAAATGATGGTTGTATTTATAATATAAGGTTCTCTTTACAATTTTTTCAACCCTTTTACAAATTGTCTAGAAAACTATTTATAGTAGAGCTCTATTAGCTCTAATTTACAAGCTATTATTTTATTTTACTTTCCTTTTTGCTATGTTGAAGTAAGAACTTGTGCAAATGAATTTACTCTAGTTATAAATACGAGTCCTCCAATGGAGGTTTTGGTTTGTAATCTTAGATAGTGAAGTTCATTTCCCTCTAGTTATGCATTTGGGTGTGTTCGTTTACAGTTTATGTATGGGTATTATTGATGAATTTTCATAGTACCACATCATTCATTTGGTTGTGGAATTAATAACCATCGACTTATTTACATGGAAGTTTAGGACAACCAACTTGTAACATACAAGTCTTAATTGGGTTAGGCACACTATAAAGTTACCAAGCTCATTACACGTAGGAGCATCACATAAATAATGCACCAGATTTGTTTATTAACATTTAACGTACTTAAGAGTGTTCTAGATAAGAGTATGAACTGACCGATCTAATAGAATCGGATATTCAATCATAATTAGATTGGATCGGATGTAAATTTTGAAAATCTAATCGGCTCAGATCGGTTGTTGGATGGGACATCCTATCTAATGCATAACTGACCAAACCGATCCAATTATCATCTAATTATATTTATATATTTTTAAAATATATTTATAATTTTATATATTTAATATATTTTATTTAAAAATATATATTAATTAATTTAGTATACATTTAAAGATTAAAGAAAAATAAATCTTAGATCTAAAATATTAACTCTCATCTTCCTAAATACTAATAAAACTGTCAATGCGTATTGAATAAATTTTATTTTTAGTGGTTTTATTATCAGATCATGAGAATTAGGTTGGACTAAACTAATGTTTATTATGTATGTTAGATTATTAAGTTTTAAATTATATTTTTTATATATATATATTTAATAAAATCAACTTAAACGGTAGTTAAAATAGATTGGATGGATCTAATCCAATCCAATAAAAAACCAGTCAATGCATCTAAAGGTTGGAACCGATCCAATCCAATACATGATCAGATCAGATTGGATGACGAAATTCGATTAGATTGGATCGGATGACAAAAATTAATATCCAATAAATAATTGGATTGGATTGGTTTGGTCCAAATCTATTGGATCTGATTCAATGAATACCCCTAATTCTAGAAATATAACTTAGATATTATTACTACAAAAAATTAAACTTAAGTATTTATTTGCAACCATTTAACCGAGAATTAAATTTAAGTATTTATACCGCAAATTACTTAATATTTTATAAACAAACATTTGAAATAAGTAAAACGAATTAACTCTGTTACTTATATCTTTCATAGTTTCTACACCATATTAATAAAATATAAAGTATAAAAAACTTGAAGCTAAGTATGTGAATTATAAATTACTTTAATATAATTCTTACATATTAACTGAATAAAATAAGTAAATATGAATAAATTAAAATTATAAAAATTCAAATATAAAACACCCTACTATAAAAATAAAAATGATTGTACCATATCTAGATTGAACTTAAATTGTTCTTTACTTTGCAAAGCTGTATTAGTTTCTAAACCATCATTAAGACAATAATTATTCTCAAAAGGAATCATATATTGAAGTATGCAGCATTTACCATTTTAGTATGCATAGCTTGTAGGATTTGGGAAGTTTGAGACATCATGGCTTCGATGCTTGAAATTTTTATGGAAGAACGTTAGGTTTAGTTTTTCCTTTTAAAATAATTTCTCTGGAAGAAAGTTTATATACCATTTAATTTAAGTGCTAAAGTATCTTTGTTTCTAGTACTAAAGAGCAATTTGAACGTTGGCCTCCGAAGTATTGGTCACATTGGTTATGCAACCATCGATTAATTGACATAGAAGTTTTGGACTGTTGGGAATAAAGGATAGTATTCCAATTCCCCTTCAGGATCAATATTTGCGGGAAAATACAATGGGGACTCCAAAATTTCTTTCTGATGTGAAAGATCAGTCAAAGCTGCAATCACAGAGCATATTCAGAATTTTTGGATATCTTCCAATGTAAATAGTACTTTATGAATAATAATCAAAGGACTAAATGCACGCCAAGAAATTATCTCGTGGCTAATAAAAACCACGGCAAACCTTCCACTATAACAATAATAATGGGTACACAATATTACACTCTCAAGTTTTGACAAATACTTGAGGAATACACTCAAATCTCTCACACTCACTAGTGTGGCAATCTCACCATCTCTCTACAAAATATTTCTCATAATTTTGTAGGAACTCTCTATTAGAATATTTCTAATTAAGGAAATAAAATAATATTATTGATTGTGATAAATGAATATTTTATATTCATTGAATCTGGACAGAATCAATTACGTAATATTCTATATATGGTCAGATTTCTATATTCATTACCTGATTTGATTTCCTGAATTAATTGTCAAAATATTCTGACAATTAATGTGGCACAGATACTGATGGAGTATCTCACCTATAAATATAGGGTCTCGGTCCCCGAGCTCCTCACTCATTCTGTTCATAACAGCAAAATCCATCTAAAGAGAGTTGAGAGAGCGAGGAAGCCCGATTACCCACATCAATCGGTTTCTTTTGCAGATCAAGCTTATGTGGGTTTGAAGCTCAAGAATCAATGACGGGAGGTATTTCGATCCTTATTCATAGTGTATATATGTCTGATTTAATTCCGCATTTTATACATAAACATATATATTTCAGTTTATACATATAAATTGTCTAACAGTTGGTATCAGAGCGGTTTTATCTCTGCCTTAATTTTGGTTGAGCTTTATATATATACACATATACACTGTTTATATATATATATTTGTTTTCGGTTCAGTTCGTGTGTATACATATATACTTATATTCATACCATTTATATTATATATACATTTTCATCAGTATATATATATCTTTATTCATACCATTCATATATATATATACTATATACATAGACGTTCGGTATATATAATTTTCATTTTTTGGTATGTTTACATACATATGTATATATGTTTATATATATATATTGTATATTATATTTATGCTTTATTGCATAATACATTCATAATATTCATTTTCATTATGTATATACATGCATATATATATAACATAAAGTTATCGGGTGTAAATAAAGTTTAATTTTTCCGTTTTTTACTTTTTTGGTGTTTATTTCGAATTCTAAATATATTACTATATTCGTATAGTATTATAGATCGATCTAAGCATTGAAAATCCATTGAAAAACTTAAGGATGGAAAATTTTTTCAATTAAAACTTTTTCGGACCCGATTAACTTCGCGATATTAAAGTTTATATTTTTTCGTGTTTTTCGTCCATAAAATCTATGTGGATCTCTTTATTATTTGATTTAGAACATTTTAGATTTGAAAACACGCAATTTGGTCATCGGAAACGCAATTTTCGATCGGGTTTGGGTCGGGTCCGTCGGACCCGCGTGACTGATAAACGGGTCAAAATGACCCAGTTTGGCTGAGGAAGACAGCCCAAACGACGTGTCGTTTTCCACTGAGTGGAAAAACGACATGTCGTTTTTCATGTTATATTGGCTGCTGTCGTTTTCCCAAACGACGTGTCGTTTTTCCCTGTGGAAAACGACATGTCGTTTTTCGTATTTTTGGGCAGCTCTTCATTGTACAAAACGACGTGTCGTTTTTCCCTTTGGGAAATGACGTGTCTTTTATTCAGGCTTTTTCAGCGCCCGTCAGAATGGAAAACGACGTGTCGTTTTTGCTTTTTGCAAAAAATGACATGTCGTTTACAGGCAGTGTGTTTTTTCAAAAAAAAAAAAAAAAAAAAAAAAAGGGGGGGGGGGGGGGGGGAAATTCCGAATTTTTTATAAATTTTTTATTTATTTAGAATATTAATTATTTTCCTATTTTTGTGTTAATTTAGTCAATAAATTGCATTTAGTTAATTTTCCATTTTTGTTTAATACATATATATAGTATAAATTGAAAATGGAAATTTGTTCAATTTGGTAATTTATTACATGATTTATTTAGGCATGTAAAAATTGTGCTAATTTGTGCATTTAATTATATATTACCAAATTTATGCATTTTATTATCTAAATTAATTTTGAAAAATCTGCCATTAAGTACATTCTTTAATTCTGCATTTAATTCATTTCATATAATTAATTGTACTAATTTATATATTTACCTTATTTATACAAATTAATTATTAGTGCAAATATTTAAGATATTATATGGTCATAAATGCATAATTAATTATATATTATGGAATTAAGCATTTAATTTCTTATCATACAATAATTGTATTAATTTGTATTTATTTGGCAAATTTATGTTTAATGCAATTAATTTAGATTTGTATGATTTAAATGCTATACATAAATTCCTTTTATAGTGCTAGATATATTTAGAAATATTCAAACATTAAGATAGGTTGAATATTTTATATAGCACATTAAGTTTCATAAAACTTCATAAAATTATTCATAAAACTTCCTAAAATGAATAAAATATGAATAAAATGTAAACATGAATTTGGGACAAATGCTCATATCTAGAACGGTTTTTAATGATCTTCGGACGACCACACTAGGAGCATTAATCTCAGTGATTGTCTACTATGTTAATAACGAAATTACTTTTAGGTAGAGCCCAATACCTAATGTCAAAGTGAAAATATAATTTTATATAATTAGGGAGTAGCCACAACATCCTTATTTGTATAAAATTATATATTAATTAAAATTCACCTTAATGGACATAACTTGTAATCAATTATATAGGTATAATAATTTTACCCCACAGGGATTTTATTATATTTGTATAATTAATTAGGATAATATGTTAAATTAAATTCTCTTAATTTACCCCACAGGGAGTTATGGGGATTTAATTTAATAGTGTTATCACAAATTTAATTAAAGATAGATAATAAACCTTCATTTTCCAAAACTAATTGTTTAATTAAATCTATCATAAAGTTCATCTAATTTTATTAAATTTAAAATTTAGCCCACAGGCAATTTTGGATTTAGTAAAATTTTAATCTTCAGTTTATACTTTGGTGTCTAGTGAACCACATAATTTTAAATAATTAGGGAGTAGCCACAGCATCCTTAATTATATAAAATTATATACATTAAGTGGATCAAGATCACATAATGGACATGAATTATGTGAACATAATAATCTTACCCTACAGGGATTTTATTATATTTACATAATTAATATGTTAAATTAAATTCTCTTAATTTATCCCACGGGAAATTATGTAGATTTAATTTAATAATTTTATCATAAAGTATAAAATTTTGAAACATTTATAAATAATTAAGTGTTTCATACCTTTCATTAAGATAGAAATATTAAACTTTAAGTTTTTCATAAATTGTGTAAATCTATCATAATCTACATCTAAATCTAATCTTATTAAATTAAAAATTTAGCCCACATGCAATTTTTGTTTAATAAGATTTCATATTTAAGCATGTTTATTCATTGGTAAAAACATGATTCATTTAAACCTCAAAACTATATATGTAATTTTATTACATCACTATTCATAAATTTCTTCCATACCAGTAGAAATTTCCAAAAAAATTTATTCTGATAACTTAATCTAAAATGTACAGTTTTTACTGTATAATTAAGAAAAATAAATCACACTTTATTATCATCAATAAATTTTAATTTATTGTGTATGAATTCATTCTAATATAGTTAATGTGATTATTAACACATAGTGGATTATTTTAGAATGTTATTCCACATTCATAATTTCTTGCAAGGTTTACAAATAAACCTAAGAAAGTCAGTAACTGTGAGCAAATCTTATCCACAGACAAGATAAGTTCTCACATTTAGAAGTTTAAGGAACAAGCAATATAGTAGTGGCTTTGTTTTAAAATTGGCAAAGACCTTTATGTTCCAAGATTCTATTGAAACTTGATTTAGACACATTTAGAGGTCTTTACTACAAATGATGTCACTCATAAAGATATGCAAGTTCAATCTGACAATAAGAAATGTGTTATTAATAAGAATTCTTCTACATTATAGCACCAAAAATTATGGAACATATCTCCATAAATAGAATAAATGTTAGTAAATGGTGGGGATCTTCATTACACTTGATTTTACTAATTTTATTTAGAACTTGTGTGAATTTCATTAAGAATATGTATTCCAACAAGTCAAAATCGGTGCATACTAGAATTCTATCATATTAGAAATCATACAAGTCAATTAATTTTGAAGACATCGACTCAAATTTTGCATCTCCTTTTTAACGATTACTCACATAAATAATTTTTTTACAAAAGTATAGATTTATATGTTTCAAAGACATTTAAATCTTAAGTAGAGAAATAGTGCATTTTGCATATTAAGATAGTGAGATCAAATATAAAATGGAGAATACTACATTAAAATTCGTGAGTATGGATAAACTCCCAGTCTATTTGTAAAGTTTCCTTAAAAGCATGGGTTCATTGCCCGATACATATGCTTGGTACACCCAAATTATAGTGTGTAACAGATTTAAGAAACTAACCATTTTTTGGACATGGGGTGGAGCCTACATAGCAAACTCCAATCTTTCCTAAATCTTTGTCTATTGATACTCAACAATGGGGTGTACATATCGAATCGTGTTCTAGCCAAAGTTGTTTCTCAAACATATTTTGAGTTGTGATAAGGTTGAAAACCGACTTGATGACATGTACACATTTTATAAATACCCATATATAGTTAGAGTACAATTGTCAAAGAAAAGATCTGGGCCCTAAACCATAAATGAGCATATTTCATTTGAAAAGCTATAAGGTTTAAGGGTTACATATTTCATTATCCATCTCACAACACTAGAATTGTGGAATTAAGAATTAACTTGATCAGTGGGAGTGATCAATCTAGGAACCTAGTTTCCGAGAAAGATCATTCATATTTTCTCAAACTTCCACCTCAAGTGTTAGATTAATTATGATTCACAACAACCCTTAAGATTAATGGTTATTGAGAATTCATAACTAATCATTAATAATATACAAGTCATTGGTAAAATTCTAATAAGTTATGTTATTTAGTAATTGCTTACAATTTCTAAAATAACATGTTATTGAACCATTTGCTCTTTTAAGAGTTTGTTGGTCCATCCTTAAGATGACTTATTAGAACAGTAAGATCAATGTATTCTAGTGATCACATTTTGTACAATAAGAGTTCAACTACAATATTAATTTGAGACACAAATTAAATTATAGAATGATAAAGAATTGAAGTTGTAGTACAATATGCCATGAATGAAGAAATGAATATCTTAAATAGCAATAAAGTTTATCTTTAGTAAAGTTGCCTAATGGGGTGGAGAAAATTAATTGAGCATATATTTTTTCACCAATAATATTCATTAGGCAACATTGAGAAACATAAAGATATAAAAGAATATTCATTGCTAAGAAGTTCATTTTGAACTAAGAATCAATAACAAAGGAGATTTACATTCTCAATTGTTTTTATAAAAGATTCTATTATAGACTTTGGCATTTGTTGCTTGTTTTAATTCATTAATCAATTCCAAATAGTGAACTAGAGGAGAAGGTATATAGACTGCCATAAAGATTTTCCTCTAATAGTGGTGAACATATGCAAGCTTAAAGTGTCTACCTATAGATTAAAACAAACATCTCACAAATTGGTATTATATCATATTTTCCTTTAGGTTTAAAAAGAGAATTATGAAAAAAATTATATACCAGAAAGTTAGTGGGAGTAATATTTGTTTTATACGTCGACAATATGTTACTTGCAAATGATGATAAAAGTTTTCTATATAAGTTGAAATCATTCATATCTTAAATTATTATTTTGAGATAAGGAATATAAATAATATATATAATTTTAATTAATTAGAGAGTAGCCACAGCATCTCTGATTAAATAAAATTATGTATTATTCATCAGATATAACTTTTATCTTTAAGTGTGATAAATTCAACTCGAACCAGCATCTGAAAAATGATCTGGAGTGAGAATAAATTAAGAACATTCATTTGCTTCTATTTTAGAAGCCTAATGTATGCCTAAGAGTCTGAATAAGACTTTGCATTACATTTGTTTCAGGATCGTTAAGTAGTATCAGAATAACTAAAGTTAAGACCACTTTATTTTTCATATAAAGTGATGAGGTATCTTTAAGATACTAAAAATTATATTCATACATATTTTAAGATGAATTGACCATCTGAAAATATAGTTAACCAATTAGATTCTAACATACTTCACTGGTTGTATTGATTCACATGAATCAATATTTTATTACGTCCTTAAAATTACCAGTAAGTTATATTGTAGAGAATCTTGATTGTTATTTCCACTATAGAAGTCAGATTCATTTATTGTTTTGAGGATACATCTCGTATGATGTATTATAGAGTTTCATAGTAGGCCTAGAGTTCAGAATTACAGTTTCATTAGGCCATTAAGAAAATTTTGCGATAAATTCAGCTACAATATTTATGGCTAATAACTTTAAGAGTAC
This sequence comes from Cannabis sativa, assembly GCF_029168945.1. Lineage (NCBI taxonomy): Eukaryota > Viridiplantae > Streptophyta > Magnoliopsida > Rosales > Cannabaceae > Cannabis > Cannabis sativa. Next base: position 40,121,656 of record NC_083610.1, on the reverse strand, counting down.
TGGTCGAAGCTAGCATATCGACATTAAGTATTTAGCCATAAAAAGGCGTGATAAGTGGTCATTAATCACGCAAACTGAATTGGGTGATCGCATAGATCCTTGACTAAAGGCATGCCGCAACACAAATTCAAGGATCATAAAGTAAATATGGGATTCAGTTAACCCATATGCAGTTTTTTTTTATTTGTACAACCAAAAATTATTTAATGAAACTCTAATTTCGATATTTTCTCATATTTATGTGCACCTTAATTTCATCTGAGAAAATTATCGTAAGAGGACCTGAATAAACATAAGGGTTAGGGTTTATTCACTTAAGTACATTGCCACATAAAGTACATTGTTATATAATAAATATATCGTAATACATGGAAGATAATACTCGACTTATAATGAGGACATGTCGCTATGATTCGTATGTTTATTATATAATGAGGAACATTTGGGTTTGAATGTTTTAGTTTAAATGCTGACCAAGTGGGAGAATATTAGAATATTTCTAATTAAGGAAATAAAATAATATTATTGATTCTGATAAATGAATATTTTATATTCATTGAATCTGGACAGAATCAATTACGTAATATTCTATATATGGTCAGATTTCTATATTCATTACCTGATTTGATTTCCTGAATTAATTGTCAAAATATTCTGACAATTAATGTGGCACAGATACTGATGGAGTATCTCACCTATAAATATAGGGTCTCGGTCCCCGAGCTCCTCACTCATTCTGTTCATAACAGCAAAATCCATCTAAAGAGAGTTGAGAGAGCGAGGAAGCCCGATTACCCACATCAATCGGTTTCTTTTGCAGATCAAGCTTATGTGGGTTTGAAGCTCAAGAATCAATGGCGGGAGGTATTTCGATCCTTATTCATAGTGTATATATGTCTGATTTAATTCCGCATTTTATACATAAACATATATATTTCAGTTTATACATATAAATTGTCTAACACTCTCTTTTTCTCACTCTCTTACATTTCTCTTACTAAGAGGTATTCTCACTATTTTTCTCTCTCAAGAGCCTCACTCTTCACTCTTGGAATAGCTTGTGATGGTTGTGATGGGATGAACAAATGAAAGGGATGGAGTTCTATTTATAGGCCTCCTTGGATGTATGAACAAGACACAAAAAATCAATCTTGCATTAAATGCATAGTCTAAAATGTGCATATGCCTCAAGTCAAAAATTACCATTGTAACTTTTTCACATGGTTGAAAAATACAACCATATTTTCACATGGTTGAAAAACAACCATTACCCATCAATTCTCCCCCTTTTTCAATCCATGAGGAAGAATTGAATTTGTGTCTTCATCATCGAGAACTCATCCCAGCAAGCTTGGAACACAACTCAAGCTTATGCCGAGGAATCACCTTTGTTAGCATATCTGCTGCATTCTTGTCTGTATGAATTTTCTGCACTTGGAATAGCTTCTTTTCAAGTGCATCACGAGTCCAATGATATCTAACATCAATGTGCTTCGTTCTATAGTGGTAAGTAGCATTCTTGCTCAGGTCAATCGCACTTTGACTATCGAAATGAATTACGTACCTTTCTTGCTTCAAACCCAATTCTTGGAGAAAATTCTTTATCCATAATATTTCTTTCCCAGCTTCTGCAAGAGCAATATACTCTGCTTCTGTGGTAGATAAAGCAACACATTTTTGCAACTTTGACTGCCATGACACAGCTCCCCCTGCAAAAGTAAACATGTATGCAGATGTAGACTTTCTACCGTCAAGATCACCAGCCATATCAACATCTGCATACCCTTCCAAGATTGGTTCTCCTTTCCCAAAGCTTAGGCACATTTTTAATGTCCCTTTCAGATATCTGAAGATCCATTTTACAGCTTCCCAATGCTGCTTGCCCGGATTTGCAAGGAAACGACTTACGACTCCCACTGCATGAGCAATATCTGGTCTCGTACAAACCATTGCATACATCAAGCTTCCAACTGCTGAAGAGTAAGGAATAGCCAACATCTTCCTCTTTTCTTCTTCCGAAGATGGACATGACTTCTTAGTGAGTCTGAACTGGCCACCAAGTGGCGAAGAAACTGACTTTGCATCCTTCATGTTGAACCTCTCAAGTATTCGTTCAACATAGTTCTCCTGTGACAACCATAATCTTCGAGAAGGTCTGTCACGAATGATTTCCATTCCTAGGATTTGTTTGGCTACCCCCAAGTCTTTCATATCGAAGACTCCTGATAGTTCTTTCTTCAGCTGATTTATCATCTTACCATCCTGACCGACTATTAACATGTCATCGACATATAGTAATAAGATGACAAATTTATCATTAGGAAATTTTTTGATGTAGACACATGAATCTGCAGCTAATCTCTTATAGCTTCGATCCACCATGAATGAATCAAACTTCTTGTACCACTGTCGTGGAGCCTGTTTTAGACCATACAAACTCTTACGCAATCTACAGACAAGATCCTCTTTTCCTTTCACCTCAAAACCTTCAGGCTGCTGCATATAAATTTCTTCTTCTAAATCTCCATGAAGAAATGCAGTCTTTACATCCATCTGCTCAATCTCAAGATCTAGACTCGCTGCTAGTCCAATGATTATTCTGATTGATGACATTTTCTGTAAAGACCGCTTAGTTTAATTTGGAAATTAGCAGTTAATCACGTTTAATTATGAAAATTATTTATAGCTATTTAAATAATTATTATACTGTTATTATTGAATTCAGAGATGCATTTTTTTATGTCATTTAGTAGTTTCATAATTTTGCATTTCCGGTGCCCGGTATTTTGGAACTCGGTGTTTGGCTCAGTAAAATCACAACTTAGTATGTTAGTAGTTTGGGACGGTTTATTAGACATTGGGAATGTCGGGAATGGCCGGGAATTTAGAATTTCCCAAAATACCCCTTTAGTGTTAGTTATGCTATTTTAGTGAGAAGGGGGCAAAATGGTCATTTTGTCCCATTATTATTTTGTCCTTTAGTGGACTTTATATGGTGAAATTATATGAGTATGTGGCATTTCTTTTGGCTGAAGTAAAGAGTTAAAATAGCATTTTTATTTTCTCATTATTCAAAAATTTCAAAGTTAGAAAATTAGAATTTTTTCAAAGCTCTTTCTCTCTCTCTCTTTTCGGCCAAGCTTGGGAGCTGCTAGGGCTGGGTTTCTTTGGTTGATTCTTGTGATTTTCAGCAAGTTCTTAGTAATCTTGTAGAGGTAATCCTTGTCCTAGCTTCCTTTCTTTTAGTTTCTTGATTTTTGGATGAAAAAGAAATGGTTTGCATGCTTATTTTTGAGTTGTTCTTGCTGCTGTATTTTGATGTTGATTTCAGAGGTTTATTTTTGATTTAAAATGTTGATTCAAGCATGTTAGGGCTGGTGATTACTTGATTTTATTAAGTTATGAAATTTTGGCTCAAAACTATGGTTTTCAAAGAAAATTGTTGAAATCTGTTGCTGCTGTTTTGTGATGTTTGTTGTAGTTTTCAGAGGTGATTTTATGCATGTCTAAGTAGATTTGAGTTGGTTTGGATGCTTGTTTGTTAGATTTAACCAAGTTTGAGTTTTGAACTCAAAGCTTGGAGCTTTAATGGTGGATTTTGATTTTGTGCATGAAGCTTTGTTTTACCACTTGGAAAATGTTTATTAGGGTCTAATTAGCAGGTCTGGAAAGTTTGGTTGAGTTTGGAAACGTTTTGGTTGGAGAATTGATTTTTGTGGATTTTCTGGGTAAAACCGGCTAACCGGTTTTACACTACTTGTAAAACCGGTTGCCCGGATTTTACAGTAGTGTGAGAAACCGGTTTTTCTCAACTGGTCGTTTCGTGCTAGTTTCAGGTTTTCAGGCAGTTTGTTTCCTGCTAGTTTGGGGGTTTTTTTGTATCAAGTTACAGTAGGTTAAGTTTGGTTTTAAAACCTTTGTCCCCGTTGTGATTTAGCGTGTCACTTATCGGTGTTGTGATTTTTACGGTTTAGGAGCCTGTAATCCGCCGCGCAGTTCGTTCCAGTCAGGTTGACCGGCACACTTGAATTCGGAATTGAGGTAAGATTAGTATAACAGTATGCATATGTAGATTACATGTTCAGCGTGCATGTAGGAAGCCTGTTAGATTATATTAGATATGTATGTTGGCTTCGAACCATCCAAATGTGTCACGTCGGTACAGGCTGGAGTATGACCAGCAGCCGGAGTATGACCGGTTCGACCGATTAGGCTGATACTTAGGTTGGTGGTTCCGTATTATTTGACGTATCACGTCGGTACAGGCTGGAGTATGACCAGCAGCCGGAGTATGACCGGTTCGACCGATCAGGCTGATACTGTAACACGTCGGTACAGGCTGGAGTATGACTAGCAGCCGGAGTATGACCGGTTCGACCGATTAGGCTGTTACTTGTCAATAGTACCGTCCCTATGAACGTTCAGAACTCAGTACCGTGTTGGACACGGCAGTTAGGGGGACTCAGTATCGTGTTGGACACGGCAGTTAGGGTTATGATCAGGGGTATGGGCTTCTGATCATGACCGGGGTTTTATGTATGAATATTATTATGCTTTTCTTACTGAGTCTGTTGACTCACAGTGCTATGTTTATGTGTAGGTAAGGGCAAGGCTAGAGCTGATGGACCGTGAGCGAGCCGTTGAAGATTGTACATGTCGGGGCGGTTAGGCCTGTTACGAAAATTATGTTTATACGCAAGTGTACGCAATCAAGTAGTATCTCACGCAAGTGAGGTCGAACCACAGGGAATTGGATTAAGTACTACTAAACTATACTTATGATTCTATTCGGTAAAATAATAAGATTGCAATTTGAAGTAAATAACTCAGAAATTAAAGAGAAAATAAACGAAGATTAATCAAGATGAGAGATTAGGGAGGTGAATCCTGTTGATAAGCTACCTATGTTAATACCTAATTGCTATCCTTGTCTCAATGTGAATGACAGATTATAAATTAACCTAACTCTTTTCAGATCTTTTAGGTTCTAAATAATATGTTCTCTAATTAACTTCTTAATTAAATCAACACAAAATCAGCATTAAGCAATAATCTTTTAGTCACTGAGGCTATGTAAATACTTTCGTTTTACATCAGAACCTAGACTATCCAAATTTTAGCATTCTCAATTCTCACTTTTCAGATTTCGAATTGAGATCATTAAACATGTAAAAGGTGATCAAGCTTGCACATGGAATTAAACACAAATAAAGATAGTATTCACACATAAGATGAAGGAATGGCAATTATTTATTAACTAGGCATAAACTTAAACAACAATCATCATCCTCCCTTATTGGGAAATTTAGTTCATAATAACTCTAAAAACATCCATGATTAATTCAGAAATAAAAACAAACATAAAGAAGAATTAAAAGGGTAAAAGAAAAAAACTAGAAGGTGGTATCGCTCCGGGTCTTCAAGATAGCTTCCTCTCCACTTGCCTCCACTATTAGGTCTGTTTTTGCTTGCCTCTGACCTTCAATGTCGTATTCCTTATATAGGGATGAGTGGTGTGCCTCCAATTGAGAGAAAAATCAAAATTAGGTCAAATCTGCGATTTCCGTACCTAGTCGCGACTAGCATTTAAGCTGGTCGTGACTACAGGCAAAACTCGAAAAACCGAGTTTCTGCCAATTCTCGAAGTCGCGACCAGGGTCGCGACCAGGAAAAAGGGTCGTGACCTGGCTCTCTGGAGGTCGCGACTATTGATGCGTCTGGAGCCGAATTTTCCAATTTTTTCCAAGTTTGTCCTAGTTTTCCGCCATTTGACTGAATTCGAACTTTAACACCCCGGGAACCTGAAATAATGAAAATCAAGCGTAAAACTGCTCCAAAAGACACCAATAGACGAGATAATGCTAACTTTAAAGACCCGGAACATAGGCTAATTATAATGTTGCTATAATTTTAAACACTACGCAAGTATACGCAATCAAGTAGTAAATCTCACACAGGTGAGGTCGATCCCACAGGGAATTGGATTAAGTACCACTAAATTATACTTATGATTCTATTCAGTAAATCGGAAGCAATTATGATTTAAAAATAGTAAAATATGAAAGAAATTCAAAAAACTTAATAACGCAATTTAAAGTTGAGCAAGATGAGATAATAGGGAGGAGAATCCTGTTGTTGTTTACCCAAGTCGTTAATGATTAATTACTATCCTATTCTTGGAGTGAATGACAGATTATGAAATAACCTAGCTCCTTTCAGATCTTCTAGATTCTAAACCACCTGTTATCTAATTAATTCCTTAATTAAACTAACATGAAATCAGCATTAAGTAATAATCTACTCGTCACATAAGTCATGCAAATACTTTCGTTTCACATAGAACATTGATTATCTTAATTTTAGCATTCTCAATTCTCACTTTTCAGATTTCGAATTGAGATCATAGAGCATGCACAAGGTGATCAATCTTAAACATGAAATTAAGAACAAATTAAGATAATTTCACACACAAGACTTGAGGAATGGTAATTAAACATTAACTAGGCAGAACATTAAACAACAATCATCATCCTCCCTAAATGGGAAATTTAGTTCAGAAACAAATCCATAACCATTCCTATAGCAATATTCAACATAAATAAATTAAAGAGGAATAAAGAAAAGAACTGTTGGTGGATGAATTACGGATCTTCACTTCAATCTCTCGTGCTCTTCCCCGCCGCTCTCACCGTATTTTAGGGTTTCTAATCGCTCTCCCAGACTTCCAATCGCAGTTTTCTATTTATAACTGAAATTTAGGGTTCGATGGACGAAAATGCCCCTGGTCCGTACGGGATCTCGCCGCGGCCAAGCTTCCTCTCGCCGCGGCGAGATAATTGAAAATAAGGGGTCTCTCTGTATCTTTTAAATGGCCGCGGCGAGCCTCTTCATCGCCGCGGCGACTGAAGCCTCTAGATTCTCGAAATCTAGCCGCGGCCAGGTTGTGTTTAGCCGCGGCCAGATGTGCACAATTACTCAGAAATTGTGTTTTCTTCGGCTCAGCACATCTTTTAACGAATTTCTGCACCCGAGACCTCTTTTATTCCAAAGAACCTGAAAACATAGAAAACAAGCGTAATTCCGTCCCAACACAGCTAAAAACGCACATAAATTAGATCCAAAACATAGGCTAAAAATAGCCTAACAAACTCCCCCAAACTGACTCTTTACTCGTCCCTGAGTAAACTAAGACTAATCTAAAAACAAACTGACAATGATAGCTAAACTTTCCAACAATTTAATTGTTACCACCACCTGCACAACTTCAATCCATCAATAACCAGAATTTCAACTTGCCAACTCTAAGAACTAAGTTGAATGTGCAATTTACAAGTAAGTAATTCATACAAACATAAAGCATCGCAATTGCCATCAATATCACAACTGTTCTAAACTTTCCAACATCCCACTAACACATGATCAATAAGTTTGAATGACATACCTCTCTCCACTAATGTTGACAAATTTCTATTTGGAATCAATAGGTCTTTTTCGGTTAACATCACATGGCTTAGGTACATGGGTAGGTGAGAAGTCATTTAGGCTATACTATACCATAAGCACTATTAACCAAGCAAGCCTAGACATTTATTTTGCTTTCTTTCCATATATCCCAAAAACAGAAATAAGAGATTGCAATTTTTCTTATGTGTGTACCTCATAATTTTCTTAACTTTTTCTTCTTCAAGAAGACATTTTTTTTGTTTTTTTTTTCTTTCTTCTTTTTCATAGGCACAACACACAATATTATTCCTTTTTTTTTTTTCAATCTCTCATTCTTACACTTTATTTTTCCACTTACATCACTTATCCCCCCAAACTTGCTTCAAGGCTCATGGCATAATAAGGTATGTTCAGGGTGAAAAGAGTTTAAGATACAAATTCAGCTCAGTTAAGTGGTGAAAAATTTTTAAAACAGGCTAAGGCTCAACTTTGGGTATACTATGGTAAATATTTCTAGGTAGGCTTGAAAGGCTCAATCGTTCCAAAGAAAACTTGCCTAAATCACTTTCCAAACAAAAATCATCAAGGATTTCGCTTCAAGAGAGTATGTCAAACAAATTCTATTTCATGTACAATCAATCATTCCACAAACCAAGTAGAACAAAAGTGATATGCGTCAAAAATAAATATTTTACATCTACATGAGCAACCTTCTAATACACATCCAATTTAATTCAAAAAGTTATGAGTCAAGCACACAATTAAGATTTTAATCCATTGCACAAGTGAATAACAGTAGTTCAATCAATATTCCAGCTCAGATATCAATACATGACACTAACAAAAAACTAACTAAACGAAAAAAAACTGAAATAAACTGAAAAAAATTAAATCTCTCCCCCCAAACTAAAGATGCACATTGTCCCCAATGTGTTATTATAAAATTGTGGTTGAGAGAGACTTACCTGAGCGCCACATCAACAAGCGGTTGACGCCCGTAATAAGCGTCATGCAAGACAACTTGAAAATTGTTGTTGTACTTGCCTTCAAGCTTGGCAAGTGATGAGTTTGAACCAAAATCAGCACCAACAACATAAGACTTTGGATGATGAGCTTGGGGAGAAGCCTTTCGTAGCTCGTAGAGGATATGATATGATGTAGATGAAATATATGGATTCATTGGTGGTTTATCAGTCAATATCATTGATGAAGTCGAAACAATGATGCCATGTTCTTCTTCATCCTCCAATGTCACAGTTTCTACACTTTCATCTAACAACCCTTCTTCTTGTTGCTCACTCTCCACTTGGCTATCCATACCCTCACTTGTGATTTCATATTCAATGATTTCCTCTTCACAAGGATCTTGATCTTCAATTGTAGGCTCATTATCCTCCTTGTATTCAAATAATGACCCTTCTTCATTGTACCAACAACTCTCATAACTTTCATCATTGGAGTTATTACATTCTGAATCATGAGTCATTGAATTATCACATAAGGATCTCACCATGTCAGTTAAGCGGTTAATCTCTCCTGGAAGTGATTGTAGAAGTGATAGAAGTTGCTCCTCTTTTTCAGTTTGTTGGGATGAATTCGGGCAATAAGGTGGATATTGGTGACTCCAACCCTGAAGTGATGGATCCCAATGCCAGTCGTAATCAAAATCTGCCATATCATTCAACAGATTTATTACGTCATAACCTCTCATTAATAGAGGCGCTCCAGTGACCTCTGCTCCATAATCAACCCAGTTTCTTGTTTCATCATTAAGTCCGTTATAAAAGAGCCACGTAAAACATCCACTTGAGAAAGTGGGATAACATCTCTCTCCAAGCTCTTTAAATCTCCTCCAAGCAGAATAGAATGGTTCATTGTGTTGTTGGGCAAAATCCTCAAGATATAGCATCTGGATTTATCTTGCAGGTCAAACTCATAAGTAACACATTAGTAAAATTAAAAGAAAAATAAAACTAAATTAGTACTAAAAAGAATAAACATTTAAAACAACAAAATTAATACTAAAATCAAAAAGAAAAACTAAATTAGAACAAAATTTAATTTTTAATAATATTACAAAATTTAATCTAAAAGAAACAGATTAGAAATAAGCAAAAAAAATTAACCAAAGTAGAAGTTAGTATAATTTTATGTAATATCAATCTTTATACAATTCCCCGGCAACGGCGCCAAAAACTTGTTGCTATAATTTTAAACACTACGCAAGTATACGCAATCAAGTAGTAAATCTCACACAGGTGAGGTCGATCCCACAGGGAATTGGATTAAGTACCACTAAATTATACTTATGATTCTATTCAGTAAATCGGAAGCAATTATGATTTAAAAACAGTAAAATATGAAAGAAATTCAGAAAACTTAATAACACAATTTAAAGTTGAGCAAGATGAGATAATAGGGAGGAGAATCCTGTTGTTGTTTACCCAAGTCGTTAATGATTAATTACTATCCTATTCTTGGAGTGAATGACAGATTATGAAATAACCTAGCTCCTTTCAGATCTTCTAGATTCTAAACCACCTGTTATCTAATTAATTCCTTAATTAAACTAACATGAAATCAGCATTAAGTAATAATCTACTCGTCACATAAGTCATGCAAATACTTTCGTTTCACATAGAACATTGATTATCTTAATTTTAGCATTCTCAATTCTCACTTTTCAGATTTCGAATTGAGATCATAGAGCATGCACAAGGTGATCAATCTTAAACATGAAATTAAGAACAAATTAAGATAATTTCACACACAAGACTTGAGGAATGGTAATTAAACATTAACTAGGCAGAACATTAAACAACAATCATCATCCTCCCTAAATGGGAAATTTAGTTCAGAAACAAATCCATAACCATTCCTATAGCAATATTCAACATAAATAAATTAAAGAGGAATAAAGAAAAGAACTGTTGGTGGATGAATTCTGGATCTTCACTTCAATCTCTGTGCTCTTCCTGCCGCTCTCAGCTGTATTTTAGGGTTTCTAATCGCTCTCCCAGACTTCCAATCGCAGTTTTCTATTTATAACTGAAATTTAGGGTTCGATGGACGAAAATGCCCCTGGTCCGTACGGGATCTCGCCGCGGCCAAGCTTCCTCTCGCCGTGGCGAGATAATTGAAAATAAGGGGTCTCTCTGTATCTTTTAAATGGCCGCGGCGAGCCTCTTCATCGCCGCGGCGACTGAAGCCTCTAGATTCTCGAAATCTAGCCGCGGCCAGGTTGTGTTTAGCCGCGGCCAGATGTGCACAATTACTCAGAAATTGTGTTTTCTTTGGCTCAGCACGTCTTTTAACGAATTTCTGCACCCGAGACCTCTTTAATTCCAAAGAACCTGAAAACATAGAAAACAAGCGTAATTCCGTCCCAACACAGCTAAAAACGCACATAAATTAGATCCAAAACATAGGCTAAAAATAGCCTAACATATAACCTAACAAGGCCTGGAGCGTACGATCATCGGGGCAGCGAGGCTATTTTGTAATTAGTCGCTAGGCGACAAGTGTTTTGTATAATCAGTAAACTTTTGTAAATGGTTTTGTAATTGGGATCCCGGGTCTTTTGTATAAATATTTTACAAGTTTAATTAATAAGCAAAAATTTTAATTAATCACGTTTTCCATAAACCTCGTTGATTAGCAACGAGCTGCACAGTATGTTTGAAAAATCACGTAATACGCCTATGCTAGTTAGGGTGTTACATTTTCACCATTGGAGAAAATATTTCATCGAAATCGATCCCTTTCTTTTGACCAAAACCCTTGACAACTAATCGGGCTTTGTACTTTACCAGGTTTCCATGTCCATCATCCTTTAATCTAAAGACCCATTTATTCTTTAGGGCCATCCTGCCTTTCGGAAGTTTCACCAACTCATAGGTGTTGTTCTTCGTAAGGGAATTCATCTCCTCATCCATAGAATCTATCCACTTGTCTTTGTCTTTGTGAGCTAATGCTTCTTGATAGTTTTCTGGCTCCCCCTTTTCAGTTAAAAGGATATACTCTGACCGTGGATATCTTTTGGATGGAATTAGTCCTCTAGCCGACCTTCTGCGAGATTGCTCATTTTCTGGTTGCTGGTACTGCTCCCCCTGATTGATATCTTCTTGTGCCGGTACATCTTCTTCAGCATCACTGTCACCACCATGGGTCATCTCAGCAACTTCTTGCAATTCATCGTCTAACCATTGTTGTTCTGGAGGAAACAACTCAATTTCAGCCTTTTTGGGTTGACTTTTTTCTTCTCTTGTGCCTTCAATTGTTTGATCTTCATTAAAGACCACATCTCTGCTTCTTATGACCTTCTTGCTAACTGGATCCCAAAGCCTATACCCAAATTCTTCATCTCCATAGCCAATGAAGATACATTGAACTGCTTTATCATCAAGTTTGGACCTTTGTTCCTTTGGTACGTGCACGAACGCCTTGCATCCAAACACCTTCAGATGTGAGTATGACACATCTTTCCTTGTCCATACTCTTTCTGGAATATCAAACTTTAAAGGAACTGATGGAGATCTATTGATCAGATAACATGCAGTCTGTACTGCTGCTCCCCAAAATGGCTTTGGTAGCTTGGATGATCTCATCATGCATCTGACCCTTTCTATAATGGTGCGATTCATTCGTTCTGCTACACCGTTATGTTGAGGAGTTCCAGGTACAGTCTTTTCATGCCGAATCCCATGTTTAGAGCAATAGTTTCTAAACTCATGAGAAGTATATTCGCCTCCATTGTCTGTTCTGAGACACTTTAACTGCTTCCCAGTTTCTCTTTCTACCATAACATGGAATTGTTGGAAAAATCTAAACACTTGGTCTTTCGTCTTTAGCATATAGACCCACACCTTTCTTGATGCATTATCTATGAAAGTTACAAAATACTTGGCTCCTCCCAAGGATTCAACTTCTATGGGACCACAGACGTCAGAGTAAACTCGCTCTAGTACCTCCTTTTTCTTAGCAGAGGAACTCTTAAATGAAACTCTATGTTTCTTTCCAAATAAGTAATGCTCACAAGGATCTGATATCGTACCCTTATCCAAAGGAATGAACTTCTTCTTTGCGAGTAGTTGCAAACCCTTTTCACTCATATGGCCCAGTCGTTTATGCCATAAATTTGGTGAAGTGTTGTTTGCTACATTAATACTGTTGTTGCAAGCCTTCCCATAAGTCTTGTACAACGAACAACATAATTTTCCTCTCGCAACGATCATTGACCCTTTACAGAGTTTCCAATTCTTTTTTCCGAAGTAGCTTTCGTACCCTTGCTCATCTAAGGCATTTACAGAGATCAGATTAAGGCGCAAATCTGAAACATGCCTTACATTCTTCAATGTCAAATGACAACCAACATTCGTTTGAATTCTTACATCTCCAATTCCAATAATTTTGGAGCATGCAGAATTACCCATCTTCACATTTCCAAAATCACCAGCTTTGTATGTGGTAAACATCTCTATATTGGGAGTGATGTGGAAAGAGGCTCCTGAATCTACCACCCACTCAACCATGTTGTCTCCGACATGCAAACATTCATCAACAATCACTATTGCCACATCTTCTTCTGTAGTGGCGGCTGTAGCTGTGTTGCTGTCACCATTGTTTCTCTTCTTGGCCTCCTGCATTTCCCGCTTCAAAATCCTACAATTTTTCTTAATGTGGCCTGGCTTGCCACAGTGAAAGCAGCCATCAGTTCTACTTCTAGATTTTGATCTACCTCTGGACTTGTCATTTTTATATCTGCCTTCTTTGTTTTGACTTCTCCCCCTATTTTCTGAAATAAGGGCTTGAGACTCCACACCTCTCGCCTTGTTTTGCTTTTCAAACGAAACCAAGGCCTCTGCAATGACTTCATACTCCAACTTGTCCTTCCCATAAGTAAGAGTTGTGATAAGGTGATCATATGATGGAGGAAGTGTTGCCATTATCAACACAGCCTTTTCCTCATTACTAAACTTTACTTCAAATCTTATCAATTGAGAAATCATGCCATTAAAATTACTCAAATGCTGAAGCATATCCACACTGTCTTGCTTCCGCATCTGATACAACTCCTTCCATAAGTAGAACTTGTTAGAAAGATTCTTGGACATGTACAAATTCTCTAAAGTCTCCCAGATTTCTTTAGTCGTCTTGCACTCTTTCGATTCTATATTTTGCAAGACGCTATCTGAAAGATTTAGACGAATTGTACTGGCTGCGATCTCGTCTATCTCCTCCCAGTCTTCTTCCTTCAACGTACTAGGCTTTTTCTCTATGCCTAATAACGCTTTGTGGACCTTTTGCTGAATAAGGAGATCCTTCATCCTCCTTTGCCAGAGGGAAAAATTACCGCTACAGCTGAACTTCTCAATTTCTAGTTTTTGGCCTGTCATGTTTCTTGAGTCTCACCAACCTCTGTACTGGCTAGGGGATTCCCAGGAAAGACTGTGTATATTTATCGTAGTCCTATCAACAAAGGATAGGCCCGGACAGTCTCCTAGACAGAATCACCCTTATAAGTGAGTTCCCAGGAAAGACGTGGAGAGTCACAGGCGGACTACTTAAATTCCAGTCTCCTAGACAGAACTACTTACGCTGTACGTAACCAATGACGTTGCAGGAATAGAGCTTCGACCCCGTGGCTCTGATACCAGTTGTTGGGAATAAAGGATAGTATTCCAATTCCCCTTCAGGATCAATATTTGTGGGAAAATACAATGGGGACTCCAAAATTCCTTTCTGATGTGAAAGATCAGTCAAAGCTGCAATCACAGAGCATATTCAGAATTTTTGGATATCTTCCAATGTAAATAGTACTTTATGAATAATAATCAAAGGACTAAATGCACGTCAAGAAATTATCTCGTGGCTAATAAAAACCACGGCAAACCTTCTACTATAACAATAATAATGGGTACACAATATTACACTCTCAAGTTTTGACAAATACTTGAGGAATACACTCAAATCTCTCACACTCACTAATGTGGCAATCTCACCATCTCTCTACAAAATATTTCTCATAATTTTGTAGGAACTCTCTTTTTCTCACTCTCTTAGATTTCTCTTACTAAGAGGTATTCTCACTATTTTTCTCTCTCAAGAGCCTCACTCTTCACTCTTGGAATAGCTTGTGATGGTTGTGATGGGATGAACAAATGAAAGGGATGGAGCTCTATTTATAGGCCTCCTTGGATGTATGAACAAGACACAAAAAATCAATCTTGCATTAAATGCATAGTTGAAAATGTGCATATGCCTCAAGTCAAAAATTACCATTGTAACTTTTTCACATGGTTGAAAAATACAACCATATTTTCACATGGTTGAAAAACAACCATTACCCATCATGGACATCTCATAACAAATTTGATGTAACATACTAGGTCTTAATTGGGCTACACACACTATAAATCTAGCAACCAAGAATTGAGTTGGACATTGGAGCTCACCACTTCCCACTCTGGCCAAGTTTGAGGTTGATGAAAATGAAGACTCATATGCCACTTTTTATGGGCGAAACTAGAACTCTTACAAAAGTTAAGCCAATAACCCTAAATCAAGTGCTTTTTGAAAGACAATTTAAGTTTCTAAACTTTGTTTTTAATTTTATTACTCTAATTGCTTTCCTTTCAACCAAAAAGAAAAAAGAAACAAATTGCATTGAAAAAACAAAGAAAGCAAATTGCAGAAAAATGAAATGAAAAAAGAAAAAAGAAAAAAATAGTCATGCTTAATCTTGTTAGTTTATTTCTTTTCTGTTTTTTTTCTTTTTCGGGTGGATTTCACATTTTGTGCTATGTTTCTAGTAGTTTTGCTGGAATTTCGGTGGAGCAAAACTGAGCACATAATGTCAAAGGTCACTAGCTGAGCAAAATCACAGCAAAATTTTCACATAATGTTGGGATGGGAGATTTACAGAATACACCTATATATATTTTAACAATTTTTATTTTTTTTAACATTTTTACAGATTCTGTTTTTCACAGATCTTCATTTGTTTTTCTGTTTTTTTTTTTTTTTTTTTTTTGGAAAAGTATTATTTTCACATAACAGCAACACGTCAAAACAATATTGTTCCATAAAAAAACTATACTTGGTATTGTTGTAAAAAAAAATCACAATTTCTGGTAGCAGCAATATCAAAATAATATTGTTTCTAAACAATAAAAAAACACACCCTCCGTATTTTTGTAAGAAAAAACAAGTGTGAAAAATATGTAAAAAATTGAGATAATTTTACAAATATACAAAAATAATAAAAAAATTACAAAAATACGATTTCATGAAATTTTTTTTTATTTTCTTATTATTTTTACGATAAACCGTAAAAACGTAAGTAATTTTTTTTTTTTTTTTTTTTAAGAAAATGGTGCCTGTACAAAATTTGCAATTTTTGACATTTTTGTATATTTATTTGCGAAATATTTTTTTTTTTTTTTCATACAGCCCAAGCCCATTCCCCGTAAACCCCAGGCCTGTGTTCCCTCTCTTTCTCTTATCGATCAACCTCCATAGCCGCCTACCTGGAGCTCAGCTCCGATCTCTCTCTCACCTACACCCTCCATAACCGCAAACCCAGAAACCTTCCATCGCCACCACTCCATTCCCTACCCAGACCCCAACCTCCGCCCCTGATTTCGTTGTCCGCCCATTATTACAAATGGAGGTTTCTTCTTCGATTTTCCAGCCTTCATGCTCCTTCTTCTCGCGACCTTCTAAAGCCTCTATCACTCACCGCACGCCTTCCCTTTCTCTGTTACGAAACTCCGCTTCAAACGCTTCCTTCTATTCTATAACCTTCAAAGGTATCGTCTTCACAAATTTTACACTCTTCTTCAACCATCTTCAGCTGTTTTGTTTACTTATTTTCTTGAAAATTGATAATTTTTAATGTATTTGGAGCTTCTAATACTATCCATTTTATCTAATTGGTTTTGTTGCTTTGTGATTTTCAATTTCTTAAGTTGAGCTTGTGTGGTGAATGTTTTTAGGTTTAAAGCTCAGTTTATACTGTGAATGAAATCTTTGATGAAAAAATTTCGACTTTCAGTGAAAAAAAACGAACTTTATGTAAACAATTGGGTGTTATCTTTAGTTTTAAGCTCTATGTTAAAAATTATGTGCAAAAAAGTATAGTTGAATGTATTTGTGTATTCTGTTTATTTGTATTTTCTTGCAAAGAATAACTGTTGTGTAATGCTAGGTACTCATTCTCTAGCTAAATCAATCAAACTAGGACAACCCAAGTCCTTTCTTGCTTGTGCTGCAGCTGGTGACACAACTCATATAACCGAAACAGTGTCAAGTAGTTGTAATGAAGAAAGGACATCAGTTTCTGATTCTTTAGATTCCTCATCAAATCAAAAAACAAGAAATGATGAAAATGAACAAGAAAGAGATAATGTTGGGAGTTTGGATGACCAGAAGATGATTAGAGTCTGTGACAAGCTGATTGAGGTTTTCTTGGTTGACAAACCAACTCCAACTGACTGGAGAAGGTTGTTGGCTTTTAGTAAGGAATGGGACAGTATCCGGCCACATTTCTATAGAAGGTGCCAAGAGCGAGCAGATAGTGAAGATGATCCCGGGATGAAGCATAAAATACTTAGGCTAGGACGGAAACTTAAAGAGGTGGAAGATTGAGATATCTCTTAGTTCTTTGTTTGTTTAGATTTGTTGTGACAGTGAAATAGAATTTAGTAACTACTCTTGTACAGGTTGATGAAGATGTACAAAGACACAATGAACTTCTTGGAGTAATTAGACTAGCACCTTCAGAAATAAATGATGTTGTTGCTAGGCGTCGCAAAGATTTCACAAAAGAATTTTTTGTTCATCTTCATACGGTAGCTGAATCCTACTACGACAATGAAACAGAGCAAAATGGTGAGATTTATTATTTGCACTACTTCTGGGGTTGTACTCAGTTAATCTATGGATTCGATGGGATTAACCTTTTCTCTTTATGTTGCAGCTGTAGCGGAACTTGGGAATACATGCTTGGCTGCAGTACAAGCTTATGATGCTGCAAATGAAAGCATTGAAGCATTGAACAATGCAGAGTTGAAATTACAAGATATTATCAACTCTCCTTCTGTAGATGCTGCTTGTAGGAAGATAGACAATTTAGCTGCGAAAAATCAGCTTGACTCAGCATTGGTGTTGATGATCACAAAAGCTTGGTCAGCGGCCAAGGAGTCGAACATGATGAAAGACGAGGTAGTAATAGTAGCTTTGCTCAGATGTTTGTTAAACATTTTTGTTATGCAAGATATTGATTTATTTAAACTACTGCTGAAAGTTTTGTTTCCTTATCTTGTTAGGTTAAAGATGTTTTATATCACTTGTACATGACTGCAAGAGGTAATCTTCAAAGGCTGGTGCCGAAGGAGATTCGAATATTGAAGTATCTTCTCACAATCGAGGATCCTGATGAGAGATTATCCACATTGAATGATGCTTTTACTCCAGGAGAAGAACTTGAAGGAAAGGATGTTGACTGCCTGTACACGTATGAAATTAAAAACTCAGTATTCTTATTTTATGAATGAGTATTATGTATAGTATTCCAAGTTTTACAATTTCATTACATTTTAATAGGACGCCAGAGCAACTTCATACCTGGATTAAGGCTATCGTTGATGCGTACCATTTGAGCAGTGAAGGCACTCTAATTAGAGAAGCTAGGGACCTGATGAATCCAAAGATTATTCAGAAACTTGAGGAACTGAAAAGGGTGGTGGAGAACAAGTTCATGTGACTTTATGTCCTAAGATTCAGAAATCAAATAAACAGTACACAGTGATTCCAGACCCAAGATATGATCATAAATAGGGATTAGGTGCATGACAACTACATTTGGCTTTTGAAGTGTAGAGTTTTGTCTCAGAAATTTTGATACACATATTGGCACCAATGTATATCAACCATAAACCTTCATCAAGAATCTTTAGTAGTTATAGATTTTCCATTTCCCTTTAGGTAATGCAATGTATATCAGGAAGTATATTATCTTTCTCTCCACACATTTTCTAAATAATAAAAAAGAAATTCACAAACTTCTAATATTTCCTTCTTTTTTGAATAATAATAATGCTTTATTGTCAAGAGCAATCATTCAACAATACAAGATTAGATGCAGAAGGGATATCCCCATCTACAAACATACTATCAGCTAAGCTTTGAGAGTTTCTAGCAAAATAATGAGCAACTTAATTTGCAGAACGTTTTAAAAAGAAACTTACACTCATCAATAATCACACCATAAGAAGACTTTATACACACAGCTCTAAATAATTTGTCCATGAAAATAGTGTAAATTTCTAATATTTCTTTAGTACAATGTATAACAGGTAATGCAATACATCAAAATAATTATTTTTTTTGACACACTTGTTTAAAAGTAATAATTGTTTTAAGCATGAAAATTAGTTACAATCACAATCCAACTTATTAGCAGAATTAAGTAATTAATTTTTCTTGTGAAAAATAAACTAAAAAGGTAAAATGTAATCACTGGCAAAAGACAAACTTGATTATTTTATTGTATATATTTTTGAAGATCACCCACCAAGCCTTTTTTTTTTCCTTAAAAAATTGAAATCATTTGCTTGATATCACTTAGCTAGATCTAATTTCTTAATCTAAAATAATACAAACTCAGTTTATGTTTATGATATCCATTATAGTATTTTGGTGTTTACTCTTTTATAATTTTCTGTTTAGAACAACACACATAAATACAAAAAAAATCATTTAAACTCTATTTGAAGAGTGAATACGGTCCAAGCCGATGATAAATAGAATATTATCTGCAGATTTGTGCTAGTCATCTAAACAATGATTGATTTTCCAATTTGATTTTACTAAAATATGTATTTATTATCCTCATTTGGTGGAAAAAGCACAAACCTAACATGACTAAGTGTCACTAAGATAAGATTAATATATATGTGTGTGTGATCTTAAATTAATATTAAATATTATTTGTTGCTTACACTTAGATATCTTTAGGCAAGCAAGGAATAAGGTTGGTGAGATCATTAGACTTTTGAGTACAAAAGAAGAGAGCATAATCTTGTACCAATAGTCAGTTGGGGGGTACAAAAACTGTAAAGGTCAACTCATGTACAATTGACTCAAGCCAGCTAAACTCCAATGAAATTATCACAAGTAAGCAAATGCAAGTAAGCTCATGCTGGTCTTGGCACAGAGGATCAAATCTCCAGTTTAAGAACTAAACTGGTAGAGAACCACCGACAAGGAGTCAGTTTGTAAATAACAGCTAAACTACTATTCAAAGCCTTAAAAAGATTACCTTTTACAGTTGGGACATCATCATGTTTCTTCAAACCAACGAGAAGTTTCAGCTCACAAACACACTTCTTGTTAAATGACTAAAATACCCTTCTCATCTTGAGTCAGGATGGAAGCAAGCTGCACCACCAGCAAGTGATACCTTTTACGGTTGTTATAGATTGTTTAAGCTGGTGGGTATTTTTGGTAATGCTTAAATTTGAAGCCTTTTCTTGAGTTGGGTTATGTTAAGTCTTTGGATTTTTTTTTTTTAAGATTTTTGTTGGATTATTCAATGAAAACTTGCTATTCTAGATGTGTATGTGGGAAGTAATGGAGGGAGTGAGGAGTTTCAATGTGGAGGAGCTATTTGGAAATTTGAGGCTTTTCTACACAAGGGTTTTGAGTGTTGGTGATGGAATTATAATGAGATATTGTAAAATTTGGGCTTTTCAGTCTATAAATGTTGTTATTGGAATTGGGTCATTGTTGTCTTTCCTTTTTGCCATAACATGTGCATATTTGTATTTGTTTCCAAGTGTTCAACCTGCAATTCCTAGTTATGAGATTCCTAAGGCAGTTATTTCGGTTGCGAAATGCAATGTTGCTGATGGGAAATGGATCCAAGATCAAACTTACCCTTTGTACAATGCCTCACAATGTCCATTTGCAGAAAGGGGATTTAGTTGTTTGGTGAATGGAAGGAGAGATAGGGGTTATGAAAAATGGAGGTGGAAGCCAAAAAACTGTGAGATTCCAAGGTTTAATGCAAGAGATATTCTCATAAAGCTTAGTGGGAAAAGAGTGGTTTTGGTTGGTGATTCATTGAGTAGAACTCAATGGGAGTCTTTGATATGTATGCTGATGACTGGTGTGGATGATAAGAGAAGTGTTTATGAAGTGAATGGGAATAAAATCACCAAACAGATTAGATTTTTGGGTGTATGGTTTTCTACTTATAATCTTAGAATTGACTTTTATAGGTCAGTTTTTCTAGTGCAGCCTAGTTCTGCTCCAAGGCGATCACCAAAGAGGGTTAAATCAACTCTCAGACTTGATCTGTTGGATGATATTAGCAGAGAATGGATTGATTCTGATGTGTTGATATTCAATTCAGGGCACTGGTGGACTCCAACAAAGCTTTTCGAAATGTAAGTTTTCAAGCTTTCTAATCATTTCCTTTTCATTAAGTTTATACAATGCTCTTAAAGGTAAGTAAGTAGAATGCTGTTATCTGATTCACTGTTCATAAAGTGAAAGTTTTAGGAAGATGTATTTTCATGATTGTGTTTCTAAGCTAGTTTTTCAGACAGGGGCTGCTATTTTCAGGTAGGCAAATCACTAAAGCTGGGAATGCCAATCAAGACTGCCTTCAAAAAAGCATTAAGCACTTGGGCATCTTGGGTTGAGACAACAATCAACACAAACAGAACAAGTGTCTTTTTTCGCACTTTTGAATCGTCCCACTGGGGGTATGTTTCACAAACTTCTGTCCTGAATTTGTTCTAAGTTTCTAACACAAACTATGCTGTTGATTTACTGAGTTGACATACATTTTTGTGGAAAGTGAGTGAAATCTTATGCTTCTTGCATATGTAACAGGGGAAAGAACCGTAACACATGTAAGGTGACCCGACATCCATGGGCAAACACCAGAGGGCGCGAACGAAGCTCAATTTCAGACAATATAATCAAAGTTGTAAAGAAAATGAGAGTACCTGTTAAACTTCTACACGTGACACGGATGGGAGCATTCAGAAGCGACGGGCATGTTGGTACTTGGGGCGATAATCCATCAGTGTCGGATTGCAGCCATTGGTGTCTACCTGGTGTGCCTGATATGTGGAATGAGATTCTCTTGTCAACTCTGCTAGCTGACCATGAATAACTTTCCTCTCCAATGAGCTATGAAACAGGATTGGAGTCTAACTTGTAAGATAATTCTTTTTGAAGCCATTCTTAGGAAAAAAAAATCTAAATAAAAATAATAAATTGCTGAATAAGTTTACATTGCAGAGAAGGTGTATCTATATGTGTACTCTCTACTCATGTTTTCTACTAAGATTTGTAGCTAAGTTGTACTGAATTTTTGCTTATCATTACAATATACTAAATTAATACTTTAAGAGCTGGATTTCATTAAATCATATGCATATGAGAAGTGTTTTCCAATCCATTAGAAATCTTAGAATAAGAGTCAAGTCACTTAAAACCTGCCACTAATTCTTAACTCTAAGTCCTCCAAGATTGGCCTAAAAACCATTCTTACAAATAGGGTAGCAAATGCTCTCATTTCTTCACACAACAACTAAAAATCTAAACCATCAACTTCTCCTCATTTGTAAAGACCAATCACCAAAATGGCATCATCACAGAACAACTTTCACCCTCCTCAGCCACCATCACCGGACAACCATCCAACGGTTATAGTTATTGTGTTCATTTCGGTTGGTTGTGTTGTCTTCTTCGCGTTCTTTGCAGCTGCTCTCTTCTGTTTCCTCAAGAAGAGGACGAAGAAGGCGGTAAAAAAGGATGAAATAATCCATTTCGACGAGCACAAGAAGGTGACTGAGGCCATTGTGGAAGGTCGTCATGGACCTGAAGCTGTGGTATTGTCAGTTGAGGATGATGTTCATTTTGAGAGGGAGGAGGTGAAGACTGAGAAGGTTGGTGAAAATTTGAATGCCAAGTCGGCTCAACCCGAGGCTTCCACATCAGCACCTTCTTCTTCTTTCTCTAGTGATTCTCATCATGTTCAACTGGGACACAAGGCTTGATTAGACCATTGTGCTCATTTCAATCTAGAGAAAAATTTGATTTGAATAAAATATAAATGTATAATCTTGTGAGAAAGTCACATAAAAACTAGTTTCATCTTATTCTTTCATTTTCATATGTACCGATCCATTTATTTGTATAATAAAATTGATAAAAAAATTTAATACATATTTATATAAAAAAAGATAAATATTATTATGAATCCTGTGTTTTGCAAAAATTATTAATTAGACTCTCTATTTTGTTAAATGATAAAATGAACTATGTAGTTTCCAAAATAGCCTCAACTGATTTTTTGTCAAAATAAAATTTAATATTAATCTGATCTAAAGGTGTTATGATAAAACTGTTTACATTTTTTATATCTGTTCGTGTTAAGAATTGTCTTCAAGTTAGTAATATTAACAAAAAAAGTCGAAAATTAAGCTCAGAGTTCTATTTTTACCATTTTGAAAAATACAATGTGCTTTTTGTCATTTAACAAAACAGAGGGTCTAATCAATAACCTTTGCAAAACACATGATTCAAAATAGTATTTACTCTATAAAAAATTATATTAGTTTTTTAAACTTTCATGTTTTCTTTCTTTATTTTGAAATGGAAGATATTTATTATTGAAAAAATAGCTATTACATTGAAAAATAAAAAATTATTTTGTCCCTAAAACTTCGTTAGTAAAAATTAAAATTTTTGTTAAAAAATAAAATATTTTGCCTCCTGACCTTTGTCTTTTATATGATTGTGCCCCTTCTAATATTACTATTGTTAAAAATATTTTTTTAACTTTATCAATTAGTAAAAATAAAGACTTCTGTTAAATTTTTTATAAATTAGACTGATAAGGTGTGACATGGTAGACAATATATTTATGTGTCCATTTATATAATTTTTTATGTGATTAAAAAATAAAAAAATAATTAATGTTTTTAAAAAAACTTAATGAAAAGTATAATTAAACTAATTTACAACGAAAACCCCAATATTAAGGTAAAAATTATATTTGTAAACTAAAAAAAGCGAAACTTGAAACTTGAAGCTAATTTCATTACCACCGAAAAAAAAAAGTTAGAAGGTGAAATATATTAAAGATTATTAAAATAAAATTTAGTAAAATGTATTTCTAGTTTAGTTTGTTTAGGTAGAAAATTAAATTAGACAATATTATATCACATTAGTAAAATAATTAAAAAAATTGAGAGAATGTAATATAAAATTAATTGTTAATAATTATTTAAATAAAAAAGGTATATTTAAATTATGACAATGATTATTCATTCATGTATGTAATTTAAAATTATGACAATGATTAGTGAAATTATTGGAATAGTTTACTTTGGATAATACAAATGGCAATTAATAAAAACATTATTAAACTCTACTTTTCCCTCTTATTCATTGTCATCTTCTTACCCATGACTTCTTAATTATACATAATTTGATTTTTCTACTTCTCAAAATGTAGAGCCACCTCACCAGTTTAATTGAATTGCTCAGTAAAAGATTAACAGACTTTGTATTCTCCCCCAAGAATATTAATTGCTAACATTTTTTCTATCCAAAAATATTAAAAGTCTTTATTAATTAACTTCTAATTTAAGTATATAAACCTAAAATTTTATAATTATAATTTATTAAAAAAAATAGACAATAAACTAAAAATTTATAAACGTTAACATGAAATAATTTTATTTTTATTCTTTAAACTATTTTATTTATAAAAAAACATCTTCAGTAAAAATAATAATATATTTTTTAATTGTTTTATAGTTTATTTATAGTAGTATTATAGTTGTCATGAGATTACTTTTCTGGTTATTTTTGGTTATTTTATAATTTATTTATGGTTGGTTTATAGTTGTCGTGAGATTGATTTCTCGTTGTGTTTTAGTTGTTTTTTTTTGTTTTTTTTTTACTTTTTACTCAGCAAAGTATATTTTTATAATTTTAAAACTTTACAAGCGTATTTTTATAATTAAATTTTTTAGGCCTTAAAATTGTGAGTAAAACATAAAAGAATGATATTTTTTAAAATTTCCCTTTATTAAATATCAATCTTATTCAGAAGATTTTATTTCTTTTATTATCCTTTTCAAATAACATAAATGTTTAACATGTTATAAAAGATTTGCAGATATTCTATTTAAAATATCTCTAAAATATTATGGTGGCCTTCGAAATCATGCACTACCTAAAACACAAGACAAAAGGTAAGAAAGGTTGTATGGCTCTTAAGCTTGACACGAGCAAAGCCTATGATCGAGTTGAATAAGACTATTTAAGTGTTCTTATGTCTAGTATGGAGTTTGCTGACAGATGGGTACAATTAGTGATGCAGTGTGTTACTTTTGTTCACTACTCTATTGTCAACGAGGGTCATGTTATGGGGCCTGTTATTCCTTCACGAGGAATACGTCAAGGGGACCCTCTCTCAACCTACCTCTTCATCATTTGCACTAAAGGATTTTCCCCGATTCAAAAAGAAAATTGTATTATTCAGGGCTATTAGGTTGCTCATACTGCCCCTTAAATCACCCATATGCTTTTTACTGATGCCAACTATCTTTTTTGCTAGTGACAACTATCACCCATATGTTTGGACATACTTGTTAGCAACTAAGGATGAGTGTTTGGAACAGTTTGAAAATTGGAAATTTTAGGTGAAAAACTAAACAGATCTTAAAATTAAGAACTTTAGGACATATAATGGGATGGAGTTTATTAACTCCGAATTTGACAAGATGTCTAGAATTTGGAATCACTAAGCATAAAACAGTATTGAAGACCCTAGAGCAAAATAGTGTTGCTGAAAGAATGAGCCGAACCTTATTAAACAAAGATAGATGTTTACTGTTCAGTTCTGGGCTAGAAAAACCTTTTTGGGGGAAGCTTTAGCAATCGCAACCTATCTCATAAATAGAAGCCCAAATAAAGTGATAGGCTTAAAAACACCTTATGAAATGTAGTACAACAGAATTTCCAACCTAATGCTTTTAAGAACATTTGGGTGTACAACATATGTACATGAATCTATTGAGAAGCTGGAACCTAGATCCGTAAAGGAAACTTTCCTAGGTTATGCCTTCAAAACCAAGGGGTATAGAATCCACATTTCTAAGAAGGGTAAACCAAAGGTTATGATTGCTAAAAATGTTATTTTTAATGATTTGGAAGATCCTCACTTAACCTCTAGGAAAGGTAGTGTGTCTCCATGTGATGCATGAAAAATAAGAAACAAAGGCACTGTAAGTGTGGAAATAGAGTACAAAACGAAGCTCCCGGAAGATGGTTTGTTGGTGTAAGTTAGTCTAGAACCGAAAGACAATGCACAAACGGAAGCTGTTGTGGAGTTAGAAGAATAAGATAACGAAAACAAAATAGAGGTGTCGGAAGGATTGAGACAGACAGGTCTCAGAGGTTATTAATTGGCTCGGGATAGAGAGATTCACCCTCCGACAAGGTTTGTAGAGGCATACTTAATAGCATTTACACTAGAGGCAGTTCAATAGACTAAAACTGAAGAACCCTGAAGCTATGAAGAGGCAATTTTAGGTGGAAACAAGTCTAAATAGCCTCAGGCCATGGATGAGGAGATGGATTCACTCCGGAAGAACAAGACTTGGGTAGTTGTACTGAAGCCAGAGAATAAGAAGATTGTGGAGTGAAAATAGATTCTTAAGGTGAAAGAGGGAATCAATGAGACTGAACCATTGAGGTTTAAAGCTAGGTTAGTGGCTAAAGGCTTTACTCAGGTGGAAGGTACAGACTACACTGAGAGTTCTCACCTATGGTAAAGTACAAGACAATACGACTGATGTTGTCTTTAGCTGCTTAAATGGAGTTCGAGGTTGAACACCTTGATGTTAAGACTATTTTTTTTTAATGGATTCTTGGATGAAGAAATCATATGAAGCAACCACCTAATTTTCAAGTGGAAGGAAAAGGAGTTGAACTAGTGTGCAAGCTTAATAGATCATTATATGGTTTGAAATAGTCCCCAAGGCAATGGAAGAAATGCTTTGATACTTATATGCAACAAATTGGGTTCAAACGATCTGCATCTGATCAATGCTTGTATTTCAAGAATCTAGAGCAATCTACAGTCGTGTTCTTATTGCTCTATGTGGATGACATGCTCATTATGAGAAAGGATAAATTTGTGATCAAAAGTATCAAAGCTAAGCTCAAAGGAGAATTTGAGATGAAAGAGCTTGGATTAGTTCAAAAGATACTTGGTATCGAAGTTTCACGAAATTGGAAGGAAGTAGGGGTGTTCGCGGTGCTGGTGATTTTTGACCATTTTTTCAAACCAACTCGCACATGTATTTTTTTCGATTTCCCAAACTGCACCTGCACCGCAAAACTAAAAAACCACAGTAACCGCACCACAAAAAATAGTGCGGTGTGGTTTCTACAGTTTAGACTATCACCAATAATTAAACTATCACAAATACAACAAAGCTTGAGCAAAACTTATCAAAAATACCATAAGGCTTGGAAATAAATATGAAAAAAAAAATTAAGTTTCAATAATACAATAATTAGTTGGCTTTGGGTTGTACATTCACATATTGGACCTAAATAAATATAAAAATTGCTATTTTTATAATGTGCAGTGTGGTGCAATTTGAACCGCGTATTAACAATTTAAAATTGCAAACCGCACCGCACTGCCCGGTTTAGGAAAAATTCAAACCACGACCGCACTGTAAAGAATTTCAAACTGCATTTTTTTACTGTGTGGGACAATTTGACGATTTGATGATTACCCCTAGAAGGAAAGGACTATTAGCTTAAAGCAGTCCGGGTACATTAAGAAAATTATTCAAAAGTTCAACACGGAAGAAGCAAAGTATATCTGTTCTGTTAGGGAATCAATTTGTTTTGTCAAAGGAATAGTGTCCCAATAGTATGAAAGAGAAAGAAGAAATGAAGGATGTATCTTATGTTGTGGTTCTCGGATGTTTAATGTATTTGATGGTGAGCACAAGATCGAATATAGCTCACGCTCTAAGCATCCTAAGCAGATTAATGTCCAATCTTGACATCGAACATTGGAAAGCCCTCAAATAGTTATTAAGATATTTTAAGGGAACTTAGGATTATGGTCTGACCTATGAAAAATCTAAAGAAAAATTACAATTGTAAGGGTTCTTGGACGCGGACTACGCCTCGAATATAGATACGAGAAAATCAACCACTTCTTACATTTTCATGAAAAACCAGAACTGTATATGCTGAAAGGCTCAGTTATAGTCTGTGGTTGCTCTTTCCACCATGGAAGCAAAATTTGTGGCGACTACGGAAGCATTCAAGGAAGCATTATGGATTTGGGAAATTCTTTATGACTTGAAACAAATCAAAGGAGGAGTGACTGTGTATTCGGATAACCATTCATCTATCCATCTTTGTAAGAGCCCGATTTATCATGAAAAAAGCAAATATATAGATATAAGACTCCATTGGATTAGAGAGAAGATAGAAGAAGGGCTGGTTGATTTAGAGAAGGTCAGAACAGAAGATAATCCTGCTGATGTTGGGACTAAGGTCTTGACAGTAAACAAGTTCAAGCATTGCTTGAACTTGATCAATCTCAGAAGTTAATACTAAGATTCTTGGAGCACCAACCATGATGGCTGCATTCTTTCTTCATCATCGTCATATTATTTTAATTTGAAATAATTAGGTAAAATTTGTGGTATAGTTCCTTCAAATGAAAAGATCTCCACGAGTTAGTGTCATTCATGGAAAGTCTTCACTCGTGGAAGCTAGTCCTGGAAGGCTTTTATGTCCTTCTGGGAAATGTCTTCAGGAATAGCTAGCCATTGTCTAGGATGGAGTTCCAGTTGGCTAGCTATTCCTCCTAGAAAGGACGTTCCAGACAGTCGACTCCAACTGCTCTATCCTATCTGGATGCTCTTATAGTGAGTACCTTTGGTCTATGATCCCGAAAGCTCATATATTTTTTTCGGTACACTTTATGCTGACGTAGAGATCTCACTAAAATGAGAGTTTGTTAAGTTAGTTATTTCCTAACTAACTTAACAACTTCAATTCTTGCGGCCACCGACTTTAGGATCTTGATTCTAAGTCTATATATACCATCCACCCTTAAGCATTTGAAGAAGACGAACATCAGATGGTTCAGATTGAGATTAAGAGTCAGAGAGAGAAGAGATTGAGAGGTAGAGAGAGAGAGAGGTACAGAGAAAAGAGAGAGATTGGGTTTGGATTTTGTAAGAAGAATCTGCTGTAGATGAAAAAGATTCTTGGATAAGGATGTGAGAGTTGAAACACTTTGAGAAAACTCAATAGAGAATCCTTCTCGGATGTATTGTACCTGTTCTTGCTCAATCAATAAAAAAGATTTGGTGGTGTTCTAGAACTAGAGTAGAGCCATATATCACATCGATCTATCAGACTTGAGCCAATATATTTCTTAGTGTTAATTTTTTTTATTTTATGCCTTTATTATTTCTGGTTTTCTATACTCTATTCATCTCTATTTTTCTCCAATTACTTTTTGTGTTTGTTAAATCTTTCTATTTTTCTCCAATTACTTTTTGTGTTTGTTAAATCTTGTCGTTGCTAATTGTTTGATTGTTTAAAGTTTCATTGAGTTGATTTTGCACTGTTAGTCGTAATTTTTCCACAAGATCTAATGCATTATGTTGTTTTTTTATTTAGCTTTTTGGTCCAGTAATGAATTTTCTCTTGTTAGAGATCTGAGGGTTTATATCCATGTTTTAGTTCTTTACCTTCCATTTATGGTGGTATGGTACTTGAAAATAATTGACTTTGATGGACATTTGTGCCACGATTGGTGGGTCTATTGGCCTTGTTACCATGTGCTCGCTCTTGTTGGTATTGATTTGCTTTTGCTTATTGTTGAGCTTTGTAATGGAATTTGTCCTTTGGTTCTTTGTTGAATGAAAAACTTAGATCTTTTCCTAAAAAATAGAAAAAAGGAGAACCCACCATCGGCGAGACTAAACCAAGTTCTTCGTCAAAGCCTCACTAACAGTATCAACCTTGTCTTACAACTACCAACCACCACCCCATCCCATCTCTCTTTATCTTCTTTGTTCAAAATCCGTTGGAGCCCAAAAGCTTCAATTACACCCAAAGTAATGTTTTTTTTTTAAAAAATATAATTGGTATTATATTATAAAAGTATAAAGTTTTTTTGATTAAAATATTTGTCATTAATTTTGGGTGTCTTTATCTTTAATTCGTTAGATCTGACTTTTTGCATTTTTCTATTGTTTCGTTTAATTTTTCAATGGTTTTACCTTTCATGATATATAGTGTCCCAAGTTAGGGACGACCATATATGTTAATTTGACGATGGTTATACGATTATGTTATTTATTTGATATTTTTTCGATAAGTCTTCGATAGAATTTTGATATTTTTCGATAAATTTATCAAATTGCTTCAAGCTTGCATTTCTAATAGATTTCCATAAAAAAATATTAACATTTTTTCAAAAAACCTACAAAAATGTAAGTTTTTATAACTCTGACAAAATTGATCGAAAAAAATATCGAAAGCCTATCAAAATTTTAATTAATTTTGTTAGATTTGCTTAAAACTTAAATTTTTGATATTTTTTCTATGGATATTTATCATGCATGCCTGAAGCAATCAATGAAATTTATTAAAAATATCAAAATTCTATCGAAACTTATCGAAAAAATGTCAAATAAATAACACAATTGTATAACCATTGTGAATGATCGTATTTGGTCATCCCTAACTTTGTATTGGATAATATTGTCCCACCGGATCAAATGTAAAAATATTGAACTATATATAAGAACATGGACTACTCCACTCATCACCAATTAGTTTTGAGATGGAACCCCATGATTTTGAACATGGTATCAGAGCCATATCCCTAGCGTACTTTTTGATCCACACCTATCAAAAAGTTAGCGAGCCGCAAGCGAGCAAAATGGTACTCCCAGTCTTGAACAAGAATAAGCGAGCAAATGGAACTCCCAGCAGCAAAACAAATAAAAATAAGCAAGCAAATGACACTACTTATGATAAGGTGATTCAAGATTAGTGAACAAAAATAGCCAACATCTTGAGAGGGAATATTGGACAATATGTCCCACATGGATCAAATGTAAAAATATTGAACCATATATAAGAACATGGACTACTCCACTAATCGCCAATTAGTTTTGAGATGGAACCCCATGATTCTCAACACTTTGGAAACATTTCGTGAAACTATCGAAAATTAAACGGAACAGTAAAAAAATCAAAAAATTATATAAGTTCAAAGATAAAAGCACCAAGAATCAATAACAACCATACAAATCTGATGCAAACAAATTATATATTTCTATAATATACTACCAATTATATATTTATATTAAAAAAAGAACTCATTACTTTAGTTAAGAGAGAGATGGGTGGAGGCGGTCGGTGGTGGTAAAACCACTACAAGAAATGTCACTTTTGCCAGCACATTTTTGTGCTGGCAAAAGTTGGTATTGCGTTAGTAAAATAAAATTTACTTGTGATGTGTTGGCAAAAGGAGGTTGACAAATTAATGTTGGTATTAGAACTTTTGCCAGTATAAAATAAAAAGCGCTGGCAAATTAAAATGACATTTCCCAGCGCATTTAAATTTTAGCTACTACAAATGTACGCTGGTATAACTTTGACCTCTTTGCCAACGCAGTTTGTAAAATGCGATGGTAAAAGTGAACTGTGCTGGTAAAAGTGACATTTCTTGTAGTGAACGGGGTGGATATTGTCGGTGGGGACTTAGAGAGAGAGAGTTTTTGAAATAAAAAGAGTAAAATTGATATGTTAAAGAAATATAAATATAGTTTGGTATAAAAATTTTAGATTGAATTGTTAGTTATAGAGTAAAGTTTTAAGCAAATTTCCCTTTTAAAAAGACCAGCTTCGTTCAGTAAAAGAGTTCTGAAGTGGAGCAGTGTCAATGTGGTTGTCTTCTAAAAAATTGTGAAA
Source organism: Cannabis sativa (assembly GCF_029168945.1). Taxonomy (NCBI): domain Eukaryota; kingdom Viridiplantae; phylum Streptophyta; class Magnoliopsida; order Rosales; family Cannabaceae; genus Cannabis; species Cannabis sativa. The sequence continues at coordinate 40,090,144 of NC_083610.1, read as the reverse complement.
AAAGAGATTTTTTAAACCATGCCATACAGAAAATAGCATTGTTGTCTGAAAAAATGATCGAAGTACTTCTTTATTGTCTTTGAGTTGGAGTCATGTGGAGTAGTTACTGCTTTTTGGTTTGATCGTGGAGTCTATGCTGTAATAAGAGGTACAAATTAACATGATTTGTCTCGTTTTTTTTTTTTTTTTAATTTTTTTTATTTAAGCGTTTATTACAATGTATAACCTTTATTCGAACCTAAAACCTTCAATACAGACCTACTCTCCTATAACAACTTAAGCTATCCTAACGTGGATAAGGTTTCTCTCGTTAGTATGGATCCTCAAAGGATACCTTTTAAGCCAAGGAAATATATCCAACGTTTAATAATGAGTCATATGATCCTATTAAATATGAATCACACCTAACAGTACTACCACAACACTAAATTAATCTCGTATACCCAAACCCACCACATTAACGTTTACCCACCTTTGTATCCATTTGACAATGTAGGAACCAACCAGACACAGTAAAAGCCTCACCGGTACAATTTTTTACGCTATAAATTAATTTGTACTACTTGTAGTTATTATAGACAACTAAAATTTCACGTGGGATTTCAGATTATTATATGATTCACTTACCAATTTCAATCCTATGTAGTAATAACTTTTAAAGTTATTAATTAAAACCGAGCCATACATAGTTTTACCATATTTATAACACAAATTGAATACTGTTACAGTTTGACAGATCGATGTAGTGGTTCTATATAAAAGTTAATTGATAATAAAAAAAATAATTTTTAAATTTTTATATATTCTATTTTATTTTTAGTATTTTATAAAATATCTCAAAATTTTGGCTTATTATCCTTAAATTATAAATAACTCTTTCTACTCTACTTTTATTGGATCAGATTTTTGAATTTTTGGTGGAAAATCACAAAGGACCTTTTTTAATTTTTGACTCCAGGATCAATTTTTTTTTGGATTTGGTAGCTCTTTTTTTTACTATACTTTTTTTTTTGTCATTTTTTTTTGAATCAGATGGTTAGAGTTTTTTATTTATTTTTTTTGTTTTTGATCTAATTATCATGTTAAAGGTTTTAAAATACATTAAGGTTCATTTCAAAATCAATTGTCTATAAGAGAAATATCTCATGAAATTTATATATTTTATTTTCAATCCACACATTACTAATATAAAACTCTAACAGATACCGTTGGGAAATAATTCAATACTCAGTGTGGTTTCCTTTTGTTGTTACCTGCGAAAAAAATTAAGTAAATTTAAAAAGTGAAACCAACCAAGTACGTACAGACTTTAACTCATAACAATAAAAATATCAGTCTTGATATTTATATTTAAAAAACAATCCACTTTTCCTCTCTATAAAACCAAATGGTCATTTCGTTATTCTTCAAAAGAAAAACACTAAAAAACTCATCTCAAAGCTCAGCCAAGGCAAGCCATGCAAGTACAGGTCAGTAATATTTCATTGTGGGCCTTAAATGGCCACCAAAGCCCAAACAAGCTCCAACTGAGAAGCCCATCACCAAAACCCAGATTCCGAGTCTCAGCCGTGGCCTCACCACCGCGGCCGATAAAACTCCATCAGCCGACGATGTCGCCGGCTAAAGAAGAAGTGTTCAAGTCGCTAGAAGGGTGGGCCACCGAATGGATTCTTCCACTGCTAAAGCCGGTGGAGGAATGTTGGCAGCCCCAAGACTTGTTACCCAACCCATCAAATTATGATGAAGAATTCTTCGATCAGATCCGTTCGATTCAAGATCGTGCGGCTGAGATTCCAGATGAGTATTTTGTTGTGTTGGTTGGGGATATGATCACGGAGGAAGCATTGCCTACTTACCAGACCATTATGAACTCTATTGATGCCGTTAAGGATAGGACTGGAGTTTGCTCCAGTCCATGGGCTCGGTGGATCCGCGCTTGGTCCGCCGAGGAGAATCGCCACGGTGACTTGCTTCGTACCTATTTATACTTATCGGGTCGGGTCGATATGACCATGGTTGAACGGACTATCCAACATTTGATTGGAGCTGGCATGGTAAGTTTACGTACTTACGTACGTTGGTTTTTTGTTTCTTTATAGTACGTACGTAAATATATTTTTAGTTAAAGCTAATAATGAACAATATATATATAGAATGTAGTTTGGTGGTTAAGTTAATTAATCAAGAACAATATAACTTAATATAAGTCTTAGATTCGAACCCATATTATCTCTATCTTTTATAACTTATTAATATTAAAATTAAGTAAAAAAAGACCTTTTCTTTTCTTCTTCTTTGCCATGCACATTATGGGAAGTTACAAGATAAAAAAAAAAAAAATCAAACTAAAAACGCGTTCTATCATATCTTTAAAATTATTCTTCATTTTAACAATTTTATAAAATTTATATTATTTATATTGCCTGTTTGGCTTTACAGTTTAAAAACTGTTTTCTGTTTTTTAAAATTAAAAACAGTTTTTAAAAACTATTAGTAGTCATTTGGCAAAAATTTTTAAAAACTATTTTTTAAAAATTGAATTTTAAAAAACTAGAAAATAGAAAACATCAAAATGCTGTTTTCAATTTTCAAAAATAATTTTTTTTGTTTAACATATTATATTTTATATTTCGATCCTAGACCCGAAACCATACCCGAACCTAGATCCGAATGTGTTAATGTTATGGTATGGTGCTAAAATATTGATTTTTTTTTTTTCGTAAGAAAAAATCTAAAAACAATTTTTAAAAATTTGTGCCAAACACCATTAATTTTTTAAAATGACAAAAACTGTTTTCTATTCTCACTTTTACAAACACAATTTTAAAAACTGAAAACTAAAAATACAGCCAAACAAGTAAGTTTTACTTTTCTTTTCTACCTATATATATTAATGCGAAATTTGTGAAACTAACATTAAGAAACACTAAAATTTATAAATAACTCACTTAATTTATTGGTTTCATAGTGTAAATTTATAGTCATTTTATTATAATAATTGTTTATGGTCGCGCAATGTAATTCATGATCGATTTTACGACTAAACAAGATTATTTTGTTAATAAAAATTTGATAAAGGTTAGCTTTATAAAATATTTTATATTAATATTATATATTTGAAATAAATAAAATATATTAAAACATAAAAGAAAATAAAAAGAATTTTTGGTAATATAATTTGAAAAAGCATAAATATGATGTAATGTAAAAAATTTAAAATTAAGATAAACTAAAGAAAATAAAATATTGGTATAAAAGATAAAAAGTAAAAAATTGTTGAGGTCGTCTAAAAGCTTCATTTGCGGTTAGAAGTGAGTTTTATTGTTAATTATGAATTTTAAGCAATATTTAATACTTAAATACTAAATAAGCATTTTTTAACACGTTATATCGAATCATACATTTTAATTTTATTATAGACCCTTGCTATTGTTATTACCTGTGCTGAAAATATAAAGCCTAAGACAATATAAAATTTTGAGTTCAATTCCTTTCCTTACACATGGTTTTGTGCTGTATGCCTAAACCAACCAATATTAGTTAGAAGCATATATATATATAAATATATATTTATTATATATTAGTTAGGGAAATTTTCTAATGAGACTTACTTTGCAAAAAAAAAGAAAAAGAAAAAATTCCAATGAAACTTAGGGCTTAGCTTATTTATACCTAGATCTTATTGCTATAAGGTTTTAGTGTACTCAACATATTTTATTTCAAATTAAAAAATAATTAATACTTTATTTTGCCTTAAAACTTTTGACATTATGAAATCCTTCTCCTTAAAAAGGATAGCTTGTTAAATATATTTTCCAAAACATAACAATTACATAATAAGCATATCTTTTTTTTTTTTCCTTCTTAAGTTTAGCTTTCTTTAAATAATTAACCTTTTGTCCCCTAACTTTGACTATTACAAAAATTTTCCAACTTTTGTTTTACCAAAATTAATTTAAAAGAAATTATAATTTTATATTAATCCTTAACAAATCTTAAAATATTAAATAAAAATTATTAAAAATATGGTAAAATTCTTAAAATAAAAAAACTTATGCTAAAAAAACACAATTGCAAACTTAATTATATTTATAAACTCATATCATAAAAATTAAAAAGTATTATAAATTAAAATTTATTAAAAAATTTACACAAGTAAACTTAAATTTTTGCATAAGAAGAAAACCACATTGAAGTTTGTTCCCATCAAATTAATTCTTTGCACGAATTAAGTTTTATTTTTTTTTTCTTATTTTTAAATTCTGAATTCATTTTTTTCTTTAAGAATTATGAAAGCAGCATATTGATTTTTTGAAAGGTGTACGATTTGGTAAAATTCAAGGAGAAAAATGTTTACTTATAATGCCATGTTAACATTAATTTAAACGAGAAAATATTATCGAATCTAACAAAATGACTAATTTGTGGTAAATGTAAGAATTTAGGAATTTTTTTTAACATGTTGTATATTTTAAGAGACACAATCTAATAGTGTCATAAACTCAAAAAAAAAAAAAAAAAAAAAGATGCTAATTATTCTAAATTAAAATATTGAAATAGATTTACAGTGAATTCCATTAATAAGTAAATACTTTTTTTGAGGGTGCATTTGAAAATTCATGGTGGAATTAGATTTTGGTGTAATTCAAGATAATTACACAATTTAGTGTTAACGGCGTAATTGGAGATAATTGATTTCAATTATACTTTCTAATTCTCATAATTCCCCATAAAAATTAGGCATAATTACGTAATTAAGAAAAACTTTTCAACAAGTTAAATATTAAATATTAACTACTATAATATCATTTTTGTGTAGTGACTAACTATTTTACCAAACAATAATTATTATCTTATATCTAAAAGCACTTTGTAAGTAATTAATTACACAGTAATCATTCCCAGCGCAAACCTCAAAGAAATTTTCACGCATTTTCTCTCCTTCATGATCAATTAATACTCCTGCTTTGATCAGAGTACGGTTGATTTTTACTAGTCTCTTAATTGTTCATTCAATATTTTCTCACTCTTATTAATTAACTAATTCAATATTCTTTTTTTCTTTACTATTCTTCCACTACAAACTTTCTTCTCCAATCAATTCTCTCTCGAAGAGCCAAACCACCTGCAGTCTTTTTTTTCCTCGTTGTCATCAATATTTCTAGTCTTTGAATGTTGTTTCCTTATTATTTGGAATGTTGGATTGAAATTCACAGAATGGAAATTTCAACAACAATCCATACTTGGGTTATGTGTACACATCATTTCAAGAGCGAGCAACATTTGTGTCGCATGGCAACACAGCTCACTTAGCGAAAAAGAGCGGAGATCCACTCTTGGCGCGCATTTGCGGAACTATTGCAGCCGATGAGAAGCGACATGAGATTGCTTACGTAAAAATGACCGAGAAGCTCTTAGAAGTTGACCCAAATAATGTCATGCTCGCAATCGAGGAAATGATGAGGAGAAAGATCACAATGCCGGCCGCTCTTATGTACGATGGATGCGACCCCATGTTATTCCACCACTTCTCAGCTGTGGCTCAGCGCCTAGGCATCTACACAGCCGATGACTACGCTGACATCTTGGAGTTCTTAATCAAACGGTGGAGGTTAGAGAAGATGGAAGGGTTGAATCCCGAGGCTCAAAGGGCGCAAGACTTTGTTTGTGGCCTTGCGCCGAGAATTAGGAAGCTTCAAGAGCGAGCTGATGAGCGTGCACAAAAGATGGAGCCTCTTAGTGTCAAGTTTAGTTGGATTTTTAACAAGGAGGTTCTTGTGTAGAAGTAAAAATATATTATTAGGGTTTTAATAAATATGAATTAGCGTAAGAAAAATGAGTGAGCATTTAGAATTGATGATTATATATGAAGAATTTACGTGTTTTAGTATGTCTAACTATGTCGAAGAAATAATTTGTTATGTTGTACTTTTGTATTTAATTTGTCTCAGTTCTTTGTATGCGCACTTTTATCTTTTGATGATGCAATAAATATGGTTGTAAGAAGGGTTTATATAATATAACTTATTATATTTTGTATTGTACACTTGAATGTTAGTTAGGTTTGTTAGTGAGTTAATTAAATTTTTAGTTATATATGACAGATTCTTATAACTAAACTTGTATTGCTAGCTCCATGTATAAATAGTTGTTTTCCTCAATGTAACAGTAATCTTCTCAATCAATGAATCATTCTTTCTCTCTACTTTCTCTTTTGTAAAATGGTATTAAAGTCAAGAAAATCTTGAGCTCTCTCTCTTTCTTCTTCTGCAAATCCTCTGTTCTTCTCTTCTCCTTCTTCACATCTCTATTTTTTTTTTCTGGTGGTGTTCAATCGAAAATGGCAAGAGAAGGAGTACAGACTCACAATACTTTAGGTCTTGAAGACAATTCTGATAATGCCAATCAATTTCATGCTCATGATTAGAATCCTCGATTCGATGCTCCAAAAAGTCCCTACTATCTCTCACATGGAGATCACCCGAGCGCCATGCTTATTGCTAAAATTCGTACATGATCTAAAAATTACAGTTTATGGAAGAGATCCATGCTTGTTGCACTGGTTGCAAGAAATAAAGTCAAAGGATGGAAGGTTGCCACAACCTGATGAGGATGACAAAGAATACGATTCCTGGTGTCATGTAACAACCTAATCATCTCATGGATTTTGCGATCTGTTTCAAGTGAAATCTGAGATACCACAATGTACCTGGAGAATGTTGGAAATTTATTTTACCAGGATCTTAGATCTACTCACAAGTATGTTGTTTAAACACCCTAAATATGAACTTTCTAAAACGATAAATTAAACACATATAAAGTTAAGAAAACCTTACATTGATGCAGCGGAATTAATGTCTCCTTCCACTCAGATCTCTAACCCTTGTATCCTTTCTGTAGCAGAGTATAATCAAGATCTGAGCCCGAATGTCCTTCTTCTTCAAGTTTGATCCTTCACAGTCTTCCAATCTATGATTGAGTTACTGCTTGCTGTGTGTGGGCACTTACTCTTTCACTAGGGTCGAAATTGATGAAGGAAAAAGAAGAGAGAGGGTTTCGGCTAGGTATAGAAAGTGGGGAAGGCTCAGTTTTTCTGAAGAGAGAAATTTCTGTCAGAAAGGCTTGTTTAAAACTTATGAAAGCATGTGTTGTGACTGAGCCATCACTTTCTATTTATAGGCAACTACTAGGTTTAGGTTAGGAATTATTTGGCATTAAAATAATGAAAAAATTAATTTGAAAAACCTCATTAAGTGGCCGGCCAAGGTGTAGTAGTGGGCCCCACTTGATTTTGCAGTTTTATCAAATTTTATCTCTATTTTCTCAAAAACGCCAATTTTCTAATTCTAACCTTTTAAATGCCAAAAAGAATTATTTAATAACTAAAATACATTATTAAATAATATTGTCATTTAATTTAATTATTAATTAGACATATAAAGTCCATTAATAAATAAATAAACCTAGAAACTCTTTTCTTTACAATTTCACCCCTGCTTAGTGAAAATTCATAAAATTAGACATAGTCTAACTTTAGAATTATAATTGATCAATCACGAATCAATTAATGAGTCTTACAAGCAGAATGTTCTCAACTAGAATGGGGGCCATGGATCTATATGCTGAGCTTCCAATAAGTGAACCAAATTTACCAAGTAAATTCCTACTTATTAATTCTTCGTTGAATCCACTCTTAGAACTTAGAATTGCACTCTCAGACTTATATAGAGCATATTGTATGTTCCACGATATCAATATGCTATCTCATTTAACCATTGTTATAATCTTATTGTGATTTAAAGATCCTCTATATAGATGATCTACATCGAGATGGGATTTCTTTACCGTTCTCACCCCTCAATGTATTTTGCCCCTTAAAACACTTAGCTACCTGTAAATGGTGTTTAGTGATCTAATAATTAGTCAGTTAAACAAGAGCTCATCCATTTACTTCTATTTGCTAAGCTCGAAGGGAATCATCACTTGACTTCTATACACCAGTAGAAGCTATAGATTCCATATTTATGTTCAACACTCCCACTCAATCATACTATCATGTTGCCAAAATATACGTATCACCCTGACCCAAAAGTAGGCTTAACTAATAAATCAAGGAACATGAATAGCACTCCTGAGTTGAGCCTAAGCATATCAGGATTTAGATTCTTTTAATCTTAAGATCAACTACTGATATTGACTTGGAAAGATATGTATAACGGTAAGTTTGTAATATCTTTAACTTAGTTGCAATATCGGTCCAGTCCAATGTATACTCCATACATTCGAAACTAGTATACTTTACTAATGTCCTGGAAAGAACATAACACTTACTCCAAGTGTAAGTATACATCATCGCTGATTATCACATTAGTGTAAATCCAATAACACTGATGAAACAGGGACCAAGTCTTTTGATTCATATGATCACAATCACATTCCACTGTGTTGACGATACTGTAATTGTGAATAAACATATGATCTGGATTTAACTGATTATGTGTGTATGAATGCAATAAACATATTAAACATATTAAACCATTAGCATGTAGAATTCATGCAAACATCAATCACTTCAAATTTCTTATGTTGATAACTAATCAGATTGTAAAGAGTTTTATTTAGGGCATAAAACCCAACAGAGAATACATCATCAATTTGGGATGAGTTATAGGAGAGATTCAGCCAGAAGAATGCTCCACGAATCTTTGAAGCCAACGTGCTATGCAACTCATTCAATGAGGTTCGAACAATGTTACTTTCTATTACACTAAATCATTGTGGGACACGATTCAAGAATATAGTCCTACTCCTGTTTGTAACTATGGAGCTAAGAAGATCATTCAATAGTATCAAGAAGAGGACCATGTTGGGTTTTATGCCCTAAATAAAACTCATTTCAATATAATCAGATTTACTTATTAATATAGATCAGAAATAACATTTAATGTTGCATGGTTCACATGATTTATTTCATGATTATATGTACATAATGTATGAATTCATCTGAAACCCTTTTCACATACTTGATCCTGTTTATTATGTCGTCAACACTTTGGAAAGTAAACATGACTATGTGAATAAAGTTTCCTAGATTTATCAGACACAGGGTTTTACTGATATGATAATCTACAACAGAGTTTACTTGCATTTGGAGAAATGCTATGTTCTTTCCAGAGCATTGGTTAAAGTAAAGCTCAGGTTGGATGCATGAAGTATGCATCGGAAGGGACCGATATTGAACTTTGACTTAGATTTACTAAACTTACCATAATATCTATTCAAGTCAATATCGCCTAGTTGATCCTAGATCAAATGATCTTAATCCTGTTATGATTAGGCTCGATCTCAAGAGGCTATTCGTGTTCTTTGATTTGTTAGTTAAGCCTACTTTTAGGTCAGAGTGATACATACATTTTGGGAACACAGTAGTGCAATTGAGTGGGAGCGCTAACATAAACATGGAATCTATAGCTTCTATCTGGCGAATAGTAAGTAAAGGATGATCTCCTTCGAGCTTGACCAAATGAAAATAAATGGTGGAGTACTCATTTCACATAAGCTGAAATATCATTTATACGGGGTTAAGTGTTTTAAGGATAAAATACATTGTAGGGTGTAACGGTAATTGTAAAGACCGCTTAGTTTAATTTGGAAATTAGCAGTTAATTATGTTTAATTATGGAAAATTATTTATAGATATTTAAATAATTATTTATGTTGTTATTATTGAATTCTGAAATGCATTTTATGTCATTTAGTGATTTTCATAATTTTGCATTTCCGGTGCCCGGTATCATGGAACTCGGTGTTTGGCTCAGTAAAATCACAACTTAGTATGTTAGTTTATTGGGACGGTTTATTAGACATTGGAAATGTCGGGATTGGGCGGGAATTTAAAATTTCCCAAAATACCCCTTCAGTGCTCTTTATGTTATTTTAGTGTGGAGGGGCAAAATGGTCATTTTGCCCCAATGTTAGTTTGTCCTTTAGTGGACTTTATTTGGTTAAATTATATGGTTTTAATCAATGTTTAAAAAGGCGTTTTTGAGGCGCGCCTCAAGCTGAGGCGTTTGAACAGTGCCTCAAGTCGTGCGCCTTGCTGAGAAGAAGTGAGGCGTACGCCTCATGGGGTGAGGCGTTGAGTTGAGGCGTGAGGCGTTGAGGCGTAAGAGGCGTGCGCCTCAAATTTTGTGTGTGAAATGGGCTATTTCAGCCCAAAAAAAAAGGCCCAAATTAGTATTTTAAATTTAGTTTTCTGTTACCTAATTTAAAAGACTTGAAAAACTTTAAAAAAGCCCAATAAACATTAATAAAAAAGCCCAATAAAATACTTAAGTGAGCCCAAATAAAACTTAAAAATAAAACCCTAGTTTTTTATATATTAGCAGCTCTCTTTCTTCACAGCAGCACACACACATAGCTGCTGCCCCTGCCCCCTGCCTTCCCACGAAAAAAAAAAAACTTGCTTCTTCTTCACAGCACTACAGCAGCTCGAGTTCACCTTGCTGCCCCACCCCTGCTCCTCCATTTTCACTGTCTTCCTCCACGAGTTCACTGCCTTTTCCCTCTTCTCATCACAGAAAAAAAAAAAACCTTGCTGGTTTTGTTGCTGCCTTGTCCGAGTTAGTTGCTGCTGCCTTTTCTTTGTTCCATAGGTAAACATTTGAATATCATTTAGTTTTTTTTAATTCATAAATCATATTTATTTAGTTGTTCTTAGGTTCATTAATTAGGTGGTGATTTATTATTTGGTTGTTACTTTATTTTGTGTAGATAAGAAAATGAATAGAAAATCAAAATTGAGTAGCTTTGGTGTTGGAGGAGCTAGTGGCAGCGGTAGTGTTGATGGTAATAATAATAATAGTCTTGGAAATAGAAAAGATCCGGCTTGGAAGCATGGTGTTGAAGTTGATACTTCGGGTGGAAATGCTGAAAACAAGAAAAATTATATTTACATGGAGTGTAAATACTGTAGAAAGCTTATTACGGGTGGTGTTGCAAGGTTGAAACAACACCTTGCTCACACTAGGAAAGGTGTTGCACCATGTAAGGAGGTTCCCGAAGAAGTTAAGAATGAATTTGTGGAGCTCTTGAAACAAAAAACATTAGAAAAGCGTGTGGCTCAAATGAAATTCGAAGAGATGGTTGAGTCGGGATCTTATTACACTAAGACTAGTGCTCCCGTGTCTGCTAGAGGTGTAAGAGGACCAATTGATAGGTTTGTGTGTGATGGTATTGATAGGACAGCCGCTGAAAATATCCATATAACTTCCAAAAATGAGAAAGAAATGCGTGATAATGTTTGCATGGACATTGGGAGGTGTTTCTATGAGAATGCTTTGCCTTTTCATTTGGCTAAGAGTCCTTCCTTTATCAATATGTGTCGCTCGATTGGAAATTATGGTAGGGGATTGAAACCTCCTAGTATGTATGAGCTTAGGACTTGGATATTGAAGGAGGAGATAAAGACTACCGACACTATAGTTGAGGATATTAAAAAGACATGGCCATCAACGGGAGTTTCAATAATGTCTGATGGATGGTCCGACGGTAGAAATCGAAGCATACTTAACATCTTGATCAACAATCCTAAGGGCACTGTGTTTTTGAAAAGTATTGATGCCTCCTCATTTAGTAAAAATGCAGAAAAGTTGTTTAAAATGTTGGATGACGTTATTGAAGAAATTGGAGAGCATCTTGTTGTTCAAGTGGTTACTGATAATGCTAGTGCCTACAAAGCGGCGGGTACATTATTGATGGAGAAAAGAAAGCATCTCTATTGGACTCCATGTGCTGCACACTGTATTGATTTGATGCTTGAAAGAATTGGAGAGTTGCCACAACATGCATCTGCTTTGAGTAAAGCAAAAAAATTGAGCAAGTATATTTACAATCATCAATTGGTCCTAGACATGATGAGAAAATTTGCCAAAAGAGACATTGTAAGACCTGCTGCCACTAGATTTGCAACTGCATTTCTTACACTACAAAGCATTTATCAAGTGAGACAACCTTTGGAGGCTATGTTTACTTCTGAAGAGTGGATAGAGTGTCCTTGGGCAGCTAAACCAGATGGAAAAGAAGCAAGAAAAACAGTTTTGAAGGACAAGAACTTTTGGCCAAGTGTGATTTATGCTATTAGGACCACAAGTCCTTTAGTTGAAGTGCTAAGGTTAGTTGATGGTGATAAGGAACCGGCTATGGGATTTCTCTATAATGCAATGGATAAGGCGAAGGAAAAGATAGCAAATAATTTGGGTGGAGAAGAAAAAGATTACAAGGAGATATGGGAAATCATTGATGAGAAATGGGAATTTCAATTACATCGACATTTGCATGCTGCTGCCTACTATTTGAATCCCCGCTGTCATTATGCAGAAGATTTTTCCAACCATCCAGAGGTCAAGTTGGGTTTGTTTCATTGTATGGACAGACTTATCCCAGATCCCAAAGAAAGAGAAAAAGCTGACCTTCAATGTAGCATTTTTCACAACAAGGAAGGCTTCTTTGGATTTACCCAAGCTAAACAGACATTTGAAAAACGATCACCAGGTAATTAAATGTCTAAATCTTTTACTAATGCTTTTGGAAAATTTCATAGCATGTTTTCTAAAATATTTATTCTTTTAATGTCCAATTTTAGTGGATTGGTGGACTCAATATGGAGATGGCACGCCAGAGTTACAAAAATTTGCCATCAAAGTATTAGGTCTTACTTGCTCGGCATCAGGATGCGAGCGAAATTGGAGCACTTTCAATCAAGTTCATACAAAAAAAAAAAAAGAAATCGATTGACTACCCAAAGAATGCATTCTTTGGTATATATAATGTTCAACAAAAGATTGAAAGATAGATATTTGAGGTTGGCATCTCCACCGTCAAATGAAGATGATGCTTTGTTGCTTGATGATTTGCCATCTGATGATGAATGGATCATTGGTGATAACGAAAATGAAAATGTGCAAAGGCTAAGTAAGGAGCTTGAGAGATTGGAATTGACCCAATTAAATTAAAATCATACAAGTGCTCCAGAATCTAGTTCAAGAGCGGGTTCGTAAACTCTTATTATTGGTTTAGCTTATATCATATATATTACTTATTTCAAATATTGATTAGTTTGTAATTTTTTTCTTAGGAAAGCGACAGAGACTAGTAGTAGACATGGATGAGGATATATGGAAGGATATTGATGGTGGCAATGAGGGTGGTGGCGATGAGGATGGTGACGATGAATTTGAGGATTTCTAATCATCATTGCATGTTCCATCAATGCTTTAGTTCGAGTTTTACGAGTCAAATATGTTCTAGGATAGTAGAATTTAGAATTCTAATTCTAGAAACATAATTATCTTTATTTTAGTTTGAGTTTTATGAGACATATCTTTGGGTATGTTTGAATTTTATGAGACATTTTATGGTTATTATGTTTATGAGATATTTTATGGTATGTTTGAAATTTATGTGACAATTTATTTATTCTTAGGTGCTCTAAAAGTATTGATTCTATTAATTTTTGAGGCTTACGCCTCATACGCCTCGAGGCTTACGCCTCGCCTTACAAAAAAAAAACGCCTCAAGGCTCATTTGCGTTTTTTTAAACATTGGTTTTAATTGATCAGTGTTGGCTGAATATAAGGTTGAGTTTGCATGATTTTCCTTTATTTCAAAATTAGAAAAGTTAAAAGAAAAACCCAAAATTTTCTCAAGCTCTCTCTTTCTCTCTTGTTCGGCCCTCCTTGAGCAGCAAGGAAGTGGAAATTTTCTTGGTGATTCAAGCCCTTTTTAGCAAGATTTTGCAATCTCTAATTGTTGGTAAAGTTTCTTCATCTTGCTCTTTTAGTTTCTTGAATTTTTGATGAAAAAGATGAGTGTTGCATGCTAGTTTTGAGTGGTTTGTTACTGCTGTGTTTACATGTTGTATTCAGAGGATTAAGCATGTTGGATTGAGTGGATTGAATCTGTTTTTGTGCATGTTTGATTGGTTTTAATCTAGTTTAGAGTTTTTGGTTCAAAAGCTACAGTTTTCAAAGAGAAATTTTGAAATTGGTTGCTGTGTTTGTTGCTTGAGTTAGAGATTGTTTTCTGTAGCTTTATTATGCATGATTATGTGGTTTCAATCTAGTTTTGATGCTTGTAGGTGAGCTTTAGCCAAGTTTGAGTTTCGAACTCAAAGCTTGGAGCTCACATGGCATTTTTAGTATCTATGTGTTCTGGGCTGTTTTGATGCTTTGGTATTGTTCTTTGGGGTATTTAGAACAGGTTTGGAAGTTTTGGTGTGGTTTGGAATTGATTTGAGCAAAGTATGAATTTTTGAAAGTTTCCTGCGAGGAACCGGAATTCCGGTTGTGCATCCGGAATTCCGGATGGGGTTCTAAAAATTCCCAGAACTGGAATTCCAGTTGGGCAACCGGTCTGCCGGTTGGGTGATTTTTCAGAAACCCTAGATTTTCTCGTTTTATGTTATTTGGGGTATTGCCATGCTTTTTATCGATAGAGAAACTTTTAGAATCTAGTTTAAGTCCCCGGGAAGTGATTTAGCGTATCACTTATTAGTGTTGTGATTGTTATGGTTTAGGAGCCTGTAAACCGCCGTGCAGTTCGTTCCAGTCAGGTTGACCTACACACCACAATTCGGAATTGAGGTAAGATTAGTATAACAGTATGCATATATATTACATGTTTAGCGTGCATGTTAGGAAGCCTGTTAGATTACATTAGATATGTATGTTGGCTTCGTACCATCCGACCATATCACATCCGTTAGGCTAGAGTATGACTAGCAGCTGGAGTATGACCAGTGAACCGAGTATAGGCTGATACTAGGGTTGGTGGTACAGTGCTATGTGACCGTATCACATCGGTTAGGCTAGAGTATGACTAGCAGCTGGAGTATGACCAGTGAACCGAGTATAGGCTGATACTGTAACACATCGGTACAGGCTAGAGTATGACTAGCAGCTGGAGTATGACCAGTGTACCGAGTATAGGTTGTTACTTGTCAATAGTACCATCTTATGAACGTTCGGGACTCAGTATCATGTGGGACACGACAGTTAGGGTTATGGTCAGGGGTATGGGCGTCTGATCATAGCCCAAGATTTATGTATGTTTATGATTTATTCTTTTCTTACTGAGTCTGTCGACTCACAGTGCTATGTTTATGTGTAGGTAAGGGCAAGGCTAAAGCTGAAGAACCGTGAGAGCGAGCCGGTGAAGATTGTACATGTCGGGGCGGTTAGGCCTGGAGCGTACGATCCTCGGGACAGCGGCGCTATTTTGTAATTAGTCGCTAGGCGACAAGTATTTTGTTTAGTCAGTTAACTTTTGTAAAGTGTTTTGTAATCGGGATCCCGAGTATTTTTGTATAAATATTTTATAAGTTTAATTAAAAAGCAAAAAAATTATAATTAATCACGATTTCCATAAACCTCGTTGATTAGCAACGAGCTGCACAATACGTTTAAAAAATCACGTAATACGCCTATGTTAGTTAGGGTGTTACAATTTGGTATCAGAGCCGCCAGGTTGTCTTCCGAAGATCGTCACGATATGTACAATCATCATCAGCAATTAGCTCGTTCTACGGTTCAGTTAGATTTTATTTCTTTAGTAGCTTATTTAATTATTATGAAATAAGAAAAGCCTGATAGGAAGCATGTTAGTAGCCTGATAGTAGAATAGGCGCATGTTTTAAATTTCTAAATTAAGCGGCATTAGTAAGCTCTCTTTGATCATGACCTGATGTGCCAACTCTGGGTTTCGCAGGCTGTTCAGACTAGATGGACGCCAGGCGGAATACCAGGAGCCAGGGCAACTCAGTAGGGTCGAATCTGGGTCAGGGAGCTCAGTTCCCCCCGCATGCTAGGGGCCGTGGTAGAGGTCCCAGTGGCAGGGCCCGTGGTCGGGGTGACGATAACCCGCCACAGGCTGCCCAGGCTGCCCAAGCCGAGCAAGAAGCCTAGAATTGGGGGACTAGGTTTGCTGAAATGCAAGCCAGGATAGAGGAGCAAGATCTAAAGATTCAGAGATTGAGGCAGCAGGGGGCTCTTGCAGTGCCTGTGCCAGAAGCTCTTGTGGCACCCGCCCCTGCTGCTCAGGCCGAGATAGTGGTAGCGGCGAACAGAATGGAACCTCTGTATGAAAGGTTCTGGAAGCAGGCACCTCCAATTTTTCTGGGAGGTCCGGACGTCATGAAAGTCGAACAGTGGCTGACGGTGATAACCAAGATACTGAACTTTATGGGTGTCACCGGAAATGACAGGGTGGTGTGTGCCACCTTCCAGTTCCAAGAAGACGCTCTAGTCTGGTGGGACATGGTGTCTCAGATTCATGATGTCACCACCATGACCTGGGAAAGGTTCCAGGAACTCTTCAACGCGAAGTATTATAATGAGGCAGTCAGAAGTGCTAAGAGAAAAGAGTTCACTCACCTGACCCAGCGGGAAAACATGAGCGTGACAGAGTATACCACCAAGTTCGATCGGTTGGCGAGGTTGGCCTCGGGAATAGTGCCAATCGATTTCAGCAAGAAGGAGAAGTATCTGGACGGATTAAATGTGAAGATCAAACATGACCTTATGATCACCACCGACGACAAGACCACCTATGCTGAGATGGTGGAGAAGGCACTGCGAGCTGAGGGTGCAGTTAGATGTATGTCGGAGTCGGCTAGTACTCCAGTGAGTGGCGGGGCTCCTACCCCTCCTGCATCAGGATTTAGAAGGGGAGGTAGTGGTTCGGCCATGGACCAGAAGAGGAGAACATCCACTGCATCCGGTGGCTCGGGGCAGAACAAGAGGTTCTGGGGGAACCAGAGTAGAGGCAGCCGTCAGGGTGGTGCTGAGACCCGGTTTTCGTACCCAGAGTGCCCCAGTTGTAAAAGGCACCATCTGGGTGAGTGCAGAGGTCAGGGATGCTTTCAGTGTGGCATGCCCGGACACTACAAGAGGGATTGTCCCCAGCTCAGACCAGAGGCACCTAGGGCTCCGGCGAGACCCACTCCAGCTAGGGTGTTCGCCATCACGCAGGCTGATGCAGATGCCAGCCCCTCAGTTGTAACAGGTCAGCTTTCGGTTAATAACTCATATTACTCAGTGCTGTTTGATTCTGGGGCCACACATTCTTATGTGGAAGCCAGAATCTTTAGTAAGTTGGGTAGATCGTGTGATAGTTATGAATCAGGGTTTGGAACCCTATTACCTGGCGGAGAGTTAGTTATCTCCAAAAGGTGGATTAGGTCTATGCCGATCAGAATAGATGGTAGAGAGTTAAGTGCTGACTTGATAGAGATGAGCCTAGTAGATTTCGATATTATTTTAGGAATGGATTTCCTATCTAAATACTCAGCCAGTATTGATTGCAAGGGGAAGATGGTGATCTTCCAACCGGAAAGTGAAAAACCATTTGTGTTTGTTGGTTCAGTCCGGGGATCTCGGGTCCCGGTGATTTCGGCCATGTCAGCTAGGGAGTTACTGCATGGCGGGTGTTTAGGGTTTCTGGCCGTGGTGGTGGACACCACTCGGCCAGATACCATTCGGCCAGAGGATATCAAGGTGGTTCGGGAATTTCTAGATGTTTTTCCCGAAGAACTTCCAGGTTTACCACCTTAGCGGGAGATTGACTTTATTATTGATTTGGCACCAGGAGTGGGATCGGTTTCCAAGGCTCCGTATAGAATGGCTCCAGCTGAACTTAAGGAATTAAAGATTCAGCTTCAGGGGTTACTTGACATAGGGTTTATTCGGCCTAGTGTGTCACCCTGGCGAGCCCCGGTTTTGTTCGTCAAGAAGAAAGATGGAACTATGAGAATGTGTATTGATTATCGAGAATTAAACAAGCTAACAGTGAAGAATAAATATCCATTACCTAGGATCGATGATCTATTCGATCAAGTTCAGGGGAAGACGGTCTTTTCCAAGATTGATCTCTGATCGGGTTATCATCAGTTAAAAATCCGAGAGGAGGACATTCCGAAGACGGCTTTCCGTACTAGGTATGGACATTATGAATTCCTGGTTATGTCGTTTGGACTAACCAATGCTCCTGCAGCGTTTATGGATTTGATGAATAGAGTATTCAAGGATTTCCTCGATATTTGTGTGATTGTGTTTATCGACGACATCCTTGTGTACTCTCAATCAGAGGAGGAGCATGAGTTACATCTTCAGATTGTTTTGCAACGGCTTCGGGAACACAAGCTTTATGCCAAATTCAAGAAATGTGAATTCTGGCTATCTCAGGTGTCCTTTTTAGGGCACATTGTTAGCAAAGATGGGATCAAGGTGGATCCAGGGAAAATAGAATCCGTCAGGGATTGGCCGAGACCGAAGACAGTGACAGAAATTAGAAGCTTCTTGGGTTTAGCCGAGTATTATCGTAGGTTCGTGGAATGGTTTTCTAAGATCTCAGCACCCTTAACCGAACTTACAAAGAAGAATCAGCGGTTTGTCTGGTCAGATAAGTGCGAAGCTAGTTTCCAGGAGTTGAAACAGAGGTTGATTACAGCTCCAGTGCTAGCTTTGCCCTCGGACAGCGAGAAATTCGTAGTTTATTGCGATGCATCCAGACAGGGTCTGGGGTGTGTACTGATGCAAGTCGATCGGGTTATCGCTTATGCCTTCCGTCAGTTAAAGGATTATGAACAGCGATACCCGACTCATGATCTAGAGTTGGCCGCGGTGATTTTTGCATTGAAGATCTGGCGGCATTACCTTTACGGAGAAAGGTGTGAAATCTATACCGACCATAAAAGTCTCAAGTATTTCTTTACTCAGAAAGATTTGAATATGAGACAGAGGCGTTGGTTGGAGTTAGTGAAAGATTACGACTGTGAGATTCTCTATCACCCTGGGAAGGCCAATGTAGTGGCCGATGCCCTGAGCAGGAAGGGTCCTGGGCAGGTAGCTAGCATGATTCAAATCTCACCTCAGTTAGCTGAAGACATGGTTAGATCCAGCATTGAGTTTGTGGTAAGTTAGCTTCACAACTTGACGCTGCAATCTGATCTGTTGGAAAGAATTAAAGCCGCTCAGATGACTGATCCAGAGTTAGTGAAAATCAGAGATGAGGTTTTGGCTGGTCAAGCCAAGGATTTCTCAGTGTCAGACAACGGGATACTTCTGTATAAAGCTAGAGTTTGTGTTCCGAGTAGTGTGGAACTCAGGAATGAGATCTTTGAGGAGGCTCATTCTACCCCTTATTCTCTGCATCCCGGCACCACCAAGATGTACTAGGATCTTAAACCGTACTTCTGGTGGAGCGGTATGAAGAAGAATTTGGTAGAATTCGTATCGAGATGCCTCACTTGTCAGCAGATTAAGGCTGAACATCAAAGACCAACAGGGTTGTTGCAGCCTTTAACCCTACCGGAATGGAAGTGGGAAGATATCATGATGGATTTCGTGGTTGGGTTACCTAGAACCACGGGTTTGTTCGATTTCATCTAGGTTATGGTGGATCGATTCACGAAATCTGCTCATTTTCTGCCTGTTAGAACAACTTTTACAGTGGATCAGTTGGCAGAATTGTATGTTAGAGAGATTGTAAGACTTCACGGGGTACCAAAGTCTATAGTTTCGGATAGAGATCCGAAGTTCACCTCCAAGTTTTGGCAGAGTTTGCAAAGAGCAATGGGTACAAAACTGAAATTCAGTACAACATTCCATCCTCAGACAGATGGGCAGTCCGAAAGGACAATTCAGATATTGGAGGACATGTTACGAGCCTATGTTATGGATTTTGAAGGCTCTTGGAATAAATATCTACCGTTGATACAATTTTCTTACAACAACAGTTACCAGAGTACGATAGGGATGGCTCCCTATGAACTGTTATACGGTAGGAAGTGTAGATCTCCCATCCACTGGGATGAGACAGGGGAAAGGAAATACCTTGGTCCGGAGTCAGTGCAGCGGACTAATGAGGCAATTGAGAAAATAAAAGCTAGAATGCTTGCCTCACAGAGTAGACAGAAAAGTTACGCAGATCCGAAATGCAGAGATGTTGAGTTCTGAGTAGGGGACCATGTGTTTTTACGGGTATCTCCAATGAAGGGGATCAAACATTTTGGGAAAAGAGGCAAGTTGTGCCCTAGATTTACAGGACCTTTTGAGATTCTCGAGAAGATAGGTCAAGTGGCATACCGGTTAGCATTGCCTCCAGCTTTATCAGCAACTCACAACGTATTCCATGTCTCTATGTTGAGAAAATACGTTTCAGATCCCTCTCATATACTCAGTTATGAGAGCCTTGAACTGCAGCCAGATATGTCTTACGAAGAACAGCCAGTGCAGATCCTGGATAGAAAGGATAAAGTTCTTCAGAATAAGAGCATAGCATTGGTCAAAGTACTCTAGAGAAACAACAAGGTGGGGGAAGCCACCTGGGAGCTAGAGTCAGATATGAGAGCTCAATATCCAGAATTATTCAAGTTAGATTTCGGGGACGAAATACTTTTAAGGGGGGAATAGTTGTAAAGACCGCTTAGTTTAATTTGGAAATTAGAAGTTAATTATGTTTAATTATGGAAAATTATTTATAGATATTTAAATAATTATTTATGCTGTTATTATTGAATTCTGAAATGCATTTTATGTCATTTAGTGATTTTCATAATTTTGCATTTCCGGTGCCCGGTATCATGGAACTCGGTGTTTGGCTCAGTAAAATCACAACTTAGTGTGTTAGTTTATTGGGACGGTTTATTAGACATTGGGAATGTCGGGATTGGGCGGGAATTTAGAATTTCCCAAAATAACCCTTCAGTGCTCTTTATGTTATTTTAGTGTGGAGGGGCAAAATGGTCATTTTGCCCCAATGTTAGTTTGTCCTTTAGTGGACTTTATTTGGTTAAATTATATGGTTTTAATTGATTAGTGTTGGCTGAATATAAGGTTGAGTTTGCATGATTTTCCTTTATTTCAAAATTAGAAAAGTTAAAAGAAAAACCCAAAATTTTCTCAAGCTCTCTCTTTCTCTCTTGTTCGGCCCTCCTTGAGCAGCAAGGAAGTGGAAATTTTCTTGGTGATTCAAGCCCTTTTTAGCAAGATTTTTCAATCTCTAATTGTTGGTAAAGTTTCTTCATCTTGCTCTTTTAGTTTCTTGAATTTTTGATGAAAAAGATGAGTGTTGCATGCTAGTTTTGAGTGGTTTGTTACTGCTGTGTTTACATGTTGTATTCAGAGGATTAAGCATGTTGGATTGAGTGGATTGAATCTGTTTTTGTGCATGTTTGATTGGTTTTAATCTAGTTTAGAGTTTTTGGTTCAAAAGCTAAAGTTTTCAAAGACAAATTTCGAAATTGGTTGCTGTGTTTGTTTCTTGAGTTAGAGATTGTTTTCTGCAGCTTTATTATGCATGATTATGATGTTTCAATCTAGTTTTGATGCTTGTAGGTGAGCTTTAGCCAAGTTTGAGTTTTGAACTCAAAGCTTGGAGCTCACATGGCATTTTTAGTATCTGTGTGTTCTGGGCTGTTTAGATGCTTTGGTATTGTTCTTTGGGGTATTTAGAACAGGTTTGGAAGTTTTGGTGTGGTTTGGAATTGATTTGAGCAAAGTATGAATTTTTGAAAGTTTCCTGTGAGGAACCGAAATTCCGGTTGTGCATCCGGAATTCCGCATGGGGTTCTGAAAATTCCCAGAACCGGAATTCCGGTTGGGCAACCGGTCTGCCGGTTGGGTGATTTTCAGAAACCCTAGATTTTCTCGTTTTATGTTATTTGGGGTATTGCCATGCTTTTTATCGATAGGGAAACTTTTAGTTTCTAGTTTAAGTCCCCGGGAAGTGATTTAGCGTATCACTTATTAGTGTTGTGATTGTTATGGTTTAGGAGCCTGTAAACCGCCGTGCAGTTCGTTCCAGTCAGGTTGACCGGCACACCTGAATTCGGAATTGAGGTAAGATTAGTATAACAGTATGCATATATATATATATTACATGTTTAGCGTGCATGTTAGGAAGCATGTTAGATTACATTAGATATGTATGTTGGCTTCGTACCATCCGACCATATCACATCGGTTAGGCTAGAGTATGACTAGCAGCTGGAGTATGACCAGTGAACCGAGTATAGGCTGATACTAGGGTTGGTGGTACAGTGCTATGTGACCGTATCACATCGGTTAGGCTAGAGTATGACTAGCAGCTGGAGTATGACTAGCAACTGGAGTATGACCAGTGAACCGAGTATAGGCTGATACTGTAACACATCGGTACAGGCTAGAGTATGACTAGCAGTTGGAGTATGACCAGTGTATCGAGTATAGGCTGTTACTTGTCAATAGTTCCATCTTATGAACGTTTGGGACTCAGTATCGTGTGGGACACGGCAGTTAGGGTTATGGTCAGGTGTATGGGCGTCTGATCATAGCCCGGGATTTATGTATGTTTATGATTTATGCTTTTCTTACTGAGTCTGTCGACTCACAGTGCTATGTTTATGTGTAGGTAAGGGCAAGGCTAAAGCTGAAGAACCGTGAGAGCGAGCCGGTGAAGATTGTACATGTCGGGGCAGTTAGGCCTGGAGCGTACGATCCTCAGGACAGCGGTGTTATTTTGTAATTAGTCGCTAGGCGACAAGTATTTTGTTTAGTCAGTAAACTTTTGTAAAGTGTTTTGTAATCGGGATCCCGAGTATTTTTGTATAAATATTTTATAAGTTTAATTAAAAAGCAAAAGTTTTTTAATTAATCACGATTTCCATAAACCTCGTTGATTAGCAACGAGCTGCACAGTACGTTTAAAAAATCACGTAATACGCCTATGCTAGTTAGGGTGTTACAGTAATCTAATCCCTTTACAGTGTAGATCATTCATATAGAGGATCATTAATCAAATTAGGATTATAACAATGGATAACTAATGATGTGTCTATATGGTGGAACATATAGAGCATTCTATATACTGAGAGTGCAATTCTAAGTTCTATGCGTGGATTCAACGAAGAATTAATAAGTCAGTGAATTTATGTTATAAATTCTTGATCTGCTTATTGGAAGCTCGGTTATATAGACCCATGGTCCCTCCACTAGTTGAGATAATATTGCTTGTAAGACTCATATAATTGGTTTTGATTAATCAATTATAATTCTCAAATTAGACTATGTCTATTTGTGAATTTTTCACTAAGTAAGGGTGAAATTGTAAAGAAAGAGTTTTAGGGGCATATTTGTTAATTATGATACTTTGTATGGTTCAATTAATAAATATGATAAATGACAATATTATTTAATAATTATTTATAGTTATTAAATAATTAGAATTGGCATTTAAATGGTTGAATTTGAAAATTGGCGTTTTTGAGAAAATGAGATGCAGAAATGATAAAACTGCAAAATTACAAAAAGTGAGGCCCAAATCCACATTGCTTAGGGCCGGCCACTTTTATAGGATTTTTCATCTGATATTTTCATTATTTTAATGCCAAATAATTCAAACCTAACCCTAGTGGAATGCTATAAATAGATAGTGAAGGCTTCAGGAAATTTACACTTGACTTTCACACTTTCATTCAGAAAAACCTGAGCCTTCTCTCTCTATACCTAGCCGCCCACTCTGTCTCTCTCTCTCTCTCTCTCTCTCTCTCTCTCTCTCTCTCTCTCTCTCTCTCTCTCTCTCTCTCTCTCTCTCTCTCTCTCTCTCTCTCTCTCTCTCTCTCTCTCTCTCTTCTTCCTTAAGATTTTGAAATACTTAGTGATTAGAGTAGTGCCCACACACAGCAAGTGATACCTCAATCATAGTGAGGAAGATCGTGAGGAAAGACTTTCAACAAGAAGGAGTTTCAGTACTAAAGAAGGAGAGAAAGAGATCCAGGTTCAGATATTGATAATGCTCTGCTACATAAAGGAATCAAGGGCTAGATATCTGAACGGAAGGAGTCATATTATTCCGCTGCACCCAATGTAAGGTTTCTAATACTTTATAAGTGTTTATTTCATAATCTTTTTAGAAGTTCATATTTAGGGTGTTAATCAACATACTTGTGAGTAGATCTAAGATCCTGGTAAAATAATTTCCAACAGACCATGTCCTTGAATTTCTTGTTGGATTGAATGAATCTTATATTTTAGCTCAATCTCAAGTGTTGATGCAGGATCCTCTTCCTAGCATCAACAAAGCTTTTGCTTCTATCATTCAAGAGGAAAGACAATGTGGTATCACTGTTGTCCATGTTGATGTTGAGAAACCTATCCCTCCTCCAAGTGGTGAGTTTGTAGGAGGTATTCAATCACAAAGACAAGAACTCATCTGCACTCATTGTGGTATTAGTGGACACACCATGGCCAAATGTTACAGGCTTAATGGATATCCACCTGGCCATAAACTCCATAACAGATTTTCAAATAAAGGAAATGGTTCGAATCAGACCAAGAACTCACAGGGGAAGGTTGCTGCGAATCTTTCTGGAACTAATGATGATGTTGTTGAGGATAACTCTGGAGGAACTCAAGATCCTTTTCCTAATCTGTCACCAAACCAATGCCAACAGCTCATAGCCTTCTTAGCTCAAAAATTCTACAATGATAACTCCTCTACCCCACAAACCCAACCATTGGTGTCTAATTTTTCTGGTAAGAATAATCTCATCCCTAACAATCAGTGGATCATTGATACTGGACTACACATCATGTGTGTCCCCATCCTGAGTTATTTCATAACACTAAGTCTAATTCATCATTATCTGATGTTATTCTACATGATGGGACTACCAAAAAAATATCTTGTTGGATCCATTTCTATTTCACTCATATTTTATTAACAAATATTCTTTATGTGCCTAATTTCAAGTATAGCTTATTTTCTGTCACAACTTTAATGTCCTCTCCACAAATGTTCATTCATTTTTCTTAATGATTGTTGTGTCATCCAGGACACCAAGAAGAACTAGAGGATTGGTGTAATGACCGCTCTAGTAATTTAGATTAGTAAGGGCAATTAGCACTAATTTTTATTATTTTATTATTATATGTAAATTAATTTAATTGTGGACCCCAATATTTAGAAATAAATATTAGAGTTATAATTTCTCAATTTCGGAGATTTTATTAAACTCTAGGGGTATTATTTAGCTTATATGTGAAATATGTTATTTTTGTAATTTTTGCTCGGCGACAACGAAAAATGCGATGGATGACTAGATTGATCACATGGGTAAGTTTAGAATCTTATTTTATAGTGGGAAATATTTTAGAGAAAATAAATTATCGGGATTGAGCAGGGTTATGGAATTTGACCATTTTACCCCTAGCTTTTGAGACACCTAAGTTGTTCATTTAAAGGGCAAATTGGTAATTTGTTTGGGGGTTGGGTGGCTGCCTAGAAGTGTGGCACGTGGCCACTTGTTTTCAGCCAAGGGAAATGAATTTTCCCTACTTTGATTTATCCCATTTAGTTAATTAGAAAGAAAATACAAAAAATTCAAAAGGAAAAGATTCCTTTCTTCTCTCTCTCTCTTGCTTTCGGCTGGGACAAACCAAGGGGGTTTGCTGTTGATTATTGAGTTTCAGCAAGGAATCCTAAGGGGAAAATCAACCTAAGGTAAGTTTCAATGAAGCCCTTCTTAATTTTCAAGCTTTAAGTTAGGTTGAAATGGTGATTTTGAGATTGAAGGGCTGTTAGGTTTAGTTAGGTTTAGGGTTCGAATTTTAAGGTTTCTTTGAGTTAATTTTAGCACTTTGCAGCTGGTTTTGTGATTGATGGTAAGTTTTATGCAACTTTGAACATTGAGTTCAAAGCTTTGAGCTTTAATGGAAAATTGAGATTTAGTGATTTGTTCTGTGAATTAGTGGCTGGATTATATTGTTTATGCATTGTTTAGGAGCTCTGAAAGGTTTCATTGCAATTGGTGGAAAATTGAGCAAGAAATGAAGGTTTTGGGAAACCTAGTGCAAACTGGGTAGCCAGTTTTGGTAGGGTTCCCCGGGCCTTTCATTTTCTCAATTTTGTCCATTTCGATGCCTCGGTTGGGTGTTTCTCCATTTCCAGAGTTAGAATAACCCATTAAGGATATAGCAGAACCTAGGGTTTTGGTTTTGAGTTTCCCAGGATTAGGGTTTTAATCATGTGACTTACTTAGTTTCAAAATGTGATTAGGGCATCCATCTAGCACGAGATTTCCGTTCAGGTCGGCCAGCACACTTGAATTCGAAAAATAGGTAAGAACTGAATATAATATGTGATGTGATTATCTAAATGTATGTATATGTGTTTGTATATGCATGCTCAAATTATGTTTCGCACTACCAACACTTGTATGAATATGTTACAGAGTGCATTGGTATAGTGAGTATTATTGTTGTGAGTACGATACAGTGATACCAACACGGGTACGGGAAAGTGCTAAGGTGTGTGGTATATCACTCAGTGGTACTCAGGGTACGGAATAAACCCTACCAAAACTCGTACAGTGAGGTACGTTGTGTATGTGGTATAGTGGTTGTACCCTAGGATTGAACGTTCATAATCATTTGTTAAGCTCTGTAAATAGGTGTATGGGCGCCTATTTACAGGTCGGAAATTATATGATATGTTATATGCATTTCTTACTGAGTCTGTCGACTCACAGTTCTACTTCCATGTGTAGGTAAAGGAAAGGCGAAGGCTGAACAGGAGTGAACCTGAGCTCGGGTGAGATTGTACATGTCAATCAGCACGACCTTGAGTGTTCAGTCTCGGGACATCTGGGAGTTGTATTTTGATAGTCGCTGTGCGACCTGTAAATTTGTGTATTTTGGAATATTAATTTTAAAAGTTTGAAAATGGGATCCCGGCACTTGTAAATATTTTATTATATTACAAAGTTTAATATTTAATGTAAAAGTTTTAATTTGACACGTTTTTCGAGAAAATTCTTTGATTAGCAAAGATTGCACTATAATTGAAAAAGCACTGTAGCGTGCCGTAGCATTAGGGCGTTACAATTTTGGTATCAGAGCCGCCAGGTTTGTCTACCGAAGCTTGCTAAGACATGTACAATCTTCATCAGAGAAAGCTCGGTTCACGGTTCAGTAAGCATGTACTTGTTTAGTATTTTAAATAAATGTGAATGTGAAAGCATGTTAGGAAGCATATTAGATTTTAATTAATTATATATAAATAAATAAAAAAGTAAGTAACGTGTGTTGCCTTTAAATCATTAAGAGCGGTGTTAAGTTTCGATCGCTGTCTAACCTGCCTGGCTTATGGATTCGCAGGCTAAGTCCTATTAAATGGACGCCCCGCGAAATACAAGAAGTCAGGGTGATATGGTTGAGACCGGAGGCGGTCAGAGGAATCCCCAAAATCCTCGTGGTCGCGGCCTGTAAATCCACCTCAAGCTCCTCCTGACTGGGAGCAAAGATTTGAGGAAATACAAGATAGAATCCGCCAACGAGATGAATAAATTCAGAGGTTGAGGCAGCAGGGTCCTCCTGCCGTGCCTCCTCAAGTGGTTCAGGCCGTGCCAGTTCTAGCGGTGCCAGCAGAACAACCTGTTGTTGGCAACCGTATGGAGCCGTTGTATGAAAGGTCCGGAAACAGGCACCTCCAGTGTTTCTGGGAGGTCCAGATGTGATGAAGGCCGAGCAGTGGCTTTCAGTGATCGAGCGTATTCTCAATTTTATGGGAGTGGTTGGTAATGACCGGGTGACATGCGCCACTTTCCAGTTTCAGGAAGACGCTCTCGTGTGGTGGGAGTTGATAACCCTCACTCGGGACGTCACAGTGATCACCTGGGAAGAATTCAAGGAGTTGTTTAATTCTAAGTATTACAACGAAGCAGTCTGCAGTGCAAAGCGGAAAGAGTTCACCGAATTGGTTCAAACTGAGGGAATGACGGTTACTGAGTATACAACAAAGTTTGACCGTCTGGCCAAGCTCGCAGCGGGAATTGTGCCAAATGATTTCAGCAAGAAAGAAAAATATTTGGCGGGTTTGAGTGCGAAGATTCGGCACGATCTGGTGATTACTACCACTGAGGCAACCACTTATGCGAAGATGGTTGAAAAGGCTTTGAGAGCCGAGGGTGCGGTGAGATTTCTTCAAAAGCCCCGAGTGACTCCGAGTGTTGGTGGAACCCCCACTGTTCCTACTCCTGTTTATGGTAGGGATGGTGGTGACTCCACCATTGATCAGAAAAGGAAAGTCACCCCAGCTTCCGGTGGCTCAGGGCAAAGTAAGCGGTTCCGGGGGAACCAAGGTAGAGGTGGACGCCAGGGTTACTCTTACCCTGAGTGTCCACGGTGCAAGAAACATCATCCGGGAGAATGTAACCGGAAGACATGCTTCCTGTGTGGCATGGTGGGGCATTTCAAGAACGATTGCCCTCAGGCAAAGAAAGAGGAGCCGAAAGCTGAGGTGAAACCGGTTCCTGCTCGAGTGTTTGCCATCACCCAAGCTGATGCTGCAGCCAATCCTTCTGTTGTGACAGGTCAGCTTCCCGTTAACAATTTATTGTTTACAGTATTATTTGACTCGGGAGCTACACGCTCATATGTAGCTACAAGAGTAATTGATCTTTTGGGTAGGCCTTGTGATATGTTAGAAAGAGGGTTTGGAACCCTAATGCCTACCGGGGAATCGGTTATCTCTAATAGGCGCATTAGGTCTATGCCAATTAGGATCGAAGATAGGGAATAGAGTACTGACCTCATAGAATTGAAATTAACTGAGTTTGACATTATACTGGGAATGGATTTTCTATCCAAGTATTCGGCCAGTATAGATTGTAAGCGAAAAAGGGTGACTTTTCAGCCGGAAGGAGAAGATCCATTCGTTTATGTGGGATCAGTTCAGGGGTCTCGGATCCCGGTTATTTCTGTATTAAGGGTTAGGGATTTACTATGCAATGGATGTGTAGGATTTCTAGCGGTGGTATTTGACTCCAACAGACCTGAAACATTTGGACCTGAGGCAATCAGGGTGGTGAAAGATTTTCTTGACGTGT
Organism: Cannabis sativa; assembly: GCF_029168945.1. Classification (NCBI taxonomy): domain Eukaryota; kingdom Viridiplantae; phylum Streptophyta; class Magnoliopsida; order Rosales; family Cannabaceae; genus Cannabis; species Cannabis sativa. Next base: position 40,061,223 of record NC_083610.1, on the reverse strand, counting down.
TTCCCGAGGAGTTGCCGGGATTGCCGCCACAGCGAGAGATTGATTTTGTAATTGATCTGACACCTGGAGTCAAACCTGTTTGTAAAGCTCCATATAGGATGGCTCCAGCAAAACTTAAGGAGCTTAAGTTGCAACTTCAGGGGATGCTTGACATTGGGTTTATTCGACCCAGTGTGTCGCCCTGGGGAGCTCCGGTTCTGTTTGTGAAAAAGAAAGATGGTTCCCTCAGAATGTGTATCGATTATCGGGAACTAAACAAGCTGACAATTAAGAACAAGTACCCGTTGCCTAGAATCGACGATCTGTTCGATCAGCTTCAGGGAAATACAGTGTTTTCGAAGATTGATTTACGGTCTGGTTATCATCAACTTAGAATTCGAGAGGAGGACATACCGAAGACTGCTTTTAGAACCAGATATGGGCACTATGAGTTTCTGGTAATGTCATTCGGATTGACTAATGCTCCTGCGGCCTTTATGGATCTTATGAATAGGGTATTCAAGGATTTCCTCGATAACTGCGTTATAGTGTTTATCGATGACATTCTTGTATACTCTCAGTCAGAAGAGAAGCACGAGAATCATCTTCGAATGGTATTGCAGCGACTTAGGGATCACAAGTTGTATGCAAAGTTCATAAAGTGCAAATTCTGGTTGTCTGAGGTGTCCTTTCTGGGACATATTGTTGGAAAGAATGGAATTATGGTTGATCCAAACAAGGTAGAATCAGTGACGAATTGGCCGAGGCCCAAATCTGTGACGGAAGTTCGAAGTTTTCTCGGATTAGCAGGGTATTATCAGCGTTTTGTCGAAGGATTTTCTAAACTTTCTATGCCCCTAACCGAATTGACCAAGAAAAATCAGAGATTTGTGTGGTCAGATAAGTGTGAAGCAAGTTTTCAAGAGTTGAAACAACGTTTGATAACAGCTCCGGTGTTAGCTTTGCCATCAGATCAAGAGAAATTTGTGGTGTAGTGTGATGCAGCCAGACAGGGTCTGGGATGTGTTCTGATGCAAGCTGACAGAGTCATAGCCTATGCCTCTCGTCAACTGAAAGAATATGAACAACGTTATCCAAGTCATGATTTAGAGCTCACTGCTGTGGTTTTTGCCTTAAAGATATGGCGACATTATCTTTACAGTGAAAAGTGTGAGATTTATACTGATCATAAGAGTCTCAAATACTTTTTCACCTAGAAAGATTTGAATATGAGACAGAGAAGGTGGTTGGAGTTGGTTAAGGACTATGATTGTGAAATTTTGTATCAGCCCGGGAAAGCCAATGTTGTGGCCGATGCTTTATGCCATAAATAAAACTCTTTACAGTTTGATTAGTTATCAATATAAGAAATTTGAAGTGATTAATGTTTGCATGAATTTTACATGCTAATGGTTTAAATATGTTTATTACATTTACACACAAAATCAGTTAAATTCAGATCATATGTTTATTCACAATTACAGTATCGTCAACACAGTGGAATGTGATTGTGATCATATGAATCAAAAGACTTGGTCCCTGTTTCATCAGTGTGATTGGATTTACACTAATGTGATAATCAGCGATGATGTGTACTTACACGTGGAGTAAGTGTTATGTTCTTTCCAGGACATTAGTAAAGTATACTAGTTTCGAATGTATGGAGTATACATTGCACTGAACCGATATTGCAACTAAGTTAAGATATTACAAACTTACCGTTATATATATCTTTCCAAGTCAATATCAGTAGTTGATCTTAAGATTAAAAGACTCTAAATCCTGATATGCTTAAGCTCAACTCAGGAGTGCTATTCATGTTCTTTGATTTATTAGTTAAGCCTACTTTTAGGTCAGGGTGATACGTATATTTTGGGAACATGATAGTATGATTGAGTGGGAGTGCTGAACATAAATATGGAATCTATAGCTTCTAATGGTGTATAGAAGTCAAGTGATGATTCCCTTCGAGCTTAGCAAATAGAAGTAAATGGATGAGCTCTTGTTTAACTGACTAATTATTAGATCACTAAACACCATTTACAGGTAGCTAAGTGTTTTAAGGGGCAAAATACATTGAGGGGTGAGAACGGTAAAGAAATCCCATCTCGATGTAGATCATCTATATAGAGGACCTTTAAATCACAATATGATTATAACAATGGTTAAATGAGATAGCATATTGATATCGTGGAACATATAATATGCTCTATATAAGTCTGAGAGTGCAATTCTAAGTTCTAAGAGTGGATTCGATGAAGAATTAATAAGTAGGAATTTACTTGGTAAATTTGGTTCACTTATTGGAAGCTCAGCATATAGATCCATGGTCCCCATTCTAGTTGAGAACATTCTGCTTGTAAGACTCATTAATTGATTCGTGATTGATCAATTATAATTCTAAAGTTAGACTATGTCTAATTTTATGAATTTTCACTAAGTATGGGTGAAATTGTAAGGAAAAGAGTTTCTAGGTTAATTTATTTATTAATGGAATTTATATGTCTAATTAATAATTAAATTAAATGACAATATTATTTAATAATCTATTTTAGTTATAAAATAATTAGTTTTGGCATTTAAAAGGTTAGAATTGGAAAATTGGCGTTTTTGAGAAAATAGAAATAAAATTTGATAAAACTGCAAAATCAAGTGGGGCCCACTATAGCACCATGGCCGGCCGCTTATTGAGGGTTTTTCAAATTAATATTTTCATTATTTTAATGCCAAATAATTCCTAACCTAAACCTAGTAGTTTCCTATAAATAGAAAGTGATGGCTCAGTCAAACACAAGCTTTCATTAGTTTTCTGCAGAAATTTCTCTCTTTAGAAAAACTGAGCCTTCCCTACTTTCTATACCTGGCTGAAATCCCTATTCTCTTTTCTCCTTCTTCAATTTCGAACCCTAGTGAGAGAGTAAGTGCCCACACACAGCAAGCAGTAACTCAATCATAGATTGGAAGACTGTGAAGGATCAAACTTGAAGAAGAAGGACATTCGGGCTCAGATCTTGATTATACTCTGCTACAGAAAGGATACAAGGGTTAGAGATCTGAGCGGAAGGAGACATTAATTCCGCTGCATCAATGTAAGGTTTTCTTAACTTTATATGTGTTTAATTTATCGTTTTAGAAAGTTCATATTTAGGGTGTTTAAACAACATACTTGTGAGTAGATCTAAGATCCTGGTAAAATAATTTCCAACAACTGGTATCAGAGCCATGGTAATTGATTTACTTGCATGAAATTTGGACTTTAAAATGATTGTTTGTTTGTTTTTTGGATGGTATCATGTTGTATTGAGTGTTATTTGATGATTGATTGGTGTTTGTGAATTTTTCGTTAAAAATAATTGAATATCTGTTTCTGGAATTATTTTTATTGGATAGTATGGAAAAATTTAAGCAAGTTACTTTTACAGAACTCAATTTCGATTTAATTTGAATTAGTTATGATTTTTTGAAGATTCGAAAAAATCGTAGTTGTGCTGAAATTTTCCTGCGATCGCGAAAACTCTCCGAACAGCTCGCAATTTTTTTGTTTTTCTTCGTTTTTTCATGCTTTTTCATGGAATTAACTTCCGATTTGTTGTGTAGTTTTGTATTTATATATTTGCTATTCCTAATTCAACTCTAATTATCATAATGAATTAATTTAATATTTTTTAAATTTAATTCATGATATTAGTGTAATTTGAATTTGAAATTAGTAAATATCTATCTTTTTGCTTAATTATTTATCTTATTTTTAAATTTGATTATATCTTATCTTATTTTTAAATTTAAGGTCAGATATTAAACCTTTTTAAATTATTTTTTTTAAATATTTTGACCTTATTTAAATTTAAAATAAGATGACTATAACCATGTAATTTTAAATAGATGTAAGATATTTTGCTAACTTTTAAATTTTGTTATTTCATTTATTTAAATTAAATTTAAAATCTGAAAAAGATATTTAACTTATCTTTTCTAATTTTTATTTAATTTTTATTTATAAAATAACATTTAATTTTTAAAAGTAGTTAGCCAATTTTGAAATGATATTTAGGTTGGTTGAAACCTAATTTTTCAAAATTGTAGGTTTAATTTTAAATATTTTTTTTTTATAATTTCGAAATTTAAATAAATATATTTTTTTTTCGAAAATTAATTTTTTTTTATTATTTTCAAAAAATAAATTAATATTATTATTTATTTTATTTTTCAAAATTTATTTATTAAATTTAATTATTTTCGAAATTTACTTATTTAAAATTAAATAAATCCTACTTCCAACTATCCAGCTAACCTTGTTGCAGGAGTATGTGGTTTTAGCTTGTGTGTAAGTTTTCAAAACCTATTATTACTTGATTGCAAATAGCCATGGTTACTTTTTGCCAGATCTAATGATCTGATGACTCCCTTGGTCAAGTTAATAATTTGTAACATGTAAATTTTACAATCTTCTTTCATCTGTGTATGACCTAGCAACATGATAGGATCCACCCAAGTGTGTACCTGTGTGAGCCTATGTGTTTATTTTATTATATAGATGCATATAGGTTGTTCCTAAATAAAATATCACACTATGATAGATTTTATTTAGGTCCATTTAGTTATTGGACCTATTCAATTAATAACAGTTATTTATTTTAAGGTTAAATTCCTCTCTTTTGGGCCTTGTGTGAGAGTTGGGAGCCATAGAAGTGGGTACGACATACTGAACCCAGCACCCCCTCACATGAACTACCCCAATTGTGAAGGCCCATTTGCCTGATTTGAATAACTGTACTAGGTTAATTATATTAGTTTGACCTAATAAAATTGAATTAGCAACATAATTAACTTTTAAAATATATGAAATTTATTTTCATTTTAATATTTTAAAGTTAATTTTAAGAAAAACACTTTTAGTTTTAGATATTATTTCTAGACAAACTATTTGTATTTTTCTTGTATTTAATTAAATATAGAATTTTAACTAACTAGATTCTTTCTGGAACTTATTTAATTAAATATTCCTATTTAAGTTATAAATTAGTTGTATCAACTGATTTTTCTTATCTAACTTAAATTTGAATATTTGATTTAAATTTTAAATCAAGTTGAGGAATCCTAGGCATTAGTTATTAAAGATTCTTAAGATATTTTTTAAGTTAATATCTTTTCGAATATTAACTTAAAATGGAATATTTTAGATACTTTTTAGGTTAATATCTTTTCGAATATTAACTTAAAAAGATATCTTCAAATTAAGTGGTTATAACTTAATTTTTGATATTTAATTAAATCTAAATTTGAAATTATTTAAGTTTTAGATTTTTTCTATATAACTTAAATTAAATATTTTTCAAATTTTTGAAAAGATACTTAGTCAAATAAGATATTTTCTAGATAGTAATTTCTAGACTACTTATTATTTCTAATATTTAAATAGGAAAATATTATACTTTGTGAAATTAATTATTTAAATAATTAATTTTGGTACAATTTTATTAAGTATATTTTTCCTAGTATTAAATAGAAATTAATAATTAAGCCTTCTCTACACTTAATTATTTATTTCTTGAATTTAATACATTTAATTAACTTGAAAAATTTAAATATCTAAGTTGATTTTCATCATGATACTTAATATTTATTTATTTTTCATGACACCTAATTAAATAGAAAATTATTTTTAGATTGAAATTTAATTTTTCAACCTTAATTTAAATAATTTTCAATATATATATTTTTCCTTTGTTTTATTAATCAATTTCGAAAAATGGCATTTTATTTATGCAATATTTTCGAATTTTTTATTTTGAAAAATAGATTGAGTTGTAAATTAATTATTTATTTTAATTAATTCTTGGGCCAACTTCAATCAATGATTTTTTCATTTAATTGATTAATTTAAAATAATTGAATTTAAATTATATATATATTATTAGAAATTGAATTAATTAGTCAAAAGAAAATCTAGATAGGTGATATTTTTGCTTGAAGTATTTCTTTTCTATTTTTATTATTTTTTCAAAAATTTTATAGTTTTTATACTTTATATTTTCGAACTCAATAAATATATTCTCAAGGAAATTTTTAAGTTGCTAATTAATCTAATTTAATTCAACTTAAATTAATTTCCTTAATATTTATATTTAAGATTATTGCTAAGATGGAAATAATTAATTTTATTTCAATCGCCATCTAAGTATAATTTTATAAATATTATATTAAATTCTTATTTTTGAATTTTAATTCTAAATTTCGAATTTAATGAGAATTTATTTATTAGAATAATAAAGAAAATACATTTTAAAGAATGAGCTTTATTATTATTAAGATATTCGATCTCCATTGTGGGTTTTACATCGCGTTTGTTTTAGTGAGTAATCCTCCCTAATGGTGGAACGTTCATTAGCAATTTCGCACCGTTTAATCTCGAATGATAAGTAGTTTGTAAGTGTTTTATATGGTATAGATCACCCTAATGGTGGCGACCATATTTGACTTGCAAATTGCGAAACAATGGTAGTAGCTCATAAGATAGAATAGCCTTGACTCTCGCCTAAACGGGACAACGCTGGATTCCAATCTTGATCGAATAAAAGGTTGCTAGAATGTTTAACATTTTAGATGAGCTGACAACTCTATTCAATGGATGGTAGCTTTGACTCTCGCCTAAACGGGACACTGATATCAGTTTGTTGAAAACCTTGGAAATTATTGAGAATTGAATTTTTTAAGTATTTTCTCATATCATTCCTACTTGCTATGTGCTTATAATTTCTGAATTGATTTTGTGCGTGTTAAACCATTATTAATTTCTATTTGTTGATTTCTATTATTTTGTAGTATCCTGTATTATCAAAATGAATCCCATGTTATCACTGTTGACTGAAAACAAGCTGAATGGATCTAACTTTAATAAGTGGAATGAGAACATTAATATTGCTCTCATAGGAGAAAGTGCCTTGTTTGTTTTAACTGAGCCGTCACCTGAAGTGCCTGGGGACAATGCATCCAAAGCTGTGAAAGAAAAGTATGAGCGTTGGCAAAAAGCAAATGACAAAGCTCTATACTTTATGCTTTCTAGCATGGTTGACACCCTCAAAACTCGGTTTTCTAAAACCGAAAAGGCTGCTGAAGTTATGACGAAGTTAAATGAGCTATTCGGTAAGGCATCACTTCAGTCATGCTTTGACGCGACTAAGAAGTACATTAATGCACGGATGGAACCTCATCAAAACGTGCGTGACCATGTTCTCCTAATGTCAAGTTATTTCCAAGAAGCCCAGGATCATGGTGCTGAAATGGATAGTGCTACTAAAGTAAGTCTTATCTTGAATAGCCTAACTCCAGCATTTCTACCATACACATCAAATTATGTCATGAATAAGAAGGAAATTGACTTTCATGAATTAGTCAATGACCTTCAAACTTATAAAAATTTGATTGGAGGACCCAAGAAGAAAGGGAGTAAACCTCACAATCCTGGGAATGGTAATGGGACGATGAAACCTGAAGCAAATGTTGCCTCTGCTTCGAAGCCCAAATCGAAGAAGAAGTGGAACAACACCAAGAAGCGAACAAAAGCCATGAAGAATAAAAAGGCTGCTCCTTCTGGTGATGCTACACTTAAAGGAAAGTGTTTCAACTGCAATGAGAAAGGTCATTGGAAACCCCAATGTCCTAAACTTCTTGCAAAGAAACAAGGTATTTCCATTTATAAACTTTAAGAGTTTTAGTGAATTGTTATCCAATTGGATTTATGATTCTGGACTAACTTTGTTTATTTGTTTTCTTCTTCTTATAGGCCAAGCTACTTGAACTCAATTGAGTTGGATCAGAAAGCTGGACCAAAGGGTGAAATCGTCTAGATGAAGATGAAGCTCTTCAATTTATTTTTGAATTAATTGTTTTAGTTTAAAGACAATTTGGATTTCAAATGTTAGTTAGGGATATTTATCCCTGTTTTTCTCATATTGTTGCAATAAATTTTTATTTTATTATTAATAAAGTATTCTTTTATTTTCTAAATCACCATTGCAATTTATGAGATTGAGCTTCATTTATTTTAACTTCATCAATTATTACCACATTATATTTGTATGTTTGTATGTGTAAGTGTTTTTATTATTGAAGCGAATTCTATAATATTTACAACTCTTCATCGAGTTATATTAAATAAACACTAGAAATTATTTCTATGTTTATTAATAATTGTTAATTCTAATACAATTATTAAGAATTTGTTTAATAAAAGGATCTTTTGATCTGATAGGGGTGGAGAAAAGTTAAGAAAACTATGCAGTTCAACGATCTTTTATATCTAATGAACTCTGGATAGTATTCAACTCCACATAAACTCTATCACACTTAGAGAATAATGATCTTTACAACCTTTAGGGGTGGATCATAATCTCTATATACTTAGGGGTGGAGGTTATCCACAAGTACCCTATATGTATATTCTTAGGGGTGGAGTCTATTCCACAATTCCCTATGTAACACATATCTTCTTTAAACATGGAAGTAATATAATGAGTCAGCTATTATCAATATAAATTCTTGATCTTGATTGTATGTTCCATTTCGAATTTACTGTTGTAAGTAAAAGTTTGATACCTTTGAAAGTTCTTTGTTAAAGTTTCACATTACCTTAATTGAGTGGGAGAATTTTAAAATTCTATACCCATCTTCATTAGGTTGATACTTGTGATAGGTACTTAAGAACACTACTGAAAAGCGAATCTAACCATTCACATGGATAGGTATAGCTTATCAGAATTATGAGAATAAGATAAAGAACTCTAGTTCAGTCCATTCGAATGACTTGAACCTAGAATTCTTGATCCTCATGAAATATTATGGTATCTTAATTTTGATTACTTTATCTCTGGCATGTATTTTTCACTTCAAATACTAGTCTGCTATGTTGATGACTTAGTCTTAACTTAAAGTTTTAAGACTAATACAAAAGTCACAACTGGATAACTCTCTAAACAATAAGAGGTTAAAAGTATTATTTAACCAGACATCTGCTATTGAGTGGGAGCTATCTGAGATGTAATCAAATAGGGAACATTAGAAAATATTCAAGAAAGATTTATGAAAGTGATCTATATGTTAGATATTAAGGAACTGTGTATCAGTTGTCCTAGTATCTCACCAACTCATTTCGATTTCTATGAGATGGTGCTTACTTTGGGGGTGGAGGAATTATTGTATAATAATTCAAGCTCTACCAAAGAAGAACTATAACTTTGTGTATTCGAAAATCCAAGAAAGTTATATTACTGAAGAAAAGTCTACACTGTATTATCTCAATTACATATTTTAAAATATGAGAGATATGTCTTCTGTTTATTCAGATGTACTTTTAAAACAGTAAAAGATTTCAGTATCCCTTGATGAGTAAAGCATATAGTAAAGGATGTTTCATAAATGTATTTATGAACTAGTTTCCAGAAGTTTGGGTGGATTCAAATATACTACACTTGATCTGAAGATCAAGACATTAGATTGACCTATTTGCACAGTTTGTTTTATATTAGTGCAAGTGGGAGTTTGTTGGGTTTTATGCCCTAAATAAAACTCCTTACAATCTGATTAGTTATCAATATAAGAAATTTGAAGTGATTAATGTTTGCATGAATTTTACATGCTAATGGTTTAAATATGTTTATTACATTTACACACAAAATCAGTTAAATCCAGATCATATGTTTATTCACAATTACAGTATCGTCAACACAGTGGAATGTGATTGTGATCATATGAATCAAAAGACTTGGTCCCTGTTTCATCAGTGTTATTGGATTTACACTAATGTGATAATCAGCGATGATGTGTACTTACACATGGAGTAAGTGTTATGTTCTTTCTAGGACATTAGCAAAGTATACTAGTTTCGAATGTATGGAGTATACATTGGACTGGATCGATATTGCAACTAAGTTAAGATATTACAAACTTACCGTTATATATATCTTTCCAAGTCAATATCAGTAGTTGATCTTAAGATTAAAAGAATCTAAATCCTGATATGCTTAGGCTCAACTCAGGAGTGCTATTCATGTTCTTTGATTTATTAGTTAAGCCTACTTTTAGGTTAGGGTGATACGTATATTTTGGGAACATGATAGTATGATTGAGTGGGAGTGCTGAACATAAATATGGAATCTATAGCTTCTAATGGTGTATAGAAGTCAAGTGATGATTCCCTTCGAGCTTAGCAAATAGAAGTAAATGGATGAGCTCTTGTTTAACTGACTAATTATTAGATCACTAAACACCATTTACAGGTAGCTAAGTGTTTTAAGGGGCAAAATACATTGAGGGGTGAGAACGGTAAAGAAATCCCATCTCGATGTAGATCATCTATATAGAGGATCTTTAAATCACAATAAGATTATAACAATGGTTAAATGAGATAGCATATTGATATCGTGGAACATATAATATGCTCTATATAAGTCTGTGTTGGAATTTATTTTACCAGGATCTTAGATCTACTCACAAGTATGTTTATTAACATCCTAAATATGAACTTTCTAAAACGATAAAATAAACACATATAAAGTTAAAGAAACCTTACATTGGGTGCAGCGGAATAATATGACTCCTTCCGTTCAGATATCTAGCCCTTGATTCCTTTACGTAGCGAGCATTATCAATATACGAACCCGGATCTCTTTCTCTCGAATCTTTGATGCCGAATCTCCTTTCGCCGATGATCTTTCTTCACGATCTTCCTCACTATGATTGAGGTATCACTTGATGTGTGTGGGCACTACTCATACACTAAGGATTTCGAAATTATCAAGGAAGAAGAGAGAGAGAGTGGTCAGCTAAAGATAGGGAGAGACAAGGCTCAGTTTTTCTGAATAGAAAAAGTCAGAAGAAAAGTGTGTAATTTTCCTGAAGCCTTCACTATCTATTTATAGCATTCCACTAGGGTTTGATTTGAATTATATGGCATTAAAATAATGAAAAAATCAGTTTAAATTTCCTACAAAAGTGGCTGGCCCTACACTTAGTGGATTGGGCCTTGCTTTTTGCAATTTTGCAATTTTAACACCTTTTGTATCTGATTTTCTCAAAAATACCAATTTCCTAATTCAACCATTTAAATGCCAATTCTAACTATTTAATAACTATAAATAATTATTAAATAATATTGTCATTTATCATATTTATTAATTGAACCATACAAAGTATCATAATTAACAAATATGCCCCTATAAACTCTTTCTTTACAATTTCGCCCTTACTTAGTGAAAAATTCACAAATAGACATAGTCTAATTTGAGAATTATAATTGATTAATCAAAACCAATTACATGAGTCTTACAAGCAATATTATCTCAACTAGTGGGGGGACCATGGGTCTATATAACCGAGCTTCCAATAAGTAGATCAAGAATTTAGCACTAAAATTCACTAACTTATTAATTCTTCGTTGAATCCACGCATAGAACTCAGAATTGCACTCTCAGTATATAGAATGCTCTATATGTTCCACCATATAGACACATCATTAGTTATCCATTGTTATAATCCTAATGTGATCAATGATCCTCTAGATGAATGATCTACCTTTGTAAAGGGATTAAATTACCGTTACACCCTACAATGTATTTATTCCTTAAAACACTTGACCCCGTATAAATGATATTTCAGCTTATGTGAAATGAGTACTCCACCATTTATGTTCGTTTGGTCAAGCTCGAAGGAGATCATCCTTTGCTTACTATTCGCCAGATAGAAGCTATAGATTCCATGTTTATGATAGCGCTCCCACTCAATTGCACTACCGTGTTCCCAAAATGTACGTATCACCCTGACCTAAAAGTAGGCTTAACTAACAAATCAAAGAACACGAATAGCCTTTCAAGATTGAGCCTAATCATAACAGGATTAAGAACATTTGATCTAGGATCAACTAGGCGATATTGACTTGAATAGATATTACGGTAAGTTTAATAAATCTAAGTCAAAGTTCAATATCGGTCCCTTCCGATGCATACTCCATGCATCCAACCTGAGCTTTACTTTAACCAATGTTATGGAAAGAACATAGTATTTCTCCAAATACAAGTAAACTCTTGTTGTAGATTATCATATCAGTAAAACCCTGTGTCTGATAAATCTAGGAAACTTTATTCACATAGTCATGTTTACTTTCCAATGTGTTGACGACACAATAAACAGGATCAAGTATGTGAAAAGGGTTTCAGATGAATTTATACATTATGTACATATAATCATGAAATAAATCATGTGAACCATGCAACATTAAATGTTATTTCTGATCTATATTAATAAGTAAATCGATTATATTGAAATGAGTTTTATTTAGGGCATAAAACCCAACAAACTCCCACTTGCACTAATATAAAACAAAAAGTGCGTTTCAAATAATCTCAACACCTTGATATACAAATCAAGTGTAGTAGTAGTAAACTCCTCGTAATAGGATCTGAAAGGTTGAATTAACCACAACCTTTTCTCCACCATTACTCTTCCTTTAATCACAAAATCATTGATAATGTGAAATTCCTCTCTATATGTCTACTCTCTTGGGATACTGGATTCTATACCTTTGGCAACTACTTTTGGTTAATCAGGAAATTAACACTAGTAGTTTAAGGCAATTTGGAATGGTGCCAAAGATGTATAGAACTTTCCTTAGACTGAATAAGTACCTTTCCTGCAGCTTTAACATTCAGTCTCTCTCTGGTAGACCTAGAGACTTCAGATAGGTTTTTACACTTCTCCAAAATCACTATTCCACCCCCAGAGTAACCACCATCTTATCAGAAATATTTACTAGCACATAGGCAAATTTCGAAATCTGATATGGTGTAGTCTAAGAGTTTTAAACACACCCTTATAGACTAACATATAGTTCCTCTTCTTTATCTTAGGATTTACTTGATTGTCTTCCAATGTTCTTCTCCTGGATTAATGCGATACCTACTCATTACTCCCACTCAACAAACAGATGTCTGGTCTAAGGCATACAAAAGCATATCTAAGACCTCTCACTGTTGATGTAAGAAATTCTTTCATGGCTTTATGTTTTCTGGAATAGTTAAGACTTTTCCTTAGATAAATAAAATCTATACCTAAGAAGTTGTGAAGCTTCTATAGATTTCCATTAGAAAGAAAATGCTTCAGCATTTTACTAAAGTAAGTTGCTTGCATTAGAGTAAGTAATTACCAGGTATACCACAAGCCATAGGTTTAGATAAACTCAAACCTGTAATACTAGGAACAGGAAGTTTTGTTAAGTCCATTGAATAGACTTATAAACGAAAATTTCCTTTTATGTCCTTGTAATAGAAAACTTTAGGTTATTCCATGTGAATGGATTAAACCATAGTTCTATAGGCTTTCTTCTTAGTTTCTTATCTTGACAATCCATTACTTGTTTAAACTCACAATGGATTTTAATCACTAGTGTCTCCCAAGTCATAAGAAGGTGAGTTCCTAGAAACTCTCCCACTACGACAAGGTACCGCGAATTATGTCGAAGAAAACTAAATGGTATTAACCTCTTTGGTTGTGACAAGACAACAGAGGCAGTGGGATCATCATATGTCATATAAGATGATAGAACACTTTTGGAATCAAGAATTAAATATCTCCTTTATTTGCTACTTGTTTTCAGACTTAGTCATTTTCTTAGAAAAGTAGTATTTGTTTGAACAAACACTTTCTTATCTATTGACAATGGGATGGTCCACCCCTAATCACTTAGAAAAGCTAACAAACCATGGTTAACGAGTTCTAGCCTTTCTTAAGATTTTGATTAGGTCATCCATGAATCTAGTAATGATTTACATTAAGTATACAACCATTACATCATTCTGAAATTGTATTACCATAGAAGGACTTAGGCAACGACTAGTAACTAATCATCAATATGCAAATCGAAATTTCTGGGGAGGTAAGTTTGGATATAATTCAAAAATCAATGTAATGATCTTTGAACTGCATATCTACTAACTATTTCTCCACCCCTATCAGTTCGCAAGATCTTTAACCACATACCTTAATGGTGTTTAACCATTGCTAGAAATTGATGAAATTTTTCAAACATTTCAAATTTCTTTGCATAAGGTATAATCTAGAGTTATCGTTTTAAGAATACAACGAAAAACTCATATCCACCCCTGAATGTACATCCATCTGCGAATGAGATGAACTACTTTCAGTGGATATAGGCATATTAACTCTTTGCAGAGATTGATCTTGTCAAAACCACTATGAACAAGATACAAATGCCATAGATTAAGAAAATGTGGTAGTGTCTATGATGACATAGGTTTAGTTACATCAAAGAGTTCTTAGAATACTTCAAGTGGATCCTGGTCACAGAATCACCTAACTCACATTCCATACGCTTTAATCCATTAATAAAAGATGGATATTAAACACTTGAGAAAGTGTAATCTGTATTGTATTCCGGAATTAGAAATTTAAGAAAATTTCTATTTGGAATCTAAAATTAAAGTCAAAGACTTAAATTTATACCAAATATAATGAGTAATTCTATCTTGGACCACCACTACTAATACAAACTCTAAGTAGATTTGCCCATACAAGTAGGAAATTTCTAAGATTGAGGATTTATATCAATTGGGAATAGAATTTCGGGATTATAATCATATGCGTCATATAAAATGACATGAAATGATTTATAGACCATTCGTCCAATGATATGTTTTTAAAGCTAATTCGAAATGAATAAGCTAAGAGGAATTAGGATAATTTCGTTTAAAATAAGAATCCAACGATGCTTCGATTAGCGAAAGTCAAAGTAATCTTATTTATACAATCTTCTTGTTTCATATCGTAAAAATACTAGTCTAAGGTGTCATCAATTGATGAACAGCTAGATGTCGCATATACAATATTTATCTTTCGAGATCTAACACTATTATGTATGTCTAATGGTGAAAATCCACTAGGGATTTATCTCATTAGATAAACAAGCCAAGTTAGACCAACAATGAAGATTCGAAATTAAACTACAACTTAATAACAGAAAATAACATGGTTCAATATAAATTCATACACAATTCAGAAATTATAAGCATATAGCAAGTAGGAATGACAAGTGAAAATACTAAAACTTACAATCCTAAATAATTTCCAAGGTTTTTCAACAAACTGATACAGTGTCCCGTTTAGGCGAGAGTCAAAGCATCATCCATTGAATAGAGTTGTCAGCTCGTCTAAAATGTTAAACATTCTAGCAACCTTTTATTCGATCAAGATTGGAATTCAGCGTTGTCCCGTTTAGGCGAGAGTCAAGGCAATTCTATCTTATGAGCTTCCACCATTGTTTCATAATTTGCAAGTCAAGTATGGTCGCCACCATTAGGGTGATCCATACCATACAAAACACTTACAAACTACTTATCATGCGAGGTTAAACGGTGCGAAATTGCTAATGAACGTTCCTCCATTAGGGAGGATTACTCACTAAAACAAACGCGGTGTAAAACCCACAATGGAGATCGAATGTCTCTATAATAAAGCTCATTATTTGAAAAGAGTTGTATTTTCTATTGATTCTCCTTATTTATTCTATTTATTTTAAATATATATTTATTTAATTAAAATTTCCAATTTAGAATGAAAAATTCTAAATATAAATTTTAATTTAATATTTATAAATTTTACTTAGATGGATATGAAAATAACATGAATTATTTCCATCTTAGTAATAATTTCCAATAAATATTTAGAAAAATATTCAATTTAAGTTGTTACAAAATTAATTTAAATTAATTTACAACTCAAATTTAATTTTCTATAAATATATATTGCATTTCGAAAAATTAAAGTATATAAGAATACAATTTTCGAAAAATGCATATTAAAATAAAAAATAAATCTGGAAAAATTATTCTAATTTAATGTTGGCCCAAAATTAATTAATAAAATTAATTTACAACAAAAAATATAATTTTCCTATTTAATTAAATATATAAGAAAAATTTAAATATTTAAGTATGATGATGAAAATCAACTTAAATATTAATTTTCTATTTAATTAAATACACTAGAAAAATACTTCAAGCAAAAATATCATCTATCTAGATTTTCCTTTGACTAATTAATTCAATTTCTAATAATATACTTTAATTCAATTTATTTTAAATTAATCAATAAATGAAAAAATCATTGATTTAAGTTGGTCCAAAATTAATTAAAATAAATAATTAATTTACAACTTAATCTATTTTTCAAGATAAAATTCGAAATTCTAGCATTTAAGAAATGCAATTTCGAAAAAAATTGATTAATTAAATAAAGAAAAAATATATTTTGAAAATTATTTAAATTTAGTTGAAAAATTAAATTTCAACTAAAAATAATTTTCTATTTAATTAAATGTCATGAAAAAGAAATATTTAAGTATGATGATAAAAATCAACTTAGATATTTAATTTTCAAATTAATTAAATGTATTAAATTCAAGAAATAAATAATTAAGTGTAGAGAAGACTTAATTATTAATCTCTAGTTTAATACTAGGAAAAATATACTTAAAGTAAATTGTACCAAAATTAATTAATAAATAATTAATTTCACAATGTATAATATTTCCTATTTAATATTAGAAATAATAAGTAGTCTAGAAATAACTATCTAGAAAATATCTTATTTGACTAAGTATCTTTTCCACAAAATTTGAAAAAATATCTAATTTAAGTTGACTAGAAAAAATCTAGAACTTAAATATTTTTCAAATTTAAATTTAATTAAATATCAAAAATTAAGTTGTAACCACTTAATTTGAAAATATTCCATTTTAAGTTAATATTTGAAAAGATATTAACTTAAAAAAATATCTAAAGAATCTTAATAACCAATGCCTAAAATTCCTCAACTTAATTTTGAAATTTTGAATTCAAAAGATATTGATTTAAGTTGGTTAGTTGAAGATAACTAAATATCAACTTAAATAGGAATATTTAATGAAAAATTTAAATTAAGTTCCAGAAAGAATCTAGATGGTTATAATTCTATATTTAATTAAATACAAGAAAATACATATAGTTTAGCTTAGAATATAAAATTCCTTAAACTATATTTTTCTTAAATTAATTTCAAAATAAATGAAATTAATTATGTTGCTAATCAATTTTATTAGGTTAAACTAGTTTAATTAACCTAGTACAGTCATTCAAATCAGGCAAATGGGCCTTCACAATTGGGGTGGTTTGTGTGAGGGGGTGCTGGGTTCAGTATGTCGTACCCACTTCTATGGCTCCCAACTCTCACACAAGGCCCAAAAGAGAGGAATTTAACCTTAATAAGAACAACTGTTATTAATTGAATAAGCCCAATAACTAAATGGGCCTAAATAAATTCTATCAAGAACTATGATAATTTATTTTAGCAACAACAACCTATATGTATCTATAATCAAATTAAACACATAGGCTCACACAGGCACACTTTGGATGGGTCCTATCATGTTGCTAGGTCATACACAGATGAAAGAAGATTGTAAAATTTACCTGTTACAAATTATTAACTTGACCAAGGGAGCCATCGTATCATTAGATTCGGCAAAAAGTAACCATGGCTATTTGCAATCAAGTAATAATAGGTTTTGAAAACTTACAAACAAGCTAAAACACATACTCCTGCAACAGGGTTAGCTGGATAGTTGGAAGTAGGATTTATTTAATTTTAAATAAATAATTTCGAATAAATAAATAATTAAATTAAAAAAAAAATTAATATTCGAAAAATAATTTAAAAAAAAATTAATTTCGGAATTTAAAATTAAATTTCGAAAATAAAAAAAATTTAAAATTAAACCTACTTTTTATCTTATATCTATTTAAAATTACATGATTATAAATATCTATTTTAAATTTAAATAAGGTCAAAATATCTTAAAAAGATTTAAAAAAAAATCTTAAAAGATAAGATATTTTTAAATATCTTAAAAGATAAGATATTTTAAAATATCTTAAAAGATTTTATAAATATCTTAAAAGATATTTTTAAAATATCTTAAATATCTTAAAAGATATTATAAATATCTTAAAAGATATTATAAATATCTTAAAAGATATTATAAATATCTAAAAAATCTGACCTTAAATTTAAAAAAAATATAATCAAATTTAAAAATAAGATAGATTTTTAAGCAAAAAGATAAATACTAATTCTATTCGAATTCAAATTACACTAATATCTTGAATTAATTTTTAAAAAAAAAATTAAATTAATTCAAAATGATAATTAGAATTGAATTAGGAATAGTAATAGTATATATACAAAACCATACAAAAAATTGGAAGTTAATTCCATGAAAAAGTATGAAAAATTGAAGAAAAAGGAAAAAATCCGAAACTGTACGGACAGTTCTGCGATCGCAGGAAACTATCAGCACAGCCCCGATTTTGTCAAATCTTCAAAAAATCATAACTAATTCAAATAAAATCCAAATTGAGTTCTGTAAAAGGCTAACTTGCTTAATGTTTTCCATACTATCCAATAAAAATAATTCCAGAAACGAAATCACAATTATTTTTCACGAAAATTTCACAAACATCAATCAATCATCAAATAACACTCAATACAACATGATACCATCCAAAAAACATACAATCAATCGTTTTAAAGTCCAAATTTCTTGCAAGTAAATCAATTACCTTGGCTCTGAGGCCAGTTGTTGGAATTTATTTTACCAGGATCTTAGATCTACTCACAAGTATGTTTATTAACATCCTAAATATGAACTTTCTAAAACGATAAAATAAACACATATAAAGTTAAAGAAACCTTACATTGGGTGCAGCGGAATAATATGACTCCTTCCGTTCAGATATCTAGCCCTTGATTCCTTTCTGTAGCAGAGCATTATCAATATCTGAACCTGGATCTCTTTCTCTGAATCTTTGATGCTGAATCTCCTTTGCTGATGATCTTTCTTCACGATCTTCCTCACTATGATTGAGGTATCACTTGATGTGTGTGGGCACTACTCATACACTAAGGATTTCGAAATTATCAAGGAAGAAGAGAGAGAGAGTGGTCAGCTAAAGATAGGGAGAGACAAGGCTCAGTTTTTCTGAATAGAAAAAGTCAGAAGAAAAGTGTGTAATTTTCCTGAAGCCTTCACTATCTATTTATAGCATTCCACTAGGGTTTGATTTGAATTATATGGCATTAAAATAATGAAAAAATCAGTTTAAATTTCCTACAAAAGTGGCTGGCCCTACACTTAGTGGATTGGGCCTTGCTTTTTGCAATTTTGCAATTTTAACACCTTTTGTATCTGATTTTCTCAAAAATACCAATTTCCTAATTCAACCATTTAAATGCCAATTCTAACTATTTAATAACTATAAATAATTATTAAATAATATTGTCATTTATCATATTTATTAATTGAACCATACAAAGTATCATAATTAACAAATATGCCCCTATAAACTCTTTCTTTACAATTTCGCCCTTACTTAGTGAAAAATTCACAAATAGACATAGTCTAATTTGAGAATTATAATTGATTAATCAAAACCAATTACATGAGTCTTACAAGCAATATTATCTCAACTAGTGGGGGGACCATGGGTCTATATAACCGAGCTTCCAATAAGTAGATCAAGAATTTAGCACTAAAATTCACTAACTTATTAATTCTTCGTTGAATCCACGCATAGAACTCAGAATTGCACTCTCAGTATATAGAATGCTCTATATGTTCCACCATATAGACACATCATTAGTTATCCATTGTTATAATCCTAATGTGATCAATGATCCTCTATATGAATGATCTACACTGTAAAGGGATTAAATTACCGTTACACCCTACAATGTATTTATTCCTTAAAACACTTGACCCCGTATAAATGATATTTCAGCTTATGTGAAATGAGTACTCCACCATTTATGTTCGTTTGGTCAAGCTCGAAGGAGATCATCCTTTGCTTACTATTCGCCAGATAGAAGCTATAGATTCCATGTTTATGATAGCGCTCCCACTCAATTGCACTACCGTGTTCCCAAAATGTACGTATCACCCTGACCTAAAAGTAGGCTTAACTAACAAATCAAAGAACACGAATAGCCTTTCAAGATTGAGCCTAATCATAACAGGATTAAGAACATTTGATCTAGGATCAACTAGGCGATATTGACTTGAATAGATATTACGGTAAGTTTAATAAATCTAAGTCAAACTTCAATATCGGTCCCTTCCGATGCATACTCCATGCATCCAACCTGAGCTTTACTTTAACCAATGTTCTGGAAAGAACATAGTATTTCTCCAAATACAAGTAAACTCTTGTTGTAGATTATCATATCAGTAAAACCCTGTGTCTGATAAATCTAGGAAACTTTATTCACATAGTCATGTTTACTTTCCAATGTGTTGACGACACAATAAACAGGATCAAGTATGTGAAAAGGGTTTCAGATGAATTTATACATTATGTACATATAATCATGAAATAAATCATGTGAACCATGCAACATTAAATGTTATTTCTGATCTATATTAATAAGTAAATCTGATTATATTGAAATGAGTTTTATTTAGGGCATAAAACCCAACAAAGAGTGCAATTCTAAGTTCTAAGAGTGGATTCAACGAAGAATTAATAAGTAGGAATTTACTTGATAAATTTGGTTCACTTATTGGAAGCTCAGCATATAGATCCATGGTCCCCATTCTAGTTGAGAACATTCTGCTTGTAAGACTCATTAATTGATTCGTGATTGATCAATTATAATTCTAAAGTTAGACTATGTCTAATTTTATGAATTTTTACTAAGCAGGGGTGAAATTGTAAAGAAAAGAGTTTCTAGGTTAATTTATTTATTAATGGACTTTATATGTCTAATTAATAATTAAATTAAATGACAATATTATTTAATAATCTATTTTAGTTATTAAATAATTAGTTTTGACATTTAAAAGGTTAGAATTGGAAAATTGGCGTTTTTGAGAAAATAGAAATAAAATTTGATAAAACTACAAAATCAAGTGGGGCCCACTATAACACCATGGCCGACCACTTATTGAGGGTTTTTCAAATTAATATTTTCATTATTTTAATGCCAAATAATTCCTAACCTAAACCTAGTAGTTGCCTGTAAATAGAAAGTGATGGCTCAGTCAAACACAAGCTTTCATTAGTTTTCTGACAGAAATTTCTCTCTTTAGAAAAACTGAGCCTTCCCCACTTTCTATACCTGGCCGAAATCCCTATTCTCTTTTCTCGTTCATCAATTTTGAACCCTAGTGAGAGAGTAAGTGCCCACACACAGCAAGCAGTAACTCAATCATAGATTGGAAGACTGTGAAGGATCAAACTTGAAGAAGAAGGACACTCGGGCTTAGATCTTGATTATACTCTGCTACTGAAGGGTTAGAGATCTGAGCGGAAGGAGACATTAATTCCGCTGCATCAATGTAAGGTTTTCTTAACTTTATATGTGTTTAATTTATCGTTTTAGAAAGTTCATATTTAGGGTGTTTAAACAACATACTTGTGAGTAGATCTAAGATCCTGGTAAAATAATTTCCAACATTCTCCTACAACAATAGTTACCAGAGTACAATAGGGATTGCTCCCTATGAGATGTTATATGGTAGAAAATGTCGTACTCCTATCCATTGGGACGAAACAGGAGAAAGGAAGTACTTGGGTCCAGAGTTAGTGCAGAGGACCAATGAAGCTATTTATAAGATCAAGGCTCAGATGCTTGCTGCTCAAAGCAGGCAAAAAAGTTATGCTGATCCGAAGCGCAGAGATGTTACATTTCAGGCAGGGGAACATCTTTTCCTGCGGGTTTCACCAATGAAGGGTATTAGGTGCTTCGGGAAGAAGGGTAAGTTAAGCCCTAGGTTCATTGGGCCATTTCAAATACTCGAGAAGGTCAGGCAGGTAGCATATCGGCTAGCCTTACCACCAGCGTTATCAGCTGTTCATGACGTATTTCACATCTCTATGTTGAGGAAATACGTGTCAAACCCGACTCATGTCTTGAGTTATGAAGCCCTTGAACTGCAACCAGACTTATCCTATGAAGAACAACCTGTACAGATTTTGGATAGAAAGGAAAAAGTTCTTCGGAACAAGACTATTGCACTGGTTAAGGTGCTCTGGAGGAACAGTAAGGTGGAAGAAGCCACCTGGGAATTGGAGTCGGACATGAGGACTCAACATCCAGAGCTATTCAAGTTAGATTTCGAGGACAAAATCCTATTACCGGGGGGATAATTGTAATGACCGCTCTAGTAATTTAGATTAGTAAGGGCAATTAGCACTAATTTTTATTATTTTATTATTATATGTGAATTAATTTAATTGTGGACCCCAATATTTAGAAATAAATATTAGAGTTATAATTTCTCAATTTCGGATATTTTATTAAACTCTAGGGGTATTATTTAGCTTATATGTGAAATATGTTATTTTTGTAATTTTTGCTCGGCGACAACGGAAAATGCGATGGATGACTAGATTGATCACATGGGTAAGTTTAGAACCTTATTTCATAGTGGGAAATATTTTAGAGAAAATAAATTATCAGGATTGAGCGGGGTTATAGAATTTGACCATTTTACCCCTAGCTTTTGAGACACCTAAGTTGTTAATTTAAAGGGCAAATTGGTAATTTGTTTGGGGGTTGGGTGGTTGCCTAGAAGTGTGGCACGTGGCCACTTGTTTTTAGCCAAGGGAAATGAATATTCCCTACTTTGATTTATCCCATTTAGTTAATTAGAAAGAAAATACAAAAAATTCAAAAGGAAAAGCTTCCTTTCTTCTCTCTCTCTTGCTTTCGGCTGGGACAAACCAAGGGGGTTTGCTGTTGATTATTGAGTTTCAGCAAGGAATCCAAAGGGGAAAATCAACCTAAGGTAAGTTTCAATGAAGCCCTTCTTAATTTTCAAGCTTTAAGTTAGGTTGAAATGGTGATTTTGAGATTGAAGGGCTGTTAGGTTTAGTTAGGTTTAGGGTTTGAATTTTAAGATTTCTTTGAGTTAATTTTAGCACTTTGCAGCTGGTTTTGTGATTGATGGTAAGTTTTATGCAACTTTGAACATTGAGTTCAAAGCTTTGAGCTTTAATGGCAAATTGAGATTTAGTGATTTGTTCTGTGAATTACTGGCTGGATTATATTGTTTATGCATTGTTTAGGAGCTCTGGAAGGTTTCATTGCAATTGGAGGAAAATTGAGCAAGAAATGAAGGTTTTGGGAAACCAGGTGCAAACCGGCTAGCCGGTTTGCACTGCCACAAAAACCGGCTAGGCGGTTTTGGCAGGGTTCCCCGGGCCTTTCATTTTCTTAATTTTTGCCATTTCGATGCCTCGGTTGGGTGTTTCCCCATTTCCAGAGTTAGAATAACCCATTAAGGATATAGCAGAACCTAGGGTTTTGGTTTTGAGTTTCCCGGGATTAGGGTTTTAATCATGTGACTTACTTAGTTTCAAAATGTGATTAGGGCATCCATCTAGCACGAGATTTCCGTTCAGGTCGGCCAGCACACTTGAATTCGAAAAATAGGTAAGAACTGAATATAATATGTGATGTGATTATCTGAATGTATGTATATGTGTTTGTATATGCATGCTCAAATTATGTTTCGCACTACCAACACTTGTATGAATATGTTACAGAGTGCATTGGTATAGTGAGTATTATTGTTGTGAGTACGATACAGTGATACCAACACGGGTACGGGAAAGTGCTAAGGTGTGTGGTATATCACTCAGTGGTACTCAGGGTACGGAATAAACCTTACCAACACTCGTACAGTGAGGTACGTTGTGTATGTGGTATAGTAATTGTACCCTAGGATTGAACGTTCATAATCATTTGTTAAGCTCTGTAAATAGGTGTATGGGTGCCTATTTACAGGTCAGAAATTATATGATATGTTATATGCATTTCTTACTGAGTCTGTCGACTCACAGTTCTACTTCCATGTGTAGGTAAAGGAAAGGCGAAGGCTGAACAGGAGTGAACCTGAGCTCGGGTGAGATTGTACATGTCAAGCAGCGCTACCTGGAGTGTTCGGTCTCGAGACATCTGGGAGTTGTATTTTGATAGTCGCTGTGCGACCTATAAATTTTTGTATTTTGGAATATTAATTTTAAAAGTTTGAAAACGGGATCCCGGCACTTGTAAATATTTTATTGTATTACAAAGTTTAATATTTAATGTAAAAGTTTTAATTTGACACGTTTTTCGAGAAAATTCTTTGATTAGCAAAGATTGCACTATAATTGAAAAAGCACTGTAGCGTGCCTTAGCATTAGGGCGTTACAATTGGGATAGGTGAAAGACATGAAAATTTATTATTTAACCTAAGATTTGTTTTTTCTCCTTCTCTTATGTCTTTTTCTGATACTAAAATAAACGTAGATAACTTTTGGCATTACAGATTGGGTCACCTCTCATGTGTAAATTTTTTTCCTATCAATAAAAGATTGCATTTCAAAAACACTCATTGTTCTGATTTTTATTGCTCTACTTGTCATTATACCAAGCAAAGAAGACTTCCTTTTTTTTCCAATCACAATTTTTCCAAACATTGTTTTGAGCTTATACATATGGACATTTGGGGACCTTTTCATACCTTGACACATGAAGGATATAGGTATTTTCTTACTATAGTGGATGATTGTTCTAGGTACACTTGGACACAATTATTTAAACATAAATTCAAACCCAAGACAGCTATTCCAGACTTCATTAAACTTGTTCAAAATTAATTTAATACACCCATAAATGGATTTAGATCTTATAATTCAAAAGAACTGCAATTTACATATTTGTTTAGGTCTCTAGAATTGTACGTTATCATTCTTGTGTCCAAAGACCTCAACAAAGCTCTGTTGTTGAAAGGAAGCAACAACACTTACTCAATGTGGCTAAAGCTCTTTTGTTCCAATCTTATATCCCTTTAGTCTATTGGGGAGAATGCATTAGTACTGCAACTTACCTTATTAACAAAATTCCTACCTCTAATCTCAAACATAATTCCCCTTTCCAAATCTTACATGGAAAACCTCCTTCCTATGATCATTTGAAATCTTTCGGTTGTCTTGCCTATGCTTCAATCCTGAATCAAAACAGATATAAGTTCTCACCTAGAGCTATATCTTGCATTCTCTTGGAATATCCTATTGGAATGAAAGCTTATAAGTTTTTGGATTTACATACTAGTCGTGTTTTCTGTTCCATGGATGTGCAATTTTAAGAGTTTATATTTCCTTTTGTTACTGTAGATGGTCTTCCATCTCAGTATGAGAATCTTTTACTCCCCTTGAATCTTTGCCTAATGAACATACCAACACAACACTAGCAGATCAATCCCATTCCCCTGTAATAGAGTTACCGGCCTTTAGTTCTCGACCTATAGAATTACTCAAAAATCTTTTTATTTACAAGATTATCACTATTTCTTGTCTCAATCTCATTATAATCCCTCTCACTTTGCTAATTCTTCTACTGTTCACTGTCTTTCACAGGTTCTTGATTACTCCAAATTATCCCAACTTTTAAAGCCCTGGTTTGCTCTATTTCTAGCTAGTCACTATGAACCTACTTCTTACAGTGAAGCTATTGGGATTCTTGTTTGGGACAATACTATGGATAATGAAATTGATGCACTTGAGAAGAACCACACATGGCTAGTTGTTAGTTTACATGCTCATCAGCATGCTATAGGCTGCAAGTGGGTATATAATATCAAATTTAATGCAGATGCGTCTGTTGAAAAGGAAAAAAGCTAGATTAGTTCCAAAAGGTTACAATCAGCTATAAGGCATTAATAATCGTGATATATTTTCCCGTATTACTAAATTTGTCACACTGAAACTTGTTTTAGCTTTTGTAGCCGTTTATGGTTGGCATTTATACCAACTTGATGTAAACAATGCCTTCCTTCATAGTGATTTGCATGAAGAGGTGTTTATGACTCTCCCTCAAGGGTATAGTCTTAAGGGGGAGATGCCAAAGAATGTAGTGTGAAAACTACAAAAATCATTATATAGGCTAAAACATGCCTCAAGGCAATGGTTTGAGAAGTTTTCCACTGCTCTTGAGGAAGAAGGTTTCGCACACTCTACCACAAACCACTCTTTTTTCATCAAACATCTTAAAGCTGGTTTCATAGCTCTGCTTGTATATGTTGATGATGTGATAGTGATTAGCAACAATTTAAGTGAGATTGAGATCTCAAAATCAGGTTGGATCAAAGGTTTAAGCTAAAAGATCTAGGACAATTGAAATATTTTTTAGGTCTTGAAGTAGCAAGGTCAAAACAAGGTATCTTCATTTCCCAAAGGCTATATGCTTTACAAATTCTTGAGGACTTAGGGTCTTGGGATGCAAACCTGCAAACACTCCCATGGAAGCCAATTTAAAGCTATGTCAGGATGCCAAAGAGGACAAACTGTTTGATACTACAAGAAAACTCTTTTTCAATGACTAAATTTTTAGTCATTAAAACTCATTAATTAGTTACCCAAAATTTTTTACGACTAATTATTTTTAGTCGCCATTTAGTCACTGAAAGTCGGTCGTAGAAAAAATTTATTTAAAATAATAAATTTATTTAAAATACAAATATTTAAGAATAACAATTATCACCTATTAATGTGATAAAATATCTAAATAATATTATATATTAATTCATTATATTATATTTAACTTTAAATTGATTTTTACCAAAAAAAAATTACTCAATACGATCCTTTTAATAAAAAAATAATTAATGAACATATATATAAGTTTGTTAATTAGCTTATTACTGAGCTTATATATTATTTGTTCTTTTATAGCTCACTAGCATTATATTTTTTAGTAGCTAAAATATTTATAGTGACATAATATACATTAAATATATTAATTTGGTTTTATATTTTATCGTGACTAAATAATTAATTGGTATATATAAACCATTAATAGTAAATGTAAGTATAAATTTTTTAGGACTAATATTTTCGTCATTGAAACTCTTTAACATTTACCGACCAAACATTTTGTCACAAATTGAGAATTTTTAGTGACTAAATAATTTTAGTCACCAACATTTAGTGCTCCGGCCAGAACTATTAATTTGGCGCCAAAGTTTCAGTGACTAAGTAAAATTTTAGTCACTAAAAATAGCAAACAGTGACTAAAAATTAGTCGTTGATTCTTTTAGTTTCATTTAAATATTGTTTTATGACTAAATATGTCTGCGACTAAATATTAGTTGTAAAAGCTAACTATTAGTGACTAAATTGATTTAGCCACAAAAAATTTAGTTGCTGAAAACCTATTTTCTTTTAGTACTCTTCACACGAAAATTATTGGAAAATTCAAATACCTTACCATAACTCGACTTGACTTATCCTTTTTTGTCAACAGACTAAGCCAGTTCTAAACACACCAAAAACATCTCATTTCATTACTGCTCAAAAGGTGTTACAGTATGTGAAAGGCACACCAAGTCAAGGTATATTTTTTTCTTGCTCAATCCAAGGTCAATTTAGAAGCTTAAGCTAATTTAGATTGGATAGCATGCCCTGATACAAGGAGATCTACTGATGGCTTTTACATCTTTCTTGAAAGATCACTCATTTCATGGAAAAGAAAGAAACAACATACTGTTTCTAGATGCTCAGTTGAAGCTGAGTATAGGGCAATGACTAATACAACATCAGAAATATTTAGCTGTTGTCAATGCTTGATGAATTGAGCATTGAGCACAAAGGACCTGTTATTATGCATTGTGACAAAAAAACAGCTCAACACATTGTTGCCAATCATGTTTTCATGAGAGAACAAAACACATAGAGATTGATTGCCATTTGATTACGGAGAAGATTCAACAAGGCATTATCAAGATATCACACATTTCAACTAAGGAACAAATTACAGAAATATTTGCAAAGGTCTTAATGTCTGGACAGTTTGCTTATCTCAAGGACAAGATGGGTTTGATGAATATCTACTCTCCATCTCTAATATCCCGAAAACCTAATTATGAATAATTATGATTTATTATATATTATGAATTAATTAGGTGATAATAAGTAGGATTATGATCTTACTAACCTAATTTAGCATAAATTATTAATTTTACTATAAGTAAATAAATAAACATAATTTGTTAATTACAGAGATTTATTTGAAATATGTGAATATAATATAAGTTTATTTGTGGAAAAAAATATTTTTCAGGTTTGACAACTCTAAAGACTCGATTGGAGGCCAAAAATATCACAACAATAGTTAGTAATATTGATGGGATTATTGAGATAAGTTGATTTTAGAAATATTAGGATATTTTAGAGAACTCAAGGTTGACCAAATATCCTAACATTAAAGATTTCTTAGTGGTCCAAAAATAGTAAATTAATTATTATTAATAAAAGTTTTATTATTATTATTATTATTAATATCATATTATTATTATTATTATTAATAAACGTTATCTATTAATATATACATACTAAGTTTTAAAAAAACATAAACTGTACGAAATACTCTCCTTCGGTGCGATGAAACTCTTCTCTCCATTAATCTATTTTCTTCGATTTTCAATCCGAAATCTAGTAATTTAAGCTCCGGTAGTAGCGAGATAGTAAATCATCGAAGAGGGAGAGCTTAAGGTAAGGATTAATTTTTTTAAGGTTAATACAATTGGTTTTATATATTGGCTTTGTGATTTAGAGTGGTTATAGAAGTTTTGACGTCATAGAATTGTTCTTGGGTAGCTATGGAACTATTTCATTGTTTACTTGTTGGATGTGAGATGATTTTGAGTTAGCAATTGAGTTTTGAAATTTTTAAAGCTTAAGTCCAAACGTTAATGGCATTTTTCATTTAAGGGCTTGGTTTGAATTTCTGTTACATAAGGATTATTTTATGTATAGTATATATGTGCCCTGTAAAGTTTTGAATGATTTGGATAAGTTTCGGTGGTGTTTCAGTGAGTGTAAAATTTGGGATTTTTAACCCATATTACTGCCAAATCGGTCCACCAATTGGTGCAACCGGTTAACCGGTTCGTGGCGAAACGGTTAACCATTTCCCAACCTGTTTACAATTTTTTGGAAATTTTGGGAAAATTGAGAATCATATTTTTATCATAACTTTTCACTCGGGTGTCTTTTTTAGATGTTCTATATACTGTTTTGAAGCTTGCGATGAGCTGTACAATATGGTGTATGTTTTAGAGCCAAAATATAAGTTTAATTTTAGTGTAATTGTACTACGGGGTTTTTTAAGAAACCCTAGGTTATCATTTGCAAATGTTTAGCAGTGTTTTGTGATAAACACTTATTGGTTTACCATTGTTGTGACATATGGCCGAGATCATCGGGGAGGTTTCTCTACTTGGGTTGGCTAACATGCATGAATCTGGATCAAAGGTAAGAAAAGTACAATGTAACACATGGTATGACAAGTTTCGTAATTATTGATTGCTTGGTTAAGTAATGTAATATACAAACGCACCTGATTAGGTGATATGATACATGTTGGAAATTATTTTACCAGGATCTTAGATCTACTCACAAGTATGTTTATTAACACCCTAAATATGAACTTTCTAAAACGATGAAATAAACACATATAAAGTTAAAGAAACCTTACATTGGGTGCAGCGGAATAATGTGACTCCTTCCGTTCAGATATCTAGCCCTTGATTCCTTTCTGTAGCAGAGCATTATCAATATCTGAACCTGGATCTCTTTCTCTGAATCTTTGATGCTGAAACTCCTTCTTGCTGAATGTCTTTCTTCACGATCTTCCTCACTATGATTGAGGTATCACTTGCTGTGTGTGGGCACTACTCATACACTAAGGATTTCGAAATTCAAGAGGGAAGAGAAAGAAGAAGTGGCAGCTAAAGATAGGGAGAGAGAAAGGCTCAGGTTTTTCTCTGAAGGAAAAATAGAAAATTTAAGTGTAATTTTTCTGAAGCCTTTACTATCTATTTATAGCATTCCACTAGGGTTAGGTTTGAATTATTTGGCATTAAAATAATGAAAATATCAGTTTAAATTTCCTACAAAAGTGGCTGGCCCTATACTAGTGGATTTGGGCCTCACTTTTTGCAATTTTGCAGTTTTACCTTTTCTGCATCTGATTTTCTCAAAAACGCCAATTTTCTAATTCAACCATTTAAATGCCAATTCTAACTATTTAATAACTATAAATAATTATTAAATAATATTGTCATTTATCATATTTATTAATTGAACCATACAAAGTATCATAATTAACAAATATGCCCCTAAAAACTCTTTCTTTACAATTTCGCCCTTACTTAGTGAAAATTTCACAAATAGACATAGTCTAAATTGAGAATTATAATTGATTAATCAAAACCAATTACATGAGTCTTACAAGCAATATTATCTCAACTAGTGCGGGGACCATGGGTCTATATAACCGAGCTTCCAATAAGTAGATCAAGAATTTAGCACTAAAATTCACTAACTTATTAATTCTTCGTTGAATCCACACATAGAACTTATAATTGCACTCTCAGTATATAGAATGCTCTATATGTTCCACCATATAGACACATCATTAGTTATCCATTGTTATAATCCTAATGTGATCAATGATCCTCTATATGAATGATCTACACTGTAAAGGGATTAAATTAGGGGTTTTTTCATAAATGTACAACAAAAATAAAATAATTACAAAAAATGTGCAAAAAAAAATTATTTTAAAAATTTATACATTTTGAAAACTTATTACATGAAACCATACATTTTTAATATGTTTATTAAACCTCAAAATAAACAATTTCGTAAAATTAATTAAACAGATTTATAAAAATAAACAAGTTAAATATTTTTTTTATTAAAAGATAAATGTTTATTATCTATTTTAGTATGAATTATTATAATTTAATAAGATTTTTTTTTAATAAAATACAATATCAAAATTATAAACATTAATGTATATAAATATAAATCAATACTTAAAATTACTAAAAATAAACATGACACGTAGAGTGATATAATAAACATATGTGAATATTATTATTTTGTTTATTAAAGTAGTATGTTTAATAAATAGAAAATAAAATAAACATATATATACAAAGTATTTATATTATTAGTATGTTTATTATAATTGTAAACATAAAAATAGACATAGTCAATTTATACTATACTAAAATAAGTATATTTTCTTTCTATTGTTTCTTTATATTGATTATTTTCTAATGAGTTAGTGAACGAGTTTTCTATTGAAGTATAATTCTTACATCAAAAAATAAATAAACAAACATAACTCTATAAATTCTAAAAATAATTTAATTAAAAAAAATAAACACGACACAATTAATAAACAAAGAAAAAGATAAAGATAAACAATTTTTTATATATATTATTTATTTTCTAAAAAATTACTAAAAAAATAAACATAACACACGTAGAGTGATATAATAAATTTATGTGAATATTATTATTTTGTTTATTAAATTAGTATGTTTAATTAATAGAAAATAAAATAAACACATATATAAAATATTTTATATTATTAGTATGTTTATTATAATTGTAAACATAAAAATAAACATAGCCAATAAACACATATATAAAATGTTTTATATTATTAGTATGTTTATTATAATTGTAAATATAAAAAAAAAAACATAACCAATATTACCATATATATACTAATCAATAATTATTACCATATATATATTATAAAAAAAATTGAAAAAAAGTTTTTAATTATATATAAAAGTGTATGAGAAAATGATAATAAGTTTTTTTGCACATATTTTGTAATTAATTAAAATAATGTATACAAAATTGTAAAATGCCCATTAAATTACCGTTACACCCTACAATGTATTTATTCCTTAAAACACTTGACCCCGTATAAATGATATTTCAGCTTATGTGAAATGAGTACTCCACCATTTATGTTCGTTTGGTCAAGCTCGAAGGAGATCATCCTTTGCTTACTATTCGCCAGATAGAAGCTATAGATTCCATGTTTATGATAGCGCTCCCACTCAATTGCACTACCGTGTTCCCAAAATGTACGTATCACCCTGACCTAAAAGTAGGCTTAACTAACAAATCAAAGAACACGAATAGCCTTTCAAGATTGAGCCTAATCATATCAGGATTAAGATCATTTGATCTAGGATCAACTAGGCGATATTGACTTGAATAGATATTACGGTAAGTTTAATAAATCTAAGTCAAAGTTCAATATCGGTCCCTTCCGATGCATACTCCATGCATCCAACCTAAGCTTTACTTTAACCAATGCTCTGGAAAGAACATAGCACTTCTCCAAATGCAAGTAAACTCTGTTGTAGATTATCATATCAGTAAAACCCCATGTCTGATAAATCTAGGAAACTTTATTCACATAGTCATGTTTACTTTCCAATGTGTTGACGGCACAATAAACAGGATCAAGTATGTGAAAAGGGTTTCAGATGAATTTATACATTATGTACATATAATCATGAAATAAATCATGTGAACCATGCAACATTAAATGTTATTTATGATCTATATTAATAAGTAAATCTGATTATATTGAAATGAGTTTTATTTAGGGCATAAAACCCAACAAACTCCCACTTGCACTAATATAAAACAAAAAGTGCGTTTCAAATAATCTCAACACCTTGATATACAAATCAAGTGTAGTAGTAGTAAACTCCTCGTAATAGGATCTGAAAGGTTGAATTAAACACAACCTTTTCTCCACCATTACTGTTCCTTTAATCACAAAATCATTGATAATGTGAAATTCCTCTCTATATGTCTACTCTCTTGGGATATTGGATTCTATACCTTTGGCAACTACTTTTGGTTAATCAGGAAATTAACACTAGTAGTTTAAGGCAATTTGGAATGGTGCCAAAGATGTATAGAACTTTCCTTAGACTGAATAAGTACCTTTCCTGCAACTTTAACATTCAGTCTCTCTCTGGTAGACCTAGAGACTTCAGATAGGTTTTTACACTTCTCCAAAATCACTATTCCACCCCCAGAGTAATCACCATCTTATCAGAAAGATTTACTAGCACAAAGGCGAATTTCGAAATCTAATATGGTGTGGTCTAAGAGTTTTAAACACACCCTTATAGACTAACATATAGTTCCTCTTCTTAATCTTAGGATTTACTTGATTGTCTTCCAATGTTCTTCTCCTGGATTAATCTGATACCTACTCATTACTCCCACTCAACAGCAGGTGTCTGGTCTAAGGCATACAAAAGCATATCTAAGACCTCTCACTGTTGATATAAGAAAATCTTTCATGGCTTTATCTTTTCTGGAATAGTTGAGACTTTTCCTTAGATAAAATCTATGCCTAAGAAGTTTTGAAGCTTCTATAGATTGCCATTAGAAAGAAAATGCTTCAGCATCTTACTAAAGTAAGTTGCTTGCATTAGAGTAAGTAATTACCAGGTATACCACAAGCCATAGGTTTAGATAAACTCAAACCTATAATACTAGGAACAGGAAGTTTTGTTAAGTCCATTGAATGGACTTATAAACGAAAATTTCCTTTTATGTCCTTGTAATAGAAAACTTTAGGTTACTCCATGTGAATGGATTAAACCATAGTTCTTTTGGCTTTCTTCTTAGTTTCATATCTTGACAATCCATTACTTGTTTAAACTCACAATGGATTTTAATCACTAGTGTCTCCCAAGTCATAAGAAGGTGAGTTCCTAGAAACTCTCCCACTACGACAAGGTACCGTGAATTATGTCTAAGAAAACTAAATGGTATTAACCTCTTTGGTTGTGACAAGACAACAGAGGCAGTGGGATCATCATATGTCAAATAAGATGATAGAACACTTTTGGAATCAAGAAAAATATCTCCTTTATTTGCTACTTGTTTTCAGACTTAGTCATTATCTTAGAAAAGTAGTATTTGTTTGAACAAACACTTTCTTATCTATTGACTATGGGATGGTCCACCCCTAATCACTTAGAATAGCTAACAAACCATGATTAATAGTTTTAGCTTTTCTTAAGATTTTGATTAGGTCATCCATGAATCTAGTAATGATTTTTGAATTATACAACCATTACATCATTCTGAAATTGTATTACCATAGAAGGAATTAGGCAACGACTACTAACTAATCATCAACATGAAAATCGAAATTTCTGGGGAGGTAAGTTTGGATATAATTCAAAAATCAAATTAATGATCTTTGAACTGCATATCTACTAACTATTTCTCCACCCCTATCAGTTCGCAAGATCTTTAACCACTTACCTTAATGGTTTTAACCATTGCTAGAAATTAATGAAATTTTTCAAACATTTCAAATTTCTTTGCTAAAAGGTATAATCTAGAGTTATCGTTTTAAGAATACAACGAAAAACTCATATCCACCCCTGAATGTACATCCATCTGCGAATGAGATGAACTACTTTCAGTGGATATAGGCATATTAACTCTTTGCAGAGATTGATCTTGTCAAATCCACTATGAACAAGATACAAATGCCATAGATTAAAAAAATGTGATAGTGTCTATTGATGACATAGGTTTAGTTACATCAAAGAGTTCTTAGAATACTGCAAGTGGATCCTGGTCACAGAATACCTAACTCATATTCCATACAGTTTTAATCCATTAATAGAAGATGGATATTAAACACTTGAGAAAGTGTAACTGTATTGTATTCTGGAATTAAAAATATAAGAAAATTTCTATTTGGAATCTAAAATTAAAGTCAAAGACTTAAATTTATACCAAATATAATGAGTAATTCTATCTTGGACCAGCACTACTAATACAAACTCTAAGTCAGATTTGCCCATACAAGTAGGAGATTTCTAAGATTGAGGATTTATATCAATTGGGAATAGAATTTCGGGATTATAATCATATGCATCATTTAATTTCTTAAGAGAAAATATAATGACATGAAATGATTTATAGACCATTCATCCAATGATATATTATTGAGCTAATTCGAAATGAATAAGCTAAGAGGAATTAGGATAATTTCGTTTATAAATAAGAATCCAACAATGCTTCGATTAGCGAAAGACAAAGTAATCTTATTTATGTAATCTTCTTGTTTAATATTGTAAAAATACTAGTCTAAGGTGTCATCAATTGATGAACAGCTAGATGTTGCATATACAATATTTATCTTTCGAGATCTTACACTATTATGTATGTCTAATGGTGAAAATCCATTAGGGATTTATCTCATTAGAAAAACAAACATGTTAGACCAACAATGAAGATTCGAAATTAAACTACAACTTAATAACAGAAAATAACATGGTTCAATATAAATTCATACACAATTCAGAAATTATAAACATATAGCAAGTAGGAATGACTAGTGAAAATACTAAAACATACAATCCTAAATAATTTTCAAGGTTTTCAATAAACTGATACAGTGTCCCGGTAGGCGAGAGTCAAAGTATCATTTATTGAATAGAGTTGTCAGCTCATCTAAAATAGAAACCATTCTAGCAACCTTTTATTCGATCAAAATAAGAATCCAACGTTGTCCCGATAGGCGAGAGTCAAGGTTATTCTTATTTTATGAGCTTCCACCATTGTTTCATGTTTTATGAGTTTATCTCTAAGTAGTCACCGTAGGGGAGAGTCTAAATAGAGACGAAAACTCACAAAACACTTATCAAATGAAATCTTACGGTGTTAAATGCGTTCAACGAATAACCATCCATAGGGGGACGAAGTCTAGCGTCTCGAGGTTATATTGAAAACATTTAACTTTTGTAAGACCAACAATGGAGATCGAATATCTTAATAATAATCAAGCTCATTATTTAAAGTGAGTTGTATTTTCTTTGATTCTCTTTATTTAATTTATTTATTTTAAATATATATTTATTTAAAATTTCAAATTTAGAATGAAAAATTCTAAATATAAATTTTAATTTAATATTTATAAATTTTACTTAGATGGATATGAAAATAACATGAATTATTTCCATCTTAGTAATAATTTCCAATAAATATTTAGAAAAATATTCAATTTAAGTTGTTACAAAATTAATTTAAATTAATTTACAACTCAAATTTAATTTTCTATAAATATATATTGCATTTCGAAAAATTAAAGTATTTAAGAATACAATTTTCGAAAAATGCATATTAAAATAAAAAATAAATCCTGGAAAAATTATTCTAATTTAATGTTGGCCCAAAATTAATTAATAAAATTAATTTACAACAAAAAAATATAATTTTCCTATTTAATTAAATATATAAGAAAAATTTCAAATATTTAAGTATGATGATGAAAATCAACTTAAATATTAATTTTCTATTTAATTAAATACACTAGAAAAATACTTCAAGCAAAAATATCATCTATCTAGATTTTCCTTTGACTAATTAATTCAATTTCTAATAATATACTTTAATTCAATTTATTTTAATTAATCATTAAATGGAAAAAATTATTGATTTAAGTTGGTCCAAAATTAAAATAAATAATTTACAACTTTAATCTATTTTTTAAATAAAATTCGAAATTCCATCATTTAAGAAATGCAATTTCGAAATTTGATTAATAAAATAAAGAAAAAATATATTTTGAAAATTATTTAAATTTAGTTGAAACAATAAATTTCAACTAAAAATAATTTTCTATTTAATTAAGTGTCATGAAAAAGAAATATTTAAGTATCATGTTGAAAATCAACTTAGATATTTAATTTTCAAATTAATTAAATGTATTAAATTCAAGAAATAAATAATTAAGTGTAAAGAAGGCTTAATTATTAATCTCTAGTTTAATACTAGGAAAAATATACTTAAAATAAATTGTACCAAAATTAATTATTTAAACAATTAATTTCACAATTTATAATATTTTCCTATTTAATATTAGAAATAATAAGTAGTCTAGAAATAACTATCTAGAAAATATCTTATTTGACTAAGTATCTTTTCCACAAAATTTGAAAAAGTATCTAATTTAAGTTGTATTAGAAAAATTATAGAACTTAAATATTTTCAAATTTAAATTTAATTAAATATCAGAAATTAAGTTGTAACCACTTAATTTGAAAATATTCCATTTTAAGTTAATATTCGAAAAGATATTAACTTAAAAAATATCTAAAATATTCCATTTTAAGTTAATATTCGAAAAGATATTAACTTAAAAAATATCTAAAGAATCTTAATAACCAATGCCTAAAATTCCTCAACTTAATTTTGAAATTTGAAATTCAAAAGATATTCAGATTTAAGTTGGTTAGTTGTAGATAACTAAATATCAACTTAAATAGGAATATTTAATGAAAATTTAAATTAAGCTCCAGAAAGAATCTAGATGGTTATAATTCTATATTTAATTAAATACAAGAAAATACATATAGTTTAGCTTAGAATAAAAATTCTTTAAACTATATTTTTCTTAAATTAATTTCAAAATAAATGAAATTAATTATGTTGCTAATCGATTTTATTAGGTTAAACTAGTGTAATTAACCTAGTACAGTCATTCAAATCAGGCAAATGGGCCTTCACAATTGGGGTGGTTCATGTGAGGGGGTGCTGGGTTCAGTATGTCGTACCCACTTCTATGGCTCCCAACTCTCACACAAGGCCCAAAAGAGAGGAATTTAACCTTAAAATGAACAACTGTTATTAATTGAATAAGCCCAATAACTAAATGGGCCTAAATAAATTCTATCAAGAACTATGATAATTTATTTTAGCAACAACAACCTATATGCATCTATAATAAAATTAAACACATAGGCTCACACAGGCACACTTTGGATGGGTCCTATCATGTTGCTAGGTCATACACAGATGAAAGAAGATTGTAAATATACCTGTTACAAATTATTAACTTGACCAAGGGAGCCATCAGATCATTAGATCTGGCAAAAAGTAACCATGGCTATTTACAATCAAGTAATAATAGGTTTTGAAAACTTACAAACAAGCTAAAACACATACTCCTGCAACAAGGTTAGCTGGATAGTTAGATGTAGGATTTATTTAATTTTAAATTAAATAATTAATTTCGAAATAATTAATTAAATAAAAAAAATTCGAAAATTTAGAAAAATTTGAAAAAAAAAAACATTTCGAAATTTAATTAAATATTTAAATTTAAAATTAAACCTACAATTTTGAAAAATTAGGTTTCAACCAACTTAAATATCATTTCAAAATTTGCTAACTACTTTTAAAATTTAAATGTTATTTTATAAATAAAAATTAAATAAAAAATTAGAAAAGATAAATAAATATCTTTTTCAGATTTTAAATGTAATTTAAATAAATAAAATAACAAAATTTAAAAGTTAGCAAAATATCTTATATCTATTTAAAATTACATGATTATAGTTATCTTATTTTAAATTTAAATAAGGTCAAATTATTTAAAAAAAATATAATTTAAAAATTTAAAATCTGACCTTAAATTTAAAAATAAGATAAGATATAATCAAATTTAAAAATAAGATAGATAATTAAGCAAAAAGATAGATACTAACTATTTTCAAATTCAAATTACACTAATATCTTGAATTACATTTAAAAATTATTAAATTAATTCATAATGATAATTAGAATTGAATTAGGAATAGTAATAGTATAAATATAGAACTACACAAAAAATCGGAAGTTAATTCCATGAAAAATTGAAGAAAAACGAAAAAATTGTGAGTTGTACGGACAGTTTTCGCGATCGCAGGAAAATTTCAGCACAGCTCCGATTTTTTCGAATCTTCCAAAAATCATAACTAATTCAAATTAAATCGAAATTGAGTTCTGTAAAAAAGTAACTTGCTTAATTTTTTTCATACTATCCAATAAAAATAATTCCAGAAACATAATCGCAATTATTTTTCACGAAAATTTACAAACATCAATTAATTATCAAATAACACTCAATACAACATGATACCATCCAAAAACAAACAAACAATCGTTTTAAAGTCCAAATTTCTTGCAAGTAAATCAATTACCATGGCTCTGAGGCCAGTTGTTAAATTATTTTACCAGGATCTTAGATCTACTCACAAGTATGTTTATTAACACCCTAAATATGAACTTTCTAAAACGATGAAATAAACACATATAAAGTTAAAGAAACCTTACATTGGGTGCAGCGGAATAATGTGACTCCTTCCGTTCAGATATCTAGCCCTTGATTCCTTTCTGTAGCAGAGCATTATCAATATCTGAACCTGGATCTCTTTCTCTGAATCTTTGATGCTGAAACTCCTTCTTGCTGAATGTCTTTCTTCACGATCTTCCTCACTATGATTGAGGTATCACTTGTTGTGTGTGGGCACTACTCATACACTAAGGATTTCGAAATTCAAGAGGGAAGAGAAAGAAGAAGTGGCAGCTAAAGATAGGGAGAGAGAAAGGCTCAGGTTTTTCTCTGAAGGAAAAATAGAAAATTTAAGTGTAATTTTTCTGAAGCCTTCACTATCTATTTATAGCATTCCACTAGGGTTAGGTTTGAATTATTTGGCATTAAAATAATGAAAATATCAGTTTAAATTTCCTACAAAAGTGGCTGGCCCTATACTAGTGGATTTGGGCCTCACTTTTTGCAATTTTGCAGTTTTACCTTTTCTGCATCTGATTTTCTCAAAAACGCCAATTTTCTAATTCAACCATTTAAATGCCAATTCTAACTATTTAATAACTATAAATAATTATTAAATAATATTGTCATTTATCATATTTATTAATTGAACCATACAAAATATCATAATTAACAAATATGCCCCTAAAAACTCTTTCTTTACAATTTCGCCCTTACTTAGTGAAAATTTCACAAATAGACATAGTCTAAATTGAGAATTATAATTGATTAATCAAAACCAATTACATGAGTCTTACAAGAAATATTATCTCAACTAGTGTGGGGACCATGGGTCTATATAACCGAGCTTCCAATAAGTAGATCAAGAATTTAGCACTAAAATTCACTGACTTATTAATTCTTCGTTGAATCCACGCATAGAACTTAGAATTGCACTCTCAGTATATAGAATGCTCTATATGTTCCACCATATAGACACATCATTAGTTATCCATTGTTATAATCCTAATGTGATCAATGATCCTCTATATGAATGATCTACACTGTAAAGGGATTAAATTACCGTTACACCCTACAATGTATTTATTCCTTAAAACACTTGACCCCGTATAAATGATATTTCAGCTTATGTGAAATAAGTACTCCACCATTTATGTTCGTTTGGTCAAGCTCGAAGGAGATCATCCTTTGCTTACTATTCGCCAGATAGAAGCTATAGATTCCATGTTTATGATAGCGCTCCCACTCAATTGCACTACCGTGTTCCCAAAATGTACGTATCACCCTGACCTAAAAGTAGGCTTAACTAACAAATCAAAGAACACGAATAGCCTTTCAAGATTGAGCCTAATCATATCAGGATTAAGATCATTTGATCTAGGATCAACTAGGCGATATTGACTTGAATAGATATTACGGTAAGTTTAATAAATCTAAGTCAAAGTTCAATATCGGTCCCTTCCGATGCATACTCCATGCATCCAACCTAAGCTTTACTTTAACCAATGCTCTGGAAAGAACATAGCACTTCTCCAAATGCAAGTAAACTCTGTTGTAGATTATCATATCAGTAAAACCCCATGTCTGATAAATCTAGGAAACTTTATTCACATAGTCATGTTTACTTTCCAATGTGTTGACGGCACAATAAACAGGATCAAGTATGTGAAAAGGGTTTCAGATGAATTTATACATTATGTACATATAATCATGAAATAAATCATGTGAACCATGCAACATTAAATGTTATTTCTGATCTATATTAATAAGTAAATCTGATTATATTGAAATGAGTTTTATTTAGGGCATAAAACCCAACAATACATGGATGCCAGACTATAGCATGGGATTTCCTGATTAGGCAATGTGATATACAAGCGCATCTGATTAGGTGATGCTATTTATGAATGTCAGGTTATGGCATGAATTTGCCTGGGTAGGCAATGTGGATGCCAATATTCAAGTTGTGCCTGTGAGGCAACCGTTATAAAGTCATGACTATAAATTGAAACTGTTGTCAGGTTTCTTGCCGTCGACAATCCTGATTAGGTACAAGCAGCAGTGACATGTGAGTGCCAGGCTATGGCATAGACCGAAACCATTGTTAGGTTTCTTCCTATCGGCGATCCATATTAGGCACGAGCGGCAGTGACGTATAGGTGCCAGGCTATGGCACAGACTAAAACCGTTGTTAGTTTTCTTCCTGTCGGTGATCTTAATTAAGCACGAGCGGCAGTGAGATATAGGTGCCTAGATATGGCACGAGCTCGCCTAGTTATTAGGCGATGTAATATATTGGTGCCAGGTTGTGGCATAGGCTCATCTGGTTAGATGAAGCGATACATTGGTGCCTGGATATGGCACGAGCTCGCCTAGTTAGCCGATGTGATATATTGGTGCTAGGTTGTGGCACAGGCTCATCTGGTTAGACGAAGTGATAGATTGGTGCCAGATTGTGGCAGGAGCTCATCTGATTAGTTGATGCAGCGACATCATATATGATGCCAGATTATGATATGGAATTGCCTGATTAGGCAATACAATATATGATTGCTTTTATTTCCATGCGTATGGCTGGTTATGTTATCCCCTTTTTAAATGTTATTATTCAATCATTCCATAATAGCAAAATTAATAATTAGTTATTCCATGTATTGTTTTTCTATGACCTTTCTTGATGACTCCTTGTGAATTACGGGTGCTATGTGGTGTAGGTAAAGGCAAAGAAAAGCTAGAGCATCCATGAGGTGACAATCTTCTCCAGCAATGTACATATTGACCCTACCAGCCTGCGTGCCGAGTTGGCAGGAGTTTTTTTTGGGCTGTATCTGCCATGCATTTTTATTTAGTATTTTGACTTCTTGTTGTATTTAGCATTTTTGTAAATCTTTTACAACATGGATCCCCAGAACACAGTTTTAGTGTTGTTATGATGTTCGTGTTTAGAATTTTATTTTGGTGAAGTTTTTAATATTATCACATATTTTAATAATTAATTAACTTATTAGTATTAAACTATTTTATAAAATCACACACATGGCGTCTCTATGGGATATGGCGTTACAACTTGGTATTAGAGCAGCCATGGTTTTAACGGTTCACAAGACTGGTCGAATATGTACATTTGCTGTGAGGACAGGTTGACTCATAGTATAGTAAGTGTTTATATTATTTGCTATTGAATTACCTGCCTAGACTATTATAAAATATTTTAGGAAAAGTAGCATAATGATGATTATGATAAGAATTTGTGTATGGTATACGCATATTAATATTGATATCTGTCTGAGTTTTAAATTCTTGGAAGATGTGGATTAAAAGTGTGATAAATTATGCAACCAAAGCAATCGAACAATCCGATTAGCGAGCTATCTTGGCTCGGGATGGATGGTAAGAAAGAAAATCCTTTATCGCCTCAACACTGGGAACAAGTAATTGCTGCTATGCAAGATATGATTAGACAACAAGGGGAATAGATCCGAGATCTGAGAGAACAACATGCTTGTCTTGTGTTTATTCTTGTACCATCGACACTTCTTGTTGTGCCACTGGATGTGTTGAAACATATGGAACCAACTTATGAGAAGATCAGGAAGCAAAAGCTAAATAAACCACTAATTATAGGATAGAATAAAAGGTTCCAGGATGACCAGGATAGCGGTCAAGGTGAGAACAAGAAATGGTGACCCTATCCTAAGTGTCCAAGATGCAAAGGATGCCATTTAGGCCAATGTAAAGCCAAATCTTATTTTTATTGTGGAGTAGTGAGTCATCTAAAAAGAAACTGCCTGCAATTAAGAAAGACTAATGTTTAAGGAGAAGAATGTGTGCTTTCTGCCCAAGTATTGGTTATGACTCAAAGGGACTCGAGTATCGGTCCTTTGATCGACTCAGGTTAGAATTTTATGGGAAATATTATATTTGCTATTTTGATTGATATTGATATTAAACATTATACATTCAATTAGAGACATCAAAAATCTAAATGGACTGTGCCTATATATTATTTAGTGGTAGCTCATCTGAGAGAGTAGACAGATTAGAGAAATGACAATATGAGTTAAATTTGTTGGTTTCCCAAGTGGAATATAGGACCTGAGTAGCTAATGGAGGTATCGATCTAATTGATTCAAATAACAAAATCTTTTTTTGTTTAGAAGTGATCTAGCATTAACAAAGGTGGGACAATTCATGAGTATTATCCAAAATCCTAGGTAACTTGAGGGCGATGACTATGTGGGTTAATCTAATCACAACCAGGAAGAAAATGAGATAAAAGGGGGCATGAGTCAAATTGTGACAGTTAGAGCCCCGTGATCCGCAAGGAAAAGACTGGAGCTATGCGATTCCACATCGTC
The DNA here is from genome assembly GCF_029168945.1 of Cannabis sativa. NCBI lineage: Eukaryota > Viridiplantae > Streptophyta > Magnoliopsida > Rosales > Cannabaceae > Cannabis > Cannabis sativa. The sequence goes on along the minus strand of NC_083610.1, from coordinate 40,017,823 downwards.
TAAGGACGGTCGCATGTGATGATTCTGAGACTATGTAGGTATGAGACTACCTATATTAACAACAAATCTTGAACTTTATTGGTGTCACCGACAACGACAGAGTGGATTGTGCCACATTCCAATTCTAGGTTGATGCCCTGGTTTAGTGGAATATGGTGGCCCTAACTCGGGATGTTACTACCATTACCTGAGAAGAGTTCCAGGAGTTGTTTAATGCAAAGTATTATAACAAGGTTGTCAGAACTGTGAATAGGAAAGAATTTACCCAGCTGACTCAGAAGGAGAATATGACTGTTACTAAATACACAACTTAGTTTGATCAATTGGCTAGGTTGGCCTCAAAAATTGTGCCAACCGACTTCAACATGAAAGAAAAGTACCTGGATGGATTGAACCCAAAAATTAAACACAACCTTATGATTACCACCGATGATAATACTGTTGGGTTTTGTGCCCTAAATAAAACCCATTTCAATATAATCAGATTTACTTATTAATAAAGATCAGGAATAACATTTTATGTTGCATGGTTCACATGATTTATTTGATGATTATATATATAATGTATGAATTCTATTTAAGTCCAGAACATATGAATTTGTTAATGATTATAGTGTTGTCAGCACAGTGGAATATAATCTTAATTATATGTTTGAAAGTTTAATTATATGTTTAATGTAAATCATCTATTAGAGGGTCATTGATCAAATTAGGATTATAACAATGGATAACTAATAGCGTATCTATATCGTGGAACATATAGAGCGTTCTATATGACTGAGAGTGCAATTCCAAGTTCTAAGTGTGGATTTAATAAGGAATTAATAAGTTAGGGAATTTACTTGGTAAATTCGGTTCGACTTATTGGAAGCTCGGTTATATAGGCCCATGGTCCCCATACTAGTTGAGACCATACTGCTTGTAAGACTCAGTTAATTGATTTTAATTAATCAATTATAATTCTAAAGTTAGACTATGTCTACTTTATGAATTTTCACTAAGCAAGGGCGAAATTGTAAAGAAAAGAGATTCTAGGTTTTATTTATTAAGAGACTTTATATGTCTAATTAATCAATATATTAAATGAAAATATTATTTAATAATTATTTTTAAGTTATTAAATAATTAGAATTGACATTTAAATGGTTGAATTAGAAAATTGGCATTTTTGAGAAAATGGGATTAAAAAATGACAAAATGAGAAAATTGCAAAGTGAGGCCTATTATCCTTATATGGCCAGCCACTTTGTATAGAATTTACCATTTATATTTTCATTATTTTAATGCCATATAATTCTGACCTAAACCTAGATGGCATTCTATAGATAAAAAGTATTGGCTTCAGGAAACTATGACTTGCATATTGTTTCTTTCAGAGAAAAGCCCTGGTCGCTCCTCTCTTCTTCTTCTTCTTCTCTTCAGTTTCGAAATAGCCTTGAGTGAATGAGTAGTGCCCACACACATCAAGTGGTATCTCAATCATAGTGTGGAAGATTGTGTAGAATCCAACCAACAAGAAGGAGAATCAACCTCAAGGAAGGAGAGAAAGAAATCCATGTTCAGATCTTGATTATGTTCTGCTACAGAAAGGCAAGGACTAGAGATCTGAACGGAAGGAGTCATTATATTCCGCTGCACCCAATGTAAGGTGTCTCAAACTCTATTTGTGTTTATTTTATGTTTTAGAATTCATATTAGGAAGTTAATGAAACATACATGGTAGTAAATCTAAATCCTGGTAAAATATTTCCAACAACTGGTATCAGAGCCATGGTAATGATTTACTTTCATGAAATATGAATTAAAACGATGATATGTATTGATTTGGATGGTTTCATGTCGATCTATGTGTTGTATTGATCATTGATTGATGTTTGTCAAATTTTGGGAAAAATAATTGAATCTTCGTTTCTGAATTATTTTTATTGGATAGTATGGAAAAAATTAAGCAATTTACTTTTTTACAGGACTCGATTTCGATTTTATTTGAATTAGTTATGAATTTTTGAAAATCACGAAAAATCAGGGTGGTGATCACCCTTCCCACGCGCGCGGAAATCATGCAAGGGAGCCTTGCGCCGAGTTTTCTCAGCAGATCCCCCCTGTCTGCGCGCGCGGACAGTACGCTTTGCATACTGTCCATACCACCTGCCATTTTTTTTGTTTTCTTCGATTTTTCATGCTATTTCATGGAATTAACTTTTGATTTTTTGTGTAGTTTTGTATTTTGATTTTTAATTTTCATATTTCAAATCTAATTATCAAAAATAAATTAATTTGATTTTTTAAAATTAATTTTAGATACTAGTGTAATTTGATTTTGAAAATAGGTAAAAATCATTTTTTGCTTACCTCTTTTCTTATTTTTTTTTTAAATTTGATTATTTTATCTTAATTTTAAATATAAGGTCAGATATTAAATTCCTTATATAAAAAATATTCTATTTTTAAGTAATTTGACCTTATTTAGATTTAAAATAAGATTACTATAATCATGGTATTTTAAAAGGAAATAAGATATTTTTTTGCTAACTTTTAAATTTTGTTATTTTTACTTCAATTAAATTATAAAATCAGAAAAGGGTATGTATTTATCATTTTATTTTATTGAATATTTAATTTATAAAATAACATGAAAATTTAAAAGGTGGTTAGCAATTTTTTGAAATGATATTTAGGTTTGTAGAAACCTAATTTTTCAAAAATTGTAGGTTTAATTTTAAATATTATTTTATTTTACTTAAAACTGAAAATATTTTTTTTATTTATTATTTTCGAAATTAATATTTTAAATTAAATAAATCCTACATCCAACTATCCAATCTAACTTGTTGCAGGAGTATGTGTTTTAGATTGTTTGTAAGTTTTTCTAAAACCTATTATTGCTTGATCTAAATTGCCATGGTTAACTTGTTGACAGATCCAATGATTTGATTTTAACCCATGGTTCAATTGTCAATAGGTCAAGTAAATAATTTGTAACAGGTAAATTTTACATTCTTCTTTCATCTGTGTATGACCTAGTAACATGATAGGATCCATCCAAATCTGTATGCCTGTGTGAGCCTATATGTTTATTTTAATATAGATGCATATAAGTTGTTGCTAAATAAAATGTCACACCCTGATAGATTTTATTTAGGTCCATTTAGTTTTTAGACCTATTCAATTAATAACAGTTATTTATTTTAAGGTTAAATTCCTCTCTTTTGTGCCTTGTGTGAGAGATGGGGGCCAACAGAATTGGGTACGACATACTGAACCCAGCTCCCCCTCACATGAACTACCCCAAATGTGAAGGCCCATTTGCCTGACTTGAATAACTGTATTACGTTAATTAAATTAGTTTAACCTAATAAAATTGATTAGCAACATAATTAACTTTTAAAATATATGAATTTTTTTTCATTTTAATATTTTAAAGTTAATTTTAAGAAAAATACTCTTAGTTTAAGATATTATTTCTAGATAAACTATTTGTATTTTTCTTGTATTTAATTAAATAAAGAATTTTAACTAACTAGATTCTTTCTGAAACTTACTTTAATTATTTCATTAAATATTCCTATTTAAGTTATAAATTAGTAATTACTAACTAATTTTTCCTATCAACTTAAATTTGAATATCTTTTGAATTTAAAATTAAGTTGAGGAATTCTAGGAGTTGGTTATTGAAGATTCTAGAGATATTTTTAAGTTGTTAAACTTAAAATGGAATATTCTTAAATTAGGTAGTTACCACTTAATTTTGATATTTAATTAAATTTTATTTGGAAATTTTAAAGTTGGTTAATTTTAGATTCTTTCTATAACAACTTAAATTAGATATTTTCCAAATCTTGAATAGATACTTAATTAAATTAAGATATTTTCTAGATAGTTATTTCTATACTAGTTATTATTTCTAATATCAAAATAGGAAAATATCATTGATTGTGAAATTAATTGTTTAATAATTAATTTTGGTACAATTCAAGTTAAGAATATTTTTTCTAGTATTAAACTGGAAATTAATAATTATGTTTTCTCTATACTTAATTATTTAATTCTTGAATTTAATACATTTAATTAAATTGAAAATTAAATATCTAAATTGATTTTCATCATGATACTTAAATATTGTTATTTTCATGACATTTAATTAAATAGAAAATTATTTTAAGTTGGAAATTTTTTATATAACAACTTAAATTTGAATAATTTTCAAATACATATATATTTTTTTATTTTATTAATCACAATTTCGAAGTTGCATCACTTTGATGCAGAAATTTCGAATTTAATTTGAAAAATAGATTAAAGTTAATTTTTTTTTTAATTTTGGGTCAACTTTTAAATCAATGATTTTTTCATTTAATGATTAATTAAAATAAATGAACTAAAATATATTATAATTAGAAAATGAATTAATTAGTCAATGAAAGTCTAGATGAATATTATTTTTGCTTGAAGTATTTTTCTAGTGATATTTAATTAAATAGAAAATTAATATTTAAGTTGATTCTGAATCATGATACTTAAATATTTGAAATTTTTCTTAAATATTTAATTAAATAGGAAAATTATATTTTTGTTGAAAATTAATTTTTTTTTATTAATTAATTTTGGGCCAACATAGAATTAGAATAATTTTTCCAGGATTTTTTTTTTTTCGAAAATTGTATTCTTAAATACTTCAATTTTCGAAATGCAATATATGTTTATAGAAAATTAAATTTGAGTTGTAAATTAATTTAAATTAATTTTGAAACAACTTAAATAAATAATTTTCTTAATATTTATTAGAAATTATCACTAAGATGGAAATAATTCACGTTATTTTTATATTCATCTAAGTATAATTTATAAATATATATCAGTTAAATAAATATATATTTAATATAAATTGATTAAAATAAATAATAGAAGAAAATACACTTTAAATAATGAGCTTTATTATTATTAGGACATTCGATCTCCATTGTTGGTTCTACATAGTTCTTGTTTTAGTGAGTAATCATCCCTAATGGAGGAACATTCATTAGCAATTTAACGCCATAGAATCTCGAAAGATAATATTATTTGTAAGTGTTTTATATAGTATTGATCACCCTAATGGTGGCGACTGTATTTGACTTACAAAAGTATGAAACAATGGTGGAAGCTCATAAGATAGAATAGCCTTGACTCTCACCTAAACGGGACAACGCTGGATTCCAATCTTGATCGAGTAGAAGGTTGCTAGAATGTTTATCATTTTAGATGAGCTGACAACTCTATTCAATGGATGGTATCACTGATTCTCACCTAAACGGGACACTGATATCAGCTTGTTGAAGACCTTGGAAATTATTTAGGATTGTATGTTTTAGTATTTTCACTTGTCATTCCTACTTGCTATATATTTAATAATTTCTGAATTGTGTATGAATTGATATTGAACCATGTTATTTTCTGTTATTAAATTGTAGTTTAATTTCGAATCTTCATTGTTGGTCTAACTTGGTTTGTTGTTCTAATGGGATAAATCCCTAATGGATTGTCAACATTAGACAAACATAATAGTGTTAGATCTCGAAAGATAAATATTGTAAATGCAACATCTAGTTGTTCATCAATTGATGACACCTTAGACTAGTATTCACAATATGAAACAAGAAGATTGTACAAATAAGATTACTTTGACTCTCGCTAAACGAAGCATTGTTGGATTCTTATTTACAAACGAAATTATCCTAATTCCTCTTAGCTTATTCACTTCGAACGAGCTCAATAACATATCATTGGATGAATGGTCTATAAATCATTTAATGTCATTCTATTTTCTCTTAAGAAATTAAATGACGCATATGATTATATTCCCGAAATTCTATCCCAAAATGATATAAATTCTCAATCTTAGAAATCTCCTACTTGTATGGGCAAATCAAACTTAGAGTTAAATTAGTAGTGGTGGTCCAAGAAAGAATTACTCATTATACAGTTACACTTTCACAAGTGTTTAATAACCATTTTCTATCAATGGATTCAAACTGTATGTTAGTAAGGAATATGAGTTTAGTATTCTGTGACCAGAATCCACTTGCACTATTCTAAGAACTCTTTGATGTAACTAAAACTAAGTCATCAAAAGACACAACCATATTTTTTAAATCTATGGAATTTGTATCTTGTTCATAGTGGTTTTGACAAGATCATTCTCTGCAAAGAGTTAATATGCCTATATCCACTGAAAGTAAGTTCATCTCATTCGCATGTGGATGTACATTCATGGGTGGATATGAGTTTATCGTTATATTCTTAAAACGATCACTCTAGATTTTACCTTATCCAAAAGAAATTTGAAATGTTTGAAAAATTTCATGAATTTCTAGCAATGGTGAAAAACCATTAAGGTAAGTGGTTAAAGATCTTGCGAACTGATAGGGATGGAGAAATAGTTAGTAGATATGCAGTTCAAAGATCATTAAATTGATTTTTGAATTATATCCAAACTTACCTCCCCAGAAATTCGATTTGCATATTGATGATTAGTTACTAGTCGTTGCCTAAATCCTTTTATGGTAATACAATTTCAGAATGATGCAATGGTTGTATACTTAATGTAAATCATCACTAGATTCATGGATGACCTAATCGAAATCTTAAGAAAAGCTAGAACTGTTAACCATGGTTTGCATGTTTGTTAGCTATTCTAAGTGATTAGGGGTGGAACATCCCATAGTCAATAGATAAGAAAGTGTTTGTTTAAACAAATACTAATTTTTTAAGAAAATGACTAAGTCTGAAAATAAAGTAACAAATAAAGGAGATATTTTTTTCTTGATTCCAAAAGTATTCTATCATCTTATTCTACATATGATGATCCCACTGCCTCTGTTGTCTTGACACAACCGAAGAGGTTAATACTATTTAGTTTTCTTAGACACAATTCATGGTACCTTGTCGTAGTGGGAGGGTTTCTAGGAACTCACCTTCTTATGACTTGGAAGACACTAGTGATTAAAATCCATTGTGAGTTTAAACAAGTAATGGATCGTCAAAATAAGAAACTAAGAAGAAAAGCCAAGAGAACTATGATTTAATCCATTCACATGGAGTAACCTAAAGTTTTCTATTACAAGGACAAGAAAGGAAATTTTTGTTTGTAAGTCTATTCAATGGACTTAACAAAACTTCCTGTTCCTAGTATTATAGGTTTGAGTTTATCTAAACCTATGGCTTGTGGTACACCTAGTAATTACTTACTCTAATGCAAGCAACTTACTTTAGTAAGATGATGAAGCATTTTCTTTTCTAATGACAATCTATAGAAGCTTCTCGACATCTAGGCATAGATTTTATTTATCTAAGGAAAAGTCTCAACTATTCCAGAAAAGATAAAGCCATGAAGGATTTCTTGAATCAACAGTGAGAGGTCTCAGACATGCTTTCGTATGCCTTAGACCAGACACCTGCTGTTGAGTGGGAGTAATGAGTAGGTATGAGATTAATCCAGGAAAGGAACATTGGAAGACAATGAAGTAAATCTTAAGATTAAGAAGGGGAACTATATGTTAGTCGATAAGGGTGTGTTTAAAACTCTTAGACTACACCACATCAGATTTCGAGACTTGCATTTGTGCTAGAAAGTCTGATGACAAGATGGTGATTACTCTGTGGGTGGAGTAGTGATTTTGGAGAAGTGTAAAAACCTATCTGAAGTCTCTTGGTCTACCAGAGAGAGACTGAATGTTAAAGTTGCAGGAAAGGTACTTATTCAGTCTAAGCAAAGTTCTATACATTTGTGGCACCGTTCAAACTTGTCTTAACTACTAGTGTTATTTCCTGATTAACCAAAAAGTAGTTGCCAAAAGTATAGAATCCAGTATCCCAAGAGAGTAGACATATAGAGAAGAATTTCACAATATCAAGGATTTTGTGATTAAGGAAGAGTAATGGTGGAGAGAAGGTTGTGTTGAATTCAACCTGTCAGATCCTATTACGAGGAGTATACTACTACTACACTTGATTTGTATATCAAGGTGTTGAGATTATTTGAAATGCACATTTTATTTTATATTAGTGCAAGTGGGAGTTTGTTGGGTTTTGTGCCCTAAATAAAACTCATTTCAATATAACCAGATTTACTTATTAATAAAGATCAGAAATAACATTTTATGTTGCATGGTTCACATGATTTATTTCATGATTATATATATATATAATGTATGAATTCTATTTAAGTCCAGAACATATGAATTTGTTAATGATTATAGTGTTGTCAGCACAGTGGAATATAATCTTAATTATATGTTTGAAAGTTTAATTATATGTTTAATGTAAATCATCTATTAGACTGGCATGATATAATCAGCGATAGGTATTCTTACACCTTGGATAAGTGTTATGTCCTTTCCAGGGCATTGGCAAAGTTTACCAGTATCGAATGTATGGAGTATACATCGGAAGGGACCGATATTGAACTTTTATTAGATTTGTTTAAATTTACCGTAATATCTATTCAATTCAATATCACCTGTTGATCCTAGATCAAATGATCTTAATCCTGAGATGGTTAGGTTTGATCTCAAGAGTATTATACATGTTCTTTGATTTGTTAGTTAAGCCTACTTTTGGGTCAGGGTGATACGTACATTTTAGGAACATGATAGTATAATTGAGTGGGAGCGCTAACATAAATATGGAGTCTATAACTTCTATAGGAATTTAGAAGTGAAACGGTTATATCCTTCGAGCTTGGCTAAACAGAGATAAATGGTGTAGATCTCATTTCACTTCGCTGAAATATCGTTTATGCGGAGCTAAGTGTTTTAAGGATAAAATATATTGAAGGTGTAACAGTAACTTAGTGCCTGTTCAATGTAGATCATCTATTAGAGGGTCATTGATCAAATTAGGATTATAACAATGGATAACTAATAGCGTATCTATATCGTGGAACATATAGAGTGTTCTATATGACTGAGAGTGCAATTCCAAGTTCTAAGTGTGGATTCAATAAGGAATTAATAAGTTAGGGAATTTACTTGGTAAATTCGGTTCGACTTATTGGAAGCTCGGTTATATAGGCCCATGGTCCCCATACTAGTTGAGACCATACTGCTTGTAAGACTCAGTTAATTGATTTTAATTAATCAATTATAATTCTAAAGTTAGACTATGTCTACTTTATGAATTTTCACTAAGCAAGGGCGAAATTGCAAAGAAAAGAGATTCTAGGTTTTATTTATTAATTAAGAGACTTTATATGTCTAATTAATAAATATATCAAATGACAATATTATTTCATAATTATTTTTAAGTTATTAAATAATTAGAATTGGCATTTAAATGGTTGAATTGGAAAATTGACATTTTTGAGAAAATGGGATTGAAAAATGACAAAATGGGAAAATTACAAAGTGAGGCCCATTATCCTTATATGGCCGGCCACTTTGTATAGAATTTTCCATTTATATTTTCATTATTTTAATGCCATATAATTCTGACATAAACCTAGATGACATTCTATAAATAAAAAGTGTTGGCTGCAGGAAACTATGACTTGCATATTGTTTCTTTCAGAGAAAAGCCATAGCCGCCCCTCTCTTCTTCTTCTTCTCTTCAATTTCGAAATAGCCTTGGGTGAATGAGTAGTGCCCACACACATCAAGTGGTATCTCAATCATAGTGTGGAAGATTGTGTAGAATCCAACCAACAAGAATGAGAATCAGCATCAAGGAAGGAGAGAAAGAAATCCTGGTTCAGATCTTGATTATGTTCTGCTACAAAAAGGAATCAAGGGCAAGAGATCTGAACGGAAGGAGTCATTATATTCCGCTGCACCCAATGTAAGGTTTCTTAAACTTTATATGTGTTTATTTCATGTTTTAGAATTCATATTAGGATGTTAATGAAACATACATGGTAGTAAATCTAGATCCTGGTAAAATATTTCCAACAAGTACCACCTATGCCGATATGGTGGTAAAGGCAATGCGAGCTGAGGGCGTAGTTGAGTGCATCCAGGAGTTTTCGAGGGACTAAGGTTGTTGGTGGAACAACTACTCCTCCTACCTCTGGTTATGGTAGGGGTGGTAGTGACTCGACCATTGACTAGAAGAGAAAGGCATTGTCTGCACCTGGTGGCTCAAATCATAAGAAGAGGTTCTGAGGGAACCAAGGTCGAGATAACCGTCCAGGGTGGTTCTGAAACCTTATACACTTATCCAGAATGTCGCAGTTGTAAGAAGCATCATCAAGGTGAGTGTAGAGGGCGAAAATATTTCTAGTGTGGTTTACCTGGACACTGTAAGAAAGATTGTCTGCAACTCAAGAAGCTAGCCCCTCAGTTGTTACAGGTCAGCTCTCGATCAACAACTCTTACTTCTCCATATTGTTTGACTCTAGGGCCACTCATTCCTATGTGGCGGCCAGAATTTTTGATAAGTTGGGTAGATTTTATGATAGCTATGACAAAGGGTTTAAAAGCTTACTTCCTGGCGGAGAATTAGTTATCTCTAAGGTGGGTTAGGTCTATGCCGATCAGAATTGAGGATATAGAGTTGAGTGCTGATTTAGTGGAATTGGATTTAGCGGATTTTGACATCATACTTAGAATGGATTTCTTGTCCAAGTACTTAGCTAGTATTGATTGTAAATGAAAGATGGTGATTTTCCAACCCGAGGGTGAGGGACCATTTATTTTTGTGGGATCGGTTCAGGGATCCCAAAATTTTAGTGATCTCTGTGCTAAAAGCTAGAGATTTCTTACAAGATGGATGCTTAGGGTTTTTGGAAGTGGTATTGGATACCACACAACCTGAATCAATTAATTCTGAATCAATTCGCCCAGAAGACATCAAGGTGGTTCAGGAATTTCTACATGTTTTTCTTGGTGAACTTCTAGGTTTACCACCGCAGCGAGAAATAGATTTTGTTATCGATTTAGCACCTGGAGCAGAACCATTTTTAAAGGTACCTTACAAAATGGCTCCAGCAAAACTTAAAGAATTGAGGATTCAGCTCCAAGGGATGCTTGATATGGGGTTTTCACGACCTAGTGTGTCACCCTTGGGGGCTCCCATGTTATTTTTTAAGAAGAAAGACAGATCTTTATACATGTGCATTGACTGCCGAGAACTAAATAACCTAGGATCGATGACTTGTTCAATTAGCTTCAGGGGAAGATGGTCTTCTCTAAGATTGATCTCTGATCGGGCTATCATTAGTTGAGAATTCGAGAGAAGGACATTCTAAAGACTACTTTCCGCACTAGGTATGGGCATTATGAATTCCTGGTTATGTCTTTTGGACTAACCGATGCTTTGACCACTTTTATGGATTTAATGAATAGGGTATTCAAGGACATTCCAAAGACTGCTTTCCGCACTAGGTATGGGCAGGCTGATCGGGTCATTGCTTATGCCTCCCGTCAGTTAAAGGAATATGAACAACGATACCCAACTCACGATCTAAAACTGGCCACAGTGATTTTTGCTTTGAAAATTTGGCGGCATTATCTCTATAAAGAGAAGTGTGAGAGATTTATACAGACCACAAGAGCCTCAAATATTTGTTTACCCCGAAAGATTTGAACATGAGGCAGAGACGTTGGTTGGATTCGGTTAAGGATTACGACTTTGAAATCCTTTACCATTCTGGGAAGGCCAATGTGGTGGCAGATGCCCTTAGTAGGAAGGGTCCCCGGCAAGTGACTAGTATGATCAAGATCTCACCTCACTTAGCAAATGATCTGGTCCGATCAGGTATTGAGTTTGTTGTAGGAAAACTTAATAATTTGACATTGCAATCGGATCTGTTAGATAGAATTAAAATTGCTTAGTTAATTGATCCAGAATTGGTGAAGATTCGAGAGGAGATTTTAGTTGGTCAAGCTAAAGATTTTACTGTGTCAGATAATAGAATGTTGTTGTATATAACCAGAGTTTGTGTTCCAGGTGGTGCGGAACTTAGAAAAGAAATTCTCGAGGAAGCTCATACCACTCCTTATTCACTGCATCCTGGCACTACCAAAATGTATCGGGATTTAAAATCTTTCTACTGGTGGTATGGGATGAAGAAAGATGTGGTATAGTTTATATCTTGATGTTTAACCTATCAGCAGATTAAGGCTGAACATCAAAGATCTGCAGGGTTATTACAGCCACTGGCACTTCCTGAGTGGAAGTGGTAAGATGTCACCATATATTTTGTGGTTGGGTTACCTAGAACCACGGGGAAGTATGATTCTATTTGGTTGTGGTAGATCAATTTGCAAAGTCTTCCCATTTTCTACTGGTGAAAACAACCTTTACAGTGTTTCCATATGTGAAAGAAATAGTGAGATTACATGGGGCTTCGAAGTCCATTAATAGAGATCCGAAGTTCACCTCAAAATTTTGGTAGAGTCTCCAACGGGGCATGGGTACCAAATTGAAGTTTAGTACAACTTTCCATCCTTAGACCGATGGACAATTCGAAAGGACAATACAGATACTAAAAGATATGTTACGTGTCTGTGTGTTGGATTTCGAAGGCTCTTGGAGCAAGTATCTACCACTGATAGAGTTCTCATATAACAACAATTCTCAGAGTACTATAAGCATGAATCCTTATGAAATGTTGCAAGAAGTGCAGATCTCCAATTCACTGGGATGAAACTGGAGAAAGAAAATACTTAGGTTCAAAATTAGTATAGTAGACCAACGAGGCTATGGAAAAGATTAAGACTAGAATGCTTGCCTCTTAGAGTAGGCAAAAGAGTTATGCAGATCTGAAGCGCAGAACGTAGAATTTTAGGTAGGAGACCATGTATTCCTAATAGTGTCTCTGATGAAGGGGATCAAACGTTTTGAGAAAAAGGGCAAGTTATGCCCTAGGTTTACAAGGCCTTTTGAGATTCTCGAGAAGGTTAGACTGGTAGGATATTGTCTAGCCTTGCCTCCATCACTTTCAGCAGTCAACAACGTGTTTCGTGTCTCTATGTTAAGGAAATACGTTTCAGATCCCACTCGTGTTCTGAGTTATGAAAGCTTAGAACTTTCGCCAAATTTATCATATGAAGAACAACCAGTTCAGATTTAGACAGAAAAGATAAAGTCCTTCGAAAGAAGACCATAGCTTTGGTGAAGGTGCTCTGGAGAAATAATAAGGTGGAGGAAGCCACCTTGGAGTTGGAGTCTGATATGAGGGCTCAATATCCAGAGTTGTTCAGGTTAGATTTTGAGGACGAAATCCTTTTAACAGGGGGATGATTGTAAAGACCGCTTGTTTTTAAAATGATAAAATAGCAGATAATTAGGGCTTAATTATGAAATTAGATTTCTAATTACAATTTATGAATTTATGGAGATTTATTTGGATTCTAGGTGTGTTATTTATGCTATATATAAAATTTTATATTTTTCATATTTTATGCCCGGCAACATCGAAACGCGATGTTCGACCGATAAAATCACATCTCCTTATGAATTAGTATTTTAGTAATAGCTGGGCAACTTAGATATACATTGAATGTCAGAACTATTTGAGGTTTTTGAAATGACTAAAATACCCCTAGGTGGTAAGAATACCTTTGGCTTAGGCAAAAGCAAGTGGTCTTTTTGCCATTTGAAATATTTGTCAGGTAATTGATCTGAGTTTAAGTTATGATTTATTAGAGAATTATATTTATAAGTTTTATTCTTTTATTAATTAGAAATTAGATTAATCAAGAAGTCATTTTCTCTTCAAGCTCTCTCTCTCTCTAAAAACCAGTATCCATTTAAGGGTTTCTTCAGCCTAATTCAGAGTGTTTAGTAGGATTTGTAGGTTTCAATCCAAGGTATTTTCCCTAGCTCCTTTCTTTTTATTTTTCTTAAAGTTCAAGTTGGATTCTTTGCATGATTTGTTAATTAGGGTTCTGTGGTTGTTTAAGTTGTTTAATTTTGTATTTTGAGGTTATATTGATGTTAGTTGAGCTGATTTAGAGTGGTTTGATGTAATGACCGCTTTAGTAAATTGAATTAGTAAAGGCAATTAGCACTAATTTTTATTATTATTTGTGAATTAATTTAATTGTGGACCCCAATATTTAGAAATAAATATTAGAGTTATAATTTCTCAATTCCGGAGATTTTATTAAACTCTAGGGGTATTATCTAGCTTATATGTGTAATATGTTATTTTTGTAATTTTTGCTTGGCGACAACGGAAAATGCGATGGATGGCTAGATTGATCACATGGGTAAGTTTAGAACCTTATTTCATAGTGGGAAATATTTTAGAGAAAATAAATTATCGGGATTGAGCGGGGTTATGGAATTGACCATTTTACCCCTAGCTTTAGAATTAACCAAGTCTTAACTTAAAGGGCAAAATAGTAATTTAATGTGGGATTGAGTGGCTGCCTAGGAGTGTGGCACGTGGCCACTTATTTCAGCCAAGGGAAATGGATTTCTTTTCCCCTAATTTGAATTATTTCATTTTGTAAGAAAATACCAAAATAAGAAGAATCTCTTTCCTTCCTTCTTCTCTCTTCGAAACCAGCAAGGCCAAGGGAAATTGTTGATGAATTTTGGAGTTTTCAGCTAAGGATTCAAGCTAGATTCATGTGGAGGGCATCCATCTAGCACGAGAATTCCGTTCAGGTCGGCCAGCACGTTTGAATTCGGAAAACAGGTAAGAATTGAATATAACGTGTGATATAAATATCTGGGTGTATGTATATGTATGATATATATATATGCATGCTGTGTGTATCATTGTATGTGTTTGGGTGATATCATAGGGACACAACCATTGTGTCGGTTCAGCAGTACAGGCATCGTACTGGTTAAGAGTGTTATTCACCCCGGAAAGTATGTTTTGGTACTATCATAGCGACACAACCATTGTGTCGGTTCAGCAGTACAGGCATCGTACTGGTTAAGAGTGATATCATGGCCAATCATACTTTTGGATGCTATTGATGCTATCATAGCGGCACGAACATAGTGCCGGTCCTACAGCACGATTATAGTGCTGGTAGGAGTGATATCATGGTCAGTAGCACAAGCGGTTAGAACGTTCTTGCTCATCTGTTAAGCCCTGTAGATAGGTGTATGGGCGCCTATTTACAGGTCGGAATTTATGTGATATGTTATGTGCATTTCTTACTGAGTCTGTCGACTCACAGTTTCTACTTTCATGTGTAGGTAAAGGAAAGGCGAAGGCTGAACAGGAGTGAACCTGAGCTCGGGTGAGATTGTACATGTCAAAGCAGCGCGACCTGGAGTGTTCGGTCTCGGGACACTGGGGATTTGTATTTTGGTAGTCGCTGTGCGACCAGTAATAAATGTATATTTTGAAAAGTTAATTTTACAAAGTTTGGAAACGGGATCCCGATATATGTAAATATTTTATAATATTATAAAGTTTAATAATTAATATAAAAGTTTTAAATTGACACGTTTTTCGAGAAAATTCTTTGATTAGCAAAGATTGCACAATAATTAAAAAAGCACTGTAGCGTGCCTTAGCATTAGGGCGTTACAATTTTGGTATCAGAGCCGCCAGGTTTGTCTACCGAAGCTTGCTAAGATATGTACAATCTTCATCAGAGAAAGCTCGGTTCACGGTTCAGTAAGCCCGTACTTGTTTAGTATTTTCTTTTAAAAATTACGAATGTGAAAGCATGTTAGGATGCATATTAGATTATAACTGTTTATGTTAAGTGTGTATCCTTAAAATCCATAAGTGCGGTAGTAAGTATGTAAATAGGCCGTTGCCTGACCAAGGTGACTTACTAACTGACAGGTTAGTCTTATAGAATGGACACCTGGTGCATTATGGAGAGTCAAAATAAAGTGGCCAGGGCTAGTAACGGTTGGAGAGAATGGAGTTCAAGTTGTTCCCGTAACCAAGGTGAAATCCCTTGGAGGGCTTCCGACGGGAGTAATGTTTATCCGTCACAGGCTCCGTTGGATTTGGAGCAAAGGTTTGCAAAAATGGAAGCTGTGATTCAACGACATGAAGAAGAGATTCAGAGGTTGAAACAGCAAAGGTCTCCTGTAGTATCTTTACCACATATGCCAATCATTTTTGATTCGGTATTACCAGCGAAGCATGGAATGGCTGGTACTCAAGTGGAACCATTGCATGGAAAGATTTGGATCCAAGAACCTTCAGACTTTCAGGGAGGTTCAAATGTGAAGAATGCTTCTTGGGTTGGAAGCCCTGAGGAAATTATTATGAGACCTCACGAGATTATGGTAGAGGGTCAGAATATTACCTGCCTGAATCCAGATTTTGGTGAAAGTGGCAGGAGCTCCATGATTGAGCAAAAGAGGAAACCTACGTCATCAGTGGTGGGTTTAAGACAGAACAAGCGATTCCGAAGGTTTCAAGGCAAGGGAGGACGCCAGGGTTATTCTTACCTTGAATGCCCACGTTGCATGAAACACCATCCCGGAGAATGCAACCGAAAGGTATGTTTTCAATGTGGCAAGGTTGGGCATTTTAAGAAAGATTGCCCACAGGTGGAGAAAGAAGAACAAGAGCAGAAAGCGGTATTTGTTCTTACCCCGGTGAATGCTAATGCTCAAGCTGATGATGCAGCAAGCCCTTCTGTAGTGGCAGGTCAGTTCCCTGTAAACGACTTCTTTTATATTGTGTTGTTTGATTAGGAAGCTACATGTTTATATGTAGCTATGAGAATAATTCATTTTTGAGTAGGCCTTGGGATATTTTAGAAAGAGGGTTTGGAACCCTAATGCCTAGTGGGGAATTGGTTATCTCTAATAGGCGCATTAGGTCTATGCCGATTAGGATCGAAGATAGGCAATTGAGCGCTGATCTCATAGAATTGGAATTAACTGAGTTTGACATTATACTGGGAATGGATTTTTTGTCCAAGTATTCGGCCAGTATAGATTGTAAGCGGAGAATGGTTATTTTTCAGCCAATAGGTGAAGATCCATTTGTTTATGTTGGGTCAGTTCAGGGGTCCCGGATCCCGGTTATTTCTATATTAAGGGCTAGAGATTTACTATGCAGTGGCTGTGTAGGATTTCTAGCAGTGGTAATTAACTCCCGCAGACCTGAAACATTTGGGCCTGAGGCAGTTAGAGTGGTAAAAGATTTTCTCGGCGTCCCGAGGAGTTACCGGGATTGCCGCCGCAGCGAGAGATTGATTTTGTAATTGATTGGCATCTGGAGTCGAACTTGTTTCTAAAGTTTCCATATAGAATGGCTCCAGCCGAACTCAAGGAGTTTAAGTTGCAACTTCAGGGGATGCTTTGACATTGGGTTTATCCGACCCAGTGCATCGCCCTGGGGAGCTCCGTTTCTGTTTGTAAAGAAGAAAGATGGTTCCCTCAGAATATGTATTAATAATCAGGAACTAAACAAATTAATGATTAAGAAAAAGTACCCGTTGCCCTGAATCGACGATCTGTTTGATCATCTTCAGGGAAAGACAGAGTTTTTGAGGATTGATTTACGATCTGATTACCAACTCAGAATTTGGGAGGAGGACATACCGAAGACTGCTTTTAGAACCAGATATGGGTATTATGAGTTTCTGGTAATGTCATTCGGATTGACTAATGCTCCTGCGGCCTTTATGGATTTTATGAATAGGGTATTCAAGGATTTCCTCGATAAGTACGTTATAGTGTTTATCGATGACATCCTTGTATACTCTCAGTCAGAAGAGGAGCACGAGCATCATCTTCGAATGGTATTACAGCGACATAGGGATCACAAGTTGTATGCCAAGTTCAAAAAGTGTGAATTCTGGTTGTCTGAGGTGTCCTTTCTGGGTCATATTGTTTGGAAGAATGGAATTATGGTTGATCCAAATAAGATAGAATCGGTGAAGAACTGGCCGAGGCCCAAATCTGTGACGGAAGTTCAAAGTTTTCTCGGGTTAGCAGGGTATTATCGACCTTTCGTCGAAGGATTTTCTAAACTTTCTATGCCCCTAACCGAATTGACCAAGAAAAATCAGAGATTTGTGTGGTCAGATAAGTGTGAAACAAGTTTTCAGCAGTTGAAGCAACGTTTGATAACAGCTCCGGTGTTAGCTTTGCCATCAGATCAAGAAAAATTTTGTGGGTTATTGTGATGCCTCGAGACAGGGTCTGGGATGTGTTCTGATGCAAGCTGACAGAGTCATAGCCTATGCCACTCGTCAATTGAAAGATTATGAGCAGCGCTATCTAATTCATGACTTAAAGCTTGCTGCTGGGGTTTTTGCTTTAAAGATATGGGGACATTATCTTTACGGTGAAAAGTGTGAGATTTATACTGATCAAAAAAGTCTCAAATACTTTTTCACCCAGAAAGATTTGAATATGAGGCAGAGAAGGTGGTTGGAACTGGTTAAGGACTACGATTTTGAAATTTTGTGTCACCCCGGGAAAGCCAATGTTGTAGCTGATGCTCTAAGCAGAAAAAGGTCCCGGCGAATTTGTACCACAGTTATGATAGCCCCTCAATTAGCCTCTGAAATGGTTAATGCAGGAATTGAGTTCGTGGTCGGGAAATTACATAATTTAACACTCCAATCTGATCTGTTGGAGAGAATCAGAAAGGCACAGCTGGAAGATTCTGAGCTAGTTAAGGTTCGAGACGAAGTAATGGCTGGTCGGCCTAGAGGCCTTTCAGTCTCGAACAGTGGAATGTTGTTATACAAAGCTCGAGTTTGTGTTCCTAATGTTGATGAGCTTAAGAAGGAGATACTGGATGAAACTTATACCACACCCTATTCATTGCATCCGGGAATCACCAAAATGTATTAGGATTTGAACCCTACTTATGGTGGCATGGGATGAAAAGAGATGTGGTGGACTACGTGTCTAAGTGTTTAACTTGTCAACAACTCCGGTAGGGTTACTATAACCCTTAATCCTTCCTGAATGGAGGTGGGAGGACATTGCAATGAATTTAGTAACTGGATTGCCTAGAACTACGGGAATGTATGATTCAGTATGGGTCATCGTGGACAGATTCACAAAGTCAGCTCACTTTCTACCAGTGAAAGTTACATAGTCAGTGGATCAGTATGCTGAATTGTAGGTGAAAGACATAGTTTGTCTCCATGGAGCCCCTAAATCTATTGTGTCAGATAGGGATCCAAAGTTTACATCGAAATTTTGGGTGAATGTTCAGAAGGCTATGGGTACCAAGTTAAAGCTTAGCATAGCCTTTCACCCTCAGACTGATGGTCAGTCAGAAAGAATTATTCAGATTTTGGAAGACTTATTGCGAGCCTGTGTCATGGACTTTGAGGGTTCATGGAGTAATTACTTGCCTTTAATTGAATTCTCCTACAACAACAGCTACCAAAGTACAATAGGGATGGCTCCCTATGGGATGTTATATGGTAGAAAATGTCGTTCTCCTATTCATTGGGACGAGACAGGAGAAAGGAAGTACCTGGGTCCAGAATTAGTGCAGAGGACCAATGAAGCTATAGATAAGATCAAGGCTCGGATGCTTGCTTCTCAAAGCAGGCAGAAAAGTTATGCTGATCCGAAGCGTAGAAATGTTACATTTCAGGCAGGAGAACATGTTTTCCTGCGGGTTTCACCAATGAAGGGTATTAGACGCTTCGGGAAGAAGGGTAAGTTAAGCCCTAGGTTCATTGGGCCATTTCAGATACTTGAGAAGGTCGGGCAGGTAGCGTATCGGCTAGCCTTACCACCAGCATTATCAGCTGTTCATGACGTATTTCACATTTCCATGTTAAGGAAATACGTGTCAGACCCGACTCATGTCTTGAGTTATGAAGCCTTTGAACTGAAACCAGATTTATTCTATGAGGAACAACCTGTACAGATTTTGGATAAAAAGGAAAAAGTTCTTCGGAACAAGACTATTGAACTGGTTAAGGTGCTCTGGAGGAACAGTAAGGTGGAAGAAGCCACCTGGGAATTGGAGTCGGATATGAGGACTCAACATCCAGAGCTATTCAGATTAGATTTCGAGGACGAAATCCTATTAACGGGGGGATAATTGTAATGACCGCTTTAGTAAATTGAATTAGTAAAGGCAATTAGCACTAATTTTTATTATTATTTGTGAATTAATTTAATTGTGGACCCCAATATTTAGAAATAAATATTAGAGTTATAATTTCTCAATTGCGAAGATTTTATTAAACTCTAGGGGTATTATCTAGCTTATATGTGTAATATGTTATTTTTTGTAATTTTTGCTTGGCGACAACGGAAAATGCGATGGATGGCTAGATTGATCACATGGGTAAGTTTAGAACCTTATTTCATAGTGGGAAATATTTTAGAGAAAATAAATTATCGGGATTGAGCGGGGTTATGGAATTGACCATTTTACCCCTAGCTTTAGAATTAACCAAGTCTTAACTTAAAGGGCAAAATAGTAATTTAATAGGGGATTGAATGGCTGCCTAGGAGTGTGGCACGTGGCCACTTATTTCAGCCAAGGGAAATGGATTTCTTTTCCCCTAATTTGAATTATTTCATTTTGTAAGAAAATACCAAAATAAGAAGAATCTCTTTCCTTCCTTCTTCTCTCTTCGAAACCAGCAAGGCCAAGGGAAATTGTTGATGAATTTTGGAGTTTTCAGCTAAGGATTCAAGCTAGATTCATGTGGAGGGCATCCATCTAGCACGAGAATTCCGTTCAGGTCGGCCAACACGTTTGAATTCGGAAAACAGGTAAGAATTGAATATAACGTGTGATATAAATATCTGGGTGTATGTATATGTATGATATATATATATATGCATGCTGTGTGTATCATTGTATGTGTTTGGGTGATATCATAGGGACACAACCATTGTGTCGGTTCAGCAGTACAGGCATCGTACTGGTTAAGAGTGTTATTCACCCCGGAAAGTATGTTTTGGTACTATCATAGCGACACAACCATTGTGTCGGTTCAGCAGTACAGGCATCGTACTGGTTAAGAGTGATATCATGGCCAATCATACTTTTGGATGCTATTGATGCTATCATAGCGGCACGAACATAGTGCCGGTCCTACAGCACGATTATAGTGCTGGTAGGAGTGATATCATGGTCAGTAGCACAAGCGGTTAGAACGTTCTTGCTCATCTGTTAAGCCCTGTAGATAGGTGTATGGGCGCCTATTTACGAGTCGGAATTTATGTGATATGTTATGTGCATTTCTTTGCGAGTACGTCGACTCACAGTTTCTACTTTCATGTGTAGGTAAAGGAAAGGCGAAGGCTGAACAGGAGTGAACCTGAGCTCGGGTGAGATTGTACATGTCAAAGCAGCGCGACCTGGAGTGTTCGGTCTCGGGACATCTGGGGATTTGTATTTCGGTAGTCGCTGTGCGACCAGTAATAAATGTATATTTTGAAAAGTTAATTTTACAAAGTTTGGAAACGGGATCCCGATATATGTAAATATTTTATAATATTATAAAGTTTAATAATTAATATAAAAGTTTTAAATTGACACGTTTTTCGAGAAAATTCTTTGATTAGCAAAGATTGCACAATAATTAAAAAAGCACTGTAGCGTGTCTTAGCATTAGGGCGTTACATTTGATGGCTTGGGTTGTGTTTGGGCAAGGTTTGAGCTTGGAGCTCAAGCTTTGCTCTTTAATGGTGATTTGTATTTTTATGGTTGATTCTTGATTTTATTCCATGAATTCTTTTAGTTATGGTGTAAATAGGTACTCTGGAAGGTTTGGTAGCATTTGGGATCAAATTAAGGTGTTTAGGATGTTTTTCATGTTGTGGGACCTGTAGGAACCGGAATTTTGGTTGGTCTCTAGGCAAACCCCACAGAACCGGTCTTCTGGGTTGGGAACCGGTCTTCTGGTTGAGGAAATTTTGGGAACCCTAGTTTTTCCCGTTTTTGCAATATTTAGGGTATTTCCATGTTATACATCGATAGGAAACCTTTTAGTTTCAATTTTAAGTCCCCAAAAAGTGATTTTGCGTGTCACTCATTAGTTTTACGAATAATGTGATTTAGGAGCCTATAAATCGTCGAGCAGTAGTTCCACTCAGGTTGACTGGAACACCTGAATTTAGAAACAAGGTAAGATTAGTATAATGATATGTATATGTGTTTACATATTTAGCGTACATATTTATTAAGCTTGTTAGATTACATCGATAGCGGTATCAATACACATAGAGTTATATTGGATACCGATTGATGTATGTTTGGCTTAGATACTGATAGAATCTATCACATCGGTACGACTAGAGTATGACTAGAGTACCGAGTATAGGTTGATATTATGGTCGATAGTATTATCGTATGAACGTTCTAGACTCAGTACTGTCTTGGACACGGGGATAGGGTTATGGTTGGGTGTATGGGCGCCTGATTATAATCTGGGTTATATTTATGTTAATGAATATGATTTTTCTTACTAAGTCTGTCGACTCACAGTTATTGTTTGCATGTGTAGGTAAGGGCAAGGATAAGGTTGAGCAGCCATGAGAGTGAGCGGATGAAGATTGTACATGTCGAGGTGATTAAGTCTGGAGCGTATGATCTTTGGGACAACTGATCATATTTTGTATAGTCGCTAGGTGACAAGTTTTGTATCAAATACTTGAAACAGATGTAAATATTTTATACACGGGATCCCAGTTATATATATTATTTATTTTTGTATTTATAAGTATTTAAACAAAGTTTTAATTATTCATGATTTTCAATAAACTCGTTGATTAGCAGCAAGCTGCATAATTAATATAAAATCACGATAACACTCCTAAACTAGTAGGGTGTTACATGGGTGTTACTTGCTTTGAACCATGTGTGAGAAACATTTAAAGATTCTCACGTTTATGCTTGGGAAAATACATTTGAGTAATGAAGCTTTTATCTTGTGTGTTTCTCATGATTGATGCATGGTGGAGTAGGTACTATGACCTGATGCATTGTGTGTATGTACTATGATAAAAAATATAGAAGTATGTACTACAACGAAATGCATGGGAGTATATATATATGGGAGAAATGTCGAAATCAACGATCTAGATAACCTATTGTCATAAAAAATAAGAAGTGACTTGATTTGTTAACTTGCTAACTATTCAGTATTATCAAATGATATATATATAAAGGTTATATATATAAAGATATTCTACATAGGCAAAGTGAGACAAAATGATGAAATGAAGAACTCTTGTTCGCTCATATTTCCAAAATACAACCTGTTCATAATTAACAATTATGGTTGTTGTTATATCACACAAACATGAGCTGTCCAAAAAACTGCTCAGAAAGTTCTCTGCATCAAATTTTCATGAGAGCCTAATGAATATATATATACTGGCACACTAATTATGTCTATATATCTTGTGAGTACCGAGCAGAAGAGACCAACAATTGGAATATATGAAATTTTTTTGTCATTCCTACACTCTGACAAAAATTGAGGTATTGAGCAGCTAAATTTGCTCGAAGATGACTCATTTGCTCGCAAATTACTAAATTTGCTCGCAAACTGAGGTGAGATATATCGACATTGTCGGTATGTTATTTAGTTAAACATTAAACATATCATAATACAAAAATCTTGTAGCTAGTCGTATTACAAGGCTCTTGTAGTCAGTCGTAATACAAGAATCTTGTATCTGGTTGCAATACAAAGATATTACATCTCCTCGTATTACACACTCAGAAACGCTTCTGCTCACCAACAAAACATGGTCTGACCAAGTCAAAGATTACATTTTGCGTTTTAAATATAAACAGTTATTTACACTTATCTAAATGTATAATTGTACGTGACACGTGAGAATTAACCACCCATCACTTGTAACTTCTTACAAAGCTAAGATTGAGTGATCACCATCCTATTTCTATAAATAGGGGTTCACTCAAAGGGTGAGGAAAATAATTTTGATTGATAGAAATTCTGCCAAATCGTAAACACAACCAAAACTCATAAATAATATTGACTCGTGGAGTATGTAGATTTGAACTGCAAAATCATGTAAAAATATTTGGTGTTCATTAATTATATTTATCTCTTCATTTCTTGAATTTATTCTCTAATTAATTATTTTTTTAGATTAAGTTGATGAAAAATCACGTCAACAATAGAACTACATTAAATTATATAGTAAAAAATAATATAATTTTTATAGGGTAAAATAAAAAAAAATTACTTGATTTGTAATAAATATTAAGTTCATTTGTATTTGTGATAATTACAAAATATATAAATTCATTACTAAGATTATATTTTAAAAATTATAATTAATTAAGTATAAATATATTTTTTCTATTTTACAAATGGTAAATATCATTTTAAAACTCGTATAACAAAATTTATTAATTTGTTATTTCGTTTTCTTAAATGATAATTTTTTTATAAATTAGAGGGACGATTTGAATTGTTTCTTTTTATTAAAAAAATAGAGTCCAAATAGTCTTTTAAAAATAACTACATCATCAGTCGCATGCACAGTTTATTGAATTCAGAAGCTGATATTTTTTCATTTATTTTCTTATAAAAACCCATGCATTTTTTTTGTCATTTCCATTATTTTTTATATTTGTCACAAAATCGTCATTTTTCTCTATATTTTAAAAATAGCAAATTGTACTTCTAATTTTAATAATATTATTTTCTTTATAATATACATATTAAAATATTATATTTTAGATTATATCACTTAATTATAAGTACAAAATATAAATGTATAAAAAGATTATAAAATTTGGACAACACCTCACAAAGTGTGGGTTAGTTACCTAGTTAATTATATATTGATGAATTTTAGTTTTTTTACAAAGTTTTTTTACTAATTTCTCACTGCATGGGATTGCATTTGTTTAAGTTGAATGATTGACTTTTAACTTCAATTTTTATAATTAAATAACTAAATTAAGTAAAAAAAATTATAACTAATAAGAGCACTCGCAACAAGTGAGGTATATTAGCAATTTTTCCTCCCGAACTTTGACATGTACTAAATCATGCCCCTGAACCATTTTGGCCGTTAAAAATTCTCCCTGAACTATTAAGATTATTAGATTTAAGGACTTTTGTCTAATTTTAGTAAAAAAATTCTAACATGGATGAAACTTCAGATGGCATGATTTAGTACATATCAAAGTTTGAGGGGCATGATTTGGTAGATATCAAAGTCTAAGGAGCATGGTTTAGTACATAAACAATCACTGAAACAGTAAGATTGAATGAAATTAGACAAAAGTCCTTAAATCTAACAATCTCAATAGTCCAGGGAGAATTTTTCACGGCCAAAAAAGTTCAGGGGGCATGATTTGGTCTATATCAAAGTTCAGGAGGAAAATTACTAATTAACCTAGCTAAAAGGTAAAATAAATTTGCTAAGAGCTTAAAATTGAGCTCTATCAAATGCTTTAAACCCTTAGCTATTATACCTCGTCCCAAACTCTAAGAAATTCTTCTCTACATATACCTCAATAAATAGTAGAAAGGTAAACATATTTTATATTTTTTACTTTCTTTATTTTATTTCTTTAGTTAATTTTTCTTTTTCTTTTTACTCATTTGTGTGTTTTTCTTTATTTTTATTAATAAAATAACTGTAAAAATATAATATTTAAATATTATAGAGAAAAATATAAAGAATTAAGGTAATGTGTGGTGTAATATAAATATTTGAAGTAAAATAATAAAAAAAAATAGAGTTTTAATAAAATATTTTAAAAGATAGAGTAGAGATGTTGTGGGGAGAGCTCTAAGTAATTTACTTTTAGTAAGTTTTATCACTAAAAACAACTTGTGTATTTTTTTCGTGAGTATTACTAAAAAAAAAATGCCTAACACGGAAATAATAAGTGTCATCATCATCATCATATTATTATTATTATTATTATTATTATTATTATTATTATTATTATTATTATTATTATAATTATTATTATTCTTATTCGTACATAGTAAATGCATTGCAATCAATTAAAGGATTGAGATCCATCCTCTAGCCAGCTAAATGCTCCCTTGATGATTTCGTCTCCTAACCACATCGCCAAAAATTAACAATCCATCCACACTGCAGGACTCCCCAATCCTCTCATTTTTGCTATTGGCAGTAATGATGGCCCGCCCTGCCGTGCCCCAACGAAAAAGAATCAACTTGCTAGCTCATCAGGTTTCAAGAGACATTTGGCTACTATTGGAAATGAGCAGAGAGAAATGCTGAAGAGACATAGGCCTCAACCACGTCAAGACGTAGTGAAAGTGGCCTCCAGTGATGAGGCAGGCACTGTAGACACACAAGCCTGCCAAGACTCATGAATCTCATGAGCTGGAACGCCCAAGGTCTTGGGAGTAATCGAGCATTCCTAAATCTCTTCCTTCAGGTTAAAATGCATAAGTCATCTCTTCTTTTTGTTATGCAGTCCAGAATTCGTAAGGGTTATGTTGATTGTGTTAGGACTAAGTTGGATTTTGATTTTGGTTTTGAAGTGCCCAGAGTAGGATTAGGTGGGGGGCTTTTGCTTTTTTGGAACTTAGACTTGAATGTACTTATTACTAATTTTTCTATTAATCATATTCACTGTTATATCTCGTGTGCTGATTATTTTGGTTTTAATTTTACTACTTTTTGTGCTGCCCCCAATCTTGTTAATCGTCTCCATACTTGTAAAATTCTTACCAGGCTTGGCCATTTTTTAACTTAGAACTATAAAAATAATGGAAACAGTAGAAATGGACCCTCTAGCCATTTTTTGACAGTTTATTAAGAATTTCCAATTAGAAGTCTTAGACCCCTATGGACCTTGAATGACCTGGAATTAAAAACATCAAAGAAATGTTAGATTGGGCTGTAGGGAACACATATTGGCACCTAAATCACACTAGAAATAATTTAAACCATCTTGATTTCTTTGGTTCAGATAATAGGGCCATCCGGTTACTTCTTAAGCCCCAACACCATCCTACTAATCATGCCCTTACGAACAAAAGATTATTCCTGTTTGAAAATACTTGGCTCACTGAACCAAACTAGGATGATGTGCTTGTTGGGTTTTCTGCCCTAAATAAAACTTATTTCAATATAATTAGATTTAGTAATTAATAAAAGATCAGAAATCATTTTCTGTTGCATAGTTCACATGATTTATTTCATGATTATGTTTAATGTATAAATTCTATTAATCGAGAACATATATATATATTTGTTCATGATTATAGTGTCGTCAGCACAGTGGAATATAATCATGATTATATATTCAAAAGTTTAAGTCCCATGATTTGTCAGTGCACTGGATTTAGACTAACATGATAATCGGCGATAAAGTATACTTACACCTTGGATAAGTGTTATGTCCTTTCTAGGGCATTAGCAAAGTATACCAGTATCAGATGTATGGAGTATACATTGGATTAGACCGATATTGATCTTGGATAAGATATCATAAACTTACCGTTATATCTTTCTAAGTCAATATCACTGGTTGATCTTAGGTCTATGGATCTTAATTTTGATATGGTTAGGTTCAACTTAATTGTATTATTTATGTTCTTCAATTTGTTCGTTAAAGTCGATCAATTGGATCTTCTCATGATGTACAAATTAAGGACATAGTAGTTCAATTGAGTGGGGGCGCTAATCATAGATATGGAATCTATATCTTCTATAAGTATTTAGAAGTGAAACGATGATTTCTTTTGAGCTTGGCTGAATAAAGATAAATGATTGAGATCTCATTTCAGTAATTATATTAGTAACTGAAATATCATTTATAGGTAGCTAAGTATTTTAAGGATAAAATACATTGAAGGGTAGAACGGTAAATTTGTTCCTATTCGATGTAGATCATCTAAAGAGGATCTTTGACTATTACGATTGTAACAATGGATAATCATAACGTATTTATATCTTGGTACATATAGAGCATTTTATATAATTGAGAGTACAATTCTAAATCTATAGTGGCACAAGGCGGAATTAATAAGTTAGGAAATTTACTTTGTAAATTCTAGATCTATTTATTGGAAGCTCGATTATATAGGCCCATGGTAGCCTCAATAGTTGAGATAATACTGCTTGCAGACTCGGTTAAAATAGTTACCCTTCCCACACTTGCCCTCTTTGTGACTTGCATCGTGAGTCTGGCCAACATGCTCTATTTGACTGTAAGGGTGTTAAGAAGGTGTGATCAAGTACAGTTTTTAAACACTCTCTTAGTGATTTGAGAGGAAAAAACATCATTGATATACTACTTTTTCTATGTATTATTTGGAATATTTGGAACAACATGATTTTTTTTGTGTTCAGGAACCAGCAGGAACAATCCTCCAGGATTTGTCAAAAAACAGAGGATTTTTTTGGCCTTCTACCAGCAAGCTCAACAACATCAACGAATTCATTATCCCCCTCATAGCCTGAATTGAAGGAGTGGCTACCTCCAAAGATAGGAAAACAGAAGCTTAATGTTGATGGCACTATTTCAACCAGGGAAGGAAAAACGGGTGTTGGCGCCTTGATTTGAAACTCTTTAGGACAAGTCGTGGCTGCTATGGCTAAGAGCCGTCATGGACTGACCCCGAAAACAATCGAAGGATGGGTATTATTACAAGCTTTATGCTGGTGCCGAGAGAGCAGCATTGAAATTCATCAAGTGGAATCATACTGCTTAAACCTCATCTCAAACATCCAAACAGACGATCCCATTTTTCTACATATGGAGCAATTGTGAATTCTTTATGGCAGGTGTTATCTTCACTCCCCACTGTTTCCCTTCAACACTTTCCACGACAAGAAAATACAGAAACACATAACTTAGCTCAAATGGCTATTGGGTAAGATAACAATTGGATTTGGAACGGCAATGACCCCTACCCATTTTCGCTGTAATTTATTTTAGGTCATTTCCACTAAAAAAAATTATCAAATAACTCCTTACAACCATATTTATTGCACTATCAAAAGATAGAAAAAAGAACTCTCGCTAATTCCCTAAGCAAAATATAACATACGAAGCAACAACATAGATAAACATACTAATTATAAGAAAAAAAAAAGGTAAATGCTCACTCTTTTTTATTACACTAATAATTCATGTTTATTTAAACCCTAATAAATTTTTCCTTCTAGAGAAGAACCTCCTTGTTGAAAACCCAACTAAACTTGACACTAAGAGGCCCCATCTTCCGTGCGCGCTCATCAGCTCGCTCTTGCAGCCTCCTAATTCTCGGTGCCAGGCCACAAACATAGTCTTGCGCTCTTTGAGCTTCGGGTTTCAACCCTTCCATCTTCTCTAACTTCCACTGTCCGATTAAGAACTCCAAGATGTTGGCGTAGTCATCAGTTGTGTAGACGCCGAGGCGCTGAGCCACAGCCGAGAAATGGTGGAATAGCATGGGGTCGCATCCATCGTACATAAGGAAGGCCGGCATTGTGATCTTTCTCCTCATCATTTCTTCAATTGCTAGCATGGCATTATTTGGGTCAACTTCTAAGAGCTTCTCGGTCACTTTTACGTACGCAATCTCGTGACGCTTCTCATCGGCCGCAATAGTCCCACAAATGCGCGCCAAGAGTGGGTTTCCGTTGTTTTTCGCTAAGCGGGCCGTGTTGCCGTGGGACACAAACGTGGCTCGTTCTTGAAATGATGTGTACACATAAAACAAGTATGGATTGTTGTTGAATCTTGCATCCTGATCCAAAATAGTAATAAAGAATTTCAAACTATGGAAACGACATTCAAACACTAGAAATTAACGACAACAAAAAGAGGAAAGTGAAACCTACTGAAGAATATAATTTAATATTTAAGATGCATGGTTTAATTGGCACTTCTTGAGAAAATAGTTATAATTATTATAATAAAAAAAATATATATTGAATGAATTGAAAGAGTAGTATAGAATGAACAATATTTAAGAAAATAACACGAGACAATATATCTAACTAATTAATGAGGTAAAACAATATAAGGAAACAAATTAATATATGTACGTACGTACTCACCATGCCAACTCCGATCAAAAGCAAGGATTTAATAAGACAAATATTAATTAAAGATATCGAAAAAAGTAGCAAAGATAATTATTAAACTAATCAACTGATCAGTTATATCTCATTACGTTCTGTAAATATATAGTGTTATTATTGGCCTAAGTAAATAAAGTAGAGAATTATTAAAAAAATGTACTGTGATGTGTCCACGCATTTTAATTTAAAATAAAATTAAATATGTACTTCTAGTATGTCTGGAAGATTGTGGTGCGTACTTGGACACTTAATTAACTCAATTACAACCGAAGTCAAAATATAAATGAAAGCCTTAAATAAAATTAATTAACTGGTCAAAATAATTATATGATATTTGTAGAAGAATTTTATTATAGCAAAAAAATTTATGACAACTTCTCTTAAGTAAGAATGAACTCATAATCTAACACAATATGACTACAAAGATTTCCTCTAACAATTTCTTCCTCTTTATAGCATTTAATTATTTTGGGTTCGTTTGTCACAGTTTTTAGTTTTTTAACTGTACTATAATTAAAGGTACTTAGTAAATAGTTAAAAATCAGTTTATTGAAAAATTATTAAAAAACTGTAGCTTAAAAATAAAATTAGTAATCTAACTTTAAAAAAAAAAAAAAAAAAAAAAAAAAACTGTTATGAAGTTTGATTAAAGAACTCTACAATAAATTTATTTGTACTAAAATATATTTACTTATTTATTAAATATTACTTAAAAAAAATATTAAAAATAAATTATATTATATTAAATAAATGATATCCAATAAATTATATTTATTGGATATTTAAGAAAATATTTTATGGCGCAAACCACATAAATTAAAGTTTTATATTTTGTAATATCAACCTAAAGTTTTTTTTATATATAATAATTTTTTAGTATAAATAATTTTTTGGCATAAAAAACAAAAATTCTGTATAAATAATTTTTTTGGTATATATTTATATTTATAATGAATTAAACTATAATATAATTACTATTATAATTAGTTACTTAACAATTCATAATATAAAATTTTTAATTTATTAAAAACTTAAGGCAGCTTTTTCTTACATTTTAATTATAATTATTTTTTCTCACAGTAAAGTATAGTTGCAACTGTTTTTTAACAACGTACTTACTGTTGGAAACTAACCTTGTCTCACTAAAAATTATCTTAAAAATGGGATTATACTGATCAAATGTCAAAGGCATGTAACTTGCCAACTTAGAAGGTGTAATTAGTTATTAAATTAAATTTTATGAAATCTG
Source organism: Cannabis sativa (assembly GCF_029168945.1). Classification (NCBI taxonomy): domain Eukaryota; kingdom Viridiplantae; phylum Streptophyta; class Magnoliopsida; order Rosales; family Cannabaceae; genus Cannabis; species Cannabis sativa. The sequence goes on along the minus strand of NC_083610.1, from coordinate 39,986,667 downwards.
ATATATATATATAAATATATTTATTTTTTTGTATAAAGTTATTTTACTGATAATAATAAAACACTTTACCCCGCATTCGACTATTCAAATGCTAGGAAGATGAACTCAATATGAAAGTCCACAAAAGTGGCTTATTTACACTTGCTAACACATTTTAAATCAACCTTTTCGAATATGTTCATTAAAAAAGAAAAAATAACTAGCAATATACGTAAACATAATTAAAATTCTATAATATAAACAAAATCTTACGTATATATAATAATACACTTACCATGCCAGCTCCAATCAAGTGTTGGATAGTACGTTCAACCATGGTCATATCGACCCGACCCGTTAAATATAAATAGGTACGAAGCAAGTCACCATGGCGATTCTCCTCGGCGGACCATGCGCGGGTCCACCGAGCCCATGGACTGGAGCAAACTCCAGTCTTATCCTTAATGGCATCAATAGAATTCATAATGGTCTGGTATGTAGGCAATGCTTCCTCCGTGATCATATCTCCAACCAAGACAACAAAGTACTCATCTGGAATCTCAGCCGCACGATCTTGAATCGAACGGATCTGATCGAAGAATTCTTCATCGACATTATTATAGGTTGGGCTTGGTAACAAATCTTGGGGCTGCCAAGATTCCTCCACCGGCTTTAGCAGTGGGATAATTGATTGGGTGGCCCAGCTCTCTAGTGACTTGAAAACTTCTTCTATATCCGGCGACATCGGTGGTGGTGGTAAGGCCACGGCGGAGACTCGGAATCTGGGCTTTGGTGATGGGCTTCTCAGTTGGAGATTTTTTGGGCTTTGGAAGCCACTTAAGGCCTGCCATGAAACTTGTAGTACTTGCATGGCTCTTGGCAAAGCTTTGAGATCAGTTTATTATGTGTTTTTATTTTGAAGAATGACTTGAATCTCTGTTTTGATTTTATAGAGAGAGTCCCATAAGTGACACTATAGCTACACTACTAATATTGCACATGTTTGTTTGTGTTGTTTGGTTTTACTTCCTTGGATTTACTTAACTTTTGCTTTGAAAAATCTTAGCACGTGATAATTGGTATTCAAATCTCTCAACTACGATATTCAACTTGTTATGAAATTTAGGTGTCATAACGTAAATATCAAAATTATTTACCTTGATCCAGTTAGTTGGGTATTTAATTGTTTGAAATATGGTAATTTATATTTATATACCAAACGAGACCTTTTTTTTATAAAAAAAAAATAAAAAAGAAAAAAAAAAAACTCTTCATTTTTCATCCATATATCACACATGCCTCCCCACCCCATCATCAAGTTCTTCTTCTTTCAATTATTTTTTATTTTTTTTAACTTTGCAAAAATGTAATAAACTTTTAATATTATTAAAAAATTTCTCTCCCATTTTTCTTTTCTTTCCATTTATTTTTGTAAATTTTAAATGTTATATATTTTATAGAGATGTTGATCAAAATTATATTTAGTTAACCAATTAATAAATAACAATATATATTAAAAGGAACCACTATATGCTACGTATAGTATAAAAAAATTAGGATTTCTCGTTCTTAAATTTATAGTTACAGGAAGTTGTTTTTTTCCCTAGTCAGGCCCGCCAATCTTCCCTAGACATAGGTGCGACTTGATTGGGATTGTGTTTTGCTATTATGATTCGATTTATTAGTCTTGTCTCTGTGACATGTTTTGAGTATTTTAGTCTTGTCTTCGTGACATGATTTTGAGTATTTTAGTCTTGTCTGTATGACATGGTTTTGTTTTGTTTCGTTATTAGTTTATTTTGTTCTTCGATAGCTCGCCATCAAATTACTATTAGTGGTTGGGAGTAACAAGTTCTCTGCGACTGAAGGAGTAGTTAGTAGTGCAATTACATATCTTGCACAATAGTTAAGTGCTCAAGCTACGAGGTTGAATGAACATGCTGCAACAATTTTTACAAATGTGTCTTCTAAGCGGTATATGAAACTGAATATAGGTGTTCTTAAGATTAATTGTGATGTTGCAATCTTTTTTATCTGATTTATTTTTAGTTATTTTGTCAGACGATCTGAGAATTAAGCGACTGATTAGTTGGCTTATTTTTCTAATTCTAATCTTAATGTTTCTAGCGGGGAAGATGTCTCGATTGGATTACATGCTATTATTTTAATTGATTGCTATTAATAAAGTTTCATGATTTATTCAAAAAAAAAAAAAGTACCAATATTTAAATTTAAACAAAATTTAGTATAAACAAGTATTTTCTTATTTTATCTCTAAATGTTACAAGGTTATATATTCTAAATAAACTTATTTTTATAAAATAACTAGAAAACAAAAATTTCGCGTTGCGCGATCTTAAGAAATCTTAAACTATATACATTATTAAAAAAAAGTTTATACTTTTAACAAATGTTAAATTAATAAAACACTAATTAATTATTGAACAAATAAAATCTTTATTTACAGTTTATAAATAATAAACTATAATATTTTCTGAATGTGAAATTTTTACAAAGTTAGATCATTAAAAAAAAAATGAAATTTTCAAAAAATAATAAAATTTTATTGAAATATATGATCCATCGATCTTATCATTCTTAATCTTAAATATATAGATTTTTTTTTAGTTATTAATATATAATTAATTTATTAAAATATTTTTCTTAGAAATTGATAATCATTATTTTTCAAAAAAAAATTAATAATCACTAATAATACACATAATTTTTTTTCACTATCAATTAATATAAAAATCTATATATATCAAATAAAACATTATGTAAATTTTTAATAATAAGTTACAATTATATTAATATCAATTATTATTTAATTTTTTAATAATGGATATGTAACTACTTAATTAATTAGTTTTTAAATAAATTAATTAATTAACATTATTCATAATTTATAATTAAAAATTAAAATTACCAAAAAATAAAGAAATTAGAGGAAAAAGAACATACCGCACTACAAGAAATGTCACTTTTACCAGCGCATTTCGCAAACTGCGCTGGCAAAGAGATTAAAGTTTTACCAGCGTACATTTGCAGTGGCTAAAATCTAACTTTTACCAGCACATTTACCCGCTGGGAAAAGTCTTTTTTGCCAGCGCTTTTCATTTTATGCTGACAAAAGTTCTAATACCAACATTGATTTGCCAACCCCCTTTTGCCAATACATCATGGGTAAATTCTATTTTACCAGCGCAATACCGACTTTTGCCAGCACAAAAATGTGCTGGCAAAAGTGACATTTCTTGTAGTGCCGCTACCTCTTTAATTATTATTTGTTTTTTTGTGAGAAAATTATTATCATATTATTGTTGCATTTATTTTAAATAAATATGATAAGTTAAATGATCATGTAACTTAGATCCTAGGGATATCTATAATTAAACAGAAACAAAGGGACCCTGGGATTATGTGTAGAGGAGGACTACGCGCTAAAACTGATTGAAAAGTTTTCAATGAAAGAAGCTAAGAAGACTAGTCAGCCTATAACAAGCCAGTATCATATTTCTAAGAAAGATTGTCCTACTACTGCTAAAGAAAAGGAGGAGATGAGCAAGATTCCCTATTCTAATTTTGTTGGGTTAATAATGTACCTAATGGTAAGTACAAGGCCTGACTTAGCCTATGATATTAATTAGTGTACTAAGTAAGTACATGAATAATCCAAGAAAGCTTCACTGTCTAGCCATGAAATGGATATTCAGGTACCTACTTGGATCTACAAAAACAAAGATGAATTATAAGAAGTCACAGGAGCCAACTAAGATAGAAGGATACTGTGATTCTGACTATGCTCGAGACATCGACACTAGGAGGTCTACATCTGTCTATTTCTTCTTAATAGGTGGATACTGTGTAAGCTGGAAGGTCCAGGTGCAACCTATTGCAACCATATCTAGTAAAGAAGCTGGATATGTCTCAGCTACAAAAGCTATCAAAGAAGCAATTTAAACTAAAGGATTTATAAAAGAGCTATATCTATTAAAGGAGAATCCTATATTCTATTCTATAATTAGAGTTGTATCCACCTATGTAGAAATCTAGTTTTTCATGACATAATAAAGCACGTGGAGATTAAATACCACTTCAGCAAAGAAAAAGTGACACAAAGAGAAGTGTCTATGGAACAATTTCCCACAGAGGAAAACCCTTCAGACATAGGGACTAAAGTGGTACCCCTAGCAAAGTTCAAGCACTGCTTGACCTAGGGATTGAAAATGGTGGATTACCTTGAATGGTCATCGAGTTAGGACCCATTGAGATTAAATCAACTATCATCGATCAATAAGACAATTTAGGTAGAATTTGTTAAAATGAATTCTCTTATTTGGCTCAAGTGTTACACAAAATCAATTATAAGCAATTATAAACTTACCCGAAGGTTTCAAATTACATCTCAACAGAATAAAATCCTAAACTACTCAAGCAAAAATTTTTCAACTACTTACTCCAACTCAGCAATATTTTGGGCCTTCACCAACAAACCTTACATCATCTATACAAACCAGATCTAAGGTCAGAACTCCTCGCGATAGTTAGAGAGATTCAATCCAGAGTGTGAGAGAGATGAGTAAGAGAGTTTAGCTCCATTCGTGTTTATTTTGAGAGAAAAACAGAAGAAAAGTTAGGGAAATCTTTGTAAAAGAAATAGAGAGAAATTCAATGCTTGAACGTTTGATTGTCATTCAAAATAAATTTACTTGAAATCAAGAGGGAGATGTAAACATACTTGATTTTTGATAGTGGAATATCAAGCATTTATTGGTGAGCTCGACAAGGATGTAGTCCATCTTTTTAGGGGTGAACCTTGAGAAAAATCCTTCTGTTCTTCTTCTATGTTTGAATTTTTGAACCATAATATCTCTTCTCTTTATTTCTTGTGTTTTTCATGTGTGATTTTTGTGTGAATATCTAACCCTAACAAGTGCGAAGTTTCTCAGGGTTTCTCAAAGTGATTCAAACCCTAGAAATTGTGATCTGATTGTTTTTGTTAAAGTGGTTATTGGATCAAGGGGTTATTGGGCTGGTATCTCGATTTTAAGACTCATGGACGCATGAGTTGCAAAATTGTAAAAATACTAACTTATTCATTTTTAGTTAGTCTAATAAGATTTTATTGGTCCAAGGTTGAAAGAGTAGCTAACTTTCAACAATAAGCTTAAACGTTTTCACTGCTTTCTCCGACGCTGCTCCAGAACCCCAACTCCAGAATTGAACTCAATCACTGCCACCAAATTGCCAACCTCGATAGCCTGTCATCTGTTTGCCAAGTAGCTTGTTAGTAATTACATATCTAATGGAGTACTAAAAAGGCGGTGCATTGCTATATTTTAGCACACTTAACAAAAATTACTACTCCATTGGTACTGTAAAAGTATGCAAAATTTTGGATATGCTAAAAGTTGTGCCAAATTTGATTCAAGATATAACATTATCTCAAATTTAGCCCACAATATATATTACTTTTTTATTTACTATAATGTCACTGATTATTATAATTCATTGACTTTTACTCAATTTTACATTTTGTATTTACCATATTATCATTTTTTAAATAATAAAAAATAATATTTTTTTTTATATTCTCAACAAAATATCAATTATCAATATAATTAATTATTTTATTTATTTATTTTACATTTTGAGTATTGGAGCACAATTATAAATAGTGTACTAAATAAAATTATTTTTGTGTCAAATTTAACACATTTGAATCTCTCATTAGAAATAGTCTCACATCTTCAATTCTATTATTCTGCTATTTTATAGGTTAAATTGTGGTAGTTGTTTTTTTGTCTTTTGAATCTTGTCACGATTTTAGAGTGATATTAGTTTTAGTAACTCTTATTAAAAAGGATTAAATTATTGAATTTATGTACTAATTTAAAAAGTCTTCAAATTAAGGGGTTGTTTGATTAGATGTAATGTAATGGGAATTGTAATTGTAATATGAATGGTAATGTAATGGAATAAGAATTGTAATAAAAATAGTAGTATGATGTTTGGTTTGACACTGTAATATATATTGTAATCAAATAAAGTAAGTTGTATATTGACAAAAATATCCTTAGTTTTATTACTTTTAATATTTAAAATTTAAATAAAAGTAACAAAAAAGGGCAAAATTGATATTTTTAACAATGTAATCATCATTACATTAGTTTTGTAATGTAATGGGAATTACAATACATAATGTAATGACCATTACAATGTAAAGCTATTACAAAGTTTTAAAAATAAAAGCAAATAATGTAATGGTAATAATAATTTCATTACAATTTTCATTATACTAAACCAAACATGCTCTAAACGTTTACCCAAAAGCTAAAAAATCTTCAATTTGATTGAGACAGCCATCCTTTTTTTTTTCTTTTTTTTTTTGGAAAATGAGCGTTAATTACAACTTCTTTCTCAATTTCTATGTTTGAAACGAATTTTTTTTTCATGCATAGAAGTATTCGTAATAGTTACAATATTATTCTAATACTTTTTTAAAAAAATAATTTACAATATCAACAATAGAGTTCCTTATATTTCAGTTAATCCACGTGTGTTTAAAAAAATTTAAACTTGTTTTCGATACTGTAAATTATTTGAAATTTTTTTAAAATTTACAAAAATAATGTTGTAATTATAATGAACACTATTAGAAAAAAAAATATTCCAACATATATATTCAAATATAAAAATTAGAAAAAAAGTTATAATAAAATATTGTAATTAAAACTCCTTTTCTTGAAATGGACACTAATTATATCATCCTTCTTAAATTAATAAGGAAAATGCTAAAGGGTACCAGTGGTGTCTAACACCCTCCTATGTGTCAATATCGCTATTGGTCCAATTAAGTATAGTTTAATCTAATAGCTTTTAGGGAGTATTACTAGCCAATCGCAATGCGACATATCGAGAAAGTTCTAGACACTTCTGGTACCTAATAGAAATGCTCAATTAATAAAACTAGCTAAAATACGAAACAAATCTAACTAAAATTAATTAAGTAGGTTGTAGGTGTAGAACCATAAATAAATTTGTCTTCTAGAGTAGTACGTAGTAGTAGTAGGTAATAATTAATTATTAGTTAACATGCAATGCCTTGACAATAGAAGTACACTTTTATGTTCCATACTGATTTGGGCAGTCACACACCACAAATAAAACATAGCTCATCCGAAAAAATAAAAGGCATAGGTATATGGACCCAAAAAATTAAAGAAAAAAAGATAGGGACAGTATGGTGGATAAATTTTTAATTAAAATAAATAATAAGAAAGATTGGTGAACAATATATGTGTCGGACTCATTAGTATAAATGAAATGTGTATATAATTATTGTTGGAATTTATAGTCTTTAATTCTTACACAACTCTATCACAAAGTTATTAGTACACAAGTGGTCTAATTTTGACCACTCAACACAACAGTGCACACACACTCAATCTTTTTTTTTTTTTTTTTTTTTTGATAATGGTTCCAAGAACCGCAACACCAAACAACAAAACACCAGCCTGCTGAAGCAGGGAAAAACAGAACAGGCACTAACATGCCAAATGAAAAAGCAGACAATTACTGAAAGCAAGAACAAAAAGAACAAAAACTAACAAACGAAGGAGGCTAATCCTCCTGAAAACAGAAAACTACAGAGAAAAGAAGACTATCCGAGGCTAATAGAAGAGTCCACACGACCATCTGCATCGACCTGTAGCAGGAAATCGTCAAAATTGGGCAAATCGATTAGACCAAAGCTGCTGTTTCGATTTCCCCATCTAGCCACCGCATGGGCTACACCGTTACACCCTCTAGGAATCCAATGTATCTCCCACAGGTTGAGGTTATCAGTCAAAGCAAGGAAATATTTAACCAGCTCCTGTATATTGAAATGCAGATTATGGACAGCTGCTGGTTTGGACTTCAGAGCTGCAACCGCATTTGAGGAGTCGCACTGGAAGACAACGTTCTTGTATCCCAATTGGGCCATTAATTCAGCCCCTTTACACACTGCAAACGTCTCCCCAGTAAGCGCCTCATAATGATTTGTCTGAAATGTGAGGATTTTAATAATGGTTCCGTTATGATCTTGGATGATCGCAGCCCCCGCTGACTGTGATCGGCTAATAGCAACATCCGTGGTGCAGGAGATCCAACCCTGTGGCGGCGGCTTCCACTCTGAATGCCTTCCTTCAGCCGAAGTGCGTATGGACTCCATCTCAGAAAATCTATTGTTGATCAGCTTGATCAGATGTACAGCAGAGGTGAAGTGCCCCTCATGCACCTTACGGTTTCTCTCCCTCCATATGTGTTCAAAAATTGTGGCTGCTCCTTCCAAGAATTGCGTGGAATTGATTCCGGGTGGTCTATTGTTCACGTTTGCAAACCAGAACAGCCACTCGTCCCAGCTTTGGAGGTTGGTGGCATTACCTCTAACTCCCCAAATGCATCCGAACCATAAAGCTCTTGCAAAGTTGCAATTCCAAAACAAATGGAGGCTGTTCTCATATTGAATGTCGCAGAAAGGGCAGCTAGGGTCAGATAATGTAATGAACGAACTAAGTTTCTCCTTGGTTGGAAGGAAATTGGATAGCACTTTCCACCACATCATCTTAAGCCTAGAGTGAATGTTTGACCCCCAAATCATTCTCCATTTCTTCTCTGTTTCTGGGTTAGAGTCATAGTTTTTTAGAGTCCTATAAGCCGATTTTACTGTGAATTGACCGTTTGCCTCTGGTAGCCAAAGCCAAGAGTCAGCTGTTGGCGTGTTGGGGAGAGAAATGTTGAGAATTCTCCTTGCATCCTCTCGCTGGAACCACCTGTTAACCATATCAGTATTCCATTGGTTATCTTGTATGAAAGTACTAACCAAGCTAACATTGTCCGCAGCAAGAACTCGAGGAATGGGCTGTCTGTTGTTCCCCGGCACCCATTGATCAAACCAGATGGATGTGGACTGGCCATTTCCAATTTTGCGGCAAAGGTGTTTCGTCAGATCCTCACGGGCTCGGAGAATAGCCTTCCACAGAATTGTGTCAGTTGGTTTGGCCTCCAAGTCGAGAAAGTTTTGGTGCTTAGTGTATTTTTCCTTCATCAGTTGACACCATAAACCCCTCTCCTCCGTTAAGACTTTCCACGCCCACTTCATGAGGAACGCCTTGTTCATGGTTTCTGTTGCTCTAAAACCAAGACCTCCCCCCACTTTAGGTCTGCACAGTCGTTCCCAAGCTATTGTATGCATTCTCTTTTTTTCTTCGGTATCTCCCCACCAGAAATTGCGAAGCAGTTTGTCGATCTTATTGGCTGTTGCTATCGGAATAACATCTGAAGAGGCAACATAATTGGATAAGCTTGATCCCACAGCCTTGATCAAACAAGTCTTCCCCGCGCTAGAAAGAAGCTTCATTTTCCATCCTTGTATTCTTTTTAGGACCCGCTCCACTAGGTACTTGGTATCTTCCGTTCTTTTTATAGATCGAAACAACGGGAGACCCAGGTAAGTTGCCTTATTATTCATTCTCTGCATACCGAGTATGTTTACAATCAATTGGGCCTTCCGACTTGGCACTCCTTTGGAGAAGAAGACCGACGATTTTTGAAGATTAATAGATTGCCCCGAACAATTGCAGTAGTAGTTGAGACACTCCATGAACCCTCTTGCCTCTCGGATTGTGGCTTGACCAAACAGGATGACATCATCGGCGAACATTAAGTGAGTTATCGGTGTCCCATTACGAACCAGTTTAAAACCTTTAATGCACCCCTGCCGCTCTTTTTCATTAATAATCCGAGATAAGACTTCGGCTGCCATTATATAGAGGGTAGGCGATAAAGGGTCACCTTGCCTCAATCCCCTTTCCGGCCTGAACTTCCCCACAATTGAACCATTGAGAAGTAACTTGATTTCTTGAACCTTAATACACGCATCAATCAACTCAGTGAATGGGCTGGTGAACCCATATTGCAGTAAAACCGAATGCACAAAACCCCAATCAAGTTTGTCGTAAGCCTTTTCGAGGTCTAGCTTGATCAACATAACACCCCTCTTGCCTCTTCTTTTGCTCATTGAATGGACGATCTCTCTAGCAATCATAGTGTTCTCTGCTATGTGTCTTCCTTTGATGAACGCTGCCTGATTCGGGGATATGATATTGTGGAGCAATGGGTGGAGTCTTGAGGCAATGATCTTAGAGATTACTTTGTAAGCAACATTACACAGCGCAATAGGGCGGTAGTCGGTTACCAATGAGGGAGACTCTTTCTTTGGGATCAATACAATTGAAGTGTCGTTTATGTAGCTTGGTAACTCCAAATGCGTGAAGAAATGAATTACCATGTCTACAAGATCCTCATGAACCGTTCCCCAATGGTGAAAGTAGAAGCTCGGGGGGAGTCCATCCGGACCAGGGGCCTTGTCCCTTCCCATGTTCCAAACGGCCTCTTTGACTTCTTCGGCATTCAGGATAGCATTCAAGGTGACATTATCATGATTGGAAATTAGATTCACCATTGTGCCCGCCTTAAGGGGAGTAAGGCTAGAGTTATCTTTCCTGAAGAGCTCTTTGAATTTTCTGATGAAGCATTGGGCAATCAGCGTTTGGTCCATGATCCATTCACTACCCAGGGAATCTTTAATACATTGGATGTAGTTCCTTCGTCTGCGAACGATGGTGGAGGCCATAAAGAATTTGGAGCAACTATCCCCTTCCTGTAGCCATTGGACTCGGGACTTTTGTTTCCAATGAATCTCCTCCCTCAAAAGAGCTTCGGAAAGCTTAGTTTTAGCTCTGTCGACTTCATCAAAGTTATCATTATTTTTCATTTCAGCCTCCTGAATTTGAACTTTTGCTCTCTGGACTTCTTGAGGCAATTGAAGGAACTGGGTTTTGTTCCATCGTTGAAGCTTCTTACAAGTCTCTTTAACTTTGCGGTGGAAATTAATCATAGGATTAGAGTGTAGCCTTCCTTTCCAAGCTTCTTTGACCACCCAGAAAGATCTCGGATCCCTCGCCCACATATTTTCGTACTTAAATTGACGACGCTTGCAGTTAACTCCAGCCATAGTGTCAAGTAGCAACGGTCTATGGTCCGATTCCGAGACCGACAAGTGATTGACTACCGCATTGGGAAAAAGAATTCTCCAGTCAGTGGAAGCCATTCCTCGGTCTAACCTTGCCCTCTTCATCTTCTGTATCCCATTCGAACTATTGCCACCCTTTACCCAAGTTAACATAGGGCCTTGAAAGCCAAGGTCTATCAAACCCACTCGATGCACCATTCGCCTAAAATCGAATGAGTAACGGGCTACATTTCCATTGTAATTGCAACATTCACTATCATGGAGCGTACCGTTCATATCACCTAGAAGCAGGATAGGGGATGATGAATTGAGTACTAAGTCACTGACATGGATCCAGAACCTCTCTTTATCCGCCTTGTTATGGGGTCCGTAAATACCCAAGAGCAGCCAAGAAATTCCTGGAGGGTCCGAGGATATCTCAGCAGATATCAGGTGCTTCGAGGAGTGCTGAATGTTACTTTTAACCCCCTTCATCCAACACATTCCCAAACCCCCCGAAAGCCCAACCGGAGGCACATAATGGACACCCTCAAAATGAAGCCTCATACAAGCAGTAGTGAACTTATTAAGTGAAATCCGAATTTCAGAAAGGATCAATACCTCGGGTTTGTAATGACGCACCAGATGCGCCAATTGACGAACCGTCGCAGTGTTCCCGAGCCCACGACAGTTCCACGGTAGAATCCTCATGGCGACTGTGGAGACTTTTCCGGGCCAGTCTCCGAAGCCCCAAACCGAAAATCCACACACTTCTTGCCTTTAACATCTTGTATACATTCATTGATCTCTGTGATGGTGCATCGATTACTTGGTTTGTGATGTTTCTCAATTATAACAAAATGGTTGTCTAGATTGACTTTTAGATCAAAATCTCTTCCTTCCCACTGAGTGCTAGTCGAGCAGTGCACACCCTGACGAGATTTCTTAGATTTGCTACCCTTAAATGACTTAGGAGTAGCCGCCAGTATTGAGGATTGGTTTTTAGGAGGTCTTCCTCTTCTTTTCGGAGTGCTGAGTTCGCCATTACAACTGCTTGTACTCCTTCTCCCTTTTCCTCGCTTGCTCGAAGATGCCGTGGTTGAAATTGATCCTGGTGAAAAGTTGAGAGTCTCCTGGGTTGTATGATCAGGCTTTTCGGTTGTTAATTCACCTGTTAGAGACTTTTCCTTGTTGCTGTTATCTTCTACGGTAGAGACTTTTACCAGGTGGGCTACATCAGGAGGATTAATAGAGTTTTCCTGGTTTAATTCTGGAGGATTGGGCCGAGAGTTAGGACCAACAATAAATCCATCTGAGGCTTTTCTTTTTCTTGGCCCAGTGAGATGTTCATGTACCCTAAAATCCTCAATATCAAGAATTGGGTTAATGAGACTGGGCTCTCTAAAGTATTTATCAATGGTTAATGACCCCATTATTAGTTCACGGGCCTTTGGTTGGGCCCAACACTCATTAGATGGCCATTTGAGGTATTGGGCTTGAGACCCTAGAATGGAATTGTTGCATTGAGAGCTGCCTTCCCCTGTTTGGTCTTGTTCACTTACAATATTCCTTTGTCCTGCATTAGTGGTCCCATTCGACTTCTCCTTCAGGTTAGGAGTTTGGAGACTTTCTTCCACAATTGCTTGTGTCTCCCCAGAAGTGGAAAAGATTTCACCAGTCCCCATCCCATTTGCTGTCTCTACTTCGTCGATGGCAGCTTCAAATTTTGGGTAGAGGCGTGGAGAACAGCTTTTTGGGCAGCATAGGTTGCAGCCGCCTCTTGCAGGTCCTGGATGGACACAACTTTTGAATTGTTTCCAAAAGGAGCAATTTCTCCTATGCCTGGCAGATAAACCATAGGTAATTGGGTAATAACCAATCCCTGTTGTGTGTCGCCGTTGGTTGTTTCCTCCTCCGTGACGATGCGTTTCTTCCCTGGGAATTGTCGACGGCACTCTCTGAGTTCTGCAGCATCTCCATTAGCAATAGCTCTATGCACCTTCAGGAGATTTCGAGTATTGGGATCAGTACAAAGTTTTTTCTGCAGTACCCAATCGTGGAACCACTTTGCCAGTGGCGAGGAGAATGTTGATTTTTCAGGTGCTTCATTCTTCAACCAAACACCATACATTGGGAAGAAATTCCCTTTGGCGTCTTTGATGACAGTGGGTGACTTGAAGCACGTACTCTGCTCATGAGTAAGTAGACCGCATTTGAAACACAACTTTGGAAGCTTCTCATATTTATACTGTATCCATAAATCATCAAGTCTTTGTCTTCGTAGATAGAAGCCTGAAAATATGGGTTTGTTAAGGTCTATAGTGGCCCTGAAGCGTAGGGAACTCATGCCCACAGCGTCCTCTATACCAGTTGGGAGTTCATAAACTGGTGAGGCTTTTGAAGCTAACTCTTTTAAGTTAGATAAATTCCAGTAAAAGGGGAGGATTCGATCAATGTGTACCCAGATAGGGGTTTTGTCAAACCTAACTTCCATGGGAGATAGCCAGGCAGGCCATGGCATGATAACTATCAACGCCCCACATACAAACCACGGCCTTCGTGCCAGTACATTCAGTGCGTCCTCTCTTCGGGCAAACGTGAACTGGATGATTCCATCCTCAAGTTCCTTCCACTTCCAGCCCTTGATAGCATTCCAAGACAGTTTTAAGGAACCTTGGATTGCTGCTTTTCCGAATCGGTGGCGGCTAATAATCTTACCAAGTAGCACTTGGTTAGCCTCCTGGGGTTCATCAACCTCTCCCGGGTTGAGAGCAAAAGTAATGTCGTCATGTGAGATTTGCACGGAGTCCTCAAAGAGGTTACATACTCCGGTGGGATCCATGTAGCACTAAGACTAGGATAAGAAAGTGTTGATATTGCAGATGAAACTGGATTAGAGTCGAAAAAGAAGAGCAATACTCTATTATACTTCCATGAAGTCAGCCCCTAGAGAGCAATTGGAAGCAACAAAAACTATAATTTAAATTATGAAAAATAACTTTTGCCTCTTCTGCAGAAATTATGAAAAATAACACACACTCAATCTTTAATTTGCTTTGATCAAGAACCAAATTCCAAACTCTTCTGCAGAAATTTAAACTGAAAAACAAAAAATTAACAAAGCATGAAATTCTGTTTTTATGGTTAGCAAAGTGAAATTAAAAGATAATTTAATTAATGTTGAACTATTATATTTGAACAGAATTGAAATATATTTTATTCAAAATTGAACCTTAAATCATAAATATGCTGCAGAAAGTAAAATTGAAAAAATGAAAATGACACATGATATTGGAGAATTGTCCTACATGGATTAAATGTAAAAGTATTGAGTCATATATAAGAACATGGAGTTACATCTCAAAACCAATTCACAATGAGTGGAGTAGCCTATGTTCTTATATATGGCTCAATACTTTTGCATTTAATCCATGTGGGACAATGTTCTCCAATATCCTCCCTCAAGATGGTGGCTATTTTTGCTCACTAATCTTGAATCACCTTATCACAGGCCATGCCATTTGCTCGCTTGTTCGGATCTCAGGCGTCTTTGCACCATCTGGATCTCGTACGGATGGCTAACCATCTGGACAGGTGTGGATCGAAAGCCCGCTAGGGATATGGCTCTGATACCATGTTGAGAATCATGGGGTTCCATCTCAAAACCAATTGGCAATGAGTGGAGTAACCCATGTTCTTATATATGGCTCAATACTTTTACATTTAATCCATGTGGGACAATGTTCTCCAATAATCAGCAATCCTTGCAGATTGCTACTAGTTCATGGGGCCACGTCCTGAGATAAAATTCATTAGTCGAATTTCAACAAGTACAAAGTAATTAACTTAAACAAAATATAGACTCCTTCTAATGATTTTGTCTCAAGCTTGATGTACTTCTATTTGCTGAATGAATCTCTTTAAGACACCAAGGCTTGAATTCTATTTAAATTACTTGATGAATGCTTGCTTCCTCCCGATGCAAGACTTGTAGAAATTTTCTCCCGAATATAGCGATGCTTGATTCTTCCTAGATGAAAGACTTGTAGAAATCTTCTCCCGAAAATATCGGTGCTTACTTCCTCTCGATGCAAGACCTGTAGAAATCTTCTCCCAGAGATAACGGTACTTGCTTGCTATCGATGCAAGACTTGGATGAACCTTCTCTGGAAGGTTGTTGTAATACCCTAGAATTAAGAATGGATTAGAAAAATCCTAATTAGATAATTAAGAATAATTGAGGAATTATATTATTATATAGTTCAATATATGAGAATTTATTTGATTAATTTTATGGTAAGACCCCGTTGGTGAGCCAGGGGTATTTTAGTAATTATGGCCCGAGAAGGGTAAATTGATGAAATTAATTTAATTACGTGCTTAATAGAACTATATTATTATATAGTATGCATGTGTTGTCTTTTCAAGTATGTTCTGACAGGTTGGCGCGGTATGATCACAGCCGGGTATTTCGGGCCGAACTGGGTTCGCGCCCGAAATACAAATTGGATTGAATTAATTGACATTTTATTTGATAATGGATAATTTGAATTTTATTTGAAAAGTAAATGAGTGTGAATGACAGCTATGCCCTTGTATGTGTGAATATGTGAGAGTTGGCCCTAGGGGCATTTTGGTCTTTTGACCTTATTTGACTTATATTGGTAAAAGCTGAATTTTTGAGATAATGAAAAGAAAAATTCTGGTGTACATCCCTCTCTTACCCGACCCTCTCTCTCTCTCTAAACCTCTCTAATTTTCAAAGCTAAATTGGTGAGAATTGCTTGATGTTAGTGTTGGATTATAAGCTTTGTAATTGGGAATTAAGCTTGGTTGTGGCTTGAATTTGAGGTAGTTCTTTTCCTCACTCTTTAATTTTGAATTTGTAACTGAGTTTAGAATTGGAAAGCATGCTCTTTTAAGCTTTGAATGTTCTTTGTTGCATGTTAAGTGTTTTGGTGTCAATCTTGTTGAAATTGAACTTGTTGTTGTTGTATGTTCCATTGTTGTTGTTGAATTTATATCACTTAAGACATGTATTAAATTCTTCTAGAATTTTTAGATAAGGTTTATTTCAAATTCTCACTATATTAGGAGCTTCAAATAAATAACTTTTTGTTGCAACATTTATGTGACGCTTATAAATCCTCATAAATAATATTCCAGGTATAATCAAATCTTGATTATATTTTCTCAATATTTAAGCATTATTTCAATCAATCTCATGTATATGCAAACTTTGTACAAAAATTCATTATGTACAAATATATATATATATATATGCAAATTTCTCATTATAAATATTTAATTTACACACCCTGTAGGTCTTACTTCACTTTATGCGAGTAAACTTGTCTGGACTGCGTCATAATAATTTGGCCAAAAATAAAATGTATGTCGGATAATTCTCAAAAAATCTAATACCATGATCATTGCTATCCCATGTTACTTTATTGCATATGTACACATTCAACATCTATTGTCGACAAAAATTTCAATATATGATAATTTCCTCCCATATTGGCATAACTTATAGAGATCTCTTTAAATTACATATTTTTCAAATATTTTTATCATTTATAGGTACCTATATAGAACCACTTCAGGAATCAATTATGATCAAATGTATTATGTTTAACTTTTCTTGGGAGTCTCTTCTAGAGTACCGTTTTGATCACGATTATCATCAATACTTTATAACATTAAGGTATCTCCATGAGTACCTCTAGATTTAACAACTTCAGGACATATCAAATGAACATTTACTAATAATTTCTACATTGTTCATTTACGCTTCAAGCGTTTTCAACTCATTCTAACTCAACTTTGAATAATATTAATTTGTAGTTGGTATATATCATTTTTAACTATATCATTCTTATATACTTTGTCCAAGGATCATTTTTTAAAAATTATCATCGATCCCAACTGCTTCTCCCCCCTGATCGAGAGAATTTTTAAAAATTATTACATCTAATAATATTAATACACATGTAGGGATTTTAATATATCACAATGAATCAATATTTGTTTAAACTCATATATACTATGTGACATTGAACTTCAGGTTCAATAAACTTAAGATACTTATGAACTTAATTCATTTCTAAGAATGAGTCATACGTGTATAATCAGAAATACATAAATTTACAAATTTTGTAAATCCATGATCATATGATCTTATTGTTGGAATTATTTTACCAGGATCTAGATTTACTAATAAGTATGTTTCATTAACATCCTAATATGAATTCTAAAACAATGAAATAAACGCATAAAGTGCAGAAGAATATAATGACTCCTTCTGTTCAGATCTGTAGCCCTTGATTCCTTTCTGTAGCAGAGCATTATCAAGATCTGAACCTGGATCTCTTTCTCTCCTTCTTGAGTCCGATTCTCCTTCTTGTTGATTGGATTCTTTAAAGTCTTACACACTATGATTGAGATACCACTTGATGTGTGTGGGCACTCACTCATTCACTCAAGGTTCGAAAATTTAGAAGAAGAAAAGAGAGGGATAGTGGCGGCTATAGGTAGAAGGCTCAACTTTCTGAAGACAAGAAATTTCATCCAAAACTGTTAAGTGTGAGCCATCACTATCTATTTATTGGTACCACCTAGGTTTAGGTTAGAATTATTTGACATTAAAATAACAGAAAAATAAATGGTAAAATCCACTAGTGTGGCCGGCCATAGGATGTTATTGGGCCCCACTTTGCAATTTTACCATTTTGTCATTTTTCCATCTCATTTTTCTCAAAAACGCCAATTTTCTAATTTAACCACTTAAATGCCAATTCTAATTATTTAATAACTAAAAATTAATTATTAAATAATATTGTCATTTAATATATTTATTAATTAGACATATAAAGTCTCTTAATTAACAAATAAAACCTAGAATCTCTTTTCTTCACAATTTTGCCCTTGCTTAGTGAAAAATTCATAAACTAGACATAGTCTAATTTTAGAATTATAATTGATTAATTAAAATCAATTAACTGAGTCTTACAAGCAGTATGGTCTCAACTAGTATGGGGACCATGGGCCTATATAACCGAGCTTCCAATAAGCAGATCAAGAATTTACCAAGTAAATCCACTTACTTATTAATTCCTTGTTGCATCCACGTATAGAACTTGGAATTGCACTCTCAGTCATATAGAACGCTCTATATGTTCCACGATATAGATACACTATAAATTATCCATTGTTATAATCCCAATAATCAATGATCCTCTATAGATGATCTACATTGCATATGGATAAAATTACCGTTACACTCTTTCAATGTATTTTATCCTTAAAACACTTGCCACCTATAAATGATATTTTAGTGAATTAATATAAACACTAAAATGAGATCTTAACTATTTATCTCTATTTAGCAAGCTCGAAGGAAATTATCGTTTCACTTATAAATACCTATAGAAGCTATAGATTCTATATCTATGTTTAGCGCTCCCACTCAATTGTACCACCGTGTTCCCAAAATGTACGTATCACCCTGACCAAAAAGTAGGCTTAACTAACAAATCAAAGAACACGAATAACACTCTTGAGATCGAACCTAATCATGTCAGGATTAAGATCACTTGATCTAGGATCAAATAGGTGATATTGAATTGAATAGATAATACGATAAATTTATCATATCTAATCAAAGTTCAATATCGGTCCCTTCCAATGTATACTCCATACATCCGATACTGTTAAACTTTGCCAATGCCCTGGAAAGGACATAACACTTATCCAAGGTGTAAGCTTACCTATCGCTGATTATCATGCCAGTCTAAATCTAGTGAACTGACAAATCAGGGAATGAAACTTTCGAACATATAATCAAGATTATATTCCACTGTGCTGACAACACTATAATCATGTACAAATACATATGTTCTGGACCTAATAGAATTTATACATTAAATATAATCATGAAATAAATGATGTGAACAATGCAACATAAAACGTTATTTATGATCTTTATTAACTAGTAAATCTGATTAAATTGAAATGGGTTTTATTTAGGGCACAAAACCCAACACTTATCACATCGATAAGATACTATACAAGAAATATCTAACAATGGCTCAAGATTGTAAAAAAAAATATAATTTAAATATTTTCTATGTGCAAATATATGCACATTCTTCTTTTGAGCCTTATAAATTAACAATGAGAAGAATCTTCTGGTTCTTCAACAAAATTTAGTCAAATCCTTTGACAATTTATTGCAGATGATTGATCATGTCAAAATAGCTCAATTCATAAACTTCAGGTTCACTATAATTTGTATTTCAATGAAACTTTCATAAGGTAATGTAAAATCACTACAACATAATCATTACAAGTTTAATTTTTATATACATGAATAATATAATTAATTATTCTCCAAAACATATACATTCTTCAGGAGTCACTATTATGTTTATCAAACTTTATATTTCTTCAGGAATCACTATCATCAATTCAATGATGTGTATAATTTAAAAGATACATGACAACTTCATCATGTTATTGTAATAGTCAAATAGATATAACCATAATATATCATTCATTTTTCCTTGTATCTTTCTAACAAGTCGTCTAATTTATTAATAGACTATTCATCAGTCTAATTATCATGATTTGATATATAATATATTTAAATGTACAACCAGTACATATAATAAATTATTTCTTATCACTTTGATAACTAGATAAAAGTTATACATCTAGGTACATACAAAGATATTTTACTACTCCAAGTAGCAATTGTATGTAAGACTTCTTCAGGAAGCTTTTCAAATAATCATTTTGTGATTCTTTATCATTTTGATTATATTGGATCACTAACAAATATTAGTAAATTATATATTCACTTCTGGGAATAAGCAAACTAAATTAAATAGTAATTGTATATATACATATCTAGTACCAACAATAGTTTGAAATTATTAATTTCAAGAAATAATAAAATATGTATATATTAATTTGCTTCTGGTATTACCAATATATGTGAAATCTATATTCTTTGAAATAGAATTTCATGTTTATTCATTCTCTTCAAGGAATGATATTTAAATATTCTAAATGTACAATAAATTTGTACAATTCACATTCTATTCAATAATCAAATATACTTTTATCTTGATTATAAGTGTGTCCGTACACTACTAAAAAACCCCGAATTCCCGATAGTTTTACACTGTCGGCCAAAGAATTCTCGACAGTCCATAAAATCGTTGCATATATATATGAGCGTCGCAAATACTGCGTAGAATAGACGACGGTTTAAAACTGTCGGGAAAATAGTATAGGCTACGGTTTAAAACCGTCGCCTATAGTGAACACTATAGGCGACGGTTTTAAACCGTACAGTTTAAAACTATGGCCTAAAGTATAGGCCACAGTTTAAAACTGTCACCTATAGTGCTTTAGGCACAGTTTTAAACCGTCGCCTATAGTAAATTTTTCAGTTTAATTATAAATTTTGTATTTTTCAGCGACGGTTTTTGCCAGTCATTGGGTTGCAAAAAAAACAAAAACAAAAAAAATATACTTTTTTTCATGCATTAATTAATTTTCACTAATTTATATAGTCACTAATTAGTTAGGATGAAGTATAAGCATAAATTAAAAATGAACAAAAATTGAAATTCATACAAACTACGTACTCAAACTTAATCATTAGTTATATGAAAGTATAACTTGTTATAGTGTAAAGTATAAACAAAAACAGAAACTGATCATCGTAATAGCCCTTGTCGCAATGTTTGTGCTCAAACGTATTCAATCTACTAATCACGCCGAAGATTCATCTCGTCATTTAAGTATGGATTAATTGCTCTTATCCTACAAAAATAAAATAGAAAAAAAATTATATATTAATTAGTAAAAGACCTTGTACACTACACTACACTACATTCTCTTTTGATGAAAAATCCCAAATTGTATTCTTCAATGAACCCACCAAACCAACTTATCTCAAGGGGTCATTACTCTTACTCATTACTGTTTAAAACAAATTGTTAAGAAATCATCCATTCCACAATCATTATAGAAAAAAAAGACAATTCTTAGTAAAGAAAAACAATTATCTTAAGAAACATATTTAGGTTTTTCTTTTTACAAGTAGAGTACAAGACTCACTCAAATCTGATCCATGCCAGGGAATGCTATCGAAATCAAAATCATCATCTTCCTCGTTACCAGTGGGAGCTTCAATGAAACTAAAGGCATTCCTTTGAAGCTTTACTTCTATGCCATTAGTGAGAACCTGCAAAGTTAAATATTATAGGAGACCCCAATATCAAACTTTAAACAGTAAAAGTATAATGCTACTCTAGTTGGATCAACTTTATAAAAAAAAAAAAAAATCAAGAGAAATTTATCTGTACTGAACATATCAAAAGAAAACAATGGAGAGAAGAAAAAAAACTTACAAGGTGTAGAAGGGAATAACAACTAAAAATCTATATCAATGGTTCCTTCATAGTATAAATAATAGTACTGAGCTTCTTTATTAGTTTAAACTTTTATAATCAATTCTATCTGGTTTATAAATTTTAAAACCGATCCTTCACTTCAAAGGTTAATTTCCTGAAAAATTATCAAAGCTATAAATACAATGTTGAACACAATACATGTAAATAAAGACATAAACAAATTCCATAAATAAATACTATAATTCTTTCTGAAAGTACAGTATAGCTAAAAATCTTATGTCAACAAAGATAGATTAAGGAAAAGAAAGCATGATGTATTGTAAAGGAATAAACTAGTTGAAAGAGGTTGAGACTTAAATAATTCAACACTACTAAATAAATCGATCAAACATGCATTTCCACAAACACAAAACGTGCATTAAATTCATTTACAAGGTAAAGTCTACCAGAGAATTTGTACTCTAAACTGGACACCGTAGTCTTGGGAATGGATGAAACTCTAGAACATTTAGCGATTGCAATATCTGACATTGGTGTGTCAGGAATGACTGTAAATACTTCTACAAAGTAATCCTTCAAAGAGACATTTCAACAAACACTTAAAAATAAAAAAACTTATGTATTCAGATTCAATGAATGAGTAACAAAACATACCAGAAAACTTGTTATTCTGATCGGAAACCTTAGCATGAAAATCGAATGAGGCTTTACCAGAGGAGCACTTGAGGATTGCAATGTCAGACATTGGCGTCTCAGGGATGACGGTACAATCTACAAAAAAAACAAAAAACACATCACAGAGGCATTTCCACAAACACAACACAGTGCATAAAAATCAACACATAGGCATCTTAGTCTGGGGGGCAAATGAGGATGTATCAAAGGATTTGGGGATTGGCACGTCAGGCTTCTTCGGAGTGGGGTCATCGTCGAGGAGGACGATGGTGGGGGTTGGGGTCTCGGTGCCATTTTTTCAAGAGCTTACGTTTGCGCTTTCTGGAGACACTTTGGTTATGAGGTTTCACCTTCAGTTTCCGACTAGATGGATCTCCATGAATCGCTCTCTTCCTCTCTGCAATTTGAGCTCTCTTCTTCTTCTGGATCACATTAAACTTTGCCATCTCTCTCTGTTACTAAACCCTAAAACCAACTCTCACACCCCTAATTTCTGATTCCTTTTACTTTTGTTTTCTGCTGCTCGCGAGGCAAAGAACGGGAGGGTTTGGGGCTCGTCGGCGATGAACAACGATCTAAAACCGTGGTTTGGGGCGAAGAACGAGAGGGTTTAGGACAAATGAGAGGGTTTGGGGCGTGAGAGAGAGAGAGAGAGAGTAATCGTGATCTGAAGTGTTGAATTTGGGCATGAGTTTTATTATAAATGGCCTTCCCCAACGGTTTTGAATCGTCGGTCAAAGAATGCGCCACTGTTTTAAATCGTGGCCAATACTTTACCCGACGGTTCTAAACCGTTAGTATTTAGTTTATTTTTTAAATTTTTTCTCTACATTTATTAATCGTCGCCTAATTTATATGACTGTTTAAAATTGTGGCTTATAGTGTACTATAGGCGACGATTTTCAACACTTACATATTTTTTTTTAGCAACGGACCCAAAAAAAGCGTGTTTGGAACCGTCGCGAATTATGCTTTTTGTAGTAGTGGTACTACAGGTACGCGGCTACTATTATTCAATTCCACACATGATACATAGATTTCATGCACTTTGATTGTGCGTGTGATATCTCATCTTTTGGTTGTTTCCACTTTCTTCTGCAAATATTTGAGTGGAAAATAATGTCATCGATTATTTAAAATTATTGCATTCACTTCAAGGAACGACGTTGAACAAGTAGAACATTATTATAAATTTCTTAAAAATTTATTACTTGTTCATCCATAAAAATATAAGAAATTATTCAACAATTTCTTTTACGATATTTCAAAGAATATACAGTTTTTGCATAATCTTCAAGATGTATGCAAAATTTGATCTTTAATATATGTCAAATGCAATAATTTCTAACATTGCAAGTAATAACAATGTATAATAACATGACTAATACGAACAATCTTTAAAAGTAGTTGAATTCAATTCGTATCATTCTCTGGAGGAAATGATGAACAATAAATACATGTCTCATGTATTTAAATAACATTAGTCATGTTCATTGTTATTCTTATACTTTGATGTTAATGCAATTTTCTTAACATTCTCTTTTTTTTATTCAAAACCCTCTATAAAATTACATCAATAATAATCATTTTTAATGATTCTTTAGTTGTATTCACATAAATACAATATTTTTTTTGACAAATATAAAACATTTACTTCAGAAAATGTTTGTCAAAATCTATATCGACATTATATTACTTTTCATTGTCTACAAAGAATACAAGAACATATACATGAATATGTATTCATCTCTTTCATTATATATCCGTCAACTATATGATGAATATTACGTCTGCATAATCTTCAGGATATATGCAAGATTTTATTGAGGATGCATAATCTTCAGAATATATGCAATATTTTATTGAGAATGCATAATCTTCAGGATATATGCAATATTTTACTGAGGATGCATAATCTTCAGGATATATGCAATATTTTATCGAGGATATATAATCTTCTGGATATATGTATAATTTATATAAGTTTTCTCTATCATATCATAGGCACACATATATTGTAAATATTATGAATAATAAGAACATAATATATATATGAAATCAATAATAAATATATGAAAATATATACATACATATATAATATACTAGCAAAAAGCTACGTGCGAGGCACATATACTAAATTTTATGCTAGTTTTTTCTATGTTATTTAAAAGTGATACAATTAAAAATTAAAGAAAAAATATTATTAGTTATTAGGTGAGATTATTATTATGTGTATCTAAATATTATAGTTTATAATTTTGTCAATTAAAAGTGAATATCGAATGCAATATATTAGTGTTTAAGAAAGCTTGATAATTTAAATATGTTCTTAAGTTAATTCAAAAATAAACTAAAAATTGATGTTCCAATACTTAAAGAAACATTACTTAAATGGTGTAAGATAAAAAGAAAATTAAAAATCAATCTCTAAATTGTTGATAATTGAAGATAGCATGTGTCTAAAAATTGTAGATAAGAAAACTAATGATACTCATTGGTAGATTTTAATCTTCAATTGCTTCGATAGAGACAATAGCGTAATTTTGTATTTTGCACTTTTCATTCTAGCCAGGTCCGCATATAACTGGATTGTCCATTTTGTTGGAAATATTTTACCAGGATCTAGATTTACTACCATGTATGTTTCATTAACATCTTAATATGAATTCTAAAACAATGAAATAAACACATAAAGTTTAGGAAACCTTACATTGGGTGCAGTGGAATATAATGACTCATTCCGTTCAGATCTCTAGCCCTTGATTCCTTTCTGTAGCAGAGCATCACCAAGATCTGAACCTGAATCTCTTTTTCTCCTTCATTGATGCAGATTCTCCTTCGTGTTGATTGGATTCTTCACAATCTTCCACACTATGATTGAGATACCACTTGATGTGTGTGGGCACTCACTCATTCACTCAAGGTTCGAAAATTTAGAGAAGAAAAGAGAAGAAGAGGGTGGCGGCTATAGTATAGAATAGGAGGCTCAACTTTCATCTGACAAAGTTAAGTGTGAATGTGAGCCATCACTATCTATTTATAGGTAACCACCTAGGTTTAAGTTAGAATTATTTGGCATTAAAATAATGAAAAAATAAATAATAAAAGCCTACAATAGTGGCCGGCCTGGGCTTTGGATATTGGGTCCCACTTTTGCAATTTTGCTGTTTTATCATTTCTACATGTCATTTTCTCAAAAACGCCAATTTTCAAATTCAACAATTTAAATGCCAATTCTAATTATTTAATAACTAAAAATTAATTATTAAATAATATTGTCATTTAATATATTTATTAATTAGACATATAAAGTCTCTTAATTAACAAATGTACCCCAGAAACTTTTCCTTCACAATTTTGCCCTTGCTTATTGAAAATTCATAAACTAGACATAGTCTAACTTTAGAATTATAATTGATTAATTACAATCAATTCACTGAGTCTTACAAGCAGTATGGTCTCAACTAGTATGGGGACCATGGGCCTATATAACCGAGCTTCCAATAAGTTGAACTGAATTTACCAAGTAAATTCCCTAACTTATTAATTCCTTATTGAATCCACACTTAGAACTTGGAATTGCACTCTCAGTCATATAGAACGCTCTATATGTTCCACGATATAGATACGGTATTAATTATCCATTGTTATAATCCTAATTTGATCAATGACCCTCTAATAGATGATCTACATTGAATAGGGACTAAATTACCGTTACACCTTCAATGTATTTTATCCTTAAAACACTTAGCTCCGTATAAATGATATTGCAGCGAAGTGAAATGAGATCTCAACCATTTATCTCTGTTTAGCCAAGCTCGAAGGATCTCATCATTTCACTTCTAAATTCCTATAGAAGTTATAGATTCCATATTTATGTTAGCACTTCCACTCAATTATACTATCATGTTCCCAAAATGTACGTATCGCCCTGACCCAAAAGTAGGCTTAACTGACAAATCAAAGAACATGTATAATACTCTTGAGATCGGACCTAACCATATCAGGATTAAGGTCATTTGATCTATGATCAACAGGTGATATTGAATTGAATAGATATTACGGTAAATTTTAACATATCTAATCAAAGTTAAATATCGGTCCCTTCCGATGTATACTCCATACATCCGATACTGGTAAACTTTGCCAATGCCCTGGAAAGGACATACCACTTATCCAAGGTGTAAGAATACCTATCGCAGATTATCATGCCAGTCTAAATCCAGTGAACTGACAAATCAGAGAATAAACTTTCGAACATATAATCAAGATTACATTCCACTGTGCTGACAACACTATAATCATTAACAAAAATATATGTTCTGGACTTAAATAGAATTTATACATTATATATAATTATGAAATAAATCATGTGAACCATGCAACATAAAATGTTATTTCTGATCTTTATTAGTAAATCTGATCATATTGAAATGAGTTTTATTTAGGGCACAAAACCCAACAAACTCCCACTTGTACTAATATAAAACAATAAAGTGCATTTCAAATAATCAACACCTTGATATACAAATCAAGTGTAGTAGTAGTATACTCCTCGTAATAGGATCTGACAGGTTGAATTAAACACAACCTTTTCTCCACCATTACTCTTCCTTAATCACAAAATCCTTGATATTGTTAAATTCCTCTCTATATGTCTACTCTCTTGGGTACTGGATTCTATACTTTCGGCAACTACTTTTTGGTTAATCAGGAAGTAACACTATTAGTTAAGAAATCTTGGAAGAGTGCCAAAAATATATAGAAGTTTCCTTAGATTGAATAAGTATCTTTCCTGCAACTTTAACATTCAGTCTCTCTCTGGTAGACTTAGAGACTTCAGATAGGTTTTTACACTTCTCCAAAATCACTACTCCACCCCCAGAGTAATCACTATCTTATCAGCAGACTTTCTAGCACAAAGGCAAGTCTAGAAATCTGATGTGGTGTAGTCTAAGAGTATTAAATGTACCCTTATCAACTAACATATAGTTCCTCTTCTTGATCTTAAATTTTACTTGATTGTCTTCCAATGTTCCTTTCGTGGATTAATCTGATACCTACTCATTACTCCCACTCAACAGCAGGTGTCTGGTCTAAGGCATACTAAAGCATATCTGAGACCTCTCACTGTTGATTGAAGGAATTCTTTCATGGCTTTATCTTTTCTGGAATAGTTGAGACTTTTCCTTAGATAAATAAAATCTATGTCTAGAAGTCGAGAAGCTTCAATAGATTGCCATTAGAAAAGAAAATGCTTCAGCATCTTACTAAAGTAAGCTGCTTGCACTAGAGTAAGTAATTAACCAGGTATACCATAAGCCATAGGTTTAGATAAACTCAAACCTATAATACTAGGAACAAGAAGTTTTGTTAGGTCCATTGAATAGACTTATTAACGAAATTTTCCTTTAATGTCCTTGTAATAGAAAACTTTAGGTTACTTCATGTGAATGGATCAAACTATAGTTCTCTTGGCTTTCTTCTTAGTTTCTTATGTTGACAATCCATTACTTGTTTAAACTCACAATGGATTTTAATCAGTAGTGTCTTCCAAGTCATAAGAAGGTGAGTTCCTAGAAACCCTCCCACTACGACAAGGTACCGTGAATTATGTTTAAGAAAACTAAATGGTATTGACCTCTTCAGTTGTGTCAAGACAACAGAGGCAATGGGATCATCATATGTAGAATAAGATGATAGAACACTTTTGGAATCAAGAAAAAAATATCTCCTTTATTTGCTACTTTATTTTCAAACTTAGTCATTTTCTTAGAAAAGTAGTATTTGTTTAAACAAATACTTTCTTATCTAATGACTATGGGATGGTCCACCCCTAATCACTTAGAATAGCTAACAAACATGCAAACCATGGTTAACAGTTCTAGCTTTTCGATTAGGTCATTCATGAATCTAGTAATGGTTTACACTAAGTACACAACCATTGCATCATTCTGAAATTTTTCTTTCACTAGGGTATTACCTTAGAAGGACTTAGGCAACGAATAGTTACTAATGATCAATATGCAAAGCGAATTTTTGGGGACGTTAGTTTGGATATAATTCAAAAATCAATTTAATGATCTTTGAATTGCATATCTACTAACTATTTCTCCACCCCTATCAGTTCGCAAGATCTTTAACCACTTACCTTTCACCATTACTAGATATTTATGAAATTTTTCAAACATTTCAAATTTCTTTTGCATAAGGTAAAATCTAGAGTGATCGTTTTTAAGAATATAGCGAAAAACTCATATCCACCGCTGAATGTACATCCATCTGCGAATGAGATGATTATACTTTCAGTGGATATAGGCATATTGTCTCTTTGCAGAGAATGATCTCGTCAAAACCACTATGAACAAGATACAAATGCCATAGATTTATAAAATATGTGGTTGTGTCTTTTGATGTCTCAGGTTTAGTTACATTAAAGAATTCTTAGAATAGTGCAAGTGGATCCTGGTCACAGAATACTAAACTCGTATTCCATATTAGCATACAGTTTGAATCCATTGATAGAAGATGGATATTAATCACTTGTGAAAGTGTAACTGTATTGTATTCTGGAAATAGAAATATAAAATCTTTATTTGGAATCTAAATTTTAAAGTCAAAGACTTAAATTTATACCAAATATAACGAGTAATTCTTTCTTGGACCACCACTAGTAATTTAACTCTAAGTATGATTTGCCCATACAAGTAGGAGATTTCTAAGATTGAGGATTTATATCAATTCGGGATAGAATTTCGGGAATATAATCAAAATGCGTCATTCAATTTCTTAAGAGAAAATATAGAATGACATTATATGATTTATAATCTATTCATCCAATGATATGTTATGTAAGCTAATTCAAAATGAATAAGCTAAGAGGAATTAGGATAATTTCGTATTTAAATAAGAATCCAACGATGCTCCGATTAGCAAGAGTCAAAGTTATTCTTATTAATATAATCTTCTTGTTTCATATTGTAAATACTAGTCTAAGGTGTCATCAATTGATGAACAGCTAGATGTTGCATTTACAATATTTATCTTTCGAGATCTAACACTATTATGTTTGTCTAATGATTGACAATCCATTAGGGATTTGTCCCATAAGAACAACAAACCAAGTTAGACCAACAATGAAGATTCAAAATTAAACTACAATTTAATAACAGAAAATAACATGGTTCAATATAAATTCACACACAATTCAGAAATTATTAAACGTATAGCAAGTAGGAATGACAAGTGAAAATACTTAAACATACAATCCTAAATAATTTCCAAGGTCTTCAACGAACTGATATCAGTGTCCCGTTTAGGCGAGAGTGAAAGCTACCATCCATTGAATAGAGTTCTCCGCTCATCTAAAATGATAAACATTCTAGCAACCTTTTATTTGATCAAGATTAGAATCCAGCGTTGTCCCATTTAGGCGAGAGTCAAGGCTATTCTATCTTATGAGCTTCCTATTGGAATTTATTTTACCAGGATCTTAGATCTACTCACAAGTATGTTTATTAACATCCTAAATAAGAACTTTCTAAAACGATAAATTAAACACATATAAAGTTTAAGAAACCTTACATTGGGTGCACCGGAATAATATGACTCCTTCCGTTCAGATATCTAGCCCTTGATTCCTTTCTATAGCAGAGCATTATCAATATCTGAACCTAGATCTCTTTCTCTGAATCTTTGATGCTGAAACTCCTTTGCTGATGATCTTTCTTTACGATCTTCCTCACTATGATTGAGGTATCACTTGATGTGTGTGGGCACTTCTCATACACTAAGGATTTCGAAATATTGAAGAAGAAGAGAGGGAGTGGTCAGCCAGATAGGGAGAGAGAAGGCTCAGGTTTTTCTCTGAAGGAAAAATAGAAAATTTAAGTGTAATTTTCCTGAAGCCTTCACTATATATTTATAGCATTCCACTAGGGTTAGATTTGAATTATATGGCATTAAAATAATGAAAAATCAACTTAAAAACCTACAATAGGTGGCCGGCCATACACTTAGTGGATTGGGCCTTGCTTTTTGCAATTTTGCAATTTTAACACCTTTTGTATCTGATTTTCTCAAAAAAGCCAATTTCTTAATTCAACCATTTAAATGCCAATTCTAACTATTTAATAACTATAAATAATTATTAAATAATATTGTCATTTATCATATTTATTAATTGAACCATACAAAGTATCATAATTAACAAATATGCCCCTATAAACTCTTTCTTTACAATTTCGCCCTTACTTAGTGAAAAATTCACTAATAGACATAGTCTAACTTGTGAATTATAATTGATTAATCAAAACCAATTACATGAGTCTTACAAGCAATATTATCTCAACTAGTGGGGGGACCATGGGTCTATATAACCGAGCTTCCAATAAGTAGATCAAGAATTTAGCACTAAAATTCACTAACTTATTAATTCTTCGTTGAATCCACGCATAGAACTTAGAATTGCACTCTCAGTATATAGAATGCTCTATATGTTCCACCATATAGACACATCATTAGTTATCCATTGTTATAATCCTAATTTGATCAATTATCCTCTATATGAATGATCTACACATTAAAGGGATTAAATTACCGTAACACCCTACTATGTATTTTATCCTTAAAACACTTGACCCTGTATAAATGATATTTCAGCTTATGTGAAATGAGATCTCCACCATTTATTTTCGTTTGGTCAAGCTCGAAGGAGATCATCCTTTGCTTACTATTCGCCAGATAGAAGCTATAGATTCCATGTTTATGCTAGCGCTCCCACTCAATTGCACTACCGTGTTCCCAAAAAGTACGTATCACCCTGACCTAAAAGTAGGCTTAACTAACAATTCAAGGAACACGAATAGCCTTTCAAGATTGAGCCTAATCATAACAGGATTAAGATCATTTGATCTAGGATCAACTAGGCGATATTGACTTGAATAGATTTTACGGTAAGTTTAATTAAATCTAAGTCAAAGTTCAATATCGGTCCCTTCCGATGCATACTCCATGCATCCAACCTGAGCTTTACTTTAACCAATGTTCGGGAAAGAACATAGTATTTCTCCAAATACAAGTAAACTCTTGTTGTAGATTATCATATCAGTAAAACCCTGTGTCTGATAAATCTAGGAAACTTTATTCACATAGTCATGTTTACTTTCCAATGTGTTGACGGCACAATAAACAGGATCAAGTATGTGAAAAGGGTTTTAGATGAATTTATACATTATGTACATATAATCATGAAATAAATCATGTGAACCATGCAACATTAAATGTTATTTCTGATCTATATTAATAAGTAAATCTGATTATATTGAAATGAGTTTTATTTAGGGCATAAAACCCAACAAACTCCCACTTGCACTAATATAAAACAAAAAGTGCGTTTCAAATAATCTCAACACCTTGATATACAAATCAAGTGTAGTAGTAGTAAACTCCTCGTAATAGGATCTGAAAGGTTGAATTAACCACAACCTTTTCTCCATTATTACTCTTCCTTTAATCACAAAATCATTGATAATGTGAAATTCCTATCTATATGTCTACTCTCTTGGGATACTGGATTCTATATCTTTGGCAACTACATTTGGTTAATCAGGAAATTAACACTAGTAGTTTAAGGCAATTTGGAATGATGCCAAAAATGTATAGAACTTTCCTTAGACTGAATAAGTACCTTTCCTGCAACCTTAACATTCAGTCCCTCTCTGGTAGACCTAGAGACTTCAGATAGGTTTTTACACTTCTCCAAAATCACTATTCCACCCCCAGAGTAACCACCATCTTATCAGAAAGATTTACTAGCACAAAGGCAAATTTCGAAATCTGATATGGTGTAGTCTAAGAGTTTTAAACACACCCTTATAGACTAACTTATAGTTCCTCTTCTTAATCTTAGGATTTACTTGATTGTCTTCCAATGTTCTTCTCCTGGATTAATCTGATACCTACTCATTACTCCCACTCAACAGCAGGTGTCTGGTCTAAGGCATACAAAAGCATATCTAAGACCTCTCACTGTTGATTTAAGAAATTCTTTCATGGCTTTATCTTTTCTGGAATAGTTGAAACTTTTCCTTAGATAAATAAAATCTATACCTTAGAAGTTGTGAAGCTTCTATAGATTGCCATTAGAAAGAAAATGCTTCAGCATCTTACTAAAGTAAGTTGCTTGCATTAGAGTAAGTAATTCCCAGGTATACCACAAGCCATAGGTTTAGATAAACTTAAACCTATAATACTAGGAACAGGAAGTTTTGTTAAGTCCATTGAATAGACTTATTAACTAAAATTTCCTTTTATGTCCTTGTAATAGAAAACTTTAGGTTACTCCATGTGAATGGATTAAACCATAGTTCTATTGGCTTTCTTCTTAGTTTCTTATCTTGACAATCCATTACTTGTTTAAACTCACAATGGATTTTAATCACTAGTGTCTCCCAAGTCATAAGAAGGTGAGTTCTCCCACTACGACAAGGCATCGTGAATTATGTCTAAGAAAACTAAATGGTATTGATCTCTTCGGTTGTGACAAGACAACAGAGGCAGTGGGATCATCATATGTTATATAAGATGATCGAACACTTTTGGAATCAAGAATTAAATATCTCCTTTATTTGCTACTTGTTTTTCAGACTTAGTCATTTTCTTAGAAAAGTAGTATTTGTTTGAACAAACACTTTCTTATCTATTGACAATGGGATGGTCCACCCCTAATCACTTAGAATAGCTAACAAACCATGGTTAATGGTTCTAGCTTTTCTTAAAATTTTGATTAGGTCATCCATGAATCTAGTAATGATTTACATTAAGTATACAACCATTACATCATTCTGAAATTGTATTACCTTAGAAGGAATTAGGCAACGACTAGTAACTAATCATCAACATGCAACTCGAAATTTCTGGGGAGGTAAGTTTGGATATAATTCAAAAATCAATTTAATGATCTTTGAACTGCATATCTACTAACTATTTCTCCACCCCTATCAGTTCGCGAGATCTTTAACCACTTACCTTAATGGTTTTAACCATTGCTAGAAATTAATGAAATTTTTCAAACATTTCAAATTTCTTTGCTAAAAGGTATAATCTAGAGTTATCGTTTTAATAATACAACGAAAGACTCATATCCACTTATGAATGTACATCCATCTGCGAATGAGATGAACTACTTTCAGTGGATATAGGCATATTAACTCTTTGCAGAGATTGATCTTGTCAAATCCACTATGAACAAGATACAAATGCCATAGATTAAAAAAAATGTTAGTGTCTTTTGATGACATAGGTTTAGTTACCTCAAAGAGTTTTTAGAATATTGCAAGTGGATCCTGGTCACAGAATACCTAACTCATATTCCATACAGTTTTAATCCATTAATAGAAGATGGATATTAAACACTTGAGAAAGTGTAACTGTATTGTATTCTGGAATTAGAAATATAAGAAAATTTCTATTTGGAATCTAAAATTAAAGTCAAAGACTTAAATTTATACCAAATATTATGAGTAATTCTATCTTGGACCAGCACTACTAATACAAACTCTAAGTCAGATTTGCCCATACAAGTAGGAGATTTCTAAGATTGAGGATTTATATCAATTGGGAATAGAATTTCGGGATTATAATCATATGTGTCATTTAATTTCTTAAGAGAAAATATAATGACATGAAATGATTTATAGACCATTCATCCAATGATATATTATGGAGCTAATTCGAAATGAATAAGCTAAGAGGAATTAGGATAATTTCGTTTATAAATAAGAATCCAACGATGCTTCGATTAGCGAAAGACAAAGTAATCTTATTTATGTAATCTTCTTGTTTCATATTGTAAAAATACTAGTCTAAGGTGTCATCAATTGATGAACAGCTAGATGTTGCATATACAATATTTATCTTTCGAGATCTTACACTATTATGTATGTCTAATGGTGAAAATCTATTAGGGATTTATCTCATTAGAAAAACAAACATGTTAGACCAACAATGAAGATTCGAAATTAAACTAAAACTTAATAACAGAAGATAACATGGTTCAATATAAATTCATACACAATTAAGAAATTATAAGCATATAGCAAGTAGGAATGACAAGTGAAAATACTAAAACATACAATCCTAAATAATTTCCAAGGTTTTTCAACAAACTGATACAGTGTCCCGTTTAGGCGAGAGTCAAAGCATCATCCATTGAATAGAGTTGTCAGCTCATCTAAAATGATAACCATTCTAGCAACCTTTACATTCAGTCAAGATTGGAATTCAGCGTTGTCCCGTTTAGGCGAGAGTCAAGGCAATTCTATCTTATGAGCTTCCACCATTGTTTCATAATTTGCAAGTCAAGTATGGTCGCCACCATTAGGGTGATCCATACCATACAAAACACTTACAAACTACTTATCATGCGAGGTTAAACGGTGCGAAATTGCTAATGAACGTTCCTCCATTAGGGAGGATTACTCACTAAAACAAACGCGGTGTAAAACCCACAATGGAGATCGAATGTCTTAATAATAAAGCTCATTATTTAAAAAAAGTTGTATTTTCTTTGATTCTCTTTATTTATTCTATTTATTTTAAATATATATTTATTTAATTAAAATTTCCAATTTAGAATGAAAAATTCTAAATATAAATTTTAATTTAATATTTATAAATTACACTTAGATGGATATGAAAATAAAATGAATTATTTCCATCTTAGTAATAATTTCCAATAAATATTTAGAAAATTATTCAATTTAAGTTGTTTCAAAATTAATTTAAATTAATTTACAACTCAAATTTAATTTTCTATAAATATATATTGCATTTCGAAAAAAAAAATGAAGTATATAAGAATGCTATTTTCAAAAAATGCTTGTTAAAATAAAATAAAAATAAATCCTGGAAAAAATTATTCTAACCTAATGTTGGCCCAAAATTAATTAATAAAATTAATTTACAACAAAAATTATAATTTTCCTATTTAATTAAATATTTAAGAAAAATTTCAAATATTTAAGTATCATGATGAAAATCAACTTAAATATTAATTTTCTATTTAATTAAATACACTAGAAAAATACTTCAAGCAAAACAGATAATATCTATCTAGACTTTCATTAACTAATTAATTCATTTTCTAATAATAATATATTTTAATTCATCATTAAATGAAAAAAATCATTGATTTAAGTTGGTTTAAAATTAATTAAAATAAATAATTAATTTACAACTTTAATCTATTTTTCAAGATAAATTCAAAAATATCTTGCATAATTAAATGCAATTTCGAAAAATTGATTAATAGGAAAAATATATTTGAAAATTATTCAAAATTTAAGCTGTTATGAAATTTTTAAAGAAAATTTCCAACTTAAAATAATTTTTTATTTAATTAAATATCATGAAAATAACAATATTTAAGTATCATGATGAAAATTAACTTAGATATTTAATTTTCAATTTAATTAAATGTATTAAACTCAAGAAATAAATAATTAAGTATACAGGAGACTTAATTATTAATTCTAGTTTAATACTAGGAAAATATACTTAACTTAGATTGTACCAAAATTAATTATTAAACAATTAATTTTACAATCTAAAATATTTTCCTAAATTAATATTAGAAAAAAAAAATAACTAGTTCTAGAAATAACTATCTAGAATATATTTCAATAACTAAGTGTTTTTCTAAAATTTGAAAAAATATCTAATTTAAGTTGTTATAAAAAAAAATCTAAAATATCCAACTTAAATATTTTTCAAATAAAATTTAATTAAATATCAAAATTAAGTTTTAATCACCTAATTTGAAAAATATTCCATTTTAAGTTGATGTATATTTTAAAAAATATCAACTTAAAAAATATCTTAAGAATCTTCAATAATCAATTCCTAGAATTCCTCAACTTAATTTTGAAATTCAAAAGATACTCAAATTTAAGTTGATAAATAAAATTAGTTAGAAATAACTAATTTACAACTTAAATAGGAATATTTAATGAAATAATATAAGCTTCAGAAAGAATCTAGTTAGTTATAATTCTTTATTTAATTAAATACAAGAAAAATAAAGATAGTTTATCTAGAAATAATTTCATTAAACTAAGAGTGTTTTTCTAACAATTAACTTTAAAATATTAAAATGAAAAATAAATTTCATATATTTTAAAAGTTAATTATGTTGCTAATCAATTTTATTAGGTTAAACTAATTTAATTAACCTAGTACAGTTATCCAAATCAGGCAAATGGGTCTTCACAGTTGGGGTAGTTCATGTGAGGGGGAGCTGGGTTCAGTATGTCGTACCCACTTCTATTGGCCTCAAACTCTCACACAAGGCCCAAAAGAGATGAATTTAACCTTAAACTGAACAACTGTTATTAATTGAATAGGCCCAAAAAACTAAATGGGCCTAAATAAAATCTATCATGGTGTGACATTTTATTTAGCAACAACCTATATGCATCTAAACATAAAGAAAACATATAGGCTCACACAAGCACACAGATTTGGATGGGTCCTATCATGTTACTAGGTCATACACAGATGAAAGAAGAATGTAAAATTTACTTGTTACAAATTATTTACTTGACCTATTGACAATTGAACCATGGGTTAAAATCAGATCATTGGATCTGTCAACAAGTTAACCATGGCAATTTAGATCAAGCAATAATAAGTGCATGTTTGGCATCATAACTAAAAAACTGTTTTTTGTTTTTAAAAACAGAAAATTGTTTTTTGAAAACAATTTGGCTTGTTTGGCCTTGTTTTTTGAAAACAGTTTTCAGAAAACAAAGTTACAAAAAACAAGAATTTTGAAAACATTAAAATGTTGTTTTCTGTTTTAAAAACCAATTAACTTTTGGTCAATATTGTTTTTAAAAAACACTAACCAAACATGACTTGCTTTTAAAAACTTCAAAAACTATTTTTTGTTCTCATTTCTAAAAACAATTTTTTGAAAACAAAAAACAGAAAACAATTTTAAAAAAAATATCATTTCAAAAAAAAACAAGCTAAAACACATACTCCTGCAACAAGTTGACTTTGGATAGTTGGATGTAGGATTTATTTAATTTTAAATTAATTAATTTATATAAATAAAACTTCAAATAAATAATAAAAAAATATTTTCCGGTTTTAAAAAAATAAATAAATAAAAAATTTAAAATTAAAACCTACAATTTTAAAAAATTAGGTTTCAACTAACCTAAATATCATTTCAAAAAATTTGCTAACCATCTTTTAAATTTTCATTTTATTTATAAATTAAATATTCAGTAAAATAGAATGGTAATTTAATATATTTTTCTGATTTTATAATTTAATTTAAATAAAAAAATAGCAAAATATCTTATTTCTATTCAAAATATCATGATTATAGTAATCTTATTTTAAATTTAAATAAAGTCAAATAATTTTTTTTTAAAAAAAGAATAATTTAAAAAATATTAATATGTGACCTTAAATTTAAAAAATAAGATAAAATAATCAAATTTAAAAATAAGATAAAAAATTAAGCAAAAAGATAGATTTTACCTATTTTCAAGTTCAAATTACACTAATATCTTAAATTAATTTTAAAAAATCAAATTAATTTATTTCTGATAATTAGATTTGAAATATGAAAAGTAAAAAACAAAAGACAAAACTACACAAAAAATCGGAAGTTAATTCCATTAAATAGCATGAAAAATCGAAAAAAAACAAAAAAATTTGCAAGTGGTACGGACAGTATGCAATGCATACTGTTCGCGCGCGCTCGAGAGGGTGTCTGACCGAGAGAACACGGCGCAGGAGGCTGCATGCAGCCTCTCCGCGTGCGCATCCTGGTTGTCTTCAGACAGCCCGCCTACTGACTGAGAAAACTCGGACAAAAACTGTCTAAAACCGCACGCGTCCGAGGAAAAAGGGGGTTTCGCGCGCGTCCGGGGGTGAGATGCACCCCTGATATTTTTCGATTTTCAAAAATTCATAACTAATTCAAATAAAATCAAAATTGAGTTCTGTAAAAAAGAGAATTGCTTAATTTTTTCCAAACTATGCAATAAAATAATTCCAGAAACGAAAATTCAATTATTTTTCATAAAATTTCACAAGCATCAATCAATCATCATATAACACACAGATCAACATGAAACCATTTAAATGCCAATTCTAATTATTTAATAATTAAAAATTAATTATTAAATAATATTGTCATTTAATATATTTATTAATTAGACATATAAAGTCTCTTAATTAACAAATGTACCCTAGAAACTTTTCCTTCACAATTTTGCCCTTGCTTAGTAAAAATTCATAAACTAGACATAGTCTAACTTTAGAATTATAATTGATTAATTAAAATCAATTAACTGAGTCTTACAAGCAGTATGGTCTCAACTAGTATGGGGACCATGGGCCTATATAACCGAGCTTCCAATAAGCTGAACCGAATTTACCAAGTAAATTCCCTAACTTATTAATTCCTTATTGAATCCACACTTAGAACTTGGAATTGCACTCTCAGTCATATAGAACGCTCTATATGTTCCACGATATAGATAAGCTATTAATTATCCATTGTTATAATCCTAATTTGATCAATGACCCTCTAATAGATGATCTACATTGAATAGGGACTAAATTACCGTTACATCTTCAATGTATTTTATCCTTAAAACACTTAGCTCCGTATAAATGATATTTCAGCGAAGTGAAATGAGATCTCAACCATTTATCTCTGTTTAGCCAAACTCGAAGGATATCATCGTTTCACTTCTAAATTCCTATAGAAGTTATAGATTCCATATTTATGTTAGCGCTCCCACTCAATTATACTATCATGTTCCCAAAATG
Source organism: Cannabis sativa (assembly GCF_029168945.1). Lineage (NCBI taxonomy): Eukaryota > Viridiplantae > Streptophyta > Magnoliopsida > Rosales > Cannabaceae > Cannabis > Cannabis sativa. The sequence continues at coordinate 39,947,673 of NC_083610.1, read as the reverse complement.
TACGTATCACCCTGACCCAAAAGTAGGCTTAACTAACAAATCAAAGAACATGTATAATACTCTTGAGATCGAACCTAACCATATCAGGATTAAGGTCATTTGATCTAGGATCAACATGTGATATTGAATTGAATAGATATTACGGTAAATTTTAACATATCTAATCAAAGTTTAATATCGGTCCCTTCCAATATAAATTTTATCCAAGGTGTAAGAATACCTATCGCTGATTATCATGCCAGTCTAAATCAAGTGAACTGACAAATCAGGGAATAAACTTTCAAACATATAATCAAGATTATATTCCACTGTGCTGACAACACTATAATCATTCACAAAAATATATGTTCTGGACTTAAATATAATTTATACATTATATATAATCATGAAATAAATTATGTGAACCATGCAATATAAAATGTTATTTATGATCTTTATTAGTAAATCTGATTATATTGAAATGGGTTTTATTTAGGGCACAAAACCCAACACATTATTCGTTGATAAATTGAATATGGTAGTGTCGACAAAGTGTCGGTGTTCCTGCAAACAGTGATGTATTTTCATTTAAGATTATTAGACATGGTGTGCATAATTTGTTTAATTAAAAAAATAAACTTATGAAAGGCATGCAAAATTATTTTATTTTTTAAAAACTACACTTCTGCAGTATATTCTATTAGTTGGGTAGCAGTACACGAAATTTTTTTAACCACGATATCTGTGAGCATGACAGCAGATAGGCTCTTTGTATTGTCATCAAGTTCAACATATGCTATAGCACTGTAAAATGCATAATAAGATTGTTAGTATCTTTTTTAATTTTAACTTAATTTCAATAACATCATATGTTTTGTAATATACCGTGGTGTAGGAAATCCTTCCTGTCCACATATTGGCTTGTCACATATAATTTTTTCCTTGCGATTGTATAAATCTATTTTTTATGACATCCGTCACATATGTAAGATATTACATATTTTATTTTATATAGAGATTATTTTATATATACATTATTAAAAAAGTTTAGAATTTTGAAAGAATATTTAAATTAACAAAAAACTAATTATTTATTAGACAAATAAAAAGCTTATTACAGTTTACATATAAAAATTATAATATTTTTTAAATATGAGATTCTTACACAGTTATATCATAGAGAAAATTGAAATTTCCAAAAAAAAAAATCAATAATAAAGATTTATATAAAAAAAAATTATGATCAATCTTATCAATCTTAAAAATATATATATAAATAAATTTTTTTAATTATATATCTGAAGCAATATATTAAATTATATATTATATAATAATGAGAACAGTAACTTGTTTTTTATATTAAAATACAATGAAATTCAAATCATGAAGCGATAAGCTTCAAGACAGAACCAGTGTGATGATGAAAATTAAAGACAAAAATGATAGTGCAGCTCTTAATGAAAAATTGTATATTCAAATAAAAAATTTTGACTGCACATTATTTCAAGTATATATAATAACTAAAATCAGATAAATACAGAAAACCACAAAAGCCTCGTTGAGTCATTATTTCAAACATATAAACTGCAAAATATGACATACAAAATTGACTCAATCAACATAATAAAATTTAGTATACTTGTTAGGAGTCTTATTTGGCATGGAAGAGAAGATAGTAGATCAAATTTTGTGTGGTTGGATTTTAAGTCAACAGTGATATAAATTAAGGGGGTAATTTATTCGTAGAATGACTACTCAACCTATTACACAGAAATTTTTTTATTGCCATTTTTTTATTATGAGGGATTAAAATTGGTTAAAGTTGAGATTTGAGACTACATATTTTATTTTATATAGAGATTATTTTATATATAGAGAGATTTGCCAAGCTTAGCTGGACCAAACTAATTCTTGAGCAGAGGTGTGAAAATTTTTATTGTTTAGTTCACGTTGGAAAAGAAGAGAATAAATGTGTAGTGATGTTGTTGTGTTAACTTTAAATCTTTGTTTTTTTAGGAAGGATTGGTTTATGCTGTTGAGTTTTCACATAGAAGTGGTAGAGATTTGGTTAACATGGCCAAAAAGAGGACTAATGTCATTCCCATTATTGAAGATGCTAGACACCCTCCTAAGTACATGATGTTAGTTGGGATGGTTGATGTTATCTTTTCCGATGTTGTTCAACCTGATCAGATTTGATTGATTGTTCAATCGGGAACACCCCTTTCATGTTTCTATTTTAACATTGAGTATTATTATAATTATTAGAATGATTTGTTATAAGGTGTTGAGTTAGTTACATCTTTCTGTTATTTTGTTGATTTAGTTGGTTAGGATTTCGGTTAGGCAGTTAGAGCTGAAGTCAGCTAAAGCTTGTATATATAACTCTGTTCATTCCTCTGTTTTGCAATAATGAAAGATGAATTTCATTCACTTTGTTTCTCTGTAATTGTTTCTCTTTTGCAACTAAAATGGTATTAGAGCCATTTTGATCATTTGGCTCTTCTTCCGCATCTCTTCTCCTTCTTCTTCTCCTTTCTTGTTTTCATCTTTCCATGGCTCGAGGAGGTGGAACTCAAACTCGAAGCAATGTTAACAATGGAGCTGCTGCTGGTTCCAATTGATTTTCAGCTTTGGATGATGGTAGTAAGCTGCCTATCAATGATCCACGAAGCCCTTATTTCTTGTCTACTAGCGATAATGCTTCTTCTTCACTTGTTCCTAAGATTCTCACTGGTGCAGAGAATTATAGTTCTTGGCATAGATCCATGATGGTGGCTTTAATGGCGAGAAACAAAATCAAGTTCATCAATGGTAAATTACCAGAACCCAATGAAGAAGATGAAGACTACGAGTCTTGGATCAGGTGCAATAGCCTTGTTATATCATGGATTCTCAACTCTGTATCTCCCTTCATTGCTGACAATATTATGTACATGGAAGATGCCTCTCAGATCTGGTTTGAATTACAAGAGAGGTTCCATCAAAAGAATGCACCTAGAATCTTTGAAGTTAAAAGAAGTATGCAGACATTGACACAAGGCTCTAATGATGTTACAGCCTACTATACACGACTCAAAGGACTTTGGGATTTACTTCAGGAATACAGACCACAACCGGTCTGTACATGTGGAGCTTTGAAGATCATTCAGGAATATCAGGATGAAGACAAGGTGCTTAAGTTTTTGATTGGCCTGAATGAATCATATTTGAATGCTAGATCCCAAATCCTTCTTCAAGATCCTCTTCCAAATGTCAATAAGGCTTTTTCTTGTATAATCCAAGAAGAGAAACAAAGAGGAATCATCATTCCTCAATCTGAAAGCAGTCAATCCACAAATGAGAATTCTAATCAGTTTCCTGGAAGCACTCCAGGAAATCAAAGCAACAATAGATCTGATAGCAGATCTGATAATCGACCTATCTGCTCACACTGTGGAGTTCCTGGACATACTACAGCAAAATGTTATAGAATTCATGGCTATCCACCTGGCCATCGTCTATATGGCAGGTTCCCTAAGGAAACGCCCAATCAGTCTAGCAATCAGTAGGGAAAATCGAATGCAAATTTCACAGCTGCCAATGACAACAAAGAGAATATCAGTGGAGAGATGGACCTTGCTGCTCAATGCCAGAAGCTTATGAGTTTGTTGACTCAGAAGTTGCAGGAAACAAGCATACCAGCTGCACAAACTGATCAACCTGTTGTTTCAAACATTTCAGGTAATTTCATCTCTATTCCTAATCTCAGCTGGATCTTAGATACTGGTGCAACACATCATGTATGTTCTAATCCCTCTCTATTTCATTCGGTTAAATTTAATAGTAGGATTAGATCTGTTGGTTTGCCAAATGGTTCTAGTACCAGAGTATCTTTTGTTGGAAATGTTAAATTATTCAATATCATGCTTACTGATGTGTTATGTGTTCTTGATTTTCATCACAATCTCATATCTGCTTGTGCTTTGTCCAACTCATCTAACTACTCTTTTCTATTTCTTCCCCAAAAATGCATTATTCAGGATATCCCCAAGAGTCAAGTGATTGGGATGGGTGAAAGAGTTGGAAATCTTTATTATAATTCTGAGCATAAAGATCCCATTGTTTGTATTGTTTCCTATTCTAGAATAAATGATGACAATCTATGGCATTATAGACTTGGTCATGCTTCTTGTGTAAAGAAACATCCTTTGAATAAAAATTTACAATTTCAATATTCTTATTGTCATGATTTCCATTGTTCTATATGTCCTCTTGCCAAGCAGAGAAAATTACCTTTCATTAGCAACCATAATCTGTCTAAACACTGTTTTGACCTCATTCACATTGACATTTGGGGACCATACAATACTCCCACTGTTGAAGGTTTTAGGTATTTCACAACCATAGTTGATGATTGTTCTAGGTTTACTTGGATTCATCTTATTAAGAACAAATCCGATGCCCAATTTGTTATACCTGCCTTCATAAAGATAATTAAAACCCAATACAATGTGCAAGTCAAAGGTGTTAGGTCTGACAATGCCAAAGAGTTGCAATTTCCAGCCTTATTCTCCTCATTAGGCATTATACAATATCACTCTTGTGTCCAAAGACCTCAACAGAATTCTGTTGTGGAAAGAAAACATTAGCACTTGTTGAATGTTGCTAGAGCTATTCTTTTCCAATCTCAGATTCCTCTAGCTTATTGGGGAGATTGCATAACCACTGCTGCCTATCTTATAATTAGAACTCCCACTCCTTATCTCAAACACAAATCTCCTTTTGAGATTCTAAACTCTAAAGCTCCTAGTTATGCACATCTAAAAACTTTTGGGTGTTTAGCTTATGCCTCAACCTTAGGAGCTTGAAGATCTAAGTTCTCTCCAAGGGCTACTGCCTGTGTTTTCTTGGGATATCCACCTGGAATGAAGGCATACAAATTGCTTGACCTTAGCACAAACAAAACTTTTTGCTCTAGAGATGTCATATTTCATGAGCACATTTTTCCTTTCTCAAATAACAGCAATTTGTCATCAGATTTTTTTGATTTTTTTGCTGTTGATGCTTCTCGAAAGCATGTTGATATGTCAAATTCTCATCCCTGTGTTCAAGCAGCTTATGCCCCTAATTCTCACCATCAAAATGATCATGAAACACCAGAAACTAATACACCAGCACCAGATTTTCACACATCAAAACCTGATCCCAGTTTTTCCTCTCCTTCCACATCTGATCCTATTCATGGTTCTGATGTGATTGACATTCCAAAACCGGCTGTTCACACCAGACCTATAAGAAACATTAAAAGACCTTATTTACAAGATTATCATTGTTTTTTATCAACTAACAATGTTCAATCTCAGGTCTCAAAAGTTTCTACAGATCACCCTATTTCTGCAATGGTTGATTACAGCAGGCTTTCTCCTAAGTTTCGTGCCCTGGTGCTTGCTATTTCCAGCCACTTTGAGCCTCAGTTTTATCATCAAGCTAAAGGGATTTCAGTTTGGGATAAAGCTATGAATACTGAGATAACAGCTCTTAAATCCAATGAAACTTGGATCATTGTTAGTCTTCCAGCTGGACATCATGTTATTGGGTGCAAATGTGTAACACCCTAACTAGCATAGGCGTATTACGTGATTTTTCAAACATACTGTGCAGCTCGTTGCTAATCAACGAGGTTTATGGAAAACGTGATTAATTAAAATTTTTGCTTTTTAATTAAACTTGTAAAATATTTATACAAAAGACTCGGGATCCCGATTACAAAACCATTTACAAAAGTTTACAGATTATACAAAATACTTGTCGCCTAGCGACTAATTACAAAAATAGCCTCGCTGTCCCGATGATCGTACGCTCCAGGCCTAACTGCCCCGACATGTACAATCCTCATAGGCTCGTTCACGGTCCATCAGCTCTAGCCTTGCCTTTACCTACACATAAACATAGCACTTTGAGTCGACAGACTCAGTAAGAAAAGCATAATAATATTCATACATAAATCTCGGTCATGATCAGACGCCCATACCCCTGATCATAACCCTAACTGCCGTGTCCAACACGATACTGAGTCCCCCTAACTGTCGTGTCCAACACGGTACTGAGTTCTGAACGTTCATAGGGACGGTACTATTGACAAGTAACAGCCTGATCGGTCGAACCGGTAATACTCCGGCTGCTGGTCATACTCCAGCCTGTACCGACGTGTTACAGTATCAGCCTAATCGGTCGAACCGGTCATACTCCGGCTGCTGGTCATACTCCAGCCACTACCGACGTGATACGTCAAATAGTACGGAACCACCAACCTAAGTATCAGCCTAATCGGTCGAACCGGTCATACTCCAGGTGCTGGTCATACTCCAGCCTGTACCGACGTGATACAGTGTCAGCCTAATCGGTCGAACCGGTCATACTCCGGCTGCTGGTCATACTCTAGCCTGTACCGACGTGACACAGTTGGATGGTTCGAAGCCAACATACATATCTAATGTAATCTAACAGGCTTCCTACATGCACGCTAAACATGTAATCTACATATGCATACTGTTATACTAATCTTATCTGGATTCCGAATTCAGGTGTGCCGGTCAACCTGACTGGAACTATCTGCGCGGCGGATTACAGGCTCCTAAACCATAAGTGATACGCTAAATCACTTCCCATATAATGTATGAATTCTTTTTAAGTCCAAAACATATGGGTTGGTTAAAGATTATAGTGTTGTCAGCACAGTGGAATATAATCTTAATCATATGTTCAAAAGTTGATTCCCTGATTTGTCAGAACACTGGATTTAGACTGACATTGTATAATCAGCGATAGGTATCCTTACACCTTGGAAAAGTGTTATGTCCTTTCCAGGACATTGGCAAAGTTTACCAGTATTGGATGTATGGAATATACATCGGAAGGGACCGATATTGAACTTTGATTAGATATGTTAAAACTTACCGTAATATCTATTCAATTCAATATCACTTGTTGATCCTAGATCAAATGATCTCAATCCTGATATGGTTAGGCTCAATCTCAAGAGTGTTATTCGTGTTCTTTGATTTGTTAAGTTAAGCCTACTTTTGGGTTAGGGTGACACTTACATTTTGGGAACACGGTAGTGCAATTGAGTGGGAGCGCTAACATAAATATGGAATCTATAGCTTCTATTTGGCAAATAGAATTAAAGGATGATTTCCTTCGAGCTTAACCAAACGAAGATAAATGGTGGAGATCTCATTTCACTTAGGTGAAATATCATTTATACAGGGTTAAGTGTTTTAAGGATAAAATACATTGTAGGGTGTTACGGTAATTTAATCCTTGTACAGTGTAAATCATCTATATAGAGGATCATTGATCACATTAGGGTTATAACAATGGATAACTAATGACGTGTCTATATCGTGGAACATATAGAGCGTTTCTATATGACTGAGAGTGCAATTCCAAGTTCTAAGTGTGGATTCAATGAGGAATTAATAAGTTAGGGAATTTATGTAAATTCGGTTCGACTTATTGGAAGCTCGGTTATATAGACCCATGGTCCCCATACTAGTTGAGACCATACTTCTTGTAAGACTCAGTTAATTGATTTTAATTAATCAATTATAATTCTAAAAGTTAGACTATGTCTACTTTATGAATTCTCACAGTTTAAGGATGAAATCGTAAAGAAAAGGGTTTCTAGGTTTAATTATTAATTAAGAGACTTTGTATGTCTAATTAATAATTATTTTAAATGACAATATTATTTAATAATCTATTTTAGTTATTAAATAATTAGTTTTGGCATTTAAATGATTAGAATTGGCAAAATGGCATTTTAGGAGAAATTGAAATAAAATTGAGGAAACTGCAAAATCCAAGTGAGGCCCATATCACCCTATGGCCGGCACCTCTTTGTGTGTTTCCCAATTATTATTTTCAATTTTAGTTGCCATGTAATTTCTAATCAAAGCCTACCAAAAATAGGAAAGTGGTTGATCACACTAGATAAGGCAGTTAATTGATTACACAGTAATTAAGGAAACTGTTTATTTGGAAAGTTGTGCTCTCCCTTTTCCCTATATAAAGCAACCTTGTTCTCTTCTCTTGCATGGATGATAAGCCACGAAATTCAAGAGAGAAAAAGAGAGAAAAATTCGAAATCCTTGTGAGATGAGTAGTGCCCACACACATCAAGTGGTATCTCAATCATAGTATGGAAGTCTATGGAAATTCTGCATCAAAGAAGGAGAAAAGAAGATCCAGGTTCAGATCTTGGTGATGCTCTGCTACAGAAAGGAATCAAGGGCTAGAGCTCTGAACGGAAGGAGTCATATTATTCTGCTGCACCCACTGTAAGGTTTTCTAACTTTATATGTGTTTATTTTCATTGTTTTAGAATTCATATTAGGTTGTTAATCCAACATACTTGTTAGTAAATCTAGATCCTGGTAAAATAATTTCCAACAACTGGCACCAGACCCATGGAAATGATTTACTTTCATGTAATATGAATTAAAACGATGATTGCATGTTTCAGTGTTGATTTGGATGGTTTCATGTTGGTTTATGTGCTTATGTGATGAATGATAATGTTGTACGAAATTTTTCCATGAAATATATTTTTTTTAATTTTTGAAAATATTTTATTTGGATTCCTTGTGAAAAATTAAGCAATTTTGTTTTTTACGGAACTCGATTCCGATAAAAATTGAGAAAGATATGAATTTTGGAAGATTGGAAATCATGGTTGCTGCATGCAGCCTATCCTGGCAGTTCCCCACAAATTGCCAATTTTTGAGGTTTTTTCCCAAAAAAATCCAATTTTTCATGGGATTGTTTCCCAAAATTTATTTTTCCAATTTTAAATATTTTTAAATTGAAATGTTTCCAATCTTAAATATTTTCAATTTGGAATTTTTCCAATTTTTAAATATTTCTATTTTTAAATATTTTCTATTATGGTCAGATTTAAAAATTTGTTAACTTCTTTAATATTTATTTATTATTTAATTATAAGATTAGATATTTTGATATTTAAGATATTTTAAATTAAAAGATAACTTTGTCTTTTTATTTAAAATATTATATTAAAATTATCTTATATGACAAATTAAATAATTAATAAATTTGAAATTAACATAGATATTTTTATAGATATACTTACCATAATGTTTTCAAATTCAAAAATTTGTTATTTTGTTAAATATTTAATTATTTATAAATTATAAGTATAAAAATGATATTTTTTCTATATATATCATTTTTTCCTTATTAGAAATTTATAAATCATATCTTAAATATTTAAATAACATAGATATTTTTGTAGAGATTTGAATATTGCTTAATTTGAGATATTTTGACATATAATTATGGTAATTATTATTCATTTATTATTTTATTCCTAAAATAATAATTATCTAACCAAATCTATTTTAAAATTGGTTTATTTTATTACTTCAATTTTATTAAATTATAAGATCTGAAAGTGATATTGAAGATTCTTTTCTTTCAAATCATTGATCTTATTAGATATTTAATTTAATTTGATTCAAATAAACCTAGATATTTTAAAATTAGTTTCCTTTATTTGGTTAGTTTAAGAATAATAATTTAATTATATTAATATCTTATTTTCACATCTGTTACATGGACAATGTTTGTTTATTTATATTGTTTATTCAAAACTTTTTTACAAACCTATTATTTATCTGATCTAAATTGCTATGATTAACTTGTTGACAGATCATGATCCAATGATCTGATTTTAATCATAGTCCAATTGACGATAGATCTTATAAATAATTTGTAACAGGTAAATTTTGTACTTTTTTCATCTGTGTAAACCTAGTAACATGATAGGACCCATCCAAATCATTTGACCTGTGTGAGCCTATATGTTTGCTTTTGGGCTTAGAGGCATATAGGAAGCCCATTTAAGTTTTTACTAAGTAAATGGACTAGGTTGCTAAAATAAATTTTGACATAAGGAAATTTATTTAGGCCCAATTAGATTTGAGCTTATTCAATGAATAACAATTGTTTATTTTAAGGTTAAATTTCTCTCTTTTGGGCCTTGTGTGAGAGTTGGGGACCATAGAAGTGGGTACGACATACTGAACCCAGCTCCCCCTCACATGAACTACCCCAATTGTGAAGGCCCATTTGCCTTATTTAAATAATTGTATTAGGTTAATTATTGTAACACCCCGATTTCCCGAGATGTCACATAGGATAGTCCGTATAAAACAATTTAATAAGATAAAGACAATCAAATGCTGCTTTATTGAAAAATATCCAAGCATGAGATCTCATTGTTTAAAACAAAATACTTTAGTACTGTAAACTTAAATAAGAACTAGTTAAGTCAAAATAATAGTTCCAAAATGTTTAGCAGTTAAAAACACTAAAAGCAAAATACTGTGCCAGCCCCCTAACATGCGGTCCACGCCTCGAGCTCTTCATTCTCACTGCTTAGCCTTACCCTTACCTGCACACAGAGTACCCGTGAGCTAACGCCCAGTAAGAAGAGCTATGTAGGACATAACCCTCCTAACTAGTTACTTGACATAATTTGCTCTTTAATATTAATCAACAGTAATTCACATTCCATAAATATATCCACAACGCATGTTGTTCTCACATGCACCAATCATGTCTCATATCGCACATTATACTCACATACGATAATCAACTATACACTCATGTTGATCAGACATGAGGTAAACTGCCCTGCCTTGTGTTATTCTCACACTTGGCATCCAACAGGGCAATTAATTACCATAAGTTGTACTCACCCATGATAATGTTATAACCTGCAAGTGTTATGCTCACACAAGCAGCAAGATCCTAATATCATTCTCATGCTAACGATGCTCACAAAATATAAGGAAATCATAACACAATCAAATTAAATAGCAAACCAACCCAAGTTGTATGCATAACATACACCCTGTGCACAGATGTCCACTCTTCTTACCTCAGTTGCTAAGACCACACTTGCTACCTCGAGCACCTCAACGAATTTCCTTGTTGAGAACAAGATCCTAGACATTCATTAACACAACAATACACTCAAAATACATTCAAGTATGAATCTCTAAACTCATACAGAAACTTACGTAAAAATATGTAACACATAGGTCCATTTCGCTTGCATGACACACCATACATAAGCATTTATTATTTAGATTCACACAAACATATTGCATGGACTCAAACAAACATTCTTAACGTAAAACATGAATTCATACAACACATTTTTACGTAAAATTTACTAAAATACCATTTATTCTTATTAAAGTCCAAATAAATAGTTAATTAATCACCAATAATTATAATAAATACCTACATCAACTAATAAATAATAAAACCTATTCCTTTTGACATCATAGACAGTAAATGATATTTCAAAAATACATTTTACTATTTTAACAACACTTATCTATTTTTCATATTTAACTTAAGCATTAATTAAGTAAATTCATGAAAAATACCAAAATTGATTAAAAACCGAATCTAACTCTTCTAATACACTTCATAATCTGTAATAAGTCATAAATAATTTTCTTTGAATTTTCTAAGCAACCTAGGTATTTTTCATAATTTAAATAAGAAATAACATCAATAATTCATGAAAAATACATAATCGCCTGAAAATTCAATCTACCAATTTTATAACAGTTTATATATCATAGTCCATCAAATAAAATTAATCTAGATTTTTCTGAGCAACCTAAGTATTTTTTATAATTAATTTAATAAATAACACAAATAATTCATGAAAAATACAAAATTAACCGAAATTCGAATCTACCAATTTTGCAATAGTTTATATCTCATAACTAATCATATAAAATATATTTAGATTTTTCTGAGTAGTCTAAGTATTTTTCATAATTAATCTATGAATTATACTAAATAATTCACAATAATTCCAAATAAATTCAGAAAATTATGAAACTTCACCAAGCACCTTAGAATAAAATAAGGAATCAAAATATACAAAAATATCTAAGAAAAACACCTCAGAAACGGTCAGAACGCGGTCGCCGGCGTTCTCGTCGGTTTCGTCGCCGGTAAAGTGTAACTTTGTCTCCGATGGCTCTTGAAGCGTCCTTTCGATTGGGGAAGCTCTCCACAATGCTCAGGACCTCAAAACGATCAAGAAAAGTGGTCCGAGAAGGCAGATCGGGGTTGTCTTCTTCGTTGGCGGTGTACCGCCTTTAATGGAGTCAAAATTTTGGATTTTCGTTTTGGACGTTAAAGCTTCATTTTCTTACGTCAAAAACAATCCTTAGGGTCCCATGCACTCAAATATAACCTCCCTTGACCCAAGAACAAGCTTAAACACGTTCGAATTCGAGTCCGTAACTAAGCCGCACCTTTGAAGCTTCAAAAATGGCGAATCTCAAAACGACGACTTCCGCCCCTTATACCACGTTAAAAAGCTTCCTTAGGTCGTATATAAGTGATCCCAAACCCCCACGTTCACCCAGGTTTCACTCCGCTTGAAGAAACGAAAATTTTCGGTATCGTATACGCCGTATACGTGCTCTCTCTCTCTCGTTGGTTCTCTGTTTTGGGTGAACGAAAATAGAGTTTAAAACCTAATTTCTATCGTGTTTAAACCCAAGCAAAATATCGCATTGAACCGAAGTGGAGCGATTCCCATTCCACCAAAATAGGCGTTCGGTTCGGTTGAATCGTGTATACGTATCGCATATACTAACTGTTAATAATAATAATAATAATAATAATAATAATAATAATAATAATCATACGATAATAATAATAATAATAATAATAATAATAATAATAATAATAATAATAATAATAATAATATGTTAATAATAATAATAATAATATACCCATATAACAATATCCAGACAAATGTATCTATTAGGCATTATACACATGCCAATAAAATCACATATTATATCATCATAAAAATAATTCCATACATATTATAAAAAAAATACTCTCAGCTAAATAAAATTACAAAAATACCCTTTCGGAGTTAGCGGATATTACAATTATCCCCCTCTACCGTAAAATTTCGTCCCGAAATTTTACTCAAATAATTCGGATATTATTCTCGCATATCAGATTCAAGCTCCCAAGTAGCTTCCTCAACCACACTGTTTCTCCATAGGACTTTCACCAGGGTAATTGTCTTATTTCTCAAAATCCTATCCTTTTGATCAAGAATCTTTACCGGACGTTCATTGTAGGATAAATCTTCCTGCAAACCCAGTGTTTCATAGCTCAAAACATGCGATGGGTCTGACACATATTTCCGGAGTTGAGATACATGAAATACATTGTGCACCCCAGATAATGATGGCGGTAAAGCTATTCTATAAGCTACACTGCCCACTCTATCCAATATCTGAAATGGACCAACATATCTGGGACTTAGTTTCCCTCTCTTGCCAAATCTCTTCACCGAGAGTCCTTTTCGTGGTGTCACTCGAAGAAACACATGATCACCCACTTCGAACTCAATGTCCCTCCGCTTCAGGTCTGCGTAAGATTTACGTCCGCTCCGAGCCGTGATCATTCTAGCCCTGATCTTCTGAATAGCTTCGTTGGTGTGCTGAACTGCATCTGGCCCTAGGAGTTTGTTCTCTCCCAACTCATCCCAATGCAGTGGAGACCTGCATTTTCTTCCATACAACATCTCATAGGGTGCTACCCCGATTGTAGACTGATAGCTGTTGTTGTAAGAAAATTCAATCAAAGGCAGGTATTTGCTCCATGATCCTTGGAAATCTATCACACATGCCCTCAACATATCTTCCAAGATCTGATTTGTTCTCTCGCCCGACCATCCGTCTCTCGGATGATATGCGGTCGAACTTCAATCGAGTTCCCATTGCTCTCCGTAAGCTTTCCCAAAAGACGAAGTGAACCGAGCATCTCGATCACAAACAATAGAATACGGTGCCCCATGTAATCTCACAATCTCATTCACATAAAGTTCAGCAAAATGGTCCATGGAGTAAGTCATGCGTACTGGTAGAAAATGGGCAGATTTTGTATACCTATCAATGACTACCCAAATGGCGTCATGTTGCTTTGTAGTCTTAGGTAATCCAGTCACAAAATCCATGGAAATCTCTTCCCACTTCCATTCAGGGAGCTTCAGTGGTTGTAACAATCCCGCTGGTCTTTGATGCTCTGCTTTAACTTGTTGACATGTTAAGCATTTGGCCACAAATTCAACTACATCCTTTTTCATACTGTGCCACCAATACAATACTTTTAGGTCATGGTACATTTTAGTGGTCCCGGGATGAACTGAATAAGGTGTAGTATGAGCTTCTACCAATATCCTCTTCTTGAGCTCATCATTATCGGGCACATAAATTCGTCCCTTGAACCAAATTAATCCCGTGTCTGATATTTCATAATCTTTGGCGTTACTATTCAAAATTTCTTGCTTTAGTTCACTGAGCTTTTGATCTGTCGTCTGCCCCTCCTTAATTCTTCCTAACAAAGTGGATTGAAGTGTGACCTTTGCAAGTTGTCCTGTAATAAACTCTATACCAGCTCGTTCCATGTCTTCCACTAATTCCCTTGATACTCCTTGTAAAGTGGAAACTAGTCCGGGACCTCTACGGCTGAGTGCATCCGCTACCACATTGGCTTTACCGGGATGGTACATTATCTCGCAGTCGTAGTCTTTGACTAGCTCCAACCATCTCCTCTGCCTCATGTTTAACTCCCTCTGGGTGAAAAAGTACTTTAAACTCTTATGATCGGTGTAGATTTCACATTTCACTCCATAGAGATAATGACGCCAAATTTTTAGTGCAAAAACCACTGCGGCTAACTCTAGGTCATGTGTCGGGTATCTCTGTTCGTATTCTTTTAATTGCCTTGAAGCGTAAGCAATTACCTTCCCTTCTTGCATTAGAACACAACCCAACCCTTGTTTAGATGCATCACAATATACCGCAAATTGTCCCTCTTCTGTTGGTAAACTGAGGATTGGTGCTGAGATAAGTCTATTCTTCAACTCTTGGAAGCTTTGCTCACACTTGTCTGACCATAAAAATTTTAGATTCTTCCTAGTTAATGCTGTTAAGGGTGTGGCTATCTTTGAGAACCCCTCAACAAACCTTCTATAATAGCCTGCTAAACCCAAAAAGCTTCGAACCTCTGAGGCGGTCTTTGGTCTAGGCCATTCTTTCACTGCAGCAACCTTAGCAGGATCTACTTTTATTCCCCCGTTAGTCACAATGTGGCCCAAAAATGCAACCTCGGACAACCAGAACTCACATTTTTTGTACTTGGCATACAATTGATGTTCTCTCAGTCGCTGTAAGGTCAAGCGTAAGTGCTCCTCATGTTCCTCCTCTGTCTTAGAATAAATCAGTATATCATCTATGAATACAATGACAAACTGATCCAGATATTCCTTGAAGACTCGGTTCATGAGGTCCATAAAAGCTGCCGGGGGCATTTGTAAGTCCAAATGACATCACCATGAACTCATAATGCCCGTATCTCGTTCTGAAGGCTGTCTTCGGTATATCTTCATTTTTGATTCTTAGCTGATGATACCCTGAACGAAGATCAATCTTAGAAAATACCTTTTTCCCTTGAAGCTGGTCAAACAAGTCGTCAATCCTCGGCAGTGGGTACCGATTCTTTATAGTCACCTTGTTCAATTCTCGGTAATCTATGCACATTCTCATAGTACCGTCTTTCTTTTTAACAAATAGAACTGGTGCGCCCCACGGAGAGTAGCTAGGTCTGATAAACCCTAACTTAAGCAATTCTTCCAACTGTATTTTGAGTTCTTTCAATTCCGATGGTGCCATCCTATATGGTGCGCGGAACCGGTGCCGTTCCGGCACTAATTCTATCACAAATTCGATTTCTCTGTGTGGTGGTAACCCGGGTAACTCCTCTGGAAATACATCAAGAAACTCAGCAACTACCCGTGTTTCCTCCGGCTTTCTTTCAATTTTCTTGGTGTCATCAACCACATTAACTAGATACCCTAAGCACCCACGCTGCAATAGTTGCCCAGCCTTCATTGCCGAAATAATAGGAGTGCGGGGTTTCTTTCCTACCCCCCTGAACTCGAAAGTCTCTCCATCTTCTGGTGTGAAAACAACTTTCTTTTGCTTGCAGTCAATTGATGCTCCATATTTGGTAAGAAAATCCATGCCCAAGATTACATCAAAATCAAATAAATCTAATACAATCAGGTCTACAAATAATTCTCTACCATCTATCCTGACAGATATACCCCTAAGCCAACTTCTAGAGATTACAACCTCCCCAGATGGTAACATGGTCCCAAACCCCAAAGTAAATAATTCACTCGGTGCATTTATATGATTTACAATTGTGCTAGCAATAAAGGAATGAGTTGCACCAGAATCAAACAAAACTTTACAAGTGGTGTTGGCCATAAGAATCTGACCTGATACAACCGAAGGACCGGCCTCGGCTTCGCTTGAGTGATGGCAAAAACTACGGCCGGAACATACTTGTCATCTTTCTTGGGTTCTCGCTCGTTCCCGCCCGTCCCCACGGTGGCAATTGCGTTTGATGTGTCCTTCTTTTCCACATTTGTAGCATGCTTTTGCGCGACACTCGCCGAGATGACGTTTGGTACATTTAGGGCATTACGGAATGTTTCGCCCACCGCCGCCATTAAATCGTTGGTCGTTATCACTTTTGTACCTCTTGTCTGACTTGGCCGCCGGGACTGGTCCTGTCCCCGTTTCTTGTGGTCATTAGATTTGGCTCCACCTTTCTTAGATTCTCTCCTGGCAGCATTTTCCTTCCAAATTTTATTTTCACTCCGCTCAGCCGTAAGAGCCATTTCGACAACTTGAGCATAGCTGAATTGACCCCTTGACACAATTTCCACATCTCGAGCAACCATTGGTTTCGTGCCTTCCACAAATCGATGTGCTCGCACTCTATCGCAGAGTACCGCATCCGGAGCAAATTTCGCCAATCTATCAAATTTTTGTGCATACTCGGTCACGGTAAGACTCCCTTGGACTAACCCGGTAAATTCATCGACCTTCGCTAAACCGCCGAGTTATAATACTTCTCATTAAAGACCCTTTTGAAATCGTCCCGATTCATGGTATCTACATCCTTTGTTTGTTCCACCACCTCCCACCGAGATACGAGCATCTTTCCTCAGCATGTAAGATGCACACTTCACTCGGTCATTCCCATCCACCCTTAGCATCTGCAAAATGCTTTCTATGCGACTTATCCACTCCTCAGCCACTACCGGGTCTATGCCTCCCTCAAACTCAGGTGGGTGTTGTTTCCGAAATCTCTCTGCTAACAACTCATGTCTAGCCTCTATAGCAGGATATACCACTGCAGCTGGTGGGTCTCTATTTTCTACATCCTGCCTTATTTGGACTGGCGGCTCCGGTTGACGTCTCAGCTGACGAAGTTCTTCATCCTGCCTATGAATGATTCCTTCCAGTGCGGCAATGCGCTCTTCCCATCCCTGTGGTGCTTGAGGTGGTTCATTGATCCCTCCATCATCTCGGCCTTGGCCTTGGCCTCGACCTCGACCTCGACCCACTCTAACTGACCTTCTAGGAGGCATTTCTAAACTCCTGAACCACACAAACCAATACACATCAAGATCATTTTGATCATCAATTTTACATGAAAATAATGTTACCCTCTCGCATGCAGAAATTTAAGGCAACTTAATTATAAGTAATAACCACTTACAGTACAGTGAGTCGAGCTCGTCTCATGGCGGTGAACTTTACATGTTAGGGCTAACCACATTCTTTAGGACCGTATTGCTCTGATACCATTTGTAACGTCCTCGCTTCAAGCCTCCATTGGGCCCTTACACCCACGGAATGAATGGCTCTTATACACGAGTACGCCACTGTCGCTTCTCGGACTGATGACTGACCCTACAGACCAACACAAGTGTTTCCAGCGTGCTTTGTCCTCACTCACACGCTTCCTGGGAAAACTTCCCAGGAGGTCACCCATCCTTGAAATTGCTCCAGGCTAAGCACGCTTAACTGTGGAGTTCTTTCGAGATGGGCTACCGAAAAACAAGATGCACCTTGTTGACATAGGTAGTACCAATCAATCCATTTAAGCCCTCTTCAACTGTGTAGTCCCATACCTACACAGTCTCAGAATCATCCCACTTGACCTTCCCCAGGCGATGTGGGATTGCACAGCTTACCCGGTATTTCCCCTTACGGATCACGGGACTACTGACTGTCACAATCACCCCCCCTTACGGGGTCCGACGTCCTCGTCGACCACACTTCCGGCTGGGTCAAGGCTCTGATACCATATTGTAACACCCTGATTTCCCGAGATGTCACATAGGATAGTCCGTATAAAACAATTTAATAAGATAAAGACAATCAAATGCTGCTTTATTGAAAAATATCCAAGCATGAGATCTCATTGTTTAAAACAAAATACTTTAGTACTGTAAACTTAAATAAGAACTAGTTAAGTCAAAATAATAGTTCCAAAATGTTTAGCAGTTAAAAACACTAAAAGCAAAATACTGTGCCAGCCCCCTAACATGCGGTCCACGCCTCGAGCTCTTCATTCTCACTGCTTAGCCTTACCCTTACCTGCACACAGAGTACCCGTGAGCTAACGCCCAGTAAGAAGAGCTATGTAGGACATAACCCTCCTAACTAGTTACTTGACATAATTTGCTCTTTAATATTAATCAACAGTAATTCACATTCCATAAATATATCCACAACGCATGTTGTTCTCACATGCACCAATCATGTCTCATATCGCACATTATACTCACATACGATAATCAACTATACACTCATGTTGATCAGACATGAGGTAAACTGCCCTGCCTTGTGTTATTCTCACACTTGGCATCCAACAGGGCAATTAATTACCATAAGTTGTACTCACCCATGATAATGTTATAACCTGCAAGTGTTATGCTCACACAAGCAGCAAGATCCTAATATCATTCTCATGCTAACGATGCTCACAAAATATAAGGAAATCATAACACAATCAAATTAAATAGCAAACCAACCCAAGTTGTATGCATAACATACACCCTGTGCACAGATGTCCACTCTTCTTACCTCGCCGTTACGACCACACTTGCTACCTCGAGCACCTCAACGAATTTCCTTGTTGAGAACAAGATCCTAGACATTCATTAACACAACAATACACTCAAAATACATTCAAGTATGAATCTCTAAACTCATACAGAAACTTACGTAAAAATATGTAACACATAGGTCCATTTCGCTTGCATGACACACCATACATAAGCATTTATTATTTAGATTCACACAAACATATTGCATGGACTCAAACAAACATTCTTAACGTAAAACATGAATTCATACAACACATTTTTACGTAAAATTTACTAAAATACCATTTATTCTTATTAAAGTCCAAATAAATAGTTAATTAATCACCAATAATTATAATAAATACCTACAGCAACTAATAAATAATAAAACCTATTCCTTTTGACATCATAGACAGTAAATGATATTTCAAAAATACATTTTACTATTTTAACAACACTTATCTATTTTTCATATTTAACTTAAGCATTAATTAAGTAAATTCATGAAAAATACCAAAATTGATTAAAAACCGAATCTAACTCTTCTAATACACTTCATAATCTGTAATAAGTCATAAATAATTTTCTTTGAATTTTCTAAGCAACCTAGGTATTTTTCATAATTTAAATAAGAAATAACATCAATAATTCATGAAAAATACATAATCGCCTGAAAATTCAATCTACCAATTTTATAACAGTTTATATATCATAGTCCATCAAATAAAATTAATCTAGATTTTTCTGAGCAACCTAAGTATTTTTTATAATTAATTTAATAAATAACACAAATAATTCATGAAAAATACAAAATTAACCGAAATTCGAATCTACCAATTTTGCAATAGTTTATATCTCATAACTAATCATATAAAATATATTTAGATTTTTCTGAGTAGTCTAAGTATTTTTCATAATTAATCTATGAATTATACTAAATAATTCACAATAATTCCAAATAAATTCAGAAAATTATGAAACTTCACCAAGCACCTTAGAATAAAATAAGGAATCAAAATATACAAAAATATCTAAGAAAAACACCTCAAAAACGGTCAGAACGCGGTCGCCGGCGTTCTCGTCGGTTTCGTCGCCGGTAAAGTGTAACTTTGTCTCCGATGGCTCTTGAAGCGTCCTTTCGATTGGGGAAGCTCTCCACAATGCTCAGGACCTCAAAACGATCAAGAAAAGTGGTCCGAGAAGGCAGATCGGGGTTGTCTTCTTCGTTGGCGGTGTACCGCCTTTAATGGAGTCAAAATTTTGGATTTTCGTTTTGGACGTTAAAGCTTCATTTTCTTACGTCAAAAACAATCCTTAGGGTCCCATGCACTCAAATATAACCTCCCTTGACCCAAGAACAAGCTTAAACACGTTCGAATTCGAGTCCGTAACTAAGCCGCACCTTTGAAGCTTCAAAAATGGCGAATCTCAAAACGACGACTTCCGCCCCTTATACCACGTTAAAAAGCTTCCTTAGGTCGTATATAAGTGATCCCAAACCCCCACGTTCACCCAGGTTTCACTCCGCTTGAAGAAACGAAAATTTTCGGTATCGTATACGCCGTATACGTGCTCTCTCTCTCTCGTTGGTTCTCTGTTTTGGGTGAACGAAAATAGAGTTTAAAACCTAATTTCTATCGTGTTTAAACCCAAGCAAAATATCGCATTGAACCGAAGTGGAGCGATTCCCATTCCACCAAAATAGGCGTTCGGTTCGGTTGAATCGTGTATACGTATCGCATATACTAACTGTTAATAATAATAATAATAATAATAATAATAATAATAATAATAATAATCATACGATAATAATAATAATAATAATAATAATAATAATAATAATAATAATAATAATAATAATAATAATAATAATATGTTAATAATAATAATAATAATATACCCATATAACAATATCCAGACAAATGTATCTATTAGGCATTATACACATGCCAATAAAATCA
This sequence comes from Cannabis sativa, assembly GCF_029168945.1. Classification (NCBI taxonomy): domain Eukaryota; kingdom Viridiplantae; phylum Streptophyta; class Magnoliopsida; order Rosales; family Cannabaceae; genus Cannabis; species Cannabis sativa. Next base: position 39,926,655 of record NC_083610.1, on the reverse strand, counting down.
CATATTATATCATCATAAAAATAATTCCATACATATTATAAAAAAAATACTCTCAGCTAAATAAAATTACAAAAATACCCTTTCGGAGTTAGCGGATATTACAATTATCCCCCTCTAAAAGAAAATTTCGTCCCGAAATTTTACTCAAATAATTCTGGATATTATTCTCGCATATCAGATTCAAGCTCCCAAGTAGCTTCCTCAACCACACTGTTTCTCCATAGGACTTTCACCAGGGTAATTGTCTTATTTCTCAAAATCCTATCCTTTTGATCAAGAATCTTTACCGGACGTTCATTGTAGGATAAATCTTCCTGCAAACCCAGTGTTTCATAGCTCAAAACATGCGATGGGTCTGACACATATTTCCGGAGTTGAGATACATGAAATACATTGTGCACCCCAGATAATGATGGCGGTAAAGCTATTCTATAAGCTACACTGCCCACTCTATCCAATATCTGAAATGGACCAACATATCTGGGACTTAGTTTCCCTCTCTTGCCAAATCTCTTCACCGAGAGTCCTTTTCGTGGTGTCACTCGAAGAAACACATGATCACCCACTTCGAACTCAATGTCCCTCCGCTTCGTGTCCGCGTAAGATTTACGTCCGCTCCGAGCCGTGATCATTCTAGCCCTGATCTTCTGAATAGCTTCGTTGGTGTGCTGAACTGCATCTGGCCCTAGGAGTTTGTTCTCTCCCAACTCATCCCAATGCAGTGGAGACCTGCATTTTCTTCCATACAACATCTCATAGGGTGCTACCCCGATTGTAGACTGATAGCTGTTGTTGTAAGAAAATTCAATCAAAGGCAGGTATTTGCTCCATGATCCTTGGAAATCTATCACACATGCCCTCAACATATCTTCCAAGATCTGATTTGTTCTCTCAGTCTGACCATCTGTCTCTGGATGATATGCGATCCGAACTTCAATCGAGTTCCCATTGCTCTCTGTAAGCTTTCCCAAAAAGACGAAGTGAACCGAGCATCTCGATCACAAACAATAGAATACGGTGCCCCATGTAATCTCACAATCTCATTCACATAAAGTTCAGCAAAATGGTCCATGGAGTAAGTCATGCGTACTGGTAGAAAATGGGCAGATTTTGTATACCTATCAATGACTACCCAAATGGCGTCATGTTGCTTTGTAGTCTTAGGTAATCCAGTCACAAAATCCATGGAAATCTCTTCCCACTTCCATTCAGGGAGCTTCAGTGGTTGTAACAATCCCGCTGGTCTTTGATGCTCTGCTTTAACTTGTTGACATGTTAAGCATTTGGCCACAAATTCAACTACATCCTTTTTCATACCAGGCCACCAATACAATACTTTTAGGTCATGGTACATTTTAGTGGTCCCGGGATGAACTGAATAAGGTGTAGTATGAGCTTCTACCAATATCCCCTTCTTGAGCTCATCATTATCGGGCACATAAATTCGTCCCTTGAACCAAATTAATCCCGTGTCTGATATTTCATAATCTTTGGCGTTACTATTCAAAATTTCTTGCTTTAGTTCACTGAGCTTTTGATCTGTCGTCTGCCCCTCCTTAATTCTTCCTAACAAAGTGGATTGAAGTGTGACCTTTGCAAGTTGTCCTGTAATAAACTCTATACCAGCTCGTTCCATGTCTTCCACTAATTCCCTTGATACTCCTTGTAAAGTGGAAACTAGTCCGGGACCTCTACGGCTGAGTGCATCCGCTACCACATTGGCTTTACCAGGATGGTACATTATCTCGCAGTCGTAGTCTTTGACTAGCTCCAACCATCTCCTCTGCCTCATGTTTAACTCCCTCTGGGTGAAAAAGTACTTTAAACTCTTATGATCGGTGTAGATTTCACATTTCACTCCATAGAGATAATGACGCCAAATTTTTAGTGCAAAAACCACTGCGGCTAACTCTAGGTCATGTGTCGGGTATCTCTGTTCGTATTCTTTTAATTGCCTTGAAGCGTAAGCAATTACCTTCCCTTCTTGCATTAGAACACAACCCAACCCTTGTTTAGATGCATCACAATATACCGCAAATTGTCCCTCTTCTGTTGGTAAACTGAGGATTGGTGCTGAGATAAGTCTATTCTTCAACTCTTGGAAGCTTTGCTCACACTTGTCTGACCAGGAAAATTTTAGATTCTTCCTAGTTAATGCTGTTAAGGGTGTGGCTATCTTTGAGAACCCCTCAACAAACCTTCTATAATAGCCTGCTAAACCCAAAAAGCTTCGAACCTCTGAGGCGGTCTTTGGTCTAGGCCATTCTTTCACTGCAGCAACCTTAGCAGGATCTACTTTTATTCCCCCGTTAGTCACAATGTGGCCCAAAAATGCAACCTCGGACAACCAGAACTCACATTTTTTGTACTTGGCATACAATTGATGTTCTCTCAGTCGCTGTAAGGTCAAGCGTAAGTGCTCCTCATGTTCCTCCTCTGTCTTAGAATAAATCAGTATATCATCTATGAATACAATGACAAACTGATCCAGATATTCCTTGAAGACTCGGTTCATGAGGTCCATAAAAGCTGCTGGGGCATTTGTAAGTCCAAATGACATCACCATGAACTCATAATGCCCGTATCTCGTTCTGAAGGCTGTCTTCGGTATATCTTCATTTTTGATTCTTAGCTGATGATACCCTGAACGAAGATCAATCTTAGAAAATACCTTTTTCCCTTGAAGCTGGTCAAACAAGTCGTCAATCCTCGGCAGTGGGTACCGATTCTTTATAGTCACCTTGTTCAATTCTCGGTAATCTATGCACATTCTCATAGTACCGTCTTTCTTTTTAACAAATAGAACTGGTGCGCCCCACGGAGAGTAGCTAGGTCTGATAAACCCTAACTTAAGCAATTCTTCCAACTGTATTTTGAGTTCTTTCAATTCCGATGGTGCCATCCTATATGGTGCGCGGAAACCGGTGCCGTTCCGGCACTAATTCTATCACAAATTCGATTTCTCCGTGTGGTGGTAACCCGGGTAACTCCTTCCGGAAATACATCAAGAAACTCAAAGAACTACCCGTGTTTCCTCCGGCTTTCTTTCAATTTTCTTGGTGTCATCAACCACATTAACTAGATACCCTAAGCACCCACGCTGCAATAGTTGCCCAGCCTTCATTGCCGAAATAATAGGAGTGCGGGGTTTCTTTCCTACCCCCCTGAACTCGAAAGTCTCTCCATCTTCTGGTGTGAAAACAACTTTCTTTTGCTTGCGATCAATTGATGCTCCATATTTGGTAAGAAAATCCATGCCCAAGATTACATCAAAATCAAATAAATCTAATACAATCGTGTCTACAAATAATTCTCTACCATCTATCCCGACGTATATACCCCTAAGCCAACTTCTAGAGATTACAACCTCCCTGATGGTAACATGGTCCCAAACCCCACAGTAAATAATTCACTCGGTGCATTTATATGATTTACAATTGTGCTAGCAATAAAGGAATGAGTTGCACCAGAATCAAACAAAACTTTACAAGTGGTGTTGGCCATAAGAATCTGACCTGATACAACCGAAGGACTGGCCTCAGCTTCTGCTTGAGTGATGGCAAAAACTCTGGCTGGAACATACTTGTCATCTTTCTTGGGTTACTCGCTCTGTTCCCGTCCGTCCCCACAAGGGCAATTGCGTTTGATGTGTCCTTCTTTTCCACATTTGTAGCATGCTTTTGCGCGACACTCGCCGAGATGACGTTTGGTCCATTTAGGGCATTACGGAATGTTTCGCCCATCGCCGCCATTAAATCGTTGGTCGTTATCACTTTTGTACCTCTTGTCTCGACTTGGCTGCCCGTGACCGGTCCCGTCCCCGTTTCTTGTGGTCATTAGATTTGGCTCCACCTTTCTTAGATTCTCTCCGGCGGCATTTTCCTTCCAAATTTTATTTTCACTCCGCTCGGTAGTAAGAGCCATTTCGACAACTTGAGCATAGCCGAATTGACCCCGACACAATTTCCACATCTCGAGCAACCATTGGTTTCGTGCCTTCCACAAATCGATGTGCTCGCACTCTATCGCAGGGTACCAGATACGGAGCAAATTTCGCCAATCTATCAAATTTTTGTGCATACTCAGTCACAGTAAGACTCCCTTGGACTAACCCAAGAAATTCATCGACCTTTCTTGCCGGCTAACCGAGTTATAATACTTCTCATTAAAGACCCTTTTGAAATCGTCCCAGTTCATGGTATCTACATCCTTTGTTTGTTCCACCACCTCCCACCAGATACGAGCATCTTTCCTCAGCATGTAAGATGCACACTTCACTCGGTCATTCCCATCTACCCTTAGCATCGCAAAATGCTTTCTATGCGACTTATCCACTCCTCGGCCCACTACCGGTCTATGCCTCCCTCGAAACTCGGAGTGGGTGTTGTTTCCGAAATCTCTCTCGCTAACAACTCATGTCTAGCCTCTATAGCAGGATATACCACCGCAAATTTCGGTGGGTCTCTATTTTCTACATCTGCCTTATTTGGACCGGCGGCTCGGTTGACGTCTCAGCTGACGAAGTTCTTCATCCTGCCTATGAATGATTCCTTCCAGTGCGGCAATGCGCTCTTCCCATCCCTGTGGTGCTTGAGGTGGTTCATTGATCCCTCCATCATCTCAGCCTTGGCCTTGGCCTCGACCTCGACCTCGACCCACTCTAACTGACCTTCTAGGAGGCATTTCTAAACTCCTGAACCACACAAACCAATACACATCAAGATCATTTTGATCATCAATTTTACATGAAAATAATGTTACCCTCTCGCATGCAGAAATTTAAGGCAACTTAATTATAAGTAATAACCACTTACAGTACAGTGAGTCGAGCTCGTCTCATGGCGGTGAACTTTACATGTTAGGGCTAACCACATTCTTTAGGACCGTATTGCTCTGATACCATTTGTAACGTCCTCGCTTCAAGCCTCCATTGGGCCCTTACACCCACGGAATGAATGGCTCTTATACACGAGTACGCCACTCTGGCTGCTTCCTGGACTGATGACTGACCCTACAGACCAACACAAGTGTTTCCAGCATGCTTTGTCCTCACTCACACGCTTCCTGGGAAAACTTCCCAGGAGGTCACCCATCCTTGAAATTGCTCCAGGCTAAGCACGCTTAACTGTGGAGTTCTTTCGAGATGGGCTACCGAAAAACAAGATGCACCTTGTTGACATAGGTAGTACCAATCAATCCATTTAAGCCCTCTTCAACTGTGTAGTCCCATACCTACACTCTCGTAATCATCCCACTCGACCTTCCCTGTGCGATGTGGGATTGCAACTACCCGTATTTCCCCTTACGGATCACGGGACTACTGACTGTCACAATCACCCCCCCTTACGGGGTCCGACGTCCTCGTCGACCACACTTCCGGCTGGGTCAAGGCTCTGATACCATATTGTAACACCCCGATTTCCCGAGATGTCACATAGGATAGTCCGTATAAAACAATTTAATAAGATAAAGACAATCAAATGCTGCTTTATTGAAAAATATCCAAGCATGAGATCTCATTGTTTAAAACAAAATACTTTAGTACTGTAAACTTAAATAAGAACTAGTTAAGTCAAAATAATAGTTCCAAAATGTTTAGCAGTTAAAAACACTAAAAGCAAAATACTGTGCCAGCCCCCTAACATGCGGTCCACGCCTCGAGCTCTTCATTCTCACTCGCTTAGCCTTACCCTTACTCGCACACGTAGTACCCGTGAGCTAACGCCCAGTAAGAAGAGCTATGTAGGACATAACCCTCCTAACTAGTTACTTGACATAATTTGCTCTTTAATATTAATCAACAGTAATTCACATTCCATAAATATATCCACAACGCATGTTGTTCTCACATGCACCAATCATGTCTCATATCGCACATTATACTCACATACGATAATCAACTATACACTCATGTTGATCAGACATGAGGTAAACTGCCCTGCCTTGTGTTATTCTCACACTTGGCATCCAACAGGGCAATTAATTACCATAAGTTGTACTCACCCATGATAATGTTATAACCTGCAAGTGTTATGCTCACACAAGCAGCAAGATCCTAATATCATTCTCATGCTAACGATGCTCACAAAATATAAGGAAATCATAACACAATCAAATTAAATAGCAAACCAACCCAAGTTGTATGCATAACATACACCCTGTGCACAGATGTCCACTCTTCTTACCTCAGTTGCTAAGACCACACTTGCTACCTCGAGCACCTCAACGAATTTCCTTGTTGAGAACAAGATCCTAGACATTCATTAACACAACAATACACTCAAAATACATTCAAGTATGAATCTCTAAACTCATACAGAAACTTACGTAAAAATATGTAACACATAGGTCCATTTCGCTTGCATGACACACCATACATAAGCATTTATTATTTAGATTCACACAAACATATTGCATGGACTCAAACAAACATTCTTAACGTAAAACATGAATTCATACAACACATTTTTACGTAAAATTTACTAAAATACCATTTATTCTTATTAAAGTCCAAATAAATAGTTAATTAATCACCAATAATTATAATAAATACCTACAGCAACTAATAAATAATAAAACCTATTTCTTTTGACATCATAGACAGTAAATGGTATTTCAAAAATACATTTTACTATTTTAACAACACTTATCTATTTTTCATATTTAACTTAAGCATTAATTAAGTAAATTCATGAAAAATACCAAAATTGATTAAAAACCGAATCTAACTCTTCTAATACACTTCATAATCTGTAATAAGTCATAAATAATTTTCTTTGAATTTTCTAAGCAACCTAGGTATTTTTCATAATTTAAATAAGAAATAACATCAATAATTCATGAAAAATACATAATCGCCTGAAAATTCAATCTACCAATTTTATAACAGTTTATATATCATAGTCCATCAAATAAAATTAATCTAGATTTTTCTGAGCAACCTAAGTATTTTTCATAATTAATTTAATAAATAACACAAATAATTCATGAAAAATACAAAATTAACCGAAATTCGAATCTACCAATTTTGCAATAGTTTATATCTCATAACTAATCATATAAAATATATTTAGATTTTTCTGAGTAGTCTAAGTATTTTTCATAATTAATCTATGAATTATACTAAATAATTCACAATAATTCCAAATAAATTCAGAAAATTATGAAACTTCACCAAGCACCTTAGAATAAAATAAGGAATCAAAATATATAAAAATATCTAAGAAAAACACCTCAGAAACGGTCAGAACGCGGTCGCCGGCGTTCTCGTCGGTTTCGTCGCCGGTAAAGTGTAACTTTGTCTCCGATGGCTCTTGAAGCGTCCTTTCGAATGGGGAAGCTCTCCACAATGCTCAGGACCTCAAAACAATCAAGAAAAGTGGTCCGAGAAGGCAGATCGGGGTTGTCTTCTTCGTTGGCGGTGTACCGCCTTTAATGGAGTCAAAATTTTGGATTTTCGTTTTGGACGTTAAAGCTTCATTTTCTTACGTCAAAAACAATCCTTAGGGTCCCATGCACTCAAATATAACCTCCCTTGACCCAAGAACAAGCTTAAACACGTTCGAATTCGAGTCCGTAACTAAGCCGCACCTTTGAAGCTTCAAAAATGGCGAATCTCAAAACGACGACTTCCGCCCCTTATACCACGTTAAAAAGCTTCCTTAGGTCGTATATAAGTGATCCCAAACCCCCACGTTCACCCAGGTTTCACTCCGTTTGAAGAAACGAAAATTTTCGGTATCGTATACGTCGTATACGTGCTCTCTCTCTCTCGTTGGTTCTCTGTTTTGGGTGAACGAAAATAGAGTTTAAAACCTAATTTCTATCGTGTTTAAACCCAAGCAAAATATCGCATTGAACCGAAGTGGAGCGATTCCCATTCCACCAAAATAGGCGTTCGGTTCGGTTGAATCGTGTATACGTATCGCATATACTAACTGTTAATAATAATAATAATAATAATAATAATAATAATAATAATAATAATAATAATAATAATAATAATAATAATCATACGATAATAATAATAATAATAATAATAATAATAATAATAATAATATGTTAATAATAATAATAATAATATACCCATATAACAATATCCAGACAAATGTATCTATTAGGCATTATACACATGCCAATAAAATCACATATTATATCATCATAAAAATAATTCCATACATATTATAAAAAAAATACTCTCATCTAAATAAAATTACAAAAATACCCTTTCGGAGTTAGCGGATATTACAATTATATTAGTCTAACCTAATTAAAATTGAATTAGCAACATAATTAACTTTTAAAATATATGAAATTTATTTTTCATTGTAATATTTTAAAGTTAATTTTAGAAAAACACTTAGTCAATGATATATTCTAGATAGTTACTTCTAGTACTAGTTATTATTTCTAATATTAAATAGGAAAATATCATAGATTGAGAAATTAATTGTTTCCTAATTAATTTTGGTACAATCTAAGTTTAGAATATTTTCCTAGTATTAAACTAGAATTAATAATTAAGTTTCCTCTTTACTTAATTATTTGTTTCTTGAATTTAATACATTTAATTAAATTGAAAATTTCAATATCTAAGTTGATTTTCATCATGATACTTTAATATTGTTATTTTCATGTTATTTAATTAAAGTTGAAAATTATTTTAAGTTTGGAATCTTATTTCAGAATAACTTAAGTTTGACTAATTTTCAAAATATATTTTATTTTATTTTATTAATCATTTCCCAAAATTTTGAAATTGCATTTCTTTAATGCAGAAATTTCAAATTTTATTTGAAAAATAGATTAAAGTTGAAAATTATTTATTTAATTTTGGACCAACTTAAATCAATGACTTTTTCATTTAATGGTTAATTAAAATAAATGAACTAAAATATATTATAATTAGAAATTGGATTAATTAGTCCATGAAAGTCTAGATAGATATTATCTGTTTTGCTTGAAGTATTTTTCTAGTGTATTTAATTAAATAGAAAATTAATATTTAAGTTGATTTTTTAATCATGATACTTAAATATTTGAAATTTTTCTTAGATATTTAATTAAATAGGGAAATTATATTTTTTGTTGAAAATTAATTTTATTAATTTTGGGCCAACATAAAATTAGAGTAATTTTCCAGGATTTATTTTATTTTATTTTAAAGCATTTTCGAAATGCAATATATATTTATAGAAAATTAAATTTGAGTTGTAAATTAATTTAAATTAATTTTGAAACAACTTAAATTGAATAATTTTCTAAATATTTATGGAAATTATTACTAAGATGGAAATAATTCACGTTATTTTCATATCCATCTAAGTATAATTTATAAATATTAAATTAAAATTTATATTTACAATTTTTCATTCTAAATTGGAAATTTTAATTAAATAAATATATATTTAAAATAAATGGATTAAAATAAATATTAGAAGAAAATACAACCCTTCATTAAATAATGAGCTTTATTATTATTAGGATATTCGATCTCCATTGTTGGTTTTACATAGCTATTGTTTTAGTGAGTAATCCTCCCTAATGGAGGAACGTTCATTAGCAAGTTAGCACCGTTTAATCACGAAAGATAAGTAATCTTGTAAGTTTTTTTTATATAGTTTATGACCACCCTAATGGTGGCGACTGTATAAGACTTGCAAGAATATGAGACAATGGTGGAAGCTCATAAGATAGAATAGCCTTGACTCTCGCCTAAACGGGACAACGCGGATTCACATCTTGATCGAATAAAAGGTTGCTAGAATGTTTGACATTTTAGATGAGCTGACAACTCTATTCGATGAATGGTAGCTTTGACTCTCGCCTAAACGGGACACTGATATCAGTTTGTTGAAAACCTTGGAAATTATTTAGGATTGTATGTTTTAGTATTTTCACTTGTCATTCCTACTTGCTATGTGCTTCATAATTTCTGAATTGTGTATGAATTTGTATTGAACCATGTTATTTTCTGTTATTAAATTGTAGTTTAATTTCGAATCTTCATTGTTGGTCTAACTTGATTTGTTTTTCTAATGAGATAAATCCCTAATGGATTTTCACCATTAGACTAACATAATAGTGTTAGATCTCGAAAGATAAATATTGTATATGCAACACCTAGCTGTTCATCAATTGATGACACCTTAGACTAGTGTTTTACAATATGAAACAAGAAGATTGTATAAATAAGATTACTTTGACTCTCGCTAATCGGAGCATCGTTGGATTCTTATTTAAAACGAAATTATCCTAATTCCTCTTAGCTTATTCGTTTCGAATTAGATTAATGACATATCATTAGATGAATGGTCTATAAATCATATAAAGTCTTATTTTCTCTTAAGAAATTAGATGACGCATATGATTATATTCCCGGAATTCTATCCCTAAATTATATAAATCCTCAATCTTAGATATCTCCTACTTGTATAGGCAAATCATAGAGTTAGATTAGTAGTGGTGGTCCAAGAAAGAATGACTAAATATACAGTTACACTTTCACAAGTGTTTCATAACCATTTTCTATCAATGGATTTAAACTGTATGAGTTTAGTATTCTGTGACCAGAATCCACTTGCACTATTCTAAGAACTCTTTGATGTAACTAAACTTAAGTCATCAAAAGATACAACCACATATTTTATAAATCTAAGGCATTTGTATCTTGTTCATAGTGGTTTTGACAAGATCATTCTCTGCAAAGAGTTAATATGCCTATATCCACTGAAAGTAACTTCATCTCATTCGCAGATGGATGTACATTCAGGGGTGGATATGAGTTTTCGTTGTATTCTTAAAACGATCACTCTAGATTTTACCTTATGCAAAAGAAATTTGAAATGTTTGAAAAATTTCATGAATTTCTAGCAATGGTGAAGGTAAGTGGTTAAAGATCTTGCGAACTGATAGGGGTGGAGAAAAAGTTAGTAGATACGCAGTTCAAAGATCATTAATTTGATTTTGAATAATATCCAAACTTACCTCCCCAGAAATTCGAGTTGCATATTGATGATTAGTTACTAGTCATTGCCTAAATCCTTCTATGGAAAAAAAAATTTCAGAATGATGCAATGGTTGTATACTTAATGTAAATCATTACTAGATTCATGGATGACCTAATCGAAATCTTAAGAAAAGCTAGAACTGCTAACCCTGGTTTGCATGTTTGTTAGCTATTCTAAGTGATTAGGGGTGGATCATCCCATAATCATTAGATAAGAAAGTATTTGTTTAAACAAATACTACTTTTCTAAGAAAATGACTAAGTCTGAAAATAAAGTAGCAAATAAAGGAGATGTTTTTTTCTTGATTCCATAAGTGTTCTATCATCTTATTCGTTACAAGATGATCCCACTGCCTTCGTTGTCTTAACACAACTGAAGAGGTCTATACCATTTAGTTTTCTTAGACATAGTTCACGGTACCTTGTTGTAGTGGGAGAGTTTCTAAGAACTTTACCTTCTTATGACTTGGAAGACACTAGTTATTAAAATCCATTGTGAGTTTAAACAAGTAATGGATTGTCAAGATAAGAAACTAAGAAGAAAGCCAAGAGAACTATAGTTTGATCCATTCACATGGAGTAACCTAAAGTTTTCTATTACAAGGACATGATAGGAAATTTCGTTCATAAGTCTATTCAATGGACTTAACAAAACTTCATGTTCCTAATATTGTAGGTTTGAGTTTATCTAAACATATGGCTTTTGGTATACCTGGTAATTACTTACTCTAATGCAAGCAACTTACTTTAGTAAGATGCTGGAGCATTTTCTTTCCAATGGAAATCTATAGAAGCTTCACAACTTCTAAGCATAGATTTTATTTATCTAAGGAAAAGTTTCAACTATTCCAGAGAAGATAAAGCCATGAAAGAATTTCTTAAATCAACAGTGAGAGGTCTCAGATATGCTTTAGTATGCCTTAGACCAGACACCTGCTGTTGAGTGGGAGTAATGAGTAAGTATCAGATTAATCTAGGAGAAGAACATTGGAAGACAATCAAGTAAATTTTAAGATTAAGAAGAGGAACTATATGTTAGTCAATAAGGGTGGTTTCGAAACTCTTAGACTACACCACATCAGATTTCGAGACTTGCCATTGTGCTAGAAAGTCTGCTGATGAGATGGTGATTACTTTGGGGGTGGAGTAGTGATTTTGGAGAAGTGTAAAAACCTATCTGAAATCACTTGGTCTACCAGAGAGAGACTGAATGTTAAAAGTTGCAGGAAAGATACTTATTCAGTCTAAGGAAAGTTCTATACATTTGTGGCACTGTTCCAATTTTCCTTAACTACTATGGTTACTTCCTTAATAACCAAGAAGTAGTTGCCCAAAAGTATAGAATCCAGTATCCCAAGAGAGTAGACATATAGAGAGGAATTTCACATTATCAAGTACTTTGTGATTAAGGAAGAGTAATGGTGGAGAAGAGGTTGTGTTTAATTCAACCTGTCAGATCCCATTACGAGGAGTTTACTACTATTACACTTGATTGGTATATCAAGGTGTTAATGATTATTTGAAATGCACTTTTTGTTTTATATTAGTGCAAGTGGGAGTTTGTTGGGTTTTATGCCCTAAATAAAACTCATTTCAATATAATCAGATTTACTTGTTAATAAAGATCAGAAATAACATTTTATGTTGCATGGTTCACATGATTTATTTCATGATTATATGTATATAATGTATGAATTCTTTTTAAGTCCAGAACATATGGGTTGGTTAAAGATTATAGTGTTGTCAGCACAGTGGAATATAATCTTAATCATATGTTCAAAAGTTGATTCCCTGATTTGTCAGAACACTGGATTTAGACTGACATTGTATAATCAGCGATAGGTATTCTTACACCTTGGAAAAGTGTTATGTCCTTTCCAGGACATTGGTAAAGTTTACCAGTATCGGATGTATGGAGTATACATCGGAAGGGACCGATATTGAACTTTGATTAGATATGTTAAAACTTACCGTAATATCTATTCAATTCAATATCACTTGTTGATCCTAGAACAAATGATCTCAATCCTGATATGGTTAGGCTCAATCTCAAGAGTGTTATTCGTGTTCTTTGATTTGTTAAGTTAAGCCTACTTTTGGGTTAGGGTGACACTTACATTTTGGGAACACGGTAGTGCAATTGAGTGGGAGCGCTAACATAAATATGGAATCTATAGCTTCTATTTGGCAAATAGAAGTAAAGGATGATTTCCTTCGAGCTTAACCAAACGAATATAAATGGTGGAGATCTCATTTCACTTAGGTGAAATATCATTTATACAGGGTTAAGTGTTTTAAGGATAAAATACATTGTAGGGTGTTACGGTAATTTAATCCCTGTACAGTGTAAATCATCTATATAGAGGATCATTGATCACATTAGGGTTATAACAATGGATAACTAATGACGTGTCTATATCGTGGAACATATAGAGCGTTTCTATATGACTGAGAGTGCAATTCCAAGTTCTAAGTGTGGATTCAATGAGGAATTAATAAGTTAGGGAATTTACTTGGTAAATTCGGTTCGACTTATTGGAAGCTCGGTTATATAGACCCATGGTCCCCATACTAGTTGAGACCATACTTCTTGTAAGACTCAGTTAATCGATTTTAATTAATCAATTATAATTCTAAAAGTTAGACTATGTCTACTTTATGAATTCTCACAGTTTAAGGATGAAATCGTAAAGAAAAGGGTTTCTAGGTTTAATTATTAATTAAGAGACTTTGTATGTCTAATTAATAATTATTTTAAATGACAATATTATTTAATAATCTATTTTAGTTATTAAATAATTAGTTTTGGCATTTAAATGATTAGAATTGGAAAAATGGCATTTTAGGAGAAATTGAAATAAAATTGAGGAAACTGCAAAATCCAAGTGAGGCCCATCTCACCCTATGGCCGGCACCTCTTTGTGTGTTTCCCAATTATTATTTTCAATTTTAGTTGCCATGTAATTGCTAATCAAAGCCTACCAAAAATAGGAAAGTGGTTGATCACACTAAATAAGGCAGTTAATTGATTACACAGTAATTAAGGAAACTGTTTATTTGGAAAGTTGTGCTCTCCCTTTTCCCTATATAAAGCAACCTTGTTCTCTTCTCTTGCATGGATGATAAGCCACGAAATTCAAGAGAGAAAAAGAGAGAAAAATTCGAAATCCTTGTGAGATGAGTAGTGCCCACACACATCAAGTGGTATCTCAATCATAGTATGGAAGTCTATGGAAATTCTGCATCAAAGAAGGAGAAAAGAAGATCCAGGTTCAGATCTTGGTGATGCTCTGCTACAGAAAGGAATCAAGGGCTAGAGATCTGAACGGAAGGAGTCAAATTATTCCGCTGCACCCACTGTAAGGTTTTCTAACTTTATATGTGTTTATTTTCATTGTTTTAGAATTCATATTAGGTTGTTAATCCAACATACTTGTTAGTAAATCTAGATCCTGGTAAAATAATTTCCAACACCTGGCGGCTCTGATACCAAATTGTAACACCCTAACTAGCATATGTGTATTACGTGATTTTTCAAACATACTGTGCAGCTCGTTGCTAATCAACGAGGTTTATGGAAAACGTGATTAATTAAAATTTTTGCTTTTTAATTAAACTTGTAAAATATTTATACAAAAGACTCGGGATCCCGATTACAAAACCATTTACAAAAGTTTACTGATTATACAAAATACTTGTCGCCTAGCGACTAATTACAAAAATAGCCTCGCTGTCCCGATGATCGTACGCTCCAGGCCTAACCGCCCCGACATGTACAATCTTCATAGGCTCGTTCACGGTCCATCAGCTCTAGCCTTGCCTTTACCTACACATAAACATAGCACTGTGAGTCGACAGACTCAGTAAGAAAAGCATAATAATATTCATACATAAATCCCGGTCATGATCAGACGCCCATACCCCTGATCATAACCCTAACTGTCGTGTCCAACACGATACTGAGTCCCCCTAACTGCCGTGTCCAACACGGTACTGAGTTCTGAACGTTCATAGGGACGGTACTATTGACAAGTAACAGCCTGATCGGTCGAACCGGTCATACTCCGGCTGCTGGTCATACTCCAGCCTGTACCGACGTGTTACAGTATCAGCCTAATCGGTCGAACCGGTCATACTCCGGCTGATGGTCATACTCCAGCCTGTACCGACGTGATACGTCAAATAGTACGGAACCACCAACCTAAGTATCAGCCTAATCGGTCGAACCGGTCATACTCCGGCTGCTGGTCATACTCCAGCCTGTACCGACGTGATACAGTGTCAGCCTAATCGGTCGAACCGGTCATACTCCGACTGCTGGTCATACTCCAGCCTGTACCGACGTGACACAGTTGGATGGTTCGAAGCCAACATACATATCTAATGTAATCTAACAGGCTTCCTACATGCACGCTAAACATGTAATCTACATATGCATACTGTTATACTAATCTTACCTGGATTCCGAATTCAGGTATGCCGGTCAACCTGACTGGAACTATCTGCGCGGGGGATTACAGGCTCCTAAACTATAAAAATCACAACACTATAAGTGATACGCTAAATCACTTCCCGAGGACTTAAACTAGGAACTAAAAGTTACCCTATCGATAAAAAGCATGGAAATACCCCAAAAAAACATAAAAACGAGGAAAACTAAGGTTTCTGAAATTTCCCCAACCGGTAGACCAGTTGCCCAACCGGAATTCCGGTTCAAGGAATTTTCGAAACCCATCCGGAATTCCGGATGCACAACCGGAATTCCGATTCCTCGCAGGCAGAAATTCAAAATTTCATAACTCAATCAAATCAACTCCAAATCACACAAAACCTTCCAGACCTGTTCTATATATCCCCTAGAACATTTCTAAAGCATCACACTCACCCAGAATGCACATAAACAAAAAGTGCCATTAAAGCCCAAGCTTTGAGTTTTAAACTCAAACTTGATCAAACACTACCAACATGCAATCAAACCATGATTCAAACTCATAATCAAGCATATAAAAACTGCAGAAACTAAAACCTAACTCATGCAACAACTACAGCAACAATTCACCCAATTTCACTATGAAAACTCAAGCTTTTTAATAAGAAAAATCATAACTCAAGCAACCTAACTATTATGCATCACTAACAGCTCAAATATCCTTAATTTAACATGCTTAATTCTCTGAAAATATCAACAAAATACAGCAGCAACAACATCCATTTATCATGCATGCAATACACCATTTTCATCAAAATTCAACAAACTTTAAGAAGAAAAGATGAGGAGCTAACCTAGCTTGGATTAAACACACATAAACCTTGAATCCCCAAAGAAAGAGGAGCAAAGAACCCAGCTGCTCCTAGGGCCGAAAATAGAGAGAGAACTTTGAGAGAGAAAGAGTTTTGAAATTTTTCTAACTTTGTAATTTTTTTGGTAAAATGAAATAAAAAGCTAATAAACACATAACCACTTCATTTCAGCCAATAATAACATAAATAAACATATATAACTCATTTACTAAGTCCACTAAAGGACAAAATATCATTGGGGCAAAAAGACTATTTTGCCCCTCCACCTTAAAATCACATAAGTAACACTAAAGGGGTATTCTTGGGAAATTCTAAATTCCCGGCCATTCCTGACATTCCCAATGTCTAATAAACTGTCCCAAACTACTAACATACTAAGTTGTGATTTTACTGAGCCAAACACCGAGTTCCATGATACCGGGCACCGGAAATGCAAAATTATGAAAACTACTAAATGACATAAAAATGCATCTCTGAATTCAATAATAACAGTATAAATAATTATTTAAATAGCTATAAATAATTTCATAATTAAACGTGGTTAACTGTTAATTTCCAAATTAAACTAAGCGGTCTTTACAAAATGGGTTTATCGAATTAAATATAATGCTGATGGATCCATTGAAAGGTTCAAGGCAAGGCTTGTTGCTAAGGGTTTTAGTCAACAAGAAGGGGTCGATTATAATGAGACTTTTGCACCAGTTGCTAAGCTTGTTTCTGTCAAGTTGATACTTGCTCTTGCTGCCATTAATGGCTAGTTTTTGCAGCAATTGGATGTTAACAATGCTTTTCTCTATGGAGATTTGCATGAGGAAGTTTATATGACTATACCTCAAGGGTATACTCCTAAGGGGGAGTTGCCACCTAATGCTGTATGCAAGCTACAAAAATCAATCTATGGCCTAAAGCAAGCCTCTAGGCAATGGTTTGAAAAATTCTCTACAGCTTTACTTGCTGAAGGTTTTCAACACTCAGCTACAGATCATTCATTATTCATACAACAAAAAGGATCAAGTGTCATAATCCTTCTTGTTTATGTTGATGATGTGGTCATTGCTAGCAACAACATGACTGTTGTTCAGAGTTTGAAAACCAAATTGAATGATAAGTTTAGGTTGAAAGATTTTGGTGAGCTCAAGTATTTTTTGGGACTCGAAATTGCTAGAAATGATGAGGGCATTTTCTTGTCTCAAAGACACTATGCTCTACAACTCTTAGAGGATCTTGGACAACTCGGATGTAAGCAGCCAACACACCTATGGAGGTAAATCTAAAACTCAGCCAAGATAGTGAGGATGCTCTTGCTGATCCCAAGTTGTATAGACAAATAATAGGGAAGCTGCAGTATCTCACTATTACTAGACCAGATTTGGCTTATACTGTCAACAAGTTAAGCCAATTTCTTGTTGCCCCGAGAGCCACACACATGAATGCTGCCTAAAGAGCCTTGCAATATGTGAAGGGAACACCTGGACAGGGGTTGTTTTATCCAACAAAGTCTGAAATTCAGCTCCAAGGTTACACAGATGCTGATTGGGCAGCTTGTGTTGACACAAGGAGATCAACAACCGGTTTTTGTATTTTCTTGGGCAAGTCTCTGGTTTCTTGGAAGAGTAAAAAGCAATCTATAGTTTCGAGATCTTCAGCTGAAGCGGAGTATCGAGCAATGGCTAATACTACATGTGACCTTGTTTGGCTCTTGTCCATTTTAAAGGAGTTGAACATCGAACATGTAGGACCTGCCATTTTACACTGACAACAAGGCAGCCCAACAAATAGCTACTAATCCTGTCTTCCATGAGAGGACAAAGCACATAGAGATTGATTGTCACATTGTAAGAGACAAAGTGCAAGAAGGAATGATAAAGACTGCCCATATTTCTAGCAAAAATCAGATTGTTGATATTTGCACCAAGGCTTTGCTTCCTAGCCAATTTGAAGCTCTCAAGAGTAAAATGGGAATTTTTAACATATACTCTCCACCTTAAGGGGGAGTATTAGAATGATTTGTTATAAGGTGTTGAGTTAGTTACATCTTTCTGTTATTTTGTTGATTTAGTTGGTTAGGATTTTGGTTAGGCAATTAGAGTTGAAGTCAGCTACAGCTTGTATATATAACTCTGTTCATTCCTCTGTTTTGCAATAATGAAAGATGAATTTCATTCACTTTGTTTCTCTGTAATTGTTTCTCTTCTGCAACTAAAAATAATGATTCTAAATTTTTTTAAACAACTCGTATAGCTTATTGTACATTTCTGCTGCATATGATGATATACTCGGATTCCCCTACACGATGTAATGAATGATGTAACTCGAGTTTTCTAATGTGTATTTTCTTGTCATTTGGGACTTTGGGTTACCTGTTGTCGACTCATTGTTATTGATTGGAAAAAGGAAATTATAAATAAAAATAAATTGGGAATTTAACCCTGTTAACCTCAGCAAAAAAAAATTGTTATTTTTGAATAGAAAACTTAAAAAAAAAATAAAGTTTTAAAAAAAAATCACCCACTAATTTCTCATAAACCAAGAAATTCTGTTATGTAGCCACATTTTATATAGAATAATATATAGATAAAAAGAGAAAAGAAAACAAATAATTCTTAAAATTGTTTCAGTCAGATGAGTATAAATATAAATATATATAGTGTATTGCGACTCTCAAACAATTCAAGAACTTTAATAAAATACTTATATTGGGGCTTGGGAAGAGACTCATGCTTGAAGCTTGGGCATCGTGTTGTTAACGTGTTATAAAATAATATAGAATAATATAAAATAGATGAGAAAAAAGAAGAAGATACAGAGAGAAAGATAAAGTGAATGACAATTTCTCAGTTGTTTATTCCAATGGGGTGAAGACTTATTTATACAAGAGTCAAATATTAAGAAACTAATAAAAAGGAAACTAAGAAAAAAAAGGAATGTTGATTACAATTAATAGTAATAAATAAAAGATTTAGACATCCATATAATTATTAATATTTATAACAAAAATTATTATATATACTAATTTTTCTAATAAGCTTTGATAATTACTTTTAATTTATTAATAATTTTTGATGATAATGAAAATGTTATTAATAAAAAAATAATATAAAAATATCTTAAACAAAAGACAACATAGTGTACCGAAAATTAAGTTTTTGTTATGTATATTATTTTCACTTTTCATAATGTTTTGAAGGTTTTTTTTTTTTTAGAAAGAGTGAATTTTGTTATAATGTGTTGAAGTTAAAGATAATAGATAAATATTTTAAAAAAAAAAAATAATAAATAAAATAAGAATAAGAAGTGCACAAAGGAGGCAAGAAGGAGACAGATTCTTTTTTTTAAAAAAAAAATGGATGATTACACGCAAAAAGAGAGAGAATAAAATTACAAAAAAGAAAAAAATATAGAAATTATAGGAAAGAATGATAAATACCATTTTAAATTCTGTGTTTTGCAAAATTTACTAATTGAACCCTGTGTTTTGTTAAATGATAAAATTGACCCTCTATTTTCTAAAATGGTAAAAATAAGATTCTGAGCTTATTTTTTGAAAACTTTTTTTTTTATATAACAAACTTGAAGACAATTCCTAATACGAATAGATGCAGAAAATGTAACCAGTTTTGTCATAGCACTTTTATATCGGATTATAAATAAATTTTATTTTGACAAAAAAATCAATTCAGGGTCCTATTTGTACCATTTTAGAAAATACATGGTTCATTTGTCATTTAACAGAACAGAGGGTCATATTGGTAACTTTTACAAAACACAAGGTTCAAAATGGAACCCCAAAAAGAATTAAAAGAAAAAAGAAACAATTGAGGATTATAAGAAAGAGACAAAAAAAAAAAGGTTTAAATAAGGGGATTATTTCACAAATACACAAAAACAATAAAAAAAATTACAAAAATACGGTTTTACGGAATTTTAAATATTTTTACAATTTTTTTGATTTTATTGACAGAAAATACGGTTTTTTTATGTTGTACTCTTGTTAATTTTTTGTTATTTGTATGTTATTTTTTGTTGTTGTTTTGATGTTATTTAGATGTTATTTTCATGTTACTTTTATGTAGTTTTTTTATTGTTTTCATATTATTTTTATAAAAAATCGTAAAAATATAAAATAAAAAAAAAATCTTAAAACGTAAAAATGTAATTTTTTATAAAAAATAGAGTACTTTATGTAACTATCCTTAGGTATAGAGGAAATTAGACTCTACCCTTTTTATATTGACTTCTTTTATTTTTACCTTTTTTTTTTTAAAGCCTATCATTTTTACATCTTTTTTTAAAAACTTTACCAATTTTACCCGTGTCACCTCAAAATTGTAGAGGTAAAAATTTGCTTAATATTTGTGATATTTTTGAGAAGTCCAATATGCAAGTTAAACGAGCCCATCAATAATGGATCCAACAATATTGGGCCCAATAAGACAGTCAGACGGACTCACTAGGCCTTGAAATAGACTAACGAATGAGCCTATGGGCCACAAGCCGGATCGTCCCGCAATCGGGTCCGAGCCCAGCCAGTCAGCCAAACGGGTGAAATCAAGTTAATATGGAACCAGTCAGGAAGACGGTTACTACTCCCTAATAATTAGGGAAATAACCAATTTGAACGAGTCCAACGGGTGACGTGGACAGAGGGCAACGACACTGAGAACACACGATAAAAGAAACCATACGATAGACGCTAGACAGAACACATTCGATACTCACACTACTCACTGGCTCAAGCAGACAGTCGCCTTTTCTAAGCTTTTCTCTTAAGCCTCACCATCGGAGATACTCCTTTAGTCCGTCTGTCCGCTTGTCCACTCATCCGTCCGACTACCATTTATATTACATTTATTTTCCGTTATTATTATTTTTTACTATAATCGTACTGACTTGAGCTTCGGAGTCCCTTTGGCCGACACCCCACCGATGCTCCCAATTGAATTTTTGTCTCTCTCTTTGTTTTTGACAGGTTGCTGGTGCCCAAATTTCGTAATTGTAGATTTCACCCTCTACAAATATACTATCCAATATCCATGTGACTCCTTTATGTCAGGGTATTTTAGGTACAATATATATAAAAAGATATATGTTTCAATTAATTATAAAATTAGAGGTAGATTTAGTTAATTAATAAATAAAGGGAAATTTTCATGGGCCACCTTATTTTGGCAATTATTTTAAAAAATAACGTTGTTTTTGTTATGTTAAGTTTTTGTATATATAATTGCCGTTTTTTTGGTAATTTTCTATTTTTAGGATTAACAGTTTTGTTTATGTTTGCAGGTAATCGTGGAGGAGATGATGACGTGTCACGTCATTTTGTGTGTGATACATTATTAACGTTATTTTTGTAAAAACTTACCTAATATAGTATATTCCTAAAAAAATCCCATAAATAAAAGAGTTATTTTTCAATATACCCATAGATATATTTATCGAATAGATGGCAACCGTCTCATAAAAGGCCTGATCGGCATATGTCTACTAGGAAGATACATTTGGGCTCAATTTGGATTATGAATCATGAAAGATAGCCCAATAGACGTTGGGATGAATTCAATTCACTACATTTATGTTCGCAACTATTTCTTTATTATTATTATTTAATTTATTAAAAAAAAAAAAAAAAAAGAACTTTTGTTTCGTTTTAATTTTTCTTGCCATAACCGCTTAAGTTATTTGTAATAATTTATAAAGATTAAGTTGTTAATCGTGAGGTTGAGATGGCCGAGTTGGTCTAAGGCGCCAGATTAAGGTTCTGGTCCGAAAGGGCGTGGGTTCAAATCCCACTCTCAACACTTTACCCTTTTTTTTTTCTTTCATTTTATTGTTTTCATACGGTTCCCAGTTTAATTTTAGCTACTCCAATTAGTTTTTTTTTTGTCTCTTTTTCTATTATTTCTTTCACACTCTTTTATCATTAACAACAATACAATCTTCCTCATTTAGTTTGTTTATTGAGATACTTGAGGTGAAAGTATTTAAATTGTTATGTTTGTAATAACCAAGTCCTGTACTTAAATTATTTCTTTAAGAGCAAAAGTATCTAAATTATTATATTTATAGCCTATTTCATTTATGTTTTTAGTGTTTAAATCTATTTACATGATATCAAATTTTCTCATGTTCTAATATAGAAAAAAATAATTTAGATATTTTTACATTTTAAAAAATAATTGGAGTACTTACATGCCACAAATATAATAATTTAAATACTTTCATCGCTAAAAAAATAAAAACTGTTTAGTTATAATTGTAGATACTAAAATTCACAATCAATTGAAGATGATCGTACGCGGGCACCGACAACTTATAGAACAAAGAAAAGAGTAACCGAAAAATTTTGGAACACCGAGATGGTACCAGCCGAAGGGACTCTAACGGTCAAGTCAGCAAAATTGTTAACAATGTAATAAAGAAGATGATAGTAAATGACTGAACTAAGTTACCATCTATCTTGATTGCGGAAATAAGTCTGTAGTTTTTGAGATGATGAGAGAGTGAACAATAAGTAAAAAGTATTGAGATGACTGAAAATTGATGTCTCTCTCATAGACTGAGAGTGGCTCTTATAGGCGTCCATAGAAAGGCATTACTCATGACCGCTCACCCCTTTGTGAAGCGCTCCTCTCCCACTTGATCAGGGAGATCGTTATTTGCGTGATCAGTTTGACTGATCCCTTTAGAGATCGTTGGATGAGTGATAAGACTTAGTCTCGTATACGGGTAGGATCATCGTGAGCTCAATGTTGGGTCATGGATAATGTTAATGTCTGACTTGACTGTCTTATTTTAGGTCTGTTGGGCTTGGTATGTTGATCGTATCATCATAACTAGTCAAATAGTCCAACCCAATCTTGTTTGAACATTCTTTAGAAACATCGCATGTGACATTGAGCCTGAGCCCAATTTTAGCCTCTACAATAATAATCTAATAAATTAATAATAATGAAGATTTTTCTTTTTTAAAATTACTTTCTGAGATACTGCTCCATAAGATAGATTATTACGAACCATAGTTGACATTCAGATATCTACTTCAAAGAATTTTTGTCTAAAACTACCTATAGGTAGTAGAAGTCGAGTTATTTATGTGAGATGGATCCAAAAATAGAGGGTTCTAGTTATAATCTAGGAACCATTCATGTATATATTTCACAAAAATTTAAAAGAAATTGACCACATTAAAATTACTTGTTGGGGAGATCCGTTTGATACCCAAAAACTGCTTAGTAACAATTAGATAAGTGAAGAATGTTGGGGTGAACCAGAAAAGTTTGGGTAGAGCCGGATCCATAGTTGATCCTATTTTCGATAGGTTCAGTCGACAATTGAATTTAATTTTTCTCATTATTTCGTATTCGTAATTGTGCTAAAAGAAGGCCTGACTCTAAGTTGTTCACTCAGTTTCATTTCTATTTTCTCTTTTGCCACACATATAACTATAAATGTATCTGTAAGTTGTAATTGTCACAACTAAAAATTAAGTTTTTAAGGAATATATACAGTATATTAAAAAATGATTGGGCAATAATTATATTTAATTATTACATATGAGTATATTTTAAGTAATTTTGGCATATGGATAATATTTTTTTTTTGTATTATTTTTACATAGCGATTTATAATATAGTCACAGGAGATCTCTAAAGAGTTTTTAGAAAATTTTAGACATTTTTCGATGTCGAAATTAAAAGTTAAATAACTAAACTGCACATGAGCTTGTTTTGACATTTATACATGCGTACAATAAATTGTTTGAATCATAATTTTGATACCTTAACTTGTTCTAAATTTTTTGAAAATTTATAAAATAGTCAAAGTAAATTGCTTGTTATATATTTGTTTGTTCTAAAACTACCTATAGGTAGTAGTGGTCGAATTATTTATTTGAGATGGATCCAAAAATAGAGAATTCTAGTTATAATCCTAAAACAATTCATGTATATATTTCACAAAAATGTTAAAGAAATCTACCACATTAAAATTACCTGTTGGGGAGATCCGTTTGATACCCAAAAATTGCTTAACAATAGTTAGATAAGTGCAGAATGTTGGGGTGAACCAGAAAAATTTGGGTAGAGCTGAATCCATAGTAGATCCTATTAGGAGCTTGGTTATATAAGCCCATGGTCCCCATACTAACTGGGATAATATTATTTTGTAGTCTCGATTAATTAATTTATTTAATCAATTAGGATTCTAAATAATAACTATGTCTTATTTATGAATTTTACTAAGGAAAGACATAATTGAGAAGAAAAGAGAAATAGAAACTTATTTGTTAATTTGTACACTTTGTGGGTCTAATTAATAAATATATTTAAATTATATTTTATTTGATAATTATTAAATTAAAATTGGTATTTAAATAATTAGAAGAAATAAGTGATAAAATAGGAAAAATACATTGTTTCATTTAAATGAAATAAAATGGCATAAATCTAACTCTAAAGCCCATATTGATTCAACCCAAGTCTTTATTTTAATCCCATCTCTTCTAAACTTAATCCTAGGTAAAACCTATAAAAAGAAAGAGAAGAGAGCTTTGTTTGATGATAATTTTCTAATCTAGAAAATTCTAAAAAGCTCACTTCTTATGTAATATTTCGAAAGTTATGATTATGTTAAACTGGACATATTTTATTAAATATGTAATTTTATGAATATTAGGGTAGGATTATAATCTTTTTTTTCTTGAACATGAAATAGCAACTTCAATGAAATTTAGCATTCAGCATACAAAATGGCTTGAAGATCAGTCGGGACACCATTCACATGAATGCTACAATCAGAGAAAACTTGAGATCGTCTTGCTACAAATGAGCTACTCGGTTTGCTGATCGTCTAATGAAACATAAACTAACATTTTGTAGAAAGGATAATAAAATTTTACAATCATTAATAACCAACCCAATAACAGAAGTCATTTTGTAGGATAAGATTATAATCTTACTTAAGCTAATTATGAGTTAATTAGTGATCTTTGAGTAAATGAATAATTAAGCGTAACTTATTAATTACGGAGGTTTTATCGGAACATGTGGGTATTATATAATACCATTTTTGAAATAAAATATTTTCGAGTTTGGTGGTAGCGGAAACTCGATGGGTTGGTCAGAGATGTCACGACGACAGTAGTATGAGATATATTGGAATTGTATCGGACTAGTTTAGAATGTTGAGTTTTTGGTTTACTCGAGATAATTAATTTGACCAAAATACCCTTAGATTATGTTTTAATTTAAGTGCTTATGGAGGGTAAACTAGTTATTTTATTAGGTATTATATTATTTTGTCCGTAAGTGGTTTCTAGGCTGAAATTGGTTTATATTAATATGTTTATTTTATTAGATTTAATTATAAGTGTACATAATTGAAGATAAAATCAAATTAAGAAAAAACTGGTTCTCATCTACTCTCTCTCTCCTTCCCTTCGAGCCCTAGAAACTAGCTGAACCAAATAAAATTTCTTCACCAAATCAACAAAATTCTAGCTGAATTAGCTAACCCTAGGAGTTGTGCAAGTGTTGAGGTAAGCCCTTCATCTTTTCTCTTTGATTTCTAGAGTTTTTAGGTTGAGTTTATTTGGGTTTATGTGTGAATTCGGGTCTGTGGAGTTAATTGAGTTCAGAGCAAGTTTTTGTTAGGTTTTGTGCCCAAAATAAAACACATTTCAATATAATCAGATTTATTTATTAATAAAGATCAGAAATAACATTTTATGTTGTATGGTTCACATGATTTATTTCATGATTATATATATAATGTATGAATTCTATTTAAGTCCAGAACATATGAATTTGTTAATGATTATAGTGTTGTCAGCACAGTGGAATATAATCTTAATTATATGTTCGAAAGTTTATTCCCTGATTTGTCAGAACACTGGATTTAGACTGACATGGTATAATCAGCGATAGGTATTCTTACACCTTGGAAAAGTGTTATGTCCTTTCCAGGACATTGACAAAGTTTACCAGTATCGGATGTATGGAGTATACATCGGAAGGGACCGATATTGAACTTTGATTAGATATATTAGAATTTATCGTAATATCTATTCAATTCAATATCACCTGTTGATCCTAGATCAAATGATCTTAATCCTGATATGATTAGGTTCAATCTCGAGAGTGTTATTCGTGTTCTTTGATTTGTTAGTTAAGCCTACTTTTGGGTCAGGGTGATATGTACATTTGGGGAACACGGTAGTGCAATTGAGTGGGAGCGCTAACATAAATATGGAATCTATAGCTTCTATTTGGCGAATAGAAAGTAAAGGATGATTTCCTTCGAGCTTAATTAAACGAAAAATAAATGGTGGAGTACTCATTTCACTTAGCTGAAATATCATTTATATAGGGTTAAGTATTTTAAGGATAAAATACATTGCAGGGTATTACGGTAATTTAATCCCTTTACAGTGTAAATCATCTATATAGAGGATCATTGATCACATTAGGATTATAACAATGGATAACAATGGATAAATGACAATATATTATTTAATGATTAATTATAGTTATTAAATAATTAGATTTGACATTTATGTGGTTGAATGAGAAAATTGGCAATTTTGGAAAATGGGAAACTAGGAATGATAAAATAGGAAAGTTGCAAAAGTGAGAGGCTTGTTTCCATTTTTCTATGGCCGGCCACTTTGCTTCCCTTTTATCATTTTATTTTTCATTTTTAAATGCCAAGTAATTCAACCTTAACCCTATGTGGTATTCGATAAATAGAAGGTAAAGGCTTTAGGTTTGACAGAGAATTGTATCTCATTCTTCATTCTTCTCAGAGTGAATTCCTGAGCCACCACTTTCCTCTCTCTTTTCTTCTCTAAATTTTCGAAATCCCTTGAGTGAATGAGTAGTGCCCACACACATCAAGTGGTACCTCAATCATAGTATGTAAGACTATGGAACATCAACCATCAAAGGAGAGAAAGAGATCCAGATTCAGATCTTGATAATGCTCTGCTACAGAAAGGAATCAAGGGCTAGAGATCTGAATGGAAGGAGTCATAATATTCCGCTGCACCCACTGTAAGGTTTCTTAAACTCTTATGTGTTTATTTCATTGTTTTAGAATTCATATTAGGATGTTAATCAAACATACTTGTTAGTAAATCTAGATCCTGGTAAAATATTTCCAACAACTGGCACCAGATGGTAATGATTTACTTTCATGAAATATGAATTAAAATAATGTTTTATATGTTTTGTGTTGATTTGGATTGTTTCATGTGGTTTATGTGTTAGTTGATGAATGTATATGATGTACAGTACCTTTTTCCATGAAAAATATATATATATTTTTTAAAAAAATATTTTATTTGGATTCCTTGTGAAAAATTAAGCAATTTTCGTTTTTACGGAACTTAATTCCGATGAAAAACGAAAAAGGTATGAATTTTGGAAAATCGGGATTCAAGGCTGTCGAGTGGGTGCTCGTGAGCACCAGGCACTCGGATCAGCCCCCCCTTGTGCGCGCGTGTGACGAGCCTCACGCTCGTGTGCATCCTGCACATCCGCCCGTGATCATCCTGCATGCGCCGGGGTATGCCGCACGCCTGACGCTGCAGCCTCCTCTGTCCCCGCGCGTAAGGGCTGCTAGCAGCCCCTCCTGGGCTGCAGATGCAGCCTATTGGGCTGCCAACCCAAAATTGCGATTTTGGGGGTTTTTTTCCCCAAAAATCCAATTTTTCATGGGATTGTTTCCTAATAATTCATTTTTCTATTTTTAAATATTTGTAATTTGAAATATTTCCAATTTAAAAATATTTTCAATATGGAATTTTTTTTCAAATATTTCCATTTTGGAATATTTCCAATTTTAAATATTTCCTATTATGGTCAGATTTAAAATTTGTTAACTTCTTTAATATTTATTTATTATTTAATTATAAGATTAGATATTTTGATATTTAACATATTTTAAATTAAAAGATAACTTTATCTTTTTATTTAAAATATTATATTAAAATTATCTTATATGACAAATTAAATAATTAATAAATTTAAAATTAACATAGATATTTTTATAGATATACGTACCATAATATTTTTCAAATTCAAAATTTGTTATTTTGTTAAATATTTAATTATTTATAAATTATAAGTTTAAAATGATATTTTTTCTATATATATCATTTTTTTTTCTTATTGGAAATTTATAAATCATATCTTAAATATTTAAATAACTTAGATATTTTTTAGAAATTTGAATATTGCTTATTTTAGATATTTTGACATATAATTATGGTAATTATTATTTATTTATTATTTTATTCCTAAAATAATAATTATCTAACCAAATTTATTTTAAAATTGGTTTATTTTATTACTTTATTAAATTATAAGATTTGAAAGTGATATTGAAGATTCTTTCTTTCAAATCATTGATCTTATTTGATATTTAATTTAATTTGATTCAAATAAACCTAAATATTTTAAAATTAGTTTCCTTTATTTTGAGATTTTAAGGTTTGTTTTAACAACCCTAAATTTTTCAAAATTTATTTGGTTAGTTTAAGAATAATAATTTAATTATATTAATATCTTATTTCACATTTGTTACATGGACAATGTTTGTTTAATTTATATTGTTTATTCAAAAACTTTTTTAACAAACCTATTATTTATTTGATCTAAATTGCTATGATTAACTTGTTGACAGATCCAATGATCTAATTTTAATCATAGTCCAATTGTCAATAGATCTTATAAATAATTTGTAACAGGTAAATTTTGTACTTCTTTCATCTGTGTAAACCTAGTAACATGATAGGGCCCATCCAAATCATTTGACCTGTGTGAGCCTATATGTTTGCTATTGGGCTTAGATGCATATAGGAAGCCCATTTAAGTTTTACTAAGTAAATGGACTAGGTTGCTAAAATAAAATTTGACATAAGTAATATTATTTAAGCCCAATTAGATTTGGGTTTATTCAATGAATAACAATTGTTTATTTTAAGGTTAAATTCCTCTCTTTTGGGCCTTGTGTGAGAGTTGGGGGCCAATAGAAGTGGGTACGACATACTGAACCCAGCTCCCCCTCACATGAACTACCCCAATTGTGAAGGCCCATTTGCGTTATTTAAATAATTGTATTAGGTTAATTATATTAGTCTAACCTAATTAAAATTGAATTAGCAACATAATTAACTTTTAAAATATATGAAATTTATTTTTCATTTTAATATTTTAAAGTTAATTTTAGAAAAACACTTAGTTAATGATATATATTCTAGATAGTTATTTCTAGTACTAGTTATTATTTCTAATATTAAATAGGAAAATATCATTGATTGTGAAATTAATTGTTTATTAATTAATTTTGGTACAATCTAAGTTTAGTATATTTTCCTAGTATTAAACTAGAATTAATAATTAAGTTTTCTCTATACTTAATTATTTATTTATTGAATTTAATACATTTAATTAAATTGAAAATTCAATATCTAAGTATTTTCATCATGATACTTAAATATTGTTATTTTCACGTTATTTAATTAAAGTTGAAAATTATCTTAAGTTTGGAATTTTATTTCAGAATAAATTAAAGCTGAATAATTTTCAAAATATATTTTATTATATTTTATTAATCATTTTCTAAAATTTAGAAATTGTATTTCTTTAATGCAGAAATTTTGAATTTTATTTGAAAAATAGATTAAAGTTGAAAATTATTTATTTTAATTTTGGACCAACTTAAATCAGTGATTCTTTCATTTCATGATTAATTAAAATAAATGAACTAAAATATATTATAATTAGAAATTGCATTAATTAGTCAATGAAAGTCTAGATAGATATTATCTGTTTTGCTTGAAGTATTTTTCTAGTGATATTTAATTAAATAGAAAATTAATATTTAAGTTGATTCTTAATCGTGATACTTAAATATTTGAAATTTTTCTTAAATATTTAATTAAATAGGAAAATTATATTTTTGTTGTAAATTAATTTTATTAATTAATTTTGGGCCAACATAAAATTAAGATAATTTTTCCAGGATTTATTTTATTTTATTTTAAAGCATTTTTGAAAGTAGTATTCTTATACACTTCATTTTTCGAAATGCAATATATATTTATAAAAAATTAAATTTGAGTTGTAAATTAATTTAAATTAATTTTGAAACAACTTAAATTGCATATTTTTCTAAATATTTATAGAAATTATTACTAAGATGGAAATAATTCACGTTATTTTCATATCCATCTAAGTATAATTTATAAATATTAAAAAAAATTATATTTAGAATTTTTTATTCTAAATTAGAAATTTTAATTAAATAAATATATATTTAAAATAAATTGATTAAAATAAATATTAGAAGAAAATACAACCTTCATTAAATAATGAGCTTTATTATTAGGATATTCGATCTCCATTGTTGGGTTTACATAGCTATTGTTTTAGTGAGTAATCCTCCCTAATGGAGGAACGTTCATTAGCAAGTTAGCACCGTTTAATCTCGAAAGATAAGTAATCTTGTAAGTTTTTTATATAGTATTGATCACTCTAATGGTGGCGACTGTATAAGACTTGCAAGAATATGAAAAATTAGTGGAAGCTCATAAGATAGAATAGCCTTGACTCTCGCCTAAAGGAGACAACGCGGATTCCAATCTTGATCGAATAAAAGGTTGCTAGAATGTTTATCATTTTAGATGAGCTGACAACTCTATTCAATGGATGGTATCACTGACTCTCGCCTAAACGAGACACTGATATCAGTTTGTTGAAGACCTTGGAAATTATATAAGATTGTATGTTTTAGTATTTTCACTTGTCATTCCTACTTGCTATATGTTTAATAATTTCTGAATTGTGTATGAATTTATATTGAATCATGTTATTTTCTGTTATTAAATTGTAGTTTAATTTCGAATCTTCATTGTTGGTCTAACTTGGTTTGTTTTTCTAATGAGATAAATCCCTAATGGATTTTCACCATTAGACAAACATAATAGTGTTAGATCTCGAAAGATAAATATTGTATATGCAACATCTAGCTGTTCATCAATTGATGACACCTTAGACTAGTATTTTACAATATGAAACAAGAAGATTGTATAAATAAGATTACTTTGACTCTCGCTAATCGGAGCATCGTTGGATTCTTATTTAAAACGAAATTATCCTAATTCCTCTTAGCTTATTCATTTCGAATTAGCTCAATGACATATTATTGGATGAATGGTCTATAAATCATATAAGGTCATTCTATATTTTCTCTTAAGAAATTAAATGCCGAATATGATTATATTCCCGAAATTCTATCTCGAAATAATATAAATCCTCAATCTTAGTAATCTCCTACTTGTATGGGTAAATCAACTTAGAGTTAAATTAGTAGTGGTGGTCCAAGAAAGAATTACTCATCATACAATTACACTTTCACAAGTGTTTAATAACAATTTTCTATTAATGGATTAAAACTGTATGAGTTGAGTATTCTGTGACCAGAATCCACTTGCACTATTCTAAGAACTCTTTGATGTAACTAAATCAAGTCATCAAGAGACACAACCAAATAAATCTATGGCTTTGTATCTTGTTCATAGTGGTTTTGACAAGATCAATCTCTGCAAAGAGTTAATATGCCTATATCCACTGAAAGTAAGTTCATCTCATTCGCAGATGGATGTACATTCAGGGGTGGATATTAGTTTTCGTTGTATTCTTAAAACGATCACTCTAGATTTTACCTTATGCAAAAGAAATTTGAAATGTTTGAAAATTTTCATGAATTTCTAGCAATGGTGAAAAACCATTAAGCTAAGTGGTTAAAGATCTTGCGAACTGATAGCGGTGGAGAAAAAGTTAGTAGATATGCAGTTCAAAGATCATTAATTTGATTTTTGAATTATATCCAAACTTACCTTCCCAGAAATTCGATTTGCATATTGATAATTAGTTACTAGTCGTTGCCTAAATCCTTCTATGGTAATATAATTTCAGAATGATGCAATGGTTGTATACTTAATGTAAATCATTACTAGATTCATGGATGACCTAATCGAAATCTTAAGAAAAGCTAGAACTGCTAACCCTAGTTTGCATGTTTGTTAGCTATTCTAAGTGATTAGGGGTGGACCATCCCATAGTCATTAGATAAGAAAGTGTTTGTTTAAACAAATACTACTTTTCTAAGAAAATGACTAAGTCTGAAAATAAAGTATAAAATAAAGGAGATAATTTTATTTCTTGATTCCAAAAGTGTTCTTTCATCTTATTTGACATATGATGATCACACTGCCTCTGTTGTCTTGACACAACCGAAGAGGTCAATACCATTTAGTTTTCTTAGACATAATTCACGGTACCTTATCGTAGTGGGAGAGTTTCTAGGAACTGACCTTCTTATGACTTGGAAGACACTAGTGATTAAAATCCATTGTGAGTTTAAACAAGTAATGGATTGTCAAGATAAGAAACTAAGAAGAAAAGCCAAGAGAACTATAGTTTGATCCATTCACATGGAGTAACCTAAAGTTTTCTATTATAAGGACATAAAAAGGAAATTTTCGTTAATAAGTCTATTCAATGGACTTAACAAAACTTCCTGTTCCTAGTGTTATAGGTTTGAGTTTATCTAAACCTATGGCTTGTGGTATACCTGGTAATTACTTACTCTAATGCAAGCAACTTACTTTAATAAGATGCTGAAGCATTTTCTTTCCAATGGCAATCTATAGAAGCTTCACAACTTCTAAGCATAGATTTTATTTATCTAAGGAAAAGTCTCAACTATTCCAGAAAAGATAAAGCCATGAAAGAATTTCTTAAATCAACAGTGAGAGGTCTCATATATGCTTTTGTATGCCTTAGACCAGACACCTGTTGTTGAGTGGGAGTAATGAGTAGGTATCAGATTAATCGAGGAGAGGAACATTGGAAGACAATCAAGTAAATCTTAAGATTAAGAAGAGGAACACCTTGATATACAAATCAAGTGTAATAGTAGTAAACTCCTCGTAATAGGATCTGACAGGTTGAATTAAACACAACCTCTTCTCCACCATTACTCTTCCTTAATCACAAAATCCTTGATAATGTGAAATTCCTCTCTATATGTCTACTCTCTTGGGATACTGGATTCTATACTTTTGGCAACTACTTCTTGGTTATTCAGGAAGTAACACTAGTAGTTAAGGCAAGTTGGAACGGTGCCACAAATGTATAAAACTTTCCTTAGACTGAATAAGTACCTTTCCTGCAACTTTAACATTCAGTCTCTTTCTGGTAGACTAAGAGACTTCAGATAGGTTTTTACACTTCTCCAAAATCACTATTCCACCCCCAGAGTAATCACCATTTTATCAGCAAAATTTCTAGCACAAAGGCAAGTCTTGAAATCTGATATGGTGTAGTCTAAGAGTTTTAAACACACCCTTATTGACTAACATGAAATGCACATTTTGTTTTATATTAGTGCAAGTGGGAGTTTGTTGGGTTTTGTGCCCTAAATAAAACTCATTTCAATATAATCAGATTTATTTATTAATAAAGATCAGAAATAACATTTTATGTTGCATGGTTCACATGATTTATTTCATGATTATATATATAATGTATGAATTCTATTTAAGTCCAGAACATATGAATTTGTTAATGATTATAGTGTTGTCAGCACAGTGGAATATAATCTTTATTATATGTTCGAAAGTTTATTCCCTGATTTGTCAGAACACTGGATTTAGACTGACATGGTATAATCATCGATAGGTATTCTTACACCTTGGAAAAGTGTTATGTCCTTTTCAGAACATTGGCAAAGTTTACCAATATCGGATGTATGGAGTATACATCGGAAGGGACCGATATTGAACTTTGATTAAATATATTAGAATTTACCGTAATATCTATTCAATTCAATATCACATGTTGATCCTAGATCAAATGATCTTAATCCTGATATGATTAGGTTCAATCTCAAGAGTGTTATTCGTGTTCTTTGATTTGTTAGTTAAGCCTACTTTTGGGCCAGGGTGATACGTACATTTTGGGAACACGATTGTGCAATTGAGTGGGAGCGCTAACATAAATATGGAATCTATAGCTTCTATTTGGCGAATAGAAAGTAAAGGATGATTTCCTTCGAGCTTAACCAAACGAAAATAAATGGTGGAGTACTCCTTTCACTTAGCTGAAATATCATTTATACAGGGTTAAGTGTTTTAAGGATAAAATACATTGTAGGGTGTTACGGTAATTTAATCCCTTTACAGTGTAAATCATCTATATAGAGGATCATTGATCACATTAGGATTATAACAATGGATAACTAATGACGTGTCTATATCGTGGAACATGTAGAGCGTTCTATATGACTGAGAGTGCAATTCCAAGTTCTAAGAGTGGATTTAATAAGGAATTAATAAGTTAGAGAATTTACTTGGTAAATTCGGTTCGACTTATTGGAAGCTCGGTTATATAGACCCATGGTCCCCATACTTGTTGAGACCATACTGCTTGTAAGACTCAGTTAATTGATTTTAATTAATCAATTATAATTCTAAAAGTTAGACTATGTCTACTTTATGAATTTTCACTAAGCAAGGGTAAAAAAGTAAATAGAGAGTTCAAAGGATATATTTATTAATTGAGAAACTTTGATTAGTTTTTATTAATAAATAAAATAAATGGCAATATATTATTTAATGATTAATTATAGTTATTAAATAATTAGATTTGACATTTATGTGGTTGAATGAGAAAATTGGCAATTTTGGAGAATGGGAAACTAGGAATGATAAAATAGGAAAGTTGCAAAAGTGAGAGGCTTGTTTCCATTTTTCTATGGCCGGCCACTTTGCTTCCATTTTATCATTTTATTTTTCATTTTTAAATGCCAAGTAATTCAACCTTAACCCTATGTGGTATTCTATAAATAGAAGGTAAAGGTTTCAGGTTTGACAGAGAACTGTATCTCATTCTTCTCAGAGTGAATACCTGAGCCACCACTTTCCTCTCTCTTTTCTTCTCTAAATTTTTGAAATCCCTTGAATGAATGAGTAGTGCCCACACACATCAAGTGGTACCTCAATCATAGTATGTAAGACTATGGAAAATCAACCATCAAAGAAGGAGAGAAAGAGATCAAGATTCAAATCTTGATAATGCTCTGCTACAGAAAGGAATCAAGGGCTAGAGATCTGAAGGGAAGGAGTCATAATATTCTGCTGCACCCACTGTAAGGTTTCTTAAACTCTTATGTGTTTATTTCATTGTTTTAGAATTCATATTAGGATTTTAATCAAACATACTTGTTAGTAAATCTAGATCCTGGTAAAATATTTCCAACAGTTTTTAGGTTTAATTTAAGTTTGTTTAAGTGTGGATTTGATTATTCTTTGGCTGCTAGGTCTTGATTTGAGTGAATTGAGTTCAAAAACTCAAATTTCACTCAACTATGGTGAATTTGTTATCTTGATGTATTACTGAGTTTTAAAGGCTTGAATATGTTATTTTTATATTGTTGGTATGTTCTGGAAAGTTTCATTAGGACTGGAGGAGATTTGGAAAAATTGGAGTTTTCCATTTCTGCAGCAAGAACCGGTTAACCAGTTCTACAGGGCACTGTGGAACCGGTCAACAGGTTGACCAACGGGGGAAAACCTAATTTTTTGTAATCAATTTCCTGTTTGGGGTGTTTCTCCAGAACCTAGATTAGGGTGTTTTATCGATGTTTAGGATGTTTCTAAACCCGTATTGATTATGGTTTTTCCGGTTTTGAGTTTTGGGCCTATTTTGGGATTTGGTTAAGTTGTCGTGGCATAGGATCCGAGATCAACAAGCATCATTCCATTCAAGTCAGCCCGCACAACTGACTATTGGATTAAGGTAAGAAAAGTCAATTGCATTGCTTAGCATGTCAAATAAGATACGATTATTATCGTTTGTGATCCGATTATAATTGAGGTAAAGATACGGTAATTATCGTTGTTTGGAATGAGTTATTACTCACTTTTGGAAGTCGTAAATAGGTTTCTTACTTGTCGGTTACTTAATTAAGTAATGATAGTGACATTGATGCTCGTTGGTATCGAGTGGTAAGAATGCTTTATAAAGCATCAAGGTCGGTTTGTCTTGTAAGACAACTAATTGATTATCTTTACTGCATTACACTTGAATGATTGTTTAGTCTATATGGTGCATTGTTTTAAGATCATGCTTTATGTGTTGATTATGTTTTATCTGCTTTTCTTGCTTGGTCTTTGTGACTCATGGGTGCTCTGTGGTGCAGGTAAGGGAAAAGGGAAATTGGACCAACCATGAGTCAGAGGTCTCCCAGTAATGTACATATCCACTGTCGTGTCTTAGCTTTCAGTGGACGAGATCCATCTTTTGTTCTCTTTTGAAAATGTGACAGCATTTTGTAAAAAATTGCTTTGTAGTAATTTGTAAAAGTTTATAATTAAGAGGATCCTCGAATATTGTTGGTATTTTGAATGAAAAGTTAGGTTATGTTTTAAATAGTTTTACTAAAAGTTTTAATTAAACCACACTTTTCTTAAATTATTAGTTTATTATTATAAACTAATTAATAAAGTACATACGTGGCGCCCTTACAGGTTAGGGCGTTACATCTTCTTCTCTTTTATTTTTGAAAATTCAGAGGCTATTTTCTCTTAGATTTCTTCATGAAATTTCACGCTCATTGGTGTTGAGAATATGCCAACTCATATTAAACCAATACTCAACATAGTAAGGAAGACTGTGATGAACAAGGAACACAATCGAAGGAAGAAAAGATCCAGGTTCAGATCTTGATGATACCCTGCAACAAAAAAGATCAAGGGTTAGAGATCTAAATGGAAGGAGTCATATTATTCTGCTGCCATCACTGTAAGGATTTCTTAATCCCTAATGTGTTTATTTATCGTTTTGGAAATTTCATATTTAGGGTGTTAGATTATAGAATTATAATCAGCATACATGTTAGTAAATCTAGATCTTGGTAAAATAATTTGCAACAGATTCTTCATGATGGTGTTGAAATGGGCTGAAGGATGTCCAACTAGTACCTAATCTCAAAAGAAATTTGATCTCTATTGATATGTTAGATGATTAAGGATTTCTTGTTAAAATTAAGAAAGGAATCATGAAACTTTGTAGAGGTTTGATGGTGGTGATGAGAAGAAGAAAATCAAATGGGATTTATCCTCTGGAAGGTATTACGGTGAAAAACAAGAAGGCATGTGTTTCAAACAAGCACGTTAATGAAACTGAAGAATGGCACAAGAGACTTGGCCATGTTAGTGAAAGAGGGTTGCATGAACTGAATAAGTAGGGATTACTTGGAAAAGTAAAGCTTGAGCAGTTAGAATTCTGTGAGTACTGGTTCTTGGTAAAGCTTGTAGAGTCAAGTTTGGAACTGGAAAAAGGGATACCAAGGGAGCCCTGGTTTACGTTCACAGTGACTTATGGGAATCCTCGAAGGCACTATCACATTTCGGGAGCAGGTATTTTCTTTCAATAGATGATTACTCAAGAAAGTTATGGGTATTTATTTTGAAGAATAGGATGGAAGTTCTTGAGAAATTTAAGCACTAGAAGATAATGATTGAGAACTAAACTTGAAGGAAAGTGAAACAACTAAGAACTGATAATGGTCTGGAGTACTGTTCAGATGAGTTTGATGTGTTCTGTAAGAAAGAAGGAATAACAAGGCACAAACCGTGAGGAAGACTCCTCATCAAAATGGACTCTCAGAGAGGTTCAACAG
The DNA here is from genome assembly GCF_029168945.1 of Cannabis sativa. NCBI lineage: Eukaryota > Viridiplantae > Streptophyta > Magnoliopsida > Rosales > Cannabaceae > Cannabis > Cannabis sativa. Next base: position 39,888,599 of record NC_083610.1, on the reverse strand, counting down.
GACCATCCTGGAAAAAGTTAGGTGCATGCTATTGAGTGCTGGATTGCCCAAAGTGTTCTGGGCAGAGCTGTGTCCACTACAACTTATTTGATAAACAAATGTCCATCAACAACACTGGATTTCAAGACACTGGATGAGGTGTGGTGAGGGAAGCCAACGAGTTATGAACACTTGAAGGTATTCAAATGTATCAGTTATGCACACATCAGGCAAGACAAACTTGAGGCAAGGGCCTTAAAGTGTATTTTCTTGGGGTATCCAGAAGGAGTCAAAGGATATAGACTGGGTGTCTTGATCCCGGAATGAAAAAATGTATAATTAGTAGGGATGTGACTTTTAATGAATCTGTTATGGGATTTATTGACAAACCTGCTAGAAGTCAAGCCAATACTGACCGAGATGAAATTAAAGCTCCAGGAACTGAGCATGAGGTGGAGCCTCCTAGAAAGATGGAGACTGAAGCACCTATAGATCACAAAAGTGATGACTCGAAAGATGATTCCAAAAGTCATAATCTGAAAAGTTATAAACTGGCTAGAGACAGAACACAAAGAGAAGTAAAGGCTCCAAATAGGTACGAACATGCTGATTTAATTGCTTTCACATTTCATGTTGCTAATCAGATTGTACATGAAGAGCCTACTAGCTATGCACAAGAAATGAAAAGCAAAGATCAAAAGAAATGGAATGGAGCTATGTCAGAAGAGATGCACTCCTTGAAGAAGAACCAGACTTGGGATGTAATACCAATGCTGGAAGATGGTAAATTCATCGAATGCAAATGGCTGTACAAATGGAAAGAAGGCATTCCAGGTGTGCAAGAGTTACGATGTAAAACAAGGTTGGTTACGAATGGATTCTCTCAAACTGAAGGAGTCGATTATGATGAGGTATTTTCTCTGATTGTTAAGCACAAATCGATTAGAATTCTGTTGGCACTTGTTGCATGTCAAGACCTCGAACTAGAACAATTAGATGTTAAGACTTCCTTCTTGTATGTACATCTTTATGAAAGAATTCTAATGAAACAGCCTGAAGGATTTGAAGAGGCTGGAAAGGAACACTGGGTGTGCTTGTTGCGGAAGTCTCTGATGGTTTAAAACAATCTTCGAGACAGTGGAACAGGAGATTTGATGATCATGTGACCAAAATATTGGTCTGAAGAGAAGTAAGTTTGATCCTTGTATATATTTCTGAGAGAGAAATAGAGATACTTTGTATCTGTTGCTGTACGTAGATGAGATTCTGATCGCCAGCAAGAGTGTACAAGAGATCAAGCACTTGAAGCTCCAGCTAAAGACGGAGCTTAAAATAAAGGATTTAGGTCCACCTAGTAAGATCTTAGGCATGCATATAAGAAGGGAAAGACGAAAAAGACTACTGTAATTGAATCAGACGAGCTACATCAAAAAAGTTCTAGATACCTTCAAAATGATAACTTTAAGGGAGTAAATACTCCACTTGCACAACACTTCAAACTGAGTGCTACTCAGATGCCAAAAGATGAAACTAAAAAGTTAGAAATGTCGAGAGTTCTATATGCTAGTGCAGTTGGCTCACTGATGTATGTCATGGTCTGTACGAGACCAAACATAGTATATGTACTGAGCATGGTGAGTAGATTCATAGGAAATCCTAGAAAGGAGCATTAGGAAGCCTTGCAATAGATTCTAAGTTATTTGAAGGGAACTGCTAAGAAGGGATTGATATTTTGCATGAATAACCGGTCAGAAGACTTAGATGTTATCAATGGTTATGTGGACTATGATTATGCAGAGTGTATTGATACCCAGAAGTCTTTGACCGGATATGTGTTTACTATGTTTGGAACAACTATTAGTTAGAAAGTGAACCTTCAAAAGGTTGTGGCGCTAACGACAACTAAAGCTGAATATATGGCTTTGACGGAAGCGATCAAGGAAGCCCTATGGTTAACTGGGTTGATGGAGGAGCTGAAGCTCGATCAAAAAGTTATTACTGTTTATTGTGACACTCAAAGTGCAATTCAATTAACCAAGAATTGTGTGCACCATGAACGTATTAAGCACATTGATATCAAGCTTCATTTCATACGAGAGGTTGTGGAGAAAGAAGTTGTGAAGATTGCCAATGTTCCAACTGAAGACAAGCCTTCTGATATGATAACCAAGGTAGTGCCAAGTAATAAGTTTGAGCATTGCCTGAAGTTGATTGGAGTCAGCTGAGCCTGGAGAGGCTGAGGGGACGACAACATTTAAATAATAATTTATCAAGCGACTTCAACTTGAAACCAAGGTGGAGATTTGTTGGTTATGGTTAAAATTTTTTTCATCCGGGATTGGAAGCTGTAAATCTAGAGAGCAGATACCAGAAGCTTAGTATGTATCCGAAAAGCCCTATGTGGAATGTCTTGTAGAATCTAGAAAGTACTTTCAGATAAGCTTGTTCTGTGTATGGAATATCTCTCTCTCGGATATATTGTTATTAATATCCAAAGGTACACTCCCGGACAACTTATTGTTAGTCTTGAAGGTCCATCCAAGTAGGAAGCCATGTACGTATCCGGAAGGCTTGTGTGTTTGCAATACTCTTCCAGATTGTCCGTGTTGAAAGCGCATTTTTTAAGATGACATGGATTAATGTTGTTGGTGATAAGTTGGATCATTTAAGGCAGTGTAAATGTGCCACAATGATTTAGGAGATATTTTTTGCAAGAATGTAAATCTATAAATAGCTGTAAATCTTTGTAATTTGGGTGTGAATCAGACCATATTTGCTTGAGTGAAAATCGTGATAGTGTAAGGTAGAGTCTAAACTAGAGAGATAAACTTCTTCTTGTAATCTCTAGGAAGTTTGTGAAGATTCTTGTAATCTTGTAAACACTAATATCAATAAAGATATGGTTGTTGCTGTTCCAATTGATATGTAGAGCATTGCGCATGGCTCGAACTCGTTAAATCTAGTGTTGCTCTTTTTTGTTTTATTGCTTAATTCATTATATTGAATTCTCGAGATCTCTTGGTATATTATTTTTTGATTGTGTTGCGTGTTTGCTGGTTTAGTAAACTAAATCGTAAGTTATTAATTGTTTCCGTTTCACTCAATAGTATTCTTCTGGCGTCTACTCAAAGCACACTAATAGAATCACCTAGAGTTCTTATCTCTCAGCTTAAGCCAATATTATTGGACCACCTCTTAGTCTAATTTTTTATCGCTCAGCTCAACAGTATTTTGGTAGATGTTGTAAAAAATTGTATACGCAAGTGCACGCAATCGTTAACAAGTAATAAAGTGATAAATCGAGTATCGTCTCCACAGGGATTAAAAATTGAAATTAATTTATAAAACTGATTACTCACAAATTAGTTTTAATAAAAATAAAATAAAGTGTTGAGAATATGTTAAAGTTAACAAACGCAAACTATGAGAAAAATAAGCTAGAACTATTAAATTGGCCTAAAAATGCAAAGTTGATATAATGGTGCAAATGAATATTGTTGTAAATTGATGATGTCAACTAGGAATTTAAAATATCATAATCCTTTTTCTAAAGTATTTATGGTTTGAATTCTCTAATTAATTAGCATATTCCTATGCCCAATTAATTTTAAGAATACCAATTTAAGCACAATTCCTTCAAGTCATACATGGTAAATAACATATTCTTATGCCATTTACAAACCACATTTTTCCAAAGTGATATTCATGCATCATTCAAGCAATTCCACTAACCCTATTTTTTCCAAAATCAAGATTAGCTAGTACTTACTAATGGTGATCAAGCAAAAGTAAGCAATTGCACAATAAACACACTTGAATGAACAAAATCAATTCACTAAAACATAGCAATAAAATATCAAATCACAATTCAAGTCAATAAAATAATTTTAGCAAAAGAAAAATTAACTCATAATAGACTGTGCAAAAATTACAATATTCCAAATAAGAGAGGGATGAAAAGAAAAACTCATATTGGAGTTGTCACAATACTTCAAGCTTTCTTTGCCAAAATCCTCTTCTTCTTCCTCTTAATTTTTGCAAATCTCCAAAATAAAAATGCTAGATTAAAAGCCTAAATAAAATTCTCTTTTTTACTTTTTTTCTTTTTTTTTTTCTTTTTCTTCTTCTTCATTCTCTTCTTTTCTTACTGTAGGTGTTCCTTGGATTGGAGTAGCACCACTGCCGCCCCTTTTTTCTTCTTTTTGTTTCACGCCTCCTCTGCTTCTTTCCTTCTGTTCATCTCATATATGCATATATCAACTAGCCCTCTCTTTCACCAATCAGGTCTCCTTCTCTTGGGTGATGATTGTTAAGGCCCAACTATAAAAGAAACAAAATGATCAGCCCATCCTTTTTTTCATTTGTCTTTTCTTTTCTTTGTAACACTTTGATGAATTGATGAATTAAAAGCCTAATATGTTAATTATTAGCCCACTATAAATAATTATCAATCAATTTAGGCTTTAGTGGTTCCAACAACACTTTGATGAAATATTAGTTCTATAATTTTGACCCATGTGATAATTCCAAAATGTGTATTTAAACATTCTACAAAAATACACAACATTGAGATTAACACTTATAAAATGGAAAACTAAAGTAATTTGATAAAATATTACAAAATTAATCAAAAAAATATTAAAATTAAGATTTATGGAAAACTAAATAAAACTAAGTAAAAATTATTTTAATAAGCTAAAAAATACTTGAGAACAAAACTAATTTAATGGACAAAAAGAGCCAAATAACTCTATAATCATAGAGTTATCAGTAGACCCCTATCTGTTTTGGTATGCAGGAGAGTTTTTTAGTCTACTTTTTAATCATGATCGTGTACGATGTAGTTATTTAAAATTATCAATTTTTTAAAAATTCTAAATAATTTGTAATACTAAAAACAAAGTTTAAATATTTTGCTACACACATAATTTTTTTTATACACGAAATAAATAATTGTTTGATTTTTAACACGATAAGTTATTTATTTTTTTTTAAAATTTATATATAATTTTAAATAGTTACAAGTACATAATTATGAAAAAAAAAATAAAGTAAAATTGTTCAGTTAGCAAAATAGATAAAAGATCTATCCAAACATTATAGAGGTGTATTATCTTTTTGTGGACAAATTAAATGCTTCTTTCTCAACTAGGCCAAACATTTACTAATTTCATTCATAACACAAATAATGAAAATAATAATAACAATAAAGAAGAGAGTCGGTTTTTTTTTCGTATAAGTGGAAGAGTTTTCTTATGAGATTGCGTTGTCAAGTGTCGATACTAATTCAAACCCACCAAAAGTAAAGTACATTTCTCACACTTGTCAGGTATCATAATTCTCTTCTCTTTTGTCTACCATTAAAAGAAAAAAAACCCACAGAAATAGTCAATTTCTTTTTCCCAAGAAAAAAAACCACTGCCCATCCCTGGTTTTTCTACGCCCACAACATACATCTAATCTTTCCCCAATATTAGTTCCAAGTTCCAACCTCCATCTGACCCTTTTATTTTCAAAATTACTTCACTACCCTTAACTCTAAACCAATTATTATTATTAATTCTTTTACTATGGGCAATGGCAGTTTGAGTAATTAAAGCATAAACCAAGGTTGAATCTAAAATCATTCTCCTTATAAAAATAACAAAGCCACTGCTCACTGATTGTGCTGACTAAACTAAAAACACCATTAAAAAGCTTCCATTCCTTCTTCTTCCCCTAGCCATGCACGCAGGAGCCTCCTCTTCTTACCTTAGAAATCTTCAATGGGCCCAACCCAACGGCCCAATAAGCCCAAAAACACTCCCACTGAACCCCTACGTCAGTTTCCGAGTCTCCGCCGTGGCAGCCCCACCGCCGCAGCTAAAGTTTCAGAGAACGCATTCGATGCCGCCAGAGAAAGTTGAAATCTTTAAGTCGTTAGAAGGTTGGGCCTCCAAATCTGTTCTGCCATTGTTGAAGCCCGTGGACCAATGCTGGCAGCCTCAAGATTTTTTACCCGACCCGGCTAAGACTAGAGAAGAGTTCTTTGATCAGGTCCGTCAATTGCGTGATCGGACGGTCGAGCTTCCAGATGAGTTTTTCGTTGTGTTAGTTGGGGATATGATCACGGAGGACGCATTGCCTACGTACCAGACCATGATAAATACCCTGGACGGCGTTAAGGACGAGACCGGAGCTAGCTCAAGCCCATGGGCCCAATGGACTCGGGCCTGGACCGCCGAAGAGAATCGCCACGGTGATTTGCTTCGAACTTATCTGTATTTAACGGGTCGGGTCGATATGACCATGATCGAAAGAACCGTCCAGTACCTGATTGGAGCTGGCATGGTGAGAAGAGTTTGGTGTTTTCGTGTCGTTGTTCTTGTTTGTTGTCGTTTCAGTGTTTGATTGTCGTTTTTTGTTTTTATTACAGGATCCGGGAACAGAGAACAGTCCGTACTTGGGATTTGTGTACACGTCATTCCAAGAACGTGCCACGTTTGTGTCACATGGCAACACAGCACGCATGGCAAAGGAGAGCGGGGATCCAGTGTTGGCGCGTATATGCGGGACCATTGCATCCGACGAGAAACGCCACGAGAATGCCTATTCCAAGATCGTTGAGAAGCTTCTAGAAGTGGACCCCAACAATGCCATGCTGGCAATCGCTGATATGATGAGGAAGAAAATAACAATGCCGGCTCACCTTATGTACGATGGACGGGACCCTATGATATTTGAGCACTTCTCGGCTGTGGCTCAGCGGCTCGGTGTGTATACGGCTGATGATTACGCTGATATCTTGGAATTCTTGATCGGGCGGTGGAGGTTGGAGAAGATGGTGGGGTTGTCGGCTGAGGCTCAGCGAGCTCAGAACTATGTTTGTGGGTTGGCGCCCAGGATTAGGAAGCTGCAGGAGCGAGCCGATGATCGGGCGCGTAAGATGGAGCCACAAAGTGTCAAGTTTAGCTGGATATTTAGTAAGGAAGTCCTCTTGTAAAAAAAATGGAAAAATGAGAAAAAAAGAAAGTTTTGTTTTTGTTTTTGGCCCACCAAAAAAAAGTTTATAAATACTATTTAAATCTGAACTTCTTTTTTTTTTTTTTTGAATAGTTTGAGTTTTGGTTAATTTTTTTTTTTTTTGATCAACTACTAGTTTTGGTTAATTAATAATAGAAATTTATGTAAAAGTAGTGCTAAAAATAGAGTTGTTTTTTTCCTCATAGGAGTGTGAAGTACCTTTGTCAATTTTCCATTGTGCTCCTTTATTTTATTTATTAGGAAACAAGTCGTGCTCTGTGTGCTTCTAATCAATTCAACATATTTAAAGACAAGATGAGATTGAAAGATATTTACAGTCCAAGGGGAGTATTAAACTTGATTAGTGAATTGATTAGTTAATTAGGTTGTTAATTGTCGGTTAATTAGTTGGTTAGTGTGTTTGTTTCTCTAATAATCTCAGCTGGTATATAAGTTGTTGAACACTTTGTATCGTTTTAGTTTTGATAAATAAAGTTCTGTTGATTCAATTCTCTCTTTCTTCCTTCCTCTGTTTCAAAGCTCATTTGAGCTAATAACTTATGTAAAAAAAATTATTAATCGTAAAAATATTTAAAATTTCATACATTAAAAAATTAAGAAAGATAATTATGATCAAATATACTATCAAGACCAAAATTAAGGCTGCGGAGTGATAATCTTAGAAAGAAATAGTTTAATCTCATTTGGAACATGCAAAGTAATCCAAAGCATCATTTCATTACTTGGTTAGCCTGGAAGAGGCTTCAAACTTTGAAAGGCTGCTTAATTTTAGTTACATCCACACAGCTAATTGTTTGTCTTGTAAGTTTGAAAAGGAAACTCATCAGCACCTATTCTTCAACTGTAGGAGCAACAAACAGGTTCATTCTTAAATGTGTAACTGGGCTAGTATGAATATCAATCGAAATGAGCTTGAGCACAGTCTAAATTGGGTGAAAAAGTGTAGGCGGTCCAAGCTTAAAAGATACATTTATACTGCTCTGATAAATACCTTGGTGTACTATATTTGGAATGCCCAAAATAATACACTTAGCAATGATAATGTATATGTCACGAGATAAAATTCACAGGGGCACTTTAGTCATTGTTTCTCCACCTCCAATTATGTTGGAATGTAGCAATCCCTAGAATGATTTTCTCACCAGCTGTCAAATCTTTTTTTCATTAGAATAGAATCTCTTTTATTCCCTTTTGATTGTATTTCATTGACCACGTGTCAATCATTGGTTGTGTAATATCATTGTACCCTGTACTGGTTTGCTGCTATATATAAAAATTATTCTCATCAGCTACAATTGAGTTGATTTCATTTAATACCCTGTTCATTAATAAAATTTACTTGGTATCATAGCAAATTTAGGCTTGCGCCATGTCTACACCCCAAGATCAAACTTCCCAAACACAGCCTCAAACTACAACTCATGGACGAAATCAATCAGCTCCAAAAACTACAGTGGTTACTACACCACCAGCACCTTTCTCTGCTCCGATTGCAAATCCTTTTAGCAATACGTAGAGCCAGCCATTCTCCTTGAAACTCGACTGCAACAAATTCCCATTATGGAAGACAATGGTTGCCACTATTATTCGTGGTCATCGACTGGAAGGGTATTTCAACGGTACTCGCGCGCCACCTCCAGAGTTCAGACCAGTTGCTCCTGCAACAAATGGAGACACAGATGATGTTGGGTTTTATGCCCTAAATAAAACTCCATTTTAATGTAATCCATTTTATTCAACATCAATAAAGAAACAGAAGTATTTTTCATTCATTTGTATATGTTTTGGTTCATCTTATCAATTGCTTGTCTATTTAATTTATAAATTCATCTGAAACCCTTTTCACATACTTGATCCTATTTATTGTGTTGTCAACACATTGGAAAGTAAACATGGCTATGTGAATAAAGTTTCCTAGATTTATCAGACATAGGGTTTTACTGATATGATAATCTACAACAGAGTTTACTTGCATTTGGAGAAATGCTATGTTCTTTCCAGAGCATTAGTTAAAGTAAAGCTCAGGTTGAGTGCATGGAGTATGCATCAGAAGCGACCGATATTGAACTTTGACTTAGATTTATTAAACTTACCGTAATATCTATTCAAGTCAATATCGCCTAGTTGATCCTAGATCAAATGATCTTAATCCTGTTATGATTAGGCTCAATCTCAAGAGGTTATTCGTGTTCTTTGATTTGTTAGTTAAGCCTACTTTTGGGTCAGGGTGATACGTACATTTTGGGAACACGGTAATGCAATTGAGTGGGAGCGCTAACATAAACATGGAATCTTGGGAATAGTAAGTAAAGGATGATCTCCTTCGAGCTTGACCAAACTAAAATAAATGGTGGAGTACTCATTTCACATTAGCTGAAATATCATTTATACGGGGTTAAGTGTTTTAAGGATAAAATACATTGTAGGGTGTAACGGTAACCTAATCCTTTTACAGTGTAGATCATTCATATAGAGGATTATTGATCAAATTAGGATTATAACAATGGATAACTAATGATGTGTCTATATGGTGGAACATATAGAGCATTCTATATACTGAGAGTGGAATTCTAAGTTCTATGCGTGGATTCAACGAAGAATTAATAAGTCAGTGAATTTAGGTTATAAATTCTTGATCTGCTTATTGGAAGCTCGGTTATATAGACCCATGGTCCCCCCACTAGTTGAGATAATATTGATTGTAAGACTCATATAATTGGTTTTGATTAATCAATTATAATTCTCAAATTAGACTATGTCTATTTGTGAATTTTTCACTATAAGTAAGGGTGAAATTGTAAAGAAAGAGTTTTAGGGGCATATTTGTTAATTATGATACTTTGTATGGTTCAATTAATAAATATGATAAATGACAATATTATTTAATAATTATTTATAGTTATTAAATAGTTAGAATTGGCATTTAAATTGTTGAATTTGAAAATTGACGTTTTTGAGAAAATGAGATGCAGAAATGATAAAACTGCAAAATTGCAAAAAGTGAGGCCCAAATCCATATTGCGTAGGCCGGCCACTTTTATAGGGTTTATCATCTGATATTTTCATTATTTTAATGCCAAATAATTCAAACCTAACCCTAGTGGAATGCTATAAATAGATAGTGAAGGCTTCAGGAAAATTACACTTTTACTTCTGATTTCCTTCAGAGAAAAACCTGAGCCTTCTCTCTCTATACCTAGCCGCCACCATCTTCTCTTTCTTCTTCCTTGAAATTTCGAACCACTTAGTGATTAGAGTAGTGCCCACACACAGCAAGTGATACCTCAATCATAGTGAGGAAGATCGTGAAGAAAGACATTCAACAAGAAGGAGTTTCAGCACTAAAGAAGGAGAGAAAGAGATCCAGGTTCAGATCTTGATAATACTCTGCGACAGAAAGGATACAAGGATTAGAGATCTGAACGGAATGAGTCATATTATTCCGCTGCACCCAATGTAAGGTTTCTAATACTTTATATGTGTTTATTTCATAATCGTTTTAGAAAGTTCATATTTAGGGTGTTAATCAACATACTTGTGAGTAGATCTAAGATCCTGATAAAATAATTTCCAACAACTGGCCTCAGAGCCATGGTAATTGATTTCCTTGCAAGAAATTTGGACTTAAAACGATTTGTTTGATGTTTTGGATGGTATCATGTTGTTTTGAGTGTTGTTTGATGATTGATAGATGTTTGTGAATTTTCGTGAAAAATAATTGAATATCTGTTTCTGGAATTATTTTTATTGGATAGTATAGAAAAAATTAAGCAATTCACTTTTTTATAGAACTCAATTTCGATTTAATTTGAATTAGTTATGATTTTTTGAAGTTTCGAAAAATGTGAGGGTGGTGCAACTAGCCACGCGCGCGCATGAGGGGCATCCCTCGGACAGCACGCGCACAGACAAGATTTTGTCTGAAACTGAGGCTTGCGCGCGCGGAATAGGCTGCATGCAGCCTCCTGCGCCGGCGTTTCTCGGTCAAGCACCCTGATGCGGGCGCGGGGACAGTATGCAATGCATACTGTCCGTACAGCTCGCAATTTTTTTGTTTTTGTTCGTTTTTTCATGCTATTCACTACTACAAAAAGGGGTATTTTTGTCGTTTTATAAGTGACATATAAAGATTTTGCGTCAGTCTACAGAACCGACGTGTAATCCGTAGACGTAAATAGTATTTTATTTGCGTCGTTTTTAAAAAGACGCAAAATACAATTTTCGTCATTTGAAAACCGACGCTAAAAAATTACTTTTCTATTTTATTTTGAGCGTCGGTTAAAAAGTGACGCTAAATGTGTCATGGCATTTTAAAACTGTCACAAAAAACTTATTCCGTCGGTTTAAAAATGTCATATCTATTACGAAAAAACTTTTTTTTTACCTATTGCGTCACTTATAAAATGAAGCACAAATATAAGTAAGGGAAAATTGCAAACTTTTCATGCAATTTTCCCCACCTGCATTATCAAATTTTAGAATAACTCTATATAATAGTAAATACATAATACAAAAAAAATTAAAATAACATTTTTAAAACTTATATTAAATTAGTAATCGATTCTATTAACTAATCACACAATACCAAAATTGTTAATAAAATCGATTCTAAAACTTAAATTCCATGTATATCGTAAACTAAATATAAACTAATAATATATGCAAAAGATAACAATAATCATAAAACTTGTTACTCATGTATTATATCAAAAGTGTAGTAACCTTAAGTACTTAATCTATAATCAATGGCTTCACAAATTCGGCCAACTCATCCCGTACGGCATTGATCTCCTCGTTACTATAGGGAGCGTCTAACTTGAACTATAAAATAAAAGATCAAAAAACATTAATCAACATATTAAAAGTATATATAATTAAAATACAAACTAAATAGAGAAGAGTAGTTATTCATGTTTACATGATTTTTCAAAAAACTTGCAGGATTAACAACCGTCATGAAACTCTGAATAATCTTCATAACATAATAACCACATTGTATTCCATCCGGCAGTTGTCGACACGTGTATTGGTTGATTTTTACTGGACCCTTGTTTCGTATATTTTTTTCGATCCTGTACATGTCCACAGCACTAAACAAAAAAGAAATTAATTAATGAATTGATTTGTAACATAATCTAAATTTAAAAAATTATAACTTACTTTTGGATACATTTCATAATATCAGTTCGGATAAAGTCATTCGTCGAGTCAAGATATGCAACACTTTGAGTATTGGCATGAATCATAATTGTCAACCAGTGATCACTACAGAACAAAACATGTTAATTCAGTCAACTCACTAATCGATCCATTAGTTTGTTACATTTATTAATATAAAAACATACTTACCCTGAATTCCACGGACATATCAACCATTGTTCAGGTTGCATACCCATCATTCGCCGACATAGATTCTCCGAACGTTGTTTCGAGCTTACCGGGCCTTCGCCTGATACCGGCTGTGATTATTAAATGCATATGTATTCCTCAACCCACCAAGATTAAGTGTGTGTTCTTGCAAATAACTAAATTAAAACAGATTATTAATAAACAGTTGTATATATAATTTTTAACTTAGATATTAACTTAGTTATTAACTATTATTGATGAAAATTTTTCTTAATTATCTAACTTCTATCCTTGGAGAGAAAAATCCCAATTTTTGTTATCATAAAAAAAGGAAAAAGAGAAAGAAAGAAAAAAAGAAAGAAAACATTAATTTCATAATCCACCCCAAATATATGAATAAATATACTGTGGTGTGTACACTCTATACCTTAAATTGGAATAAAATATACTGCTTCTAATTCATTTGTTGTATTCTACTATGTATATACCAAAAAAATGACAAACAGAATTTTTTTTTGATGAAATATTTCATTATTGAGCTTCATATAATATAATAATAATAACACTTTTTTTTGATAATAACCACAATAATAATTAAAAAAAAATGACTATCTACTTTTGAGTAATATTGTTATTTGTTGAACAAGTTGTCAATTAGAGGGAAAACATTATAGTGTTAAATGAGCAATGCTATTAGTAGAATTTACCAATGAAATTTAACCACATTAACATGTGACATTTTTTCTCCAACAAAAGCAGTCATTAATTCTTTACTTGTCTTTTGCTTTGAGGGCTTTATGCAAGAACCTGAATTTCAAACAAAAGAAGGAAAACAAACACACCAAACAAGTGAAAATATTATTTCTGCTCTAAATTACAGGAGCATTTAATCACTTGTTCTAATTTCGTTAAAGTTCATCAAAATATAAACTTGCATAACTGACAAGCAGGCCACACTTCAAACAATGTCAAAAACCAAGAATTTACTTTGATACCAATTACATGGACTTAGTTTTTTGTTATGAAAATTAACCATCTTTATTCATCAAAACTAATAAAACCAAATACATGATTGAGTTTCATCTGGTGTTAACTTTATCACTCTATTACATTATCCATTCTGTTAGTAAAGAAAAAAAAAGCCAAGAAGTTGAGAAACTGAGTAGTGAGTAGAAGCAAACTTTGAGTAATTTAAAGCTTTCAAACATAGGATTATGATGACATAACTAATCTTATTCATAATTTAAATTAAACACATCGTCTAATTAACCACAAAGCCTAAGACTGATGTGCAAAACACTCTCTCCAATTCCAGTAAAACCAAGTAATCTATCTCCGATTCGGGCAACTTTTCGACTCCATGCCAATGCCTGAACAATTCAACACCATTACAAAATTTTCCAAGGAAATTTCAATGTAGCTAGCTAGTTTAACTTTTATCTAATCTCAAGATGTAACTTCTTGAATTTGAAGGTTCTTTCTCAATATATGTATTCATTTCAAGGTTTCAATGAATTCAAATGGCTTTTCTATCTTTCCTATAGTCAATGAATCCCCATAAAAATAAGCCAAATGGGTTTTTGTTTTCATGTCCTAACATGTCATCATGCAATTTTTTCAAATTTAGGGATTTTCAATTTCATCAATTATGATTAACACTAATCACCTATCAAAATAACATAAAAATCCAAAACAACCCAATTCAACAGTCATATCAATAATGAAATGGAAAAAAGATAAAACAAGGTAAAATCCCTAAAACAATCATATTAGCTAAATAATATTAATCAAACAAAAGCAAACATTTTTCCCAAATTCAATCACAGATTAGACAAAACTAAATGAAACCCAATTCAAGAAATCACATAAAAATCCAAAGCAACCCAATTCAGCAATCATATCAATAATGAAATAGAAATATAAAACTAAAATAATCAAACAAAACCTAATTCAGCAAATCACATAATCATCAAAAAAAAAAAAAAAAAAAACCAAAACACAGTGAAACTGAGAGATAAAGGAAGAGACTTTACTGTACAAAAGCTTGTCAATCAGAATGAGAATGGTAATAAAAGTCATCATAATCAACGGTGGTGGAAGAATCATCAAAATCACCATCAGAAGAGTAAGAATAAGAGTAGAATGAATCCGGTGGAGGAAGACAAAGAAAAGTCCATAGACAAAGAGCAAAACGACCCAATTGCTGCAAAGGGAAACAGAAGACGAGATCCAATAGCTGACGGCTACTGAGTTAGCACATATGCGTATTTTTTGAGAAAAAGTTAAAAGCATATTATAATTAGAATAAATAATTTTTTGTAAAATAAATCACTAAACACATACAACAAAATAAACATGGCTCTGCCATTGATTTCATAGACAACTATTTTTAATTTAAATATATTATATAAATATATATATGTGTATATAAAAGAAATAACCCCAGACTCTGCCATTGATTTCAATACCCCTCGGAAACATTCAAAATTGTCATAAAATTCCTCACAGTATATACAAATCATATTCTAAATCTTAATAAAACCTAGTTTGAAAACCCTAATTTCAAATTAAAGGGAGAATCAGATAATCAAAACTAGCAATGTAAATCTTTCAATCTAAATGTATAACATTCAAATCTGAAACCCCCAAATCAGAAGCTACCAATGGTATAAAATGATAAATTATTTTTTGATGATAAAAATGAGAGACTGAGAGAGAGAGATAGATTATAGTTGAAAAAAAAAAGAAAAAAAGAACGACAGAGAGATGGAACGAGAGAGACTTACGGAGGTGGGAGAGGAGACCTACGACGGTGAGCTTCGAATCGCATCGGCCCCGTTCGAAAATGTGTGTCTCTATGGCCGGCTCATAATCTCGCCCGTAGCTTCAGACATTCAATCGAAAGAGAGAAAGAGAGGGGAAAGAGAGAGACCTTCAGACTGAAATCGCAAGAGAGAAAGAGAGGGAAAGAGAGCTGTTCAGAGAAAGAGAGGGAAAAGTGAAAAATGATATAGTGTATTCGACTGTTTGTAAGTGAACAATATGAGAATCTGCGTCGTTTTCTCACACTCACAATCGTTTTTAGCGTCATTTTTAAAACGCCACACAAAGCTTAAGTGAGGCTTTTAAAATGACGCTAATAATGAATGAATTTTTTAAATTTCTTTGACTTTTACCGTCGGTTGGGTAATTAGTGACAAAGATAGAACCGACGCTATTTGTTTATTTTTTGTGACATTTTAAAAGTGACGAATATATCGAATATAGTACTATTCACGTCGGTCAACGCGATGAACAGTCGCGTTGACCGACGTGAATAGTGAATTTTGTGGTAGTGATTTCATGGAATTAACTTCCGATTTTTTGTGTAGTTTTGTATTTTGATTTTTACTTTTCAATTTTCAAATCTAATATCAGAAATAAATTAATTTGAATTTTTTAAATTTAATTTTAGATATTAGTTTAATTTGAATTTGAAAACAAGTAAATATCTATCTTTTTGCTTGATTTTATATCTTATTTTTAAATTTGATTATTTTATCTTATCTTTTAAATTTAAAGGTCAGATATTAAATATTTTTTAAATTATTATTTTTTTTTAAATATTTGACCTTATTTAAATTTAAAATAAGATAACTATAATCATGATATTTTAAATAGAATAAGATATTTTGCTAACTTTTAAATTTTGTTATTTTATTTATTTAAATTAAATCATAAAATTTGAAAAAGATATTTATTTATCTTTTTTTTATTTTTATTGAATATTTCATTTATAAAATAACATTAAATTTTTTAAAAGTAGTTAGCAAATTTTGAAATGATATTTAGGTTAGTTGAAACCTAATTTTTCAAAATTGTAGGTTTAATTTTAAATATTATTTTATTAATTATTTTATTAATTTCGAAAATATTTTTTAAAATTCGAAAATAATTTTTTTTTATTTAATTATTTTTTCGAAATTTAATTATTTAAAATTAAATAAATCCTACATCCAACTATCCAGCTAATCTTGTTGCAGGAGTATGCGTTTTAGCTTGTTTGTAAGTTTTATAAAACCTATTATTGCTTGATTGCAAATAGTCATGGTTAACTTGTTGACAAATCCAATGATCTGATTTTAACCCATGGTTCAATTGGTCAAGTAAATAATTTGTAACAGGTAAATTTTACAATCTTCTTTCATCTGTGTATGACCTAGCAACATGATAGGATCCATCCAAATGTGTGCCTGTGTGAGCCTATATGTTTAATTTTGCTATAGATGCATATAGGTTATTGTTGCTAAATAAAATATCATAGTTTTTGATAGATTTTATTTAGGCCCATTTAGTTTTTGGGCCTATTCAATTAATAACAGTTGTTCATTTTAAGGTTAAATTCCTCTCCTTTGGGCCTTGTGTGAGAGTTGGGAGCCATAGTAGTGGGTACGACATACTGAACCCAGCCCCCCCTCACATGAACCACCCCAATTGTGAAGGTCCATTTGCCTAATAAAATTGATTAGCAACATAATTAATTTTATTTATTTTGAAATTAATTTAAGAAAACCATAGTTTAAAGAATTTTATTCTAAGCTAAACTATATGTATTTTCTTGTATTTAATTAAATATAGAATTATAACCAACTAGATTCTTTCTGAAGCTTAATTTGAATTTTTCATTAAATATTCCTATTTAAGTTGAAAATTAGTTATCACTAACTAATCAACTTAAATCTTAATATTTTTTGAATTTCAAATTTCAAAATAAAGTTGAGGAATATTTAAGTTGAAAATTAGTTATCACTAACTAATCAACTAATCAACTAGATTCTTTAGATATTTTTTAAGTTGATATTTTTTCAAATATTAACTTAAAATGGAATATTTTCAAATTAAGTGGTTACAACTTAATTTTTGATATTTAGTGAAATTTAAATTTGAAAAATATTTAAGTTCTAGATTTTTTCTAATACAACTTAAATTAGATATTTTTTTTTTCAAATTTTGTGGAAAAGATACTTAGTCAAATAAGATATTTTCTAGATAGTTATTTCTAGACTACTTATTATTTCTAATATTAAATAGGAAAATATTATACATTGTGAAATTAATTATTTAAATAATTAATTTTGGTAAAATTTATTTTAAGTATTTTTTCCTAGTATTAAACTAGAGATTAATAATTAAGCCTTCTCTACACTTAATTATTTATTTTTTGAATTTAATACATTTAATTAAATTGAAAATTAAATATCTAAGTTGATTTTCATCATGATACTTAAATATTTTTTTTCATGACACTTAATTAAATAGAAAATTATTTTTAGTTGAAATTTATTTTTTCAACTTAAATTTAAATAATTTTCAAAATATATATTTTTTCTTTATTTTATTAATCAATTTTCGAAATTGCATTTCATAATGCAAGTAATTTTCAATTTATCTTGAAAAATAGATTAAGTTGTAAATTAATTATTTATTTTAATTCATGGACCAACTTAAATCAATGATTTTTTCATTTATTGATTAATTTAAAATAAATGAATTCAAGTATATTATTAGAAATTGAATTAATTAGTCAAAGGAAAATCTAGATAGGTGATATTTTTGCTTGAAGTATTTTTCTAAGTAATTATTATTTAAGTATTTCGAAATATAAAGTTTTATACTTTCTTTTTTAAAATACAATAAATATATTCTCATGAAAATTTATTTTGAGTTGCAAATTAATTTAAATTAATACAACTTAAATAATTTTCTTAATATTTATATATCAAAATTACTACTGAGATGGAAATAATTCAACTTATTTCAATCACCATCTAAGTATAATTTTATAAATATTAAATTAAATTCGAATTTATAATTTTAATTCTAAATTCGATATTTAATGAATATATTTTATTATAAATAATAATGAAAATACATTTAAAAGAATGAGCTTTATTAATAAGATATTCGATCTCCATTGTTGGTTTTACATAGCGTTTGTTTTAGTGAGTAATCCTCCCTAATGGAGGAACGTTCATTAGCAAGTTCGCACCGTTTAATCTCGAAAGATAAGTAGCTTTGTAAGTGTTTTATATGGTATGGATCACCCTAATGGTGGCAACTGTATTTGACTTGCAAAATATGAAACAATGGTAGAAGCTCATAAGATAGAATAGCCTTGACTCTTGCCTAAACGGGACAACGTTGGATTCTAATCTTGATCGAATAAAAGGTTGCTAGAATGTTTAACATTTTCGATGAGCTAACAACTCTATTCAATGGATGCTAGCTTTGACTCTCGCCTAAACGGGACACTGATATCAGTTTGTTAAAAACCTTGGAAATTATTTAGGATTGTATGTTTTAGTATTTTCACTTGTCATTCCTACTTGCTATATGTTTAATAATTTCTGAATTGTGTATGAATTTATATTGAACCATGTTATTTTCTGTTATTAAGTTGTAGTTTAATTTCGAATCTTCATTGTTGGTCTAACTTGGTTTGTTTATCAAATGAGATAAATCCCTAATGGATTTTCACCATTAGACATACATAATAGTGTTAGATCTCGAAAGATAAATATTGTATATGCAACATCTAGCTGTTCATCAATTGATGACACCTTAGACTAGTATTTTTACAATATGAAACAAGAAGATTGTATAAATAAGATTACTTTGACTCTCGCTAATCGGAGCATCGTTGGATTCTTATTTAAACAACGAAATTATCCTAATTCCTCTTAGCTTATTCATTTCGAATTAGCTCCATAACATATCATTGGATGAATGGTCTATAAATCATTTAATGTCATTCTATTTTCTCTTCAGAAATTAAATTATGCATATGATTATAATCCCAAAATTCTATTCCAAAATGATATACATCCTCAATCTTAGAAATCTCCTACTTGTATGGGCAAATCTGACTTAGAGTTTAAATTAGTAGTGGTGGTCCAAGAAGAATTACTCATTATATTTGGTATAAATTTAAGTCTTTGACTTTAATTTTAGATTCCAAACAGAAATTTTCTTATATTTCTAATTCCAGAATACAATACAGTTACACTTTCACAAGTGTTTAATAACCATTTTCTTTCAATGGATTCAAACTGTATGGAATATGAGTTTAATATTCTGTGACCAGGATCCACTTGCACTATTCTATGAACTCATTGAAGTAACTAAACCTAAGTCATCAAAAGATACAACCACATTTTATAAATCTATGGTTTTGACAAGATCAATCTCTGCAAAGAGTTAATATGCCTATATCCACTGAAAGTTGTTCATCTCATTCGTAGATGGATGTACATTCAGGGGTGGATATGAGTTTTTCGTTGTATTCTTAAAACGATAACTCTAGATTATACCTTATGCAAAGAAATTTAAAATGTTTGAAAAATTTCTGATTTCTAGCAATGGTGATTAACGATTAAGGTAAGTGGTTAAAGATAGGGGTGGAAAAATAGTTAGTAGATATGCAGTTCAAAGATCATTAAATTGATTTTTGAATTATATCCAAACTTACCTACCCAGAAATTTCGATTTGCATATTGATGATTAGTTACTAGTCATTGCCTAAGTCCTTCTATGGTAATACAATTTCAGAATGATGCAATGGTAAATCATTACTAGATTCATGGATGACCTAATCAAAATCTTAAGAAAAGCTAGAACTGTTAACCATGGTTTGCATGTTTGTTAGCTATTCTAAGTGATTATGGGGACCATCCCATAGTCAATAGATAAGAAAGTGTTTGTTTAAACAAATACTACTTTTCTAAGATAATGACTAAGTCTGAAAATAAAGTAGAAAATAAAGGATATATTTTTCTTGATTCCAAAAGTGTTCTATCATCTTATTTGACATATGATGATCCCACTGCATCTGTTGTTTTGACACAACCGAAGAGGTCAATACCATTTAGTTTTCTTAGACATAATTCACAGTACCTTGTCGTAGTGGGAGAGTTTCTAGTAACTCACCTTCTTATGACTTGGAAGACACTAGTGATTAAAATCCATTGTGAGTTTAAACAAGTAATGGATTGTCAAGATAAGAAACTATGAAGAAAAGCCAATAGAACTATGGTTTAATCCATTCACATGGAGTAACCTAAAGTTTTCTATTACAAGGACATAAAAGGAAATTTTCGTTTATAAGTCTATTCAATGGACTTAACAAAACTTCCTGTTCCTAGTATTATAGGTTTGAGTTTATCTAAACCTATGGCTTGTGGTATACCTGGTAATTACTTACTCTAATTCAAGCAACTTACTTTAGTAAGATGCTGAAGCATTTTCTTTCTAATGGCAATCTATAGAAGCTTCACAACTTCTTAGACATAGATTTTATTTATCTAAGGAAATGTCTCAACTATTCCAGAAAAGATAAAGCCATGAAAGAATTTCTTAAATCAACAGTGATAGGTCTTAGATATGCTTTTGTATGCCTCAGACCAGACACCTGCTGTTGAGTGGGAGTAATGAGTAGGTATCAGATTAATCCAGGAGAAGAACATTGGAAGACAATCAAGTAAATCTTAAGATTAAGAAGAGGAACTATATGTTAGTCAACAAGGGTGTATTTAAAACTCTTAGACTACACCACATCAGATTTCGAGATTTGCCTTTGTGCTGGAAAATCTTTCTGATAAGATGGTGATTACTCTGGGGGTGGAATAATGATTTTGGAGAAGTGTAAAAACCTATCTGAAGTCTCTAGGTCTACCAGAAAAGGACTGAATGTTAAAGTTGCAGGAAAGGTAGTTATTCAGTCTAAGGAAAGTTCTATACAACTGTGGCACAGTTCCAACTAGCCTTAACTACTAGTGTTAATTTCCTGATTAACCAAAAGTAGTTGCCAAAGGTATAGAATCCAGTATCCCAAAGAGAGTAGACATATAGAGAGGAATTTCACATTATCAATGATTTTGTGATTAAGGAAAAGTAATCGTGGAGAAAAGGTTGTGTTTAATTCAACCTTTCAGATCCTATTACGAGGAGATTACTACTACTATACTTGATTTGTATATCAAGGTGTTGAGATTATTTGAAATGCACTTTTTGTTTTATATTAGTGCAAGTGGGAGTTTGTTGGGTTTTATGCCCTAAATAAAACTCCATTTCAATGTAATCCATTTTATTCAACATCAATAAAGAAACAGAAGTATTTTTCATTCATTTGTGTATGTTTCGATTCATCTTATCAATTGCTTGTCTATTTGATTTATAAATTCATCTAAAACCCTTTTCACATACTTGATCCTGTTTATTGTGTTGTCAACACATTGGAAAGTAAACATGGCTACGTGAATAAAGTTTCCTAGATTTATCAGACATAGGATTTTACTGATATGATAATCTACAACAGAGTTTACTTGCATTTGGAGAAATGCTATGTTCTTTCCAGAGCATTGGTCAAAGTAAAGCTCAGCTTAGGTGCATGGAGTATGCATCGGAAGGGACCGATATTGAACTTTGACTTAGATTTATTAAACTTACCGTAATATCTATTCAAGTCAATATCGCCTAGTTGATCCTAGATCAAATGATCTTAATCCTGTTATGATTAGGCTCAATCTCAAGAGGTTATTCGTGTTCTTTGATTTGTTAGTTAAGCCTACTTTTGGGTCAGGGTGATACGTACATTTTGGGAACACGGTAATGCAATTGAGTGGGAGCGCTAACATAAACATGGAATCTGGCGAATAGTAAGTAAAAGATGACCTCCTTCGAGCTTGACCAAACAAAACTAAATGGTGGAGTACTCATTTCACATAAGCTGAAATATCATTTATACGGGGTTAAGTGTTTTAAGGATAAAATACATTGTAGGGTGTAACGGTAACCTAATCCCTTTACAGTGTAGATCATTCGTATAGAGGATCATTGATCAAATTAGGATTATAACAATGGATAACTAATGATGTGTCTATATGGTGGAACATATAGAGCATTCTATATACTGAGAGTGGAATTCTAAGTTCTATGCGTGGATTCAACAAATAATTAATAAGTCAGTGAATTTAGGTTATAAATTCTTGATCTGCTTATTGGAAGCTCGGTTATATAGAACCATGGTCCCCCCACTAGTTGAGATAATATTGCTTGTAAGACTCATATAATTGGTTTTGATTAATCAATTATAATTCTCAAATTAGACTATGTCTATTTGTGAATTTTTCACTAAGTAAGGGCGATATTGTAAAGAAAGAGTTTTAGGGGCATATTTGTTAATTATGATACTTTGTATGGTTCAATTAATAAATATGATAAATGACAATATTATTTAATAATTATTTATAGTTATTAAATAGTTAGAATTGGCATTTGAATGGTTGAATTTGAAAATTGGCATTTTTGAGAAAATGAGATGCAGAAATGATAAAACTGCAAAATTGCAAAATGTGAGGCCCAAATCCATATTGCCTAGGCCGGCCATTTTTATAGGGTTTATCATCTGATATTTTCATTATTTTAATGCCAAATAATCCAAACCTAACCCTAGTGGAATGCTATAAATAGATAGTGAAGGCTTCAAGAGAATTGCACTTTTACTTCTGATTTCCTTCAGAGAAAAACCTGAGCCTTCTCTCTCTATACCTAGCCGCCACCTTCTTCTCTTTCTTCTTCCTTGAAATTTCGAACCACTTAGTGATTAGAGTAGTGCCCACACACAGCAAGTGATACCTCAATCATAGTGAGGAAGATCGTGAAGAAAGACATTCAACAAGAAGGAGTTTCAGCACTAAAGAAGGAGAGAAAGAGATCCAGGTTCAGATCTTGATAATACTCTGCGACAGAAAGGATACAAGGGTTAGAGATCAAAATAGAAGGAGTCATATTATTCCGCTGCACCCAATGTAAGGTTTCTAATACTTTATATGTGTTTATTTCATAATCGTTTTAGAAAGTTCATATTTAGGGTGTTAATCAACATACTTGTGAGTAGATCTAAGATCCTGGTAAAATAATTTCCAACAGTTGAGTCATCTCAACCTACAATGGAGTCGAACCCAGAGTAAGAAGCATGGCTTGTGCACGATCAACTACTGATGGGCTGGATCTATGGATCCATGACTGAAACTATTGCAGCAGAGGTCATGGGATGCCAATCTGCCATTGAGCTATGGAGTACCCTTGAGGAACTTTATGGAGCACACTCAAGAGCCAACATGGATGATCTCTGAACAAAGATTCAGACGACTTGCAAGGGATCTCAATCCATGACTGAATACCTCAAGCAGAAACGGATTTGGGCATATTCCTTGGCTTTAGCAGGTAATCCTTACCCCGAGAAACATGTAATATCGAATGTTCTGTCTGGTTTAGATGCAGAATATCTGTTTATTGTTGTGCAAATAGAGTCTAGAGAGCATACAACTTGGCAACAGTTGCAGAATATTCTCCTTGGTTTCGATGGCAGGCTTGAGAGGCTAAATGCCTTTTTGAACAACAACAAGCAGGTCAACAACCCCACTGCTAACTTTGCTCAAAGGCCATCTGGTTCAAACAACATGAATCCCTCTGGAGCTTTTTGCAGATCCAACACAAACCAGACAAATAATTAACACTTGTTGCTACACCTGAGATGCTGAATGGCGACAACTGGTATGCAGATAGGGGTGCGAGTAATCACCTCACTACATATCCAAACAAGGTGCAAAATAAGATGGAGTATAGGGATAAGGAACAAATCACCATAGGAGATGGTAGTAAGCTTCCTATCTCACATATTGGAACAGGTTTTATTAATTCTGAAATTGATAAACCACTGCTATTACACAATATGCTGCATGTTCCTACGATTTAAAAAAACTTGATAAGTCTTTCTAAGCTAACAGCCGATAACAATGTCTCAATGGAATTTTTCTCTAATTTTTTTTGTGTGAAGGAGCAACCAACAGGGAAGGTGGTTCTGCAAGGAATAATTAAAGATGGTCTCTATCAATTAAACACTCATATCACCAAACAACCAACAAGGTCTTCCTCACCCTTTTCAGCCATAGCAGTCAGCTCTCCTCAATCCAGTCAAGTTTTTCCAAGTTTTCTAAATGACATTTGGCAGAGAAAATTAGGACATCCCTCTACTAATGTTTTAAATCAAGTTCTAAAAGTGTCAAATGTAAAAGTTCCTATCAATGAAAATTCAAGTTTTTGTGATGCTTGTCAATATGGTAAATCTCATGCTCTTCCTTTTTCAAAATCTACATCCAAGGCCACTACTGTTCTTGAACTGATCTACACCGATCTTTGGGGGCCTACTTGTTAGAAATATTTTACCAGGATCTTGATTTACTACCAAGTATGTTTGATTAACATCCTAATATGAATTCTAAAACAATGAAATAAACACATAAGAGTTTAAGAAAACTTTACATTGGGTGCAGCAGAATATAATGACTCTTTCCATTCAGATCTCTAGCCCTTGATTCCTTTCTGTAGCAGAGCATAATCAAGATCTGAATCTGGATCTCTTTCTCTCCTTCTTGTTGGTGCTGATTTTCCACAATCTTACATATTATGATTGAGGTACCACTTGATGTGTGTGGGCACTACTCATTCACTCAAGGGATTTCGAAATTTAGAGAAGAAAAGAGAGAGGAAAGTGGCGCTCAGGAATTCTCTCTGAAAAGAATGAGATGCAATTATATGTTGTTTCCTGAAGCCATTACTTTCTATTTATAGAATGCCCTCTAGGTTTATGTTAGAATTGTGTGGCATTAAAATAATGGAAAAATAAAATGGTAAAAGCCTATGCATAGTGGGCGGCCCATATAAGGAAATTGGGCCTCACTTTGCAACTTCCCATTTTGTTATTTCTGATTCCCATTTTCTCAAAAATGTCAATTTTCCAATTTAACCTTTTAAATGTCAATTCTAATTATTTAATAACTTAAAAATAATTATTAAATAATATTGCCATTTAATATATTTATAAATTTAGACATATAAGGTATCTTAATTAATAAATAAACCTAGAATCTCTTTTCTTTACAATTTCGCCCTTGCTTAGTGAAAATTCATAAAGTAGACATAGTCTAACTTTTAGAATTATAATTGATTAATTAAAATCAATTAACTGAGTCTTACAAGCAGTATGGTCTCAACTAGTATGGGGACCATGGGTCTATATAACCGAGCTTCCAATAAGTCGAACCGAATTTACCAAGTAAATTCCCTAACTTATTAATTCCTTATTGAATCCACTCTTAGAACTTGGAATTGCACTCTCAGTCATATAGAATGCTCTATATGTTCCACGATATAGATACGTCATTAGTTATCCATTTTTATAATCCTAATTTGATCAATGATCCTCTATATAGATGATTTACACTGTAAAGGGATTAAATTACCGTAACACCCTACAATGTATTTTATCCTTAAAACACTTAACCCTATATAAATAATATTTCAGCTAAGTGAAATAAGTACTCCACCATTTATTTTCGTTTGGTTAAGCTCGAAGGAAATCATCCTTTACTTTCTATTCGCCAGATAGAAGCTATAGATTCCATATTTATGTTAGCGCTCCCACTCAATTGCACTACTGTGTTCCCAAAATGTACGTATCACCCTAACCCAAAAGTAGGCTTAACTAACAAATCAAAGAACACGAATAACACTCTTGAGATTGAACCTAATCATATCAGGATTAAGATCATTTGATCTAGGATCAACATGTGATATTGAATTGAATAGATATTGCGGTAAATTCTAATATATCTAATCAAAGTTCAATATCCGTCCCTTCCGATGTATACTCCATACATCCGGTGCTGGTAAACTTTGTCAATGTCCTGGAAAGGACATAACACTTTTCCAAGGTGTAAGAATACCTATCGCTGATTATACCATGTTAGTCTAAATCCAGTGTTCTGAAAAATCAGGGAATAAACTTTCGAACATATAATTAAGATTATATTCCACTGTGCTGACAACACTATAATCATTAACAAATTCATATGTTCTGGACTTAAATGGAATTCATACATTATATATATATAATCATGAAATAAATCATGTGAACCATGCAACATAAAATGTTAGTTCTGATCTTTATTAATAAGTAAATCTGATTATATTGAAATGAATTTTATTTAGGGCACAAAACCTAACAAACTCTCACTTGCACTAATATAAAACAAAATGTGCATTTCAAATAATCTCAATACCTTGATATACAAATCAAGTGTAATTGTAGTAAACTCCTCGTAATAGGATCTGACAGGTTGAATTAAACACAACCTCTTCTCCACCATTACTTTTCCTTAATCACAAAATCGTTGATAATGTGAAATTCCTCTCTCTATGTCTACTCTCTTGGGATACTGGATTCTATACTTTTGGCAACTACTTCTTGATTATTCAGGAAGTAACACTAGTAGTTAAGGCAAGTTGGAACGGTGCCACAAATGTATAGAACTTTCCTTAGACTGAATAAGTACCTTTCTTGTAACTTTAACATTCAGTCTCTTTCTGGTAGACTAAGAGACTTTAGATAGGTTTTTACACTTCTCCAAAATCACTACTGCACCCCCAGAGTAATAACCATTTTATCAGCAGACTTTCTAGCACAAAGGCAAGTCTTGAAATCTGATGTGGTGTAGTCTAAGAGTTTTAAACACACCCTTATTGACTAACATATAGTTCCTCTTCTTAATCTTAAGATTTACTTGATTGTCTTCCAATGTTCCTCTCCGGATTAATCTGATACCTACTCATTACTCCCACTCAACAACAGGTGTCTGGTCTAAGGCATACAAAAGCATATCTGAGACCTCTCACTGTTAATTTAAGAAATTCTTCCGTGGCTTTATCTTTTCTGGAATAGTTGAGACTTTTCCTTAGATAAATAAAATCTATGCTTAGAAGTTGTGAAGCTTCTATAGATTGCCATTGGAAAGAAAATGCTTCAGCATCTTACTAAAGTAAGTTGCTTGCATTAGAGTAAGTAATTACCAGGTATACCACAAGCCATAGGTTTAGATAAACTCAAACCTATAATACTAGGAACATGAAGTTTTGTTGAGTCCATTGAATAGACTTATTAACGAAAATTTCCTTTTATGTCCTTGTAATATAAAACTTTAGGTTACTCCATATGAATGGATTAAACCATAGTTCTCTTGGCTTTCTTCTTAGTTTCTTATCTTGACAATCCATTACTTGTTTAAACTCACAATGAATTTTAATCACTAGTGTCTTCCAAGTCACAATAAGGTGGATTCCTAGAAACCCTCCCACTACGACAAGGTACCGTGAATTATGTCTAAGAAAACTAAATGGTATTGACATCTTCGGTTGTGTGAAGACAACAGAGGCAGTGGGATCATCTTGTAACGAATAAGATGATAGAACACTTATGGAATCAAGAAAAAAAAATTATCTCCTTTATTTGCTAATTTATTTTCAGACTCAGTCATTTTCTTAGAAAAGTAATATTTGTTTAAACAAACACTTTCTTATCTAATGACTATGGGATGGTCCACCCCTAATCACTTAGAATAGCTAACAAACATGCAAACCATGGTTAACAGTTCTAGCTTTTCTTAAGATTTTGATTAGGTCATCCATGAATCTAGTAATGATTTACATTAAGTATACAACCATTGCATCGTTCTGAAATTTAGGCAAATCGAACATCTGGGGAGGTAAGTTTGGATATATTTCAAAAATCAATTTAATGATCTTTGAACTGCATATCTATTAACTATTTCTCCACCCCTATCAGTTCGCAAGATCTTTAACCACTTACCTTAATAGTTTTTCACCATTGCTAGAAATTCATGAAATTTTTCAAACATTTCAAATTTCTTTTGCATAAGGTAAAATCTAGAGTGATCGTTTTAAGAATACAACGAAAACTCATATCCACCCCTGAATGTACATCCATCTGCGAATGAGATGAACTTACTTTCAATGGATATAGGAATATTAACTCTTCGCAGAGATTGATCTTGTCAAAACCACTATGAACAAGATACAAAAGCCATAGATTTATTTGGTTGTGTCTCTTGATGACTTGATTTAGTTACATCAAAGAGTTCTTAGAATAGTGCAAGTGGATTCTGGTCACAGAATACTCAACTCATACAGTTTGAATCCATTGATAGAAAATGGTTATTAAACACTTGTGAAAGTGTAACTGTATAATGAGTAATTCTTTCTTGGACCACCACTACTAATTTAACTCTAAGTTGATTTGCCCATACAAGTAGGAGATTTTAAGATCGAGAATTTATATCATTTCGGGATAGAATTTCGGGTATATAATCATATTCGTCATTTAATTTCTTAAGAGAAAATATAGAATGACTTTATATGATTTATAGACCATTCATCCAATGATATGTCATTGAGCTAATTCGAAATGAATAAGCTAAGAGGAATTAGGATAATTTCGTTTTAAATAAGAATCCAACGATGCTCCGATTAGCGAGAGTCAAAGTAATCTTATTTATACAATCTTCTTGTTTCATATTGTAAAATACTAGTCTAAGGTGTCATCAATTGATGAACAGCTAGATGTTGCATAAAAAACCGTGTTTTTGCAAATGTCAGTTGTATATAAGAAAATATAAAAACTGTAATCGTTTGCAGCAGCAGAAAGTAATTCTGCTACAGCAAAACAGAACAGGCAGAATATAAAATATTTGCAGAAAAATAAATAACTTGACACAAGAGATTTATACGTGGTATCAGTGTTCTCCCGAACACTCCTAGTCCACGGGGCCACGCCCAGAGAATGAAATCAATTAATAAAGTATCAAAATTACAAAGACAATTGACTTAAACAAGTTTAGACTCCCTCTAAAGTATTGCCGCAATCCTTTGTAATCCACTTTATGAATCTGACTTCTTGAAACACCTTCAAGCCCGAACTCCCTTCGTCTTTGAAGTGTGAGTGCTTACTTTCTCCCGAAGTAAGGCTTCAACAAGTCTTCTCCCGAAGACCAAGTGCTTACTTCCTCCCGAAGTAAGGCTTTATCAAGTCTTCTCCTGAAGACCAATCTCTTGTTCAGTCAAGTAGTTCTTCACAACCTCTAGGATAGATAGAGTAAGAACAGAAATAGAACAACTAGAACCTAGATGAACAACTAGGCTCTCACAAAACAAAGAAAGACTCTCTTCTCTCAAAAGATAAATGTAGAAAATGAATAATGGAAGAGGTAATTCGAATGGTTGCTCTCTAGGCTCTATTTATAGAACATAGAAACCAAAGAGGCAACCACAAGTTCGAATTAGCAGCTGTACAAAAACTTTCCAAAGAAAACACGATCTGCAGCATCAGATTCGGATGCTGACGCAGCAGATCAGAACAGAAACGGGAAACTTGCTATAATCGGGTCCGATCCTTTATTAATGCTTGATTCCTGCCAAAAACAGATTAGATATTCTGATTGTATCAAGATACAATCGAAATCAATAAGGAAAAGGCAATAATCAAAGTTTCCCTAAAAAAGACAACTTTCCAAAAGAGAATTCCTTCTCTTTTGAGAAGATTTCAACAAAGGAAAGTTCAGCTGAAAGTGCAACTTTCCAAACAAGGAAAATGGCAACTACAATCCGAATTTATAAGGTAAGAAATCGAATATGAATGCATAACAATCTTACCATAAATGGAAAAATTATTTTGTCAACTAACTTGCCAAAAAAAGACTTTACAATCTCCCCCTTTGGCACTTTAGATGAACAAAATAATTTTTAACATAAATTACCTGCAAGTTAAAGTTAGCAAGAGTAAATAACAACTCCCCCTGAGTAACACACTCGAAATTGTAAAACAACAAAACAGCATGCTAACTTTTAATCCAAATAAGTTCACAAGTACCAAACACAACTCCCCCTGGAAAAAGGGTCTAGAGTTGATAAAAACAAATTGAATGCTCAATAAAATGCACATTAATTAAGAAATATTTTGACAACTAAATTGCCAAAAAAGGACCTAACAATCTCCCCCTTTGGCACTTTAGATAATCAAAATATTATTAATTAACAAACACCT
This sequence comes from Cannabis sativa, assembly GCF_029168945.1. Lineage (NCBI taxonomy): Eukaryota > Viridiplantae > Streptophyta > Magnoliopsida > Rosales > Cannabaceae > Cannabis > Cannabis sativa. Next base: position 39,858,256 of record NC_083610.1, on the reverse strand, counting down.
ACAAAACAAAGTTAGCAAAATAAACATAAAAACTCCCCCTTAGAAGCACAACATTAAACCAAAATAAACAGCTAACTTTGACCAAAGATGAACACAAACACAAACCTCAACTCCCCCTAGACAGTTGAGTATACAATTACTCCCCCTTTTTGTTTATCTATAAGGGCCAAAGACAAAAAGAAATGAAAATATAGAAATATGTCCAACAAAAACAAAAAGAAAGAAAACTTATGCCCCATAAAGCTTGATCAATGATGACAACTGCTTGGACATCTCTTGCTGAACCTCCTCCATGGCAGCAAGACGATTGGAGCAGCAAGAAGAGCATTTGAGGGGGCTTGTTTAGATTCCACCATTTTCCTTTTTGGGATGCCCTAGGTTCTTTGTTCTCACCATTTTGATCTGAAAGAGACAATGAACAGCAAACAAGCAAGAGAGACAAAGAAATAGAATCGGGTAGGTGGTGAGAGTGAATGACAAAAATTGGTTGAAATAAACATGGGAGAGTTTAGCAAAAAGGAAACCAATTTCAACATATTTGAGAAACCACCAGCCCACGATTACAAAAGGAAACTGCCCACTCCTTGCAACTTCTTTCCCCTTTTTTTTAAAAAAAAATAAAAGAAAACTAGAATTACCAACAATATTTCCAAAAATAAGTCAATCTTTCAAGATTAAAGACACATTACCATATAAAAGATCAATCTTTAAATGGAAACATATCAAAAATAAATCAAAGAAGAATGAATGTTGATACTTACCATTTAGGCACAAGGTTTCCTTAACCCATGAAGCAAGTCACACGCCTCCCTCCCCTTTTTTTTATTATTTTTTTTTATTAAAACCGAAAATAAAATACAATGTGTACAATAAATATATGTGATTCGAATCAAGCAAAGAAATCAAATATCATTGACAATTGACAAAATAAAATACATGTTATGCTTTTTAAGGAAAATAACTAATTAGTATCTCAGGAAATAATCATACTTAATTGATGTTGAGGAAAAAGATATGCATGTTACTGAAAATTGTGAACCAGGATTATCAATTTAATTTTAATAGAGGAGACTTACAGATTTGAACACACTTGTCAGACATAAGTGTGTGCAGTGAAAATAGGATCATTGTCCTTGGCAAGATTTTTCATTTTCGCCTTTTTCAATTTGATCCCGCAACTGGATGCTTTCACACCATACTGAAGGTAGCCCTTTTCTATGGTAGTGCATCCTCATCATAGTTGCTAATTACAATGTTCCAGCTTACTCAACAGATGGCTTTCACACCTCAGTATGGGTAGCTCTATTCCAAATGAGTGGCCCGACAAGACTGAAACAAAAATTGCTCAACTCTGTATAAGTACATTATTTAATCCTAGACACAAATAAAGAGTAACATGAACCTTTTAACACAACATCACAAAGTATGATCAGACTGAGATCCTAACTAATTATAATCCAAAAGCATAAACATGATTTGTCAAAATACAATGATAGGAGATTAAGAGCTAGAGATGAATCACATAACACTATTGTACAAAAATTATGAGCATGATAAAATTAAACAATGCAAACTCCCAAAGATTTTCTGAGGGAGTCAAAGCGACTTGCATCTAGGGCCTTTGTGTAAATATCAGCTAATTGTTTTTCAGTATCAACATATTCTAATTGCAATGATTTATTTTGAACAAGTTCCCTGATAAAGTGGTGTCTTATATCAATGTGCTTTGTTCTAGAATGTTGAACAGGATTTTTGGAAATATTTATGGCACTAGTATTATCACAAAAAATAGTCATAACACCCAATTCAAACCCATAATCAATCAACATTTATTTCAACCACAATAGTTGAGTACAACAACTGCCAGCAGCTATGTACTCAGCTTCGGCAGTGGACAAGGAGATGGAATTCTGTTTCTTGCTATGCCAAGATAGTAGATTATTCCCAAGAAAGAAACACCCTCCACTTGTGCTCTTTCGATCATCAGCATTGCATGTCCAACCTGCATCACTAAAACAAGCAAGATTTGAATTAGTATCTTTCGAGTACCAAATTCCATAATCAGGGGTGCTATTAACATATCTAATAATCCTTTTTTCAGCTGATACATGAGATTCCATAGGATTACTTTGATATCTAGCACACACTCCCACACTGTAACAGATATCAGGACGACTAGCAGTTAAATACAAAAGACTTCCAATCATGCTACGATAGAGTGTAGTGTCTACCTTTACTCCATTCTCATCTTTTGTTAATTTCAGTGTGGTGCTCATTGGAGTACTTACCTGCTTAGCCAATTCAAGGCCAAATTTCTTGACAAGGTTCTTAGCATACTTACTTTGAGATACAAATGTACCTCCTTCCATTTGTCTCACTTGAAGACCCAAAAAGAAATTAAGCTCACCAACCATGCTCATTTCAAATTCACTTTTCATTTGATCAACAAATACCTGCACTTCATGGTTAGATGTAGAACCAAAAACTATATCATCAACATAAATTTGAGCAATGATAAAATCAAATTTTATATGCTTGATGAAAAGAGTTTTATCCACACTACCTCTGTGATAGTCATGAGAAAGTAAAAATTGAGTCAACCTTTCATACCAAGCTCGAGGAGCTTGTTTCAAACCATACAAAGCTTTTTCAAGCTTGTATACATGGTCTGGAAATTGAGGATCTTCGAATCCTTTTGGTTGCTCAACATAAACTTCCTCATTCAAAATACCATTTAGGAAGGCAGATTTCACATCCATTTGAAACAATTTAATATTAAAAATACAAGCAATACACAAAAGTAAACGAATTGATTCTAATCTTGCAACAGGAGCAAAAGTTTCATCAAAATCAATACCTTCTACCTGTGTGTACCCTTGTGCCACCAAACGAGCCTTGTTTCTCACAATTGTACCGAACTCATCACTTTTATTTTTAATAACCACTTTGTTCCAATTACATTTATACCTTTTGGTCTTCGGACCAAAATCCATACCTTGTTGCGAACAAATTGGTTGAGTTCCTCTTGCATTGCATTGAGCCATTCCTCAAAGGTCATGGCTTCCTTCACATTTTTCGGTTCATATTGAGAAACAAAACAAAGAAAGCTGATTAAATTAACATACCTTCTGCGAGTTACCATGCTTTCTTCAGGATTTCCAAGAATGAGATCTTTTGGATGATTCAATTTGACTCTGGTGCTTGGTTCTTTCTGAATAGAATCAGTGATGATGTTTGGATGAGTCAAGATAGACGGTTCTGGTTCTCCAGTTTCAGTTGCAGTAGCAGATTCGTCATTTGCAGCATTAGAAATGGGTTCTGCTGCATCAGGATCTGCTTTTGCTGCTTCTGGAGGAGCATCCATGAGACTATCTATCTTGGCTTCTGTGGAAAACTCTGAAAAATCTCTAAAATCATCAACAACCACATTAGCTGATTCCAAAACAGTTTGAGTTCTCATGTTATAAACACGATAAGCTCTACTGTTTAAGGAATATCCAATAAACACACCAACATCACTTTTAGCATCAAATTTACCAATATGCTCACGATCTCTATAGACATAACACACACATCCAAAAACATGAAAATGACTTATATTGGGGCGCTTACCTTTCCAGATTTCATAAGATGTTTTTGAGGTACCTGGACGAATAAACACTCTGTTTATTATGTAGCAAGCTGTGTTAATAGCTTCAGCCCATAAACGCTTTGTCAACTTCTTGCTATTTAACATCACTCTTGCCATTTCCTGCAATGTTCGATTCTTCCTCTCAACAACTCCATTTTGTTGAGGAGTTTTGGGAGCTGAAAATTCATGAGTTATACCTGTAGACTTGCAAAAATCATCATACACAGAATTTTCAAACTCCTTACCATGATCACTTCGAATTCGAACAATTTTCCCAATATTACAACCTTTCTCAACTCTTAATCTCAAACAAAGAGTTCTAAAGGCATCAAAAGTGTCAGACTTTTCTCTTAAGAAATCTACCCAAGTAAAACGAGAGAAATCATCAACACACACAAAGATATATCGTTTACCATTCAAACTTTCAACTTGGATTGGACCCATAAGATCCATGTGAAGCAATTCCAATACTTTTGAGGTATTGATATCAGACACAGGCTTGTGAGTGATTTTTAATTGCTTCCCAAGTTGACACGGTTCACACTTACCAACACTTTCCTTACCAAGCTTGGGAAGTCCTCGAACAATACCTGCATTTGACAATTTTTTCAGGTTTTTAAAATTTATATGCCCAAGCTTGGCATGCCACAGATCTGTGGTGTTGTTGATAGCTGAATGACAAGTAAACACACGGGTTAGAGTGTAACAGTTATCATTGGATCGAAATCCTTGCAAGATACATTCATTATCATTATTCAGAACATAGCAATGATCACTATCAAAAGAAACAGTAAACCCTTGGTCACAAATTTGACTGATGCTAAGTAAATTAGCCCTCAGTCCTTCAACTAACATCACATTTTTCAGTCTAGGTAACCCTTCAAAATTTAGAGTTCCCATACCAACAACTTTTCCAGATAGGCCATTACCAAAAGTGACTTCTCCACATTGCATAGGCCGAATGTTAGTCAAAAAGTCCTTGTCACCTGTCATATGTCTAGAGCAACCACTGTCAAAATACCACATTTGAGATGCAGCAGTTTTATCAGAAAAACCAGCTAGACAATTCTTTTTCACCCATATTTGTTTCAAACCTTTATGTTTCTTTTGAGATTTTTCCAAATTATCAAAATAATTTGTTTTAAACAGATTTTTCAACGTGAAACATTTAGGTCTGATATGTCCTTTTTTACCACAAAAATGACAAGTGAGAACAAATCTTTTTACCTGAGATCTTACTCTTTTTGAAAATCCTGGAGATTTTGCAGCATCGAACCGCTCTTCTTTGCGACAAGCCGTGAAAGCGTTACAGACTTTGTAGCCTCAGAGTGGTTCGTTGGAACACTGGATTTTACAAACTTCGTGACTCCAGAACTCTCCATTCCATTTGAACCAAGACCTGCGAAAACTCTTTGACCTGCATTCTGAGCTTTTTCAAAAATAGAAGATCCAGGGTTAAGCATTTGAACATTTTTCTTAAAATTTTCAAGTTCCTTTTTTAAGAGAGTAATTTTTTCATCTTTATCACAAACACTTGTCTCATACTCTTTTATTTTCAATTCACACATTTCAATTTGATGAGACAATTTTTTATTCAATTTATTCAACTCTCTATTTTCAGAAGCAACCTGAATCCATTTTTCATACATGACTTTGTATGATTCAGCAAGAGACTCTTCACAGATTTCAGACTCATCTGAATCTGATTCCTCTTGTTCGGTGGTATTATTCAGACATACCAATTTAGCTTTCACCTGTGAATCACACAACACATTAGTCATAACAGAGGTTAGGGCAACATTTTCAGCATTATCTTCATCACTTTCGGTTTCATCATCACTCCAAGTGACATTGAAACTTTTCTTATTCTTTTTCAATGTGTTTGCACACTCAGCTTGAATATGCCCAAAACCTTCACATTCCCTGCACTGAATTCCCTTTTTGTTAGAGACAGATGGTTTAATAAAAGTATTACCTTTTGAACCTTTCGAAATATTCTTTTTATTTCCCATCTTTTTCATATATTTCTGAAAATTCTTAGTTAATAAAGCAATCTCATCATCACATTCACTATCAGAATTTTCGTTATCAGCAACTTTCAAAGCAATACTTTTACCTTTATCAGCAATGGATTTGGGTTTGTCCTTTTGTTTAATCTATTGATTTAATTCAAAAGTACGTAAGGAACCCATCAATTCTTCTACCTTCATTGTGCTAAAATCTTTAGCTTCCTCCATTGCTAAAAGTTTAGTATCAAACCTTTCTGGAAGTGCTCTAACAATTTTTCTCACAAGAACAGAATCATCAAGCTTTTCACCAAGAGCAAAATATTCATTAGCAATGTCAGATAATTTTTCATAAAATTCAGTTAAAGTTTCATTATCAAACATTCTAAGCTCATCAAATTTAGTTTGAAGCATGATAAATCTAGATCTTTTCACATCAGAAGTTCCTTCAAACTGAGTTTGAAGGATCTCCCAAGCTTCCTTAGCAGAAACACAAGATGATATAAGTTTAATGTAACCCTCACCTACACCATTAAAGATAGCATGCAAGGCTTTGCTATTGTAGGCAGAAAGTTTATCATCTTCAATAGACCATTCCAGTTCAGATTTTATAGTAGTATTACCTGAAGAATCTGTCTCAACTGGAAGAGACCAACCTGAAAGAACCATTCTCCAAGCTTTCTCATCTTGAGATTTGATGAAGGCTCTCATTCTAACTTTCCAATAAGGATAGTTAGAGTCATTAAGCAATGGTGGTCTAGAAATAGAACTTCCTTCTGCAAAAAATGACATTTTAACACAAAAACGTTATAGGACCACACTAAGAGTTTAGTGTCCCGCTCTGATACCAATTAATAAACCGTGTTTTTGCAAATGTCAGTTGTATATAAGAAAATATAAAAACTGTAATCGTTTGCGACGGCGAAAGTAATTTCGCTACAAAGAAACGAACGATGCGTAATATAAAATATTTGCAGAAAAATAAATAACTTGACACAAGAGATTTATACGTGGTATCAGTGTTCTCCCGAACACTCCTAGTCCATAGGGCCACGCCCAGAGAATGAAATCAATTAATAAAGTATCAAAATTACAAAGACAATTGACTTAAACAAGTTTAGACTCCCTCTAAAGTATAGCCGCAATCCTTTTTAATCCACTTTATGAATCTGACTTCTTGAAACACCTTCAAGCCCGAACTCCCTTCGTCTTTGAAGTGTGAGTGCTTACTTCCTCCCGAAGTAAGGCTTCAACAAGTCTTCTCCCGAAGACCAAGTGCTTACTTTCTCCCGAAGTAAAGCTTTATCAAGTCTTCTCCCGAAGACCAATCTCTTGTTCAGTCAAGTAGTTCTTCACAACCTCTAGGATAGAGTAAGAACAGAAATAGAACAACTAGAACCTAGATGAACAACTAGGCTCTCACAAAACAAAGAAAGACTCTCTTCTCTCAAAAGATAAATGTAGAAAATGAATAATGGAAGAGGTAATTCGAATGGTTGCTCTCTAGGCTCTATTTATAGAACATAGAAACCAAAGAGGCAACCACAAGTTCGAATTAGCAGCTGTACAAAAACTTTCCAAAGAAAACACGATCTGCAGCATCAGATTCGGATGCTAACGCAGCAGATCAGAACAGAAATGGGAAACTTGCTATAATCGGGTCCGATCCTCTATTAATGCTTGATTCCTGCCAAAAATAGATTAGATATTCTGATTGTATCAAGATACAATCGAAATCAATAAGGAAAAGGCAATAATCAAAGTTTCCCTAAAAAAGACAACTTTCCAAAAGAGAATTCCTTCTCTTTTGAGAAGATTTCAACAAAGGAAAGTTCGGCTGAAAGTGCAACTTTCCAAACAAGGAAAAGGGCAACTACAATCCGAATTTATAAGGTAAGAAATAGAATATGAATGCACAACAATCTTACCATAAATGGAAAAATTATTTTGTCAACTAACTTGCCAAAAAAAGACTTTACATTGCATATACAATATTTATCTTTCGAGATCTAAAACTATTATGTTTGTCTAATGGTGAAAATCCATTAGGGATTTATCTCATTAGAAAAACAAACCAAGTTAGACCAACAATGAAGATTCGAAATTAAACTACAATTTAATAACAGAAAATAACATGGTTCAATATAAATTCATACACAATTCAGAAATTATTTAACATATAGCAAGTAGGAATGACAAGTGAAAATACTAAAACATACAATCCTAAATAATTTCCAAGGTCTTCAACAAACTGATACAGTGTCCCAGTAGGCGAGAGTCAAAATATCATTCATTGAATAGAGTTGTCAGCTCATCTAAAATGCAAACCATTCTAGCAACCTTTAATTCGATCAAAATAAGAATCCAACGTTGTCCCGGTTGGCGAGAGTCAAGGTTATTCTCATTTTATGAGCTTCCACCATTGTTTCATGTTTTATAAGTTTATCTCTAAGTAGTCACCGTAGGGGAGAGTCTAATAGAGACGAAAACTTACAAAACACTTATCAAATGAGATCTTACGGTGTTAAATGCGTTCAACGAATAATCATCCATAAGGGGGACGAAGTCTAGCGTCTCGAGGTTATATTGAAAACATTTAACTATTGTAAGACCAACAATGGAGATCGAATATCCTTATAACTAAAAGCTCATTATTTTAAAGAGTTGTATTTTCTTCTAATATTTATTTTAATCAATTTATTTTAAATATATATTTATTTAATTAAAATTTCCAATTTAGAATGAAAAATTCTAAATACAAATTTTAATTTAATATTTATAAATTATACTTAGATGGATATGAAAATAACGTGAATTATTTCCATCTTAGTAATAATTTCCAATAAATATTTAGAAAATTATTCAATTTAAGTTGTTTCAAAATTAATTTAAATTAATTTACAACTCAAATTTAACTTTCTATAAATATATATTGCATTTCGAAAAGTTGAAGTATTTAAGAATACAATTTTCGAAATTGCTTGTTAAAATAAAATAAAAATAAATCCTGGAAAAATTATTCTAATTTTATGTTGGCCCAAAATTAATTAATAAAAAATAATTTTCAACAAAAATATAATTTTCCTATTTAATTAAAAATTAAAGAAAAATTTCAAATATTTAAGTATCATGATGAATATCAACTTAAATATTAATTTTCTATTTAATTAAATACACTAGAAAAATACTTCAAGCAAAACAGATAATATCTATCTAGACTTTCATTGACTAATTAATTCAATTTCTTATTATAATATATTTTAGTTCATTTATTTTAATTAATCATTTAATGAAAAAATTATTGATTTAAGTTGGTCCAAAATTAAAATAAATAATTTTCAACTTTAATCTATTTTTCAAATAAAATTCGAAATTTCTGCATTAAAGAAATGCAATTTTGAAATTTTGGGAAAAAGATTAATAAAATAAAATAAAATAAATATATTTTGAAAATTATTCAAATTTAAGTTATTCTGAAATAAGATTCCAAACTTAAAATAATTTTCAACTTTAAGAAAATAACAATATTTAAGTATCATGATGAAAATCAACTTAGATATTGAAAATTTTAATTTAATTAAATGTATTAAATTCAAGAAATAAATAATTAAGTATAGAGGAAATTTAATTATTAATTCTAGTTTAATACTAGGAAAATATACTAAACTTAGATTGTATCAAAATTAATTATTAAACAATTAATTTCACAATCAATGATATTTTCTTATTTTAATATTAGAAATAATAATAAAAACTAGAAATAACTATCTAGAATATATATCATTAACTAAGTGTTTTTCTAAAATTAACTTTAAAATATTAAATGAAAAAATAAATTTCATATATTTTAAAAGTTAATTATGTTGCTAATTCAATTTTAATTAGGTTATACTAATATAATTAACCTAATACAACTATTTAAATAAGGATGAGCCTTCACAATTGGGGTAGTTCATGTGAGGGGGAGTTGGGTTCAGTATGTCGTACCCACTTCTATTGGCCCCCAACTCTCACATAAGGCCCAAAAGAGAGGAATTTAACCTTTAAATAAACAATTGTTATTCATTGAATAAGTCCAAATCTAATTGGGCCTAAATAAAATTACTTATGTCAAATTTTATTTTAGCAAACTAGTCCATTTACTTAGTAAAACTTAAATGGGCTTCCTATATGCATCTAAGCCCAATAACAAACATATAGGCTCACACAGGTCAAATGATTTGGATGGGCCCTATCATGTTACTAGGTTTACACAGATGAAAGAAGTACAAAATTTACCTGTTACAAATTATTCATAAGATCTATTGACAATTGGACTATGATTAAAATCAGATCATTGGATCTGTCAACAAGTTAATCATAGCAATTTAGATCAAATAAATAATAGGTTTGTTAATTTTTTTTTTTTTTTGAATAAACAATATAAAAAAATAAACAAACATTGTCTATGTAACAGATGTGAAATAAGATATTAATATAATTAAATTATTATTCTTAAACTAACCAAATAAATTTTGAAAATTTAGGGTTGTTAAAACAAACCTTAATATCTCAAAATAAAGGAAACTAATTTTAAAATATCTAGGTTTATTTGAATCAAATTAAATTAAATATCAAATAAGATCAATGATTTGAAAGAAAGAATCTTCAATATCACTTTCAAATCTTATAATTTAATAAAATAAACTAATTTTAAAATAGATTTAGTTAGATAATTATTATTTTAAGAAAATAATAAATAAATAATAATTAACATAATTATATGTCAAAATATCTCGAATTAAACAATATTCAAATTTCTACAAAATATCTAAGTTATTTAAATATTTAAGATATGATTTATAAATTTCCAATAAGAAAAAAAATGATATATATATATAGAAAAATATCATCTTTAAACTTATAATTTATAAATAATTAAATATTTAACAAAATAACGAATTTTGAATTTGAAAATATTATGGTAAGTGTATCTATAAAAATATCTATGTTAATTTCAAATTTATTAATTATTTAATTTGTCATATAAGATAATTTTAATATAATATTTTAAATAAAAAGACAAAGTTATCTTTTAATTTAAAATATGTTAAATGTCAAAATATCTAATCTTATAATTAAATAATATATAAATATTAAAGAAGTTAACAAATTTTTAAATCTTCCCATAATTGTAAATATTTAAAATTGGAAATATTCCAAATTGGAAATAATTAAAAAATGGAAATATTTCAAATTTGGAAATATTTAAAATTGGAAATATTTCTAATTGGAAAAATCTAAAATTGGAAAAATTGAATTTTGGGAAACAATCCCATGAAAAAATTGGATTTTTGGGGAAAAAACCCAAAAAATCGCAATTTGTGGGGGACACTATTGAACCTCGATTTTCCAAAAATCATAACTCTTTCAATTTTTATCGGAATCGAGTTCCGTAAAAACGAAAATTTCTTAATTTTTCACAAGGAATCCAAATAAAATATTTTCAAAAATAGAAAATTATTTTTCGTGGAAAAAATTCGTACAACATATACATTCATCACATAAGCACATAAACCAACATGAAACCATCCAAATCAACACAAAATATATAAAACATAGTTTTAATTCATATTATATGAAAGTAAATCATTACCATGGCTCTGGTGCCAGTTGTTAGAAATATTTTACCAGGATTTAGATTTACTACCAAGTATGTTTGATTAACATCCTAATATGAATTCTAAAACAATGAAATAAATACATAAGAGTTTGAGAAAACTTTACATTTGGTGCAGCGGAATATAATGACTCATTCCATTCAGATCTCTAGCCCTTGATTCCTTTCTGTAGCAGAGCATAATCAAGATCTGAATCTGGATCTCTTTCTCTCCTTCTTGTTGGTGCTGATTTTCCACAGTCTTACATATTATGATTGAGGTACCACTTGATGTGTGTGGGCACTACTCATTCACTCAAGGGATTTCAAAATTTAGAGAAGAAAAGAGAGAGGAAAGTGGCGCTCAGGAATTCTCTCTGAAAAGAATGAGATGCAATTGTATGTTGTTTCCTGAAGCCATTACTTTCTATTTATAGAATGCCCTCTAGGTTTAGGTTAGAATTGTGTGGCATTAAAATAATGGAAAAATCACTACAACAATTTTGATAATTAGGGGCGGACCTATTACCGGCGGGGAAGGTCCGCCCCTAATAATAACGTTATTACCGGCGGATTTAGGGGGTCCGCCGGTATTAGTGTTTATTTTTTTAAAAAAATAAAAAATATAATTAAAAAATAGTAATACCGGCGGGGTACCAGTATTAGCGGCGGACAACCCCCGCCGGTATTTACGAGGTACATTAATGCGGGAAAATACCCGCCCATTAATTCAAATTAGAATTAGCGGCGGATCAATACCGGCGGGGATCCGCCGCTAATTCTAATTAAATATTAATTTTCGTATTAATACCGGCGGGGCCCAGTATTAGCGGCGGACCCCCGCCGGTAATGTTTATCTATATAAACACACCCACACCCGGTTCTCCCATTTTTTCCCTTTCATTTTTTTTTTACCAATTTTTATTTTCTCTCATTTTTCTCTTTGAAAACCGAAGCAAACCCCCTCCAAACCGCCTCCCCCAATTTTTTCTCTCTGTTTCTACCTCCGGCATCGTCTCTGCCAGCATCGTCTCCGTCTCCGCCTCCGCCTCCGTCTCCGTTTGAAGTGGTTTAGGTATTTATATTTACCCATACTTGTTTTACAGTTTATTTTTTTTAGTTTTGTTTTTAATGTAAATTTTTATGTTATAATTTCAGAAATTGTAGAAGAAGTTTCAAATTTTTGGCTTGGGGAAGAGATCAGAAAGTTTCATTTGTGTAAAGTATGTTTTTTATTTTTGTAAAATTTGTAGTTAGTATTATAAATTTGAAATGTATTGTATATATAAATATTTTCATTAATATGTGTAAAATATTGTTAGTGTATAAATTAAAAATGTATTAATTGTTAAATCTGTAATTTTTTCTGGAAAAAAAAAATCTGTAATGTGTTGTATATATATAAATATATACAGTATATAGTATATAGTGTATTCTATATATTATATATTATACAGTAGATAGATAGTATATAGTATATATTTTTTATGTACATTTTTATATATAATATATATATTATTTGTCTTAGTAAATATGTGTAATATATAGATTATTGTTTGAGTTTAATTGTTTATGTGTAATATATAGATTATTGTATGAGTTTAATTGTTTATGTATTTTGATTTTAGTTATAATTATTTGTGTGGTTATAATAATTTCAGTTTTGTATTTAGTAAAATTTTACTAATTCAAAAATTGATAAATTTAGTTTAAATGTTTTAATTATAAATAAAAAACTTATATGAATATTTGTGTAATTATTTTTAATTAACAAGTAAAATTTTTTAGGTTTTTAATAAATTTATATAATTTTAAAATTAATACAATTTATTAAAATAATAATTATTGAAAATATAAAATTTTGTCTTTAAATATTTTAATAAATTAGTGTTATTTTGTAATAATTTTTAAATATGTGATTATTTATAAAAAAGAAGTTAATTTTTTTGAAGAAAGTTTATGTAAATAATAAATTAATATTATTGATAAAAATAATTAGTATTTATATAATAAAATAATTAACAAACATTAGAATGATTAGAAAAAAACTTTTTTATTAAAGAAAAAATTATTTTTTAACAAACTTAAATTTAATTATTTATATTAAGTCAATTATATTTTTTTTAAATAATATGATTATTAAATTTATTTGTAAATATATTTATGTAATTATTAAATTGATATATTTATTTATAAATAAATTAAATATTTATATAAGTAATTATTTAAAAAAAATTAGAAAAATAAAATGAGTTTATTTAATAGTATTGAATATTAATTTTAATAAATAAAATATAATGAAAAATTCGTAAATGAATATCATGAATTAATAACAAATAAAAAATAAATTGATAACTAATATTTCATAAAACTTTAACCAAATAAAGTCTTTAACCAAATAAAACTTTAAATAATGTTGGTGTACACTTTGTTTGCAATATACTAAAAATAAACTTTAACCAAATAAATTACAATGTTGATTAATTTTCCTTTGCTTATAAAAATAAATTACAAATAAAATTTCTTAAAATAGCATAAGATTTTAATTAATTTATCACGTCGAATTCATAAAATTTCATAAAATAGCATAAGATTTTAATTAGTTTATTAACATTGCTTAAACTCATAAAACTTTAAAATTCTTTTAGATGACGATTGATAAGTCTTGGATTTCTTGGAGAAAACGCGGTAAAGAATATTGGGAGTGTCTACAAGTATTTTTGGCGATGGCTTCAAATTATAAAAATTCTGATGAGAAAATTAGATGTCCTTGTGTTAAATGCTTAAATACTCGATTTGAGCCTTTAAACATTGTGGAAGCGCATATATTTGATTGGGGTTTTGATAATGGTTATCAAAAGTGGATTTACCACGGGGAGTCAGAAACAGAAGTTGTTGCACGGACGGAAGTTGTTGAGCATATTGTAGATGATGAAGATGACGAGATGATTCCCATTGTTGAAGATTTCATTCGACCAACAACTGAAGATGTTCAACGCAATTCTGATTCTTTTCAATATTACGACGAGTTATTTGAAGAGATTGAAGCTGAATTGTATCCTGGATGCCATTGGATTTCTTCACTTAACTTTCTAGCAAAGTTATTGCATTTGAAAGTTCGTGGAAAAATTCCTATCGGCGTATTTGATGAATTATTAAAATTATTGAATCTTGCTTTTCCGAAAGGAAATAAAATTCCATCGACGTACTATGAGGCTAAAAAGAGACTAAAAAAATTAGGTTTAGGCTATGAGTCTATTCATGTGTGCGAGCATGATTGTTGCTTGTTTTATAAAGAGCATGCCACTAAAGATGCTTGTCCAATTTGTGGAACTAGTCGATGGATTACTTCAACAAAAGCTAATGGAAAAAGGGTGCCACGTAAGGTGTTGCGCTATTTTCCATTGACACCTCGGTTGAAAAGATTATATGGTTCAAGACATACTGCAAAACACATGGTATGGCATCATACTGGAAAATCAAAGGATGAACGAGTGATGCGTCACCCGGTTGATGGGATTGCTTGGAAGGACTTTGATGCTAAACATCCTGATTTTGCCAGTGAACCTAGAAATGTTCGCTTAGGTTTAGCTGCTGATGGCTTTAATCCATTTGGCAACATGAGCCTAGCATATAGTATGTGGCCTGTCGTGTTAGCAAACTATAATCTTCCACCTTGGATGTGCATGAAAGACAATAATTTCATGTTGGCCCTACTAATTCCTGGACCAAAATCACCAGGAAAAGACATGGATGTTTTTCTAAGACCATTGGTTGATGAGCTGAAAGAGTTGTGGGTTGATGGAGTTGATACGAGAGATTGTAGGACAAACACCGTGTTCAAGTTGCGTGCAGACCTTTTATGGACTATTAATGATTTTCCTGCTCGAAGTAGTTTGTCTGGATGGAGTGGTCAAGGATACAAAGCTTGTCCAACATGTAACGAAGACACTTCTTCGATACGAGTGATTGGTAAGACGTCATATGTAGGTCACAGAAGATTCTTGCCCAGTAACCATCGATTTAGAAGGGACACCAACTTTGATGGAGAAAATGAAAGAAGACATCCACCAAGACGTTTTACTTGTGAGGAAATTCTCGAACAAGTAAACAAACTTGTGCCACAAGTTCTTGGAAAACATGACCAATTTGGTGGTGTAAAACGCAGACGAGTTGCAGAAGATCAAAATTGGAGGAAAAAAAGTATCTTTTATGAGCTTGAGTATTGGTGGACAAATACTTTGAAACACAATATTGATGTGATGCATGTGGAGAAGAATGTGTGTGACAGTCTGTTGGGCACAATCTTGGACAACGATAAATCAAAGGACACAACTAACGCAAGACATGATTTGAAGAAATTAGGAATAAGGGAATGGATGTGGATTTATGAAGATGATAATGGCAAGTTAATGAAGCCACACGCCCCTTACGTCCTCAAAGCTGATGAAAAATTAAAATTTTGTCAATTTATCAAGGACGTGAAGTTTCCTGATGGATTTTGCTCAAATTTGAAGAAGAAAGTGAACAATGATTTATCAAATGTTCTTGGATTGAAGTCTCACGATTGTCATGTAATTATACAAAGATTATTGGCAATTGGTGTTCGTAAGTTTCTCCCTAAAGATGTATCGACAACTATTGCTGAATTATGCAACTTTTTCAGGCAAGTATGTTCAAGAACCATAAACTTTAAAGATATGGAGGAAGCACAAAAAGACCTTATTTTGATATTGTGTAAGTTGGAGTTGATTTTTCCTCCAGCTTTTTTTGATATCATGATTCATTTGGTCTTACATTTGCCTGAAGAAGCAATTTTGGGTGGACCTGTGTTTATGAGATGGATGTACCCTTTTGAGAGGTACATGAAAAAATTGAAGAATTACGTTGGAAATAAAGCTCGTCCTGAAGGGTCAATAGCTGAAAGCTATGTTGCAGATGAGGCATTGACATTTTGCTCTATGTATTTTAAGGGGGTAGAAACCAAATTTAACCGACTTGATCGCAACGAAGATGAAGTGATTCCTAGAATTCTTACCGTCTTCCAATCACAATGTCGTCCCTTAACAAGAGCAAATATCATGCCTTTAGACAGAAAGACTCGTGAAAAGGCTGAGTGGTTCATCTTTGACAATTCACCTGAAATCAGACCATATTTAGAGTAAGTTTTTTCCTTTATTAATCTATATTTGGTCTTATTCTACATAGTCTTATTTAACATTTAACATAGTGATGTTATATGACTTACAGTGAACACTTAGAAGAGATAAAACTTCAATACCCAGATGGAGATCATAACATTTTACACAAAAAAATTTTCCAGCGATGGTTTCATAAGAAGGTGATATGAGTGATTCAATTATGATTTTAAAATGATCATGATTAATTATGAGTCATTCTAAGATAATTTTGTTCATTTAGATATATGATTTACGCAAGCTTGGATCATTGGAGAATGGTGAAGAGTTGCTAGCTTTAGCATGTGGGTCAGATCACTTAGTAACATATTATGAAGGGGTTTTAATGAATGGTGTTCGTTACATGGTAGCTGAACGTGATAAGAAGCGTACTACTCAAAATAGCGGTGTCTCCGTGGCGGGAACAGAAGGATTCAATTATTATGGAACCTTAGAAGATGTGATGATGTTCACTTTTTGTGGTGTGTATTCAGTGACATTATTTCGGTGTAAATGGTTCAATACCAATCCACAGAGGAAGAAAACAATCATTGAGAATAACATCATTAGTATCAATGTTAGTGGTGAATGGTACAAAGATGACCCATTTATACTTGCTACCCAAGCTAAGCAAGTATTTTACCTCGATGATTTGCTTAGAGGTAGATATTGGAAAATAGTCGAGAATGTAAACCACCGGTAAATTTGGGACATTGAGCAGGATGAAGATGATGAAGATGTTGTACATGATTTAAGCTCCTCAAATTTTCAATTGACTGTGGATCTAGGAGAGTTAATTTTGCAACCTTCTGAAGTGGCGACAATAATTGATACTGCACAAAATTTGAATGTAAATCAGGCTGATGAAAATGATGTGGATGGTGACATTGATAACGTAATAGATGACGAAGGTGACGAGTTGCTAATTGATCGATGTGAAGACGATATTGTTTCTGAAAATGATGAGTGTGATAGTGACTATTAGTTTACATATGTATTAATTTGTTTGTAATAATATTATAAGTGATGAATTTGATGATGTTAATTGTATTTCAAACTATAACTATTTTTGGTAATCTATATTAATACTAATTTAGTCATACAACTTTGCTTTTAAAGAGTCATAATGTCAGCCGATGTAGCTTCTTCTCACGGGGGAGACGGTGGAGGTTTAGATCCACCTGATCCTAGTAGGGTACCCTCAGCCTGCGAGGCAGCACCACCGCCCAAAAGAAAAGGTTGTGGTCGTGCTACTAATATACCACTAGAGGCTCGCAGACGTGCGAATGAGGGGCCATTGCCGCTTATACTTGATCCTGCAACAGGAAAAGTAGTTGGCGGGGAGAACCAAGCTTTCATCCGGCAGGTGGGTTTTGAAGTTAGCACATTATTGCCGGGGAACTACTTGGACTTTTGTGATGTACCTCAACATCACAAGGACCAAGTTGTGCAGAGAATGAAGGTAATAAATTGATGGACATAATAAATTTTATTCATGTATAATTAAACTAAGTAATAATTTAATTCTTCAAATGTAGTACTTTTATGATATCGATGGTCACGCTGAACCCGAAAAAGTGATGAGGACTCTTTACCATGAGATGGGCAAAAGATACTCAGAAAGAAAAAACATTAGGCATACTTTCTTCCAAAAATATTATGAGGGGAACCCAGATAATCTTGAGGCGGCACTCAATGCTTCTCCTGAGCACTATGTAACAAGAGAGCATTGGAAAGAGATTATTGATTTGTTTTTTAGCCCAAAATTTATAGCGCGTTCCAATCAAAACAAGCAAAATAGAAAACAAATGAAGTACCCCTCAACTCAAGGCACAAAATCAATGGCAGCTTAGCGTCATGAATTTGTAAGTAGACTTCAAATAATTCATTTATTGAAATAATAATTTTTACAGAATCTAACACTGATAACATTACAGAAGGAGCCCGAAAAATATGTTATACCAACTTGGAGAGACAGTCATCTGAGGAAGGATAAAACTTGGGTCAATGATGCTGCTAAAGAGAAATTTGTGAGTTACACTAATATTTCATTATTTTTCTTAAAATTATTATATAATTGATTATTTAACAATTTTTATTAATGTTCAGGAGCAACTCACTCGTGAAATGGAGGAAGAGATGGCGAGAAGTAGGCTTCAAAGCCAATCTGGCAGTGATTCTGGAACTTCGGAGGTCCCGTCTGACATCCAATTCAAGGTCATGGGCAAGGTCATGGGTGACAAGAGTGACTACATTCGAGGAGTCGGTTACAACATAGCAAAGAAAGGGAAAAGATCAACAACATCATCTAGCTCTTCGAGCCAAAGTCAAACTCAATCTCAAGCTGGGTCTACTATTTCTCAAGATGTTGGTATTATGGCTGAGATGTTTCAGAGATTGCGTGAACGCTTTCCAGCGGGACAGGACACATCTGATCTGTATGACCCGCGATTTGACAGATTCCTCCAACAATATTTACCTACTCAACCTCAGGGTAGTGCAACATGTCCAAGGCCGCAACAACAACCTTTACAGCAGACTCAGCAATCTCCTAATGTGCAAGGAAGTGCCTCCCAATCTCCTCTTATTCCAAACATGTTTGGACGCTCCTCCCAGTCTCCTCCATTTTTCTACTCTGATTTTTTTGGAGGATCACAGTCCCAACAGCCGATGTTTGGCCAATTTGGGAGTTCATCTCAGCAGCCGATGTTTTTCGGGGGTCCAATGCAGCAAACTTCTCCGGGTCAATTTTTCGGTTCACAAAATCCATACTTTTTCCCGGGTCAGTTTCAGCAACAATCCCCGAACTTCTCGCCACAACAATCTCCAAATATTTCACAACAGCAACAATCTCCGAATTTACCACAACAACGACAAACTCGGCCATTTGCGGAGCTTTTATCTTCCCAACAACCATATTACCCATCACCGCCAGTATCGCAAGCTCAGGACAATGCACCAAATCCTAATATTAATTTAAACGCTACTGGCTCAAATTTCGAAGATGATTTGTTTGATCAAGACAATAATAATTAGTTTATCTTAATTTTAATTATGTGTGGATTTATTTAAGTTTTTAATTATGTTTGGATTTCTTTAAGTTTTAAATAATGTATGGATGATAATAATTAATTTTTAAGTTTTAAATAATATATAAATGATAATTATGTGTGGATTTGTTAGTTTTTATTTAGTATTTATTAATAATATAAATTTAAAAAGAAAATTAATTAATTAAATACAAAAAAAAAAACGTTATTTATTATTAATATTGATTTATTTTTATTTTTTAAAAAAAACATTATTACCAGCGGACCCCCGCCGGTAATAATGAGACAGCAGCATGTCAGTGGACGGGCCTACACCGGCGGACCCCGCCGCTAATTGTCCGCCGGTATTAATTATTAATAGCGGCGGATGTGTCAGTCCGCCGCTATTAATCATTAATAGCGACGGGGTATTACCGGCGGAGCAATACCGGCGGACCCCGCCGCTAAAACTTATTACCGGCGGATTTATCAATTATTACCAGCGGACTCCTCCGCCCCTAAAAATGTTAATTGTTGTAGTGAATAAAATGGTAAAAGCCTATGCATAGTGGGCGGCCCATATAAGGAAATTGGGCCTCACTTTGCAACTTTCCCATTTTGTTATTTCTCATTCCTATTTTCTCAAAAATGTCAATTTTCCAATTTAACCTTTTAAATGTCAATTCTAATTATTTAATAACTTAAAAATAATTATTAAATAATATTGCCATTTAATATATTTATTAATTTAGACATATAAAGTATCTTAATTAATAAATAAACCTAGAATCTCTTTTCTTTACAATTTCGCCCTTGCTTAGTGAAAATTCATAAAGTAGACATAGTCTAACTTTTAGAATTATAATTGATTAATTAAAATCAATTAACTGAGTCTTACAAGCAGTATGGTCTCAACTAGTATGGGGACCATGTGTCTATATAACCGAGCTTTCAATAAGTCGAACCGAATTTACCAAGTAAATTCCCTAACTTATTAATTCCTTATTGAATCCACTCTTAGAACTTGGAATTGCACTCTCAGTCATATAGAACGCTCTATATGTTCCACGATATAGATACGTCATTAGTTATCCATTGTTATAATCCTAATTTGATCAATGATCCTCTATATAGATGATTTACACTGTAAAGGGATTAAATTACCGTAACACCCTACAATGTATTTTATTCTTAAAACACTTAACCCTGTATAAATGATATTTCAACTAAGTGAAATGAGTACTCCACCATTTATTTTCGTTTGGTTAAGCTCGAAGGAAATCATCCTTTACTTTCTATTCGCTAGATAGAAGCTATAGATTCCATATTTATGTTAGCGCTCCCACTCAATTGCACTACCGTGTTCCCAAAATGTACGTATCACCCTGACCCAAAAGTAGGCTTAACTAACAAATCAAAGAACACGAATAACACTCTTGAGATTGAACCTAATCATATCAGGATTAAGATCATTTGATCTAGGATCAACAAGTGATATTGAATTGAATAGATATTACGGTAAATTCTAATATATCTAATCAAAGTTCAATATTGGTCCCTTCCGATGTATACTCCATACATCCGATACTGGTAAACTTTGCCAATGTCCTGGAAAGGACATAACACTTTTCCAAGGTGTAAGAATACCTATCGCTGATTATACCATGTCAGTCTAAATCCAGTATTCTGACAAATCAGGGAATAAACTTTCGAACATATAATTAAGATAATATTCCACTGTGCTGACAACACTATAATCATTAACAAATTCATATGTTCTGGACTTAAATGGAATTCATACATTATATATATAATCATGAAATAAATCATGTGAACCATGCAACATAAAATGTTATTTCTGATCTTTATTAATAAGTAAATCTGATTATATTGAAATGGGTTTTATTTAGGGCACAAAACCTAACACTGCTCCCATTGCATCACACACCAACTTTACATATTACATTCACTTCTTAGATGACTACAGTAGGTATACATGGTTGTATCCATTGAAAAACAAAAATGATGCATTAGAAGCATTCACACAAAAGCAATGGTTGAGACACAATTTGATAGGAAAATTAAGAGACTTAGAATCGATTGGGAAGGAGAATTTCAATCATTTTCTGATCTTGTTCGCAGTAGTGGCATAATATTTGATCACTCATGTCCTCATACTTCGGGGCATAACGGAAGAGCTGAGCGCAAACATCGACACATAGTCGAAATGGGTCTCACTCTTCTTGCACAATCTGCCATGCCACCGAAGTACTGGACAGATGCCTTTATCACAGCTGTCTACCTTATCAATTGACTTCCTACGACTATCCTAGACCACCAGGCACCATACACAGTTCTTTTTAACAAAATACCTGATTAAAACTTCCTCAAAATATTTGGAGTAGCTGCTTTCCGTGTCTTAGAACATATCAAACCCACAAGTTTCGATTTCACTCAGTCAAGTGCATCAACTTAGGCTATAGTGAATTTCACAAAGGAAATAAGTGTCTAAGCTCTCATGGTCGAATTTATATATCCAAACATGTAGTTTTGAACAAAAATGAGTTTCTCTGTCATCACAGTTTCTTCAACAATTATTCACCAGAAACACAGGTCACTCTTACCATTCCACACTCATGGCTCAACCTGCCCTTTGTTGCATCTGAGTCTGTTGCAGAACCATCTCCCCAAGCTCCTGCAACATCTGATCAGACATCATCTTCTCACTTTGATGCTGGCTCCCATGTTTCAGTTATGCCTCATGATATTAGTACTACCAGTGTCTCTTCTGAGAGTGTTGCAGCTCCCTCGAATACACCAGATCAGCCTCGTGCATCTCCCATTGCACCAGACTCGCCTTTGGCTTCACAAGGCCCTGCTGTTTCCACTCATCCAATGATCACTCATGGCAAGGCAGGGATCTTCAAGCCACGGGTGTTCACTCGCCAGTCCACATTCACCTTTAATTTTCATGAGCCACTTTCTGTCGAGGAAGCTCTTCAACATGAGGGGTGGAATGCTGCGATGGGTGATGAAATCTCAGCCTTGAAACGCAACAAAACATGGATCCTTGTTCCTCCTTCTCCTTCATACAATGTTGTTTGAAATAAATGGGTGCTTAAACCCAAGTTTAATGCTGATGGTTCCTTGCAACGCCTTAAGGCTCGGTTGGTGGCCAAAGGCTTTCATCAACGTCCAAGTGTGGACTTTGGTGAGACTTTTAGTCCAGTAATTAAAGCCTTTACAGTACGCATTGTCCTTACTATAGCTACGACCTACAACTGGGATGTTCGCCAACTTTACATCAATAATGTGTTTCTTAATGGGACCCTTGATGAGGACATTTATATGGTCCAACCGCTAGGCTTTGAAGATCCTTCACTTCCTCATCATGTCTGCAAGTTGCAGTTTTCGATATACGGTCTAAAGCAAGCACCAAGGGCTTAGTTAGATCGACTCAAGACAACCTTGCTGCTGTGGAAATTTGAAAATTCAAAGGCTGACTCATCATTCTTCATGTTGAAGCATCCCAAGTATGTGCTCGTGGTTCTTATAT
Organism: Cannabis sativa; assembly: GCF_029168945.1. Lineage (NCBI taxonomy): Eukaryota > Viridiplantae > Streptophyta > Magnoliopsida > Rosales > Cannabaceae > Cannabis > Cannabis sativa. The sequence continues at coordinate 39,835,219 of NC_083610.1, read as the reverse complement.
ACGTGGATGACATCATTGTCACAAGGAGCTGCTCAAAAGAACTTGAACGATTTGTCACTCAACTTGATAAGGTCTTCTCTCTTAAAGACCTTGGTCCATTACACTTCTTTCTTGGAATCGAGGTGTTTCGTGATGAAACAGGATTTTATTTGTCACAAAGCAAATACACTGTTGAACTCTTACAAGAGGTTACCATGTTGAATACAAAGCCTAGTCCTACACCAATGGTGGCCAACAAACAACTCTCTATATATGATGGCACACCTATGACAGATCCTTCACACTACAAAAGTGTATTAGGTGCACTTCAATACTTAAGTCACACCCGTCCTGACATTTCGTTTGCCGCTAACAAACTCAGTCAATTCTTGAAGAATCCTACTGATGTACATTGGAACGCCACCAAAAGAGTGTTAAGATACTTGAAAGGGTCAATCCTTCATGACCTGCACATTTCACCAAGTGACAGATTGACACTCACAAGTTTTTCGGATGCAGATTGGGCCTGCTGCCCCGACGATCGCAGGTCCGTAGATGGCTAGTGTGTGTTCTTAGGAGATTCTTTAGTCTCATGGTCATCAAAGAAGCAAACCGTGGTAGCTCGCTCAAGTACTGAGTCAGAATACAGAGCCCTCACTCACTTGGCAGCAGAACTTTCATGGATTCAGGAACTGTTAAAAGAAATGAAGTTCAAACCATCTGCTACTCCTGTTATATGGTGCGACAACATGAGCGCTAGTGCACTTGCTGCAAATCCAGTTTACCACGCTCGGACCAAACACATCGAATTGGATGTGCACTTTGTAAGAGACAAAGTGTTAGAGAAACAATTAGAAATTCGCTATATTCCTTCACATAATCAGATAGTGAATTGTCTAACCAAAGGGCTGTCACATTCTCGATTTCAATTTCTCATGGACAAGCTCAGAGATACAGCTTCACCCTTTCGCTTGAGGGGTGGTGTCACGAGATAAAATTCACAGGGGCACTTTAGTCATTGTTTCTCTACCTCCAATTCTGTTGGAATGCAGCAATCCCTAGAATGATTTCCTCACCAGCTGTCAAATCTTTTCCGTTAGAATAGAATCTTTTTTATTCCCTTTTGATTGTATTTTATTGACCACGTGTCAATCATTGACTGTGTAATATCATTGTACCCTGTACTGTACCTGGTGAATGAATCGTTATATACTATTCATTTCATCTTAAATAAAATTAAAAGAGACATTTGTATGAGGTTTCTCGTTTTAAAAAAGAGAATGCTAATATAGAAGATATTGATTGGTTTGGGAGTTTAAGTGCAACTTATTAGTTGCACTTAATTAGGATTTTGTTATAAAGTTTTCCTTTGTGACGATAATATTAATATGTAGTAAAACTTGATATTAAATTACATCAATAATAATTATAATATAGTAGCGATTATAAATATTAAAGTATGTTGCAAGAGGAGTCATTGTAGTAAGAAGAGAAAGTGATGATGTCGACGAGCTGACAATCGGAACAACATATCGGGAGAGGGAGGAGCTTTTCAACGACCGGGACCACCGGAGGCTTAGGGGGTTGGGGTTGTTTGGGAGGTCCGACGCTGAGAATATCGACAACTTTTCCTGTATTCTTCTTTATTTTCTTTGCTAACATAATTGGATCAACTTCACCAACTACCGTTAGACTATCCTTTTCAGCATCCACCACTATTTCATCTATACCTTTTGTACATAAATATATATTCATTAATTAATCAACTAATAATAATACTAGTACGTGTATATCTATCCAATAATTAATTAATTAAGGGGTCAACTTATTATATCATTGAATATAGTTACATACATGCATATATATACATTTTCAAGGAAAATGTATTTTAGTTATCACATCAAGAGAATATAGCTCTACCGCGATTAATTTAAATTACTATCGATGACCTTACAAAATAAATAAATAAATTACTATCTATGATATAATTTGTTATGTATACAGTCATATATAGAAGTTATGTAATAATTAGATATAATATATATTTATATATATTTTTTGTGATAACATGACAAAATTAAATTTTCAAGAAGATAAGTATAAAAACATTTAAAAAGGATATTAATTAATTTATTAATGGGTATAACTAATTAATTAACGTATGTAAAATTTTATAAATTTTTGTATATGGGAATGGGAGACTTCACCCTCCCGGCAGTCATTTACATATATAAGTATAGTTAATAAAATTATTATTATATATATGAACAGTCATTAAAGATTTATTTTTTTGTAATCAATTTATGGTATTGATAGGTTATTATAATTTGATTATTAATTAACTAAAGTATATACAAACACAATATCATATATATTGGAAGAAAGAAAAATGTATAGGGTTGGATAAAGTATACCTGAAAGTTTAGTGATGGCTTGGAGTATATCCTTCTTGCATTTCTCGCAATTAATGACCACTTTTAACACTGTTTTCTGTCAAATACCAAAAAATTAATGATTAAAGATAAATTTAGGTGGATCATATATGAAGAGATAAAACAAATAATGAATTTCAAAGACATTATATATACCAGCTTCATGGTGCTAACAGTACTATATTGACAAAGCAATTTAATTGAGAGATCTTTGACAATTGAGGGTTGGGTTTCCTAATTTTTGGCTATTCGACTTAGCTGAGGCCTGGCCTTTATATATATATATATGCATGTAATGTTCATATCTGCATTAGTGTCACCATCAGTATGGATTAGATTCGGAGGAATAATATATATTTATCAGGTACGTACACAAATTAATTAAGCTAACAATAAGTCAATATAACATATATATATATATATGTATGTATTGTGGCTCTATATAATATACATGTAGCTGGCGTTCTTGTCTTCTGGGCAGTGTATAGCTATACCTTTTAATATTTCAAATAGGGTAAATACCATTTTGGACTCTGTGTTTTGCAAAAGTTACAGATTGGACCTTGTGTTTTGTTAAATGACAAAATAGACCCTGTATTTTCTAAAATAGTAAAAATAGGACCCTGAGCTTAATTTTTGACAATTTTTTTTTAATACAACCAACTTGAAGAAAATGCTTAATACGAACAGATACAAAAAATGTAAACAGTTTTGTCATAGCACTTTTAGATCGGATTATAATTAAACTTTATTTTGACAAAAAATCAATTCAGGGTCCTATTTGTACTATTTTAGAAAATACATGGTCCATTTTGTCATTTAACAAAACACAGAGTCCAATTAGTAACTTTTGTAAAACAGAGAGTCCAAAATGATATTTACCCTTTCAAATATTAACTTTCTAATCCCATGCATATTGGTCCTCCTTATATATATATATATAGATGGGTGACTATTCAATGGTTACATTTTTATTGTAACCATATGGTTACATTTTTTTTAACCTATAATAGCAGGTTACTAATAGGTAGACTTTCCTTTTTTAGATTTAATTAATTATAATTAACTATTTTCTACATTCCTTTTTTAGAATTATTTAATTATAATTAACTATTTTCTTAAAATAATTAATTAAATATTTAACAAGACCTCTTTTAGCAATTATTATTTATATTTAAATCCTTACTTGAATTATTTTAATAATTAAGCCATTTAATTATAATATTTACAATAAAATTTATTTTTTTTTACAAAAATTAAATTTTTTTTGACACAAATTAAAATTCTCTTCTTATAATAAATTTTCAAATAATTAATTATTTTTAAATGATATTTAATTATTTTGTTACAATTATATGATCTAAGTATGAGGCCTGAAGCTAATCAATCGATAACAAGTGCAACCATTTTTTTTCTAAAAAATCCTTCAACTTATTTCATTTTTTACTTTTTAAATATTTAAATAAAAAAATTAAATAATTAAGTGTAATAATTTAAAATTAAAATTACAAGTATAATAAAATTTAAATTATGAAATTATATGTGTATAATTTTAAATTATAAAAAGTTTTGCTATAAAATTTTAAATAATTTAAGTATAAAAAATAAATTGCTAAAAGATCCTTATATAGTAATAAATTGCAAAAAATTAATTAATAATTATAATTAATTTAATTTTAAAATATAATTAATCTTAATTAAAGTTTTATAAGGAAATAAATGATTAAGTCACTTTCAGGTTACAGGTTATTTATTATTTATTTTTATTTAATTTCCAAATTAATCATAACCATTTAATAATAATCCAATGGCTTAAAAAAATGTAACCATGATGGTTACAATAAAAATGTAACCATTGAAACCTCTTCCATATATAGATATATATTAAACATACATTTAATTATTTTTATATTGTAATTACAATATATATTAATAGGGGTATATTTATCTAATTATTTTTATTTTCTTTCTATATATAGCTACCTATATGCACCAATTAATTTATATATTCTCTTTAGAAATCTCACTTAGAAATATTTTTATTAGTTTCTTAAAGAACAATATTACTTTAAATTCATGATGATTGAATACAAAAACAATTAAATTCAAATGTAACTTTGTGCATATAGAAGGTCACACTTAATACAATTTTGATTAGGAATAAAAGATGTCACATACGGACTTATTTTTTTTTTTTTTTGAATATTACGGACTTAAAAAAATTAATCATAGAATATATATTTTAATATATAACAACAAAATTTAATTATTAATATATATATAGTTGGAAATAAAATTATGTTTACCATAAATAACTTGCCTTATTAAATTATAAAATAATATAAAATAATATAAAGTAGATGAGAAGAAAGAAGAAGAAGATGAAGAGAGAAAGAGAAAGTGAATGAGAATTTCTGAGTTGTTTATTCCAATGGGGTGAACCCCTATTTATACAAATACAAGAGTGAGATATTAAGAAACTAAGAAAAAGGGAAACTAAGAAAAAGAGCAATGTTCATTACAATTCATGGTAATAAATAAAAGATTTGGACATCCACATAATTATTAATATTTATAACACTCCCCCTTGGATGTCCATAATAACTGCCTTATTAAAAATCTTGCTGAAAACTTGATTAAAGGAAAAAGAGTATAATGTAAACTAACTCCCCCTCATTTAGGCATTTGTGGAGATCTTCTAATCGACGAATTTCGATCTTGTCTGCCGTCTTCTCAAATGTTGATGTTGGTAATAACTTTGTGAATAAGTTTATAAGATTGACACTTGATTGAATATGTTGAACACCAATATGCATTTTCTTGAAGAAGAATTTCGTGGAATGTGTTCTAACTCTATCTTCTTCAATGTACCTCCTTTTAGTTGAACGATGCAAGCAGTATTATCCATAGAGAATTGCTTGGGTTGATACTTCTTTATTGAGTGCAATCCATATGTTTCCCGAATATGTTATGTCAATGTTCTCACTCACACACATTCTCTACTTGCTTCATAAAATGCAAGTATGTTAACATGATTTATAGTTGCCTCGTTAAAAACCTTGCCAGAAAAACCCAGTGGGACAAAATCTGAGCTAGGGAAAAAGAGTACAATATATATTTCATATTCATAACTATTTGTAAGTTGCCTCGTTAAAAACCTTGCCAGGAAAACCCATTGGGACAAAACCTGAACTAACGAAAAAAGAGTGCAACATGAATATGTCTCCCCCTCATGCACATATGATCCATAATTCTTTTGGTGATAATATATCTCATAAGATTATTGTTATCACTTTTAAAATATCACCATATATAATCTTTGATCATATATTTTCTATAACTCTTCCAGAGTATGTATGGACTTCTAAATTATAGATGAGGGGTTCGTGGAACATTAATATTTATCCAACTAATTGTATCATTCATGTGTATATACAATCTTGTTCATACTAAAATTTAACATTTCAAGTAGATATGAACATAACACATTAATGATAATATAAATTTCATTTGTGACAATGATGGTACTCCAATACCATATATTTGTTCCATCTTGTTGTATGATCTTAATTTTCATATCAAATGATCATATATCTATAATTCTTAATACATATGAAGTACTTCAGGACTTCAATACTAATGAACAAACTTTATACATTTAATATTTCTCGATATACAAAAGAAATAAAAGTTTGTTCTTCAATTAATCAAAAACTCTTCAAGAGTCTATCACAACGTATAATTTACGTATTTATACTGCATAGACAACCATACGTATTTTTCAAACAATAATTTACTTACATGTCTTTATTTCATACAAAGATCTTTGTCATATAGTGCGCGCGACTTAGAATTTATATCACTTAAGACATGTATTAAATTCTTCTAGAATTTTTAGATAAGGCTTATTTCAAATTCTCACTATATTAGGAGCTCCAAATAAATAATCTTTTGTTGCAACATTTATGTGACGCTTATAAATCCTCATAAAATAAATTCCAGGCTATAATCAAATAATGATTATATTTTCTCAATATTTAAGCCTTACTTCAATCAATCTCATGTCTATGCAAACTTTGTACAACAATTCATTATGTACAAATACATATATGCAAATTTCTCATTAGAAATATTTATTTGCACACCCTACAGGTCTTACTTCACTTTATGTGAGTAAATTTGTCTGGATTGCGTCATAATATTTTGGCCAAAAATCAAAATGTAAGTCGATGATTCTCGACAAATCTAATACCATGATCCTTGCTATCTCATGTTAGTTTATTGCATATGCAAACATTCAATATTTATTGTCGACAAAAATTTCAATAAATGATAATTTCCTCCCATATTCACATAACTTATAGAGATCTCTTTAAATTACATATTTTTCAAATATGTTTATCATTTATAGGTACCTATAACGAATCACTTCAGGGATTCAATTATGATGAAATGTGTTATGTCTAACTTCTCTTGGGAGTCTTTTCGAGTCTCGTTTTCATCACGGTTATCATTTTAATACTTTATAACATTAAGGTATCTCCATGAGTACCTCTAGATTTAACAACTTCAGGGCAAATCAAATGAACATTTATTAATAATTTCTACATTGTTCATTTACGCTTCAGGCGTTTTCAACTCATTCTATCTCAACTTTGAATAATATTGATTTGCAGTTGGTATATATCATTTTGAACTATATTGTTCTTATATACTTTGTGCAAGGATCATTTTTCAAAAATTATCATCGATCCCAACTGTTTCTCTCCCCCTGATCGAGAGATTTTTTAAAAATTGTGATATCTAATAATATTAATACACCTGTAGGGATTTCAATATATCACAATGAATCAATATTTGTTTAAACTCATATATACTATATGACATTAAACTTTAGGTTCAATAAACTTTAGTTTCAAGTTCAATCCTTATGAACTTAATTCATTTCTAAGAATGAGTCATACGTGTATAATTAGAAATACATAAATTTACACATTTTGTAAATGCATGATTATATAATCTTATCACATCGATAAGAAACTATGCAATAAAAATATAACAATAGCTCAAGATTGTTAAGGAAATATAATTTAAATATTTTCTATGTGCAAATATATGCACATTCTTCTTTTGAGCCTTATAAATTAACAATGAGAAGAATCTTCTGGTTCTTCAACAAAATTTAGTCAAATTCTTTGACAATTTATTGCATATGATTGATCATGTCAAAATAATTCAATTCATGAACTTCAGGTTCACTATAATTTGTATTTCAATGAAACTTTCACAAGGTAATGTAAAATCACTACAACATATAAGTAATCATAAAAAGTTTCATTTTTATATACACGAATAATATAATTATATTATTCTCCAAAACATATACACTCTTCAGGAGTCACTATTATGTTTATCAAACTTTATATTTCTTCAGGAATCACTATCATCAATTCAATGATGTGTATAATTTAAAAGATACATGACAACTTCATCATGTTATTGTAATGGTCAAATAGATATAACCATAATATATCATTCATTTTTTCTGGTATCTTTTTAACAAGTCGTCTAATTTATTAATAGACTATTCATCAGTCTAATTATCATGACTTGATATATTATATATTTAAATGTACAACCAGTACATATAATAAGTTATTTCTTATCACTTTTATAACTAGATAAAAGTTATACATCTAGGTACATACAAATATATTTTACTACTCCAAGTAGCAATTGTATGTAAGACTTCTTCAGGAAGCTTTTCAAATAATCATTTTGTGATTCTTTATCACTTTGATTATATTGGATCACTAACAAATGTTAGTAAGTTATATATTCATTTCTGGGAATATGCAACCGAATTATATAGTAACTATATATATACATATCCTGTACTAACAATAGTTTGAAACTATTGATTTCAAGAAATAATAAAATATGTATATATTAATTTACTTTTGGCATTGCCAATATATGTGAAATCTATATTCTTTGAAATAGAATTTCATGTCTATTCATTCTCTTTAGGGAATGATAGTTAAATATTCTAAATGTACAATAAATTTGTACAATTCACATTCTATTCAATAATCAAGTATACTTTTATCTTGATTATAAGTATGTCCGTACTACAGGTACGCGACCACTATTATTCAATTCCACACATGATATATAAATTTCATGCACTTTGATTATGTGTGGTATCTCATCTTTTAGTTGTTTCCACTTTTTCTGGAAATATTTGATTAGTAAATAATGTCATTGATTATTTAAAATCATTACATTCACTTCGGGGAATGACGTTGAACAAGTAGAACATTATTATAAATTTCTTAAAAATTTATTACTTGTTCATCCATAAAAAATATAAGAAATTATTCAACAATTTCTTTTACGATATTTCAAAGAATATATGAATGCAATTTTTGCATAGTCTCCAAGATGTATGCAAAATTTAATCTTTAATATATGTCAGATTCAATAATTTCCAACATTGCAAGTAATAACAATGTATAATAACATGACTAATACGAGGAATCTTTAAAAGTAATTGACTTCAATTCGTATCATTCTCTGCAGGGAATGATGAACAATAAATACATGCCTCATGTATTTAAATAACATTAGTCATGCTCATTGTTATTCTTATACTTTGATGTTTCAATGTAATTTTCTTAACATTCTTTTTGGATATTCAAAACCCGCTATAAAATTGCATCAATAATAATCATTTTTAATGATTCTTTAGTTGTATTCACATAAATACAATCATTTTTTTTTTGACAAATATAAAACATTTACTTCAGGAAATGTTTGTCAAAATCTATATCGATATTAGATTACTTTTCATTGTCCTCAAAGAATACAAGAACATATATATAAATATGTATTCATCTCTTTCATTATATATCTATCAACTATATAATGAATATTACGTTTGCATAATCTTCAGGATATATGCAAGATTTTATTGAGGACACATAATCATCAGGATATATGCAATATTTTCTCGAGGATGCATAATCTTCAGGATATATACAATTTTTTATCGATGATGCATAATCTTCAGGATATATGCAATATTTTATCGATGATGCATAATCTTTAGGATATATGCAATATTTTATCGATAATACATAATCTTTTGGATATATGTATAATTTATATAGATTTTCTCTATCATATCATAGGCACACATATATTGTAAATATTATGAATGATAAGATCATTATATATGTATGAAATCAATAATAAATATATAAAAACATATACATACATATATAATATATAGATATATAGATAAAAATAAAATAAAAAAAAAAATCATTGAAATTGTTTCAGTCAGATGAGTATATATATAAATATATATTTAGTGTATCGTGACTTTGAAACAATTCAAGAACTTTAACAAAATACTTACATTGGATCTTAGGCAGAGACTCATGCTTGAAGCTTGGGCAGAAACTTATGCTTGAAGCTTGGGCAGAGACTCGTGCTAATAACGTGTTATAAAATAATATAAAATAATATAAAGTAGATGAGAAGAAAGAAGAAGAAGATGAAGAGAGAAAGAGAAAGTGAATGAGAATTTCTGAGTTGTTTATTCCAATGGGGTGAACCCCTATTTATACAAATACAAGAGTGAGATATTAAGAAACTAAGAAAAAGGGAAACTAAGGAAAAGAGGAATGTTCATTACAATTCATGGTAATAAATAAAAGATTTGGACATCCACATAATTATTAATATTTATAACATATTTTAATATATAACAACAAAATTTAATTATTAATATATATAGTTGGAAATAAAATTATGTTTACCATACAATAACTTGCCTTATTAAATTATAAAGGGTAAATATCAGTACCTAAATTTTAATTAGTTTGTAAGCGGCATAAATTTTATATTTATTTTTAGTGGGATAAATTCTCAATTGTAAAACTATAAGGGTGCGTTTGGTAAGCCACAATATAATTGGATTTGTGTGTAATTGGAAGTAATTACACAATTTGACATGTTTGTTTGACCATGTAATTACACTGTAACTGTGTAATTAGAAGTAATTGAGGGGTTTAAATTACACTCTCCAATTCTCATGGCCCTCCCTGAGAATTGGATGTAATTACACTGTGTAATACTAAAAAGTTTCCATATTAAATATTAGCTACTAAAAAAATATTATTTTCTCATGTAATTACTAACTATTTTGCCAAACAATATGTTAGGAATTCATATGTAATTACCACCTCATATCCAAACACAAATATAGTGTAATTACTAAACTGAGTAATTACCACCCTAATAATTACCCTACCTAGTAATTACACAGTTACTTCCAAACACACCCTAATTTTAAATTTATTAAAAGAAAATTTAGAAGTAACTGATACTACATATTTCTGTCTAGACCCAATGATTTGCAAACTAGAATTTATATCTGCTTATTTAAGACAATAATAGAGTCTGTACTAATAAAATTTTAAAAAAAAATTATACTTTTTCAAACATTGGTTACTATATGCTACTAAAAATAAGCATTAAATTTAGGGCTATTTACAAAAATATGGGAAAATAAAGATAAGTTTTGATATATATGGCATAAAAACTTAATTACACTAAATATGGTATTTTTTAAAAAAAACTTACAAATATGGGAAAAGGTCATGAGGAATGCTATAAAAAACTTTAAATATGTGTTTCTTTTTATTTATTTTTTCTTTTTTAAAAAATAAAACACTAAAATAAATAAAAAATCGTATGAACTGTAGATATTATTTTTTTTTTTTACAGAAATTAAACTTGTCTTTTTATTTAAACTACTGTTTGTTTTTTTTTTCTTTGTTTTTTTATTACAAAATAATTATTTCATTTAAAGCAGCAGAAAAAAAAACCAGTTTCATCAACATCATCCTGAAAAAGAAATAATATAAAAAATTTTAATCTAAAAATAATACAAACTTTAAAAATCAGTTTCATCAACCTTGAAAGAAACTAATAATTTCATTAAAAGAATAAAAAAAATAGTTTCACTATGTTATTACAATTTTTTTATTTTAAGTTACTTTTTTATTATTTTGTTTCTAGGTTCGAACACTTATATTTTGTTTTTAAATTATTGATATGCATTCTGTGTTGTTTTGATTATATTTGTGATTAGTATTTTTTTTTTTTGTATTTTTGTGTGTGTGTGTGTTTTTTTTATTTGATTGCCTGATGAAACTGGTTTCAGTTAACTTTATTATTAACATTTATATTATGTTATTAATTTTTTTTTTTATTTTAAGTTACTTTTTTATTATTTTGTTTTTTGGTTCGAACACTCATATTTTGTTTTTAAATTATTGGTATGCATTATGTGTTGTTTTGATTATATTTGTGATTAGTATTTTTTTTTTTTGTATTTTTGTGTGTGTGTATTTTTTTTTTATTTGATTGTCTGATGAAACTGGTTTCAGTTAACTTTATTATTAACATTTATATTTTGTTATGATTTTTTATAGCGTCAAAACTGGTTTGACATGTCGAAACTGGTTTCACATGTTTTAACTGTTCTGTAATGGGGTTGCTCAATTTTTATGATATTATTGTATATTTTTTAATTTGTATAAAATCAGTTTTATTATTGTATGATATTTGAACAATAATTTTTATTTTATTTTAAATAATCAGTTTCTGACACACATATTATTTTATTATTTTCATAACTTGTTTTTTTTTAAGTAACATAACTTGTTTTTTTTTATTGTTGTTCATAATTGAGTTTTAAGTTTTAATTTTATATTAAATTATTTTAAGAAACTGGTTTTAATTTGTTTGTTTTTAATTTGGTTGTTTTACTAACTGGTTTCTCATATTTCACTGTTTTTTTTTTGTTATTCTTTTATGGTTTTTATCGTATTTTTATCTCTTTAATTTTCTTTGTTTCTTTTTTTTTCTCTTTGATTTTAATTTCTGATTCCCTTTGTTATATTTGTTGCATATTGTATGTTTAAATCAACTCTAATTTTTGAGTAAGTAAATAAAAAATTAAATGCCAAAATAAAGAATGAAGTTAGAAGTTTAATTATTAGGTATTGATATAAAATTTATATGTTCCAAACTGGTTTTTAAATAAGTATCGTTTGTAAAAGTTTAGTTATTAGACATTGTGTATTTTTCATTATGTTATTGATGAAACTATTTTTTTTTTTTTGCCTCTTTTAATGAAATAATTAGTTTATTTTAATATTGATGAAACTGGTTTTTAAAGTTAGTATCGTTTTTAGATTGTAATTTTTTTCATAATCTTGTTGATGAAACTATTTTTTTTTATTCTTTAAATGAAATTATTAGTTTCTTTCAATGTTGATGAAACTAGTTTTTAAAGTATGTATTCTTTTTAGATTATGATTTTTTATATTATTTTTTTTTTCAGGATGATGTTGATGAAACTGGTTTTTTTTTCTGCTGTTTTTAATGAAATAATTAGTTTTTAACAAAAAAAAAATCAAATAGTAGTTTAAATAAAAAAAAACAAGTTTAATTTCTGTAAAAAAATGAAATATAAAAATGTACACTTATTATATACATTAAGAGAGAGAAAATTAGTTTGAGAAAAAAAATTAAAAAAATAAAGAGAGACACAAAGAGAAATTAGAAAAAAAAAATAAAAAAGAAAAATAGAGAGAGAAGAAAAAGAAAGAAAAAAAAAATCAGCAACTGACTTAAAAACTAAAAATAAAAAAGAGAGCTAAAATTGACTAAAAAATACGTAAAATAAAAAAAAAGCTTTTCGAAGCTTTAATAAGTAAAAAAACAGTAAAAAAAAAGAAAAAAAAATTAAGAAATGTATAAAAGTAAAAATTTTCTTGTCAAATTATAAATGTAATGTTTGAAAAAAAAAATATTATTTGGTGTAAATTTCTCAAATAGAAAGAAATCCTAAAATGTAAATGTACGTAAAATAAACTAAAAAAAAATAAAACTAATTAAGCTAGAAACAAAAACATGAAATATGAGTTTGGATAATAAGTTTACAAAAATATGGCATATCAAATACCATAAAAAATTTTAAATGTGAAAAAATACTATAAGAGAGTGGCAAACCTATAAATGTCATATTTTTGTAACTTTTGTATGAAATCCCATATATCATGTAATTTTCACTTAAATTTATAACACTTACAAATTTAAAATTTTAAATACTTATGCTACTGTTTACTCAATTATAAATAATGAATATATTTTCAATTATAAATTGAATTATTTGTATTAAATATAGATTTTTTATGAATTATGCATATTAACTCTCTCTCATCCTCTATCCTCTATGTACATAAATGAACATATAACATCAAGTACTATAACTAGAGTCAACAAAAGAATCATCAGAGAAAATTGAAAACAAAAAATATTGCAAAGTACGTACCAAACTTCATTAATTATCATGGATCAGGTAAAACACGACAAAATTAAGATTATTATACATATAATATATATATATATATATGATAGACTCGTACGAACAATTTCCCTTGCTGTCACAATCATGTGTTGGAAAAAGATTGAGATAATCAATGGAAATGTTGAGGTCAAATATGATTTGCTCGGAGTAGAATAGTCAACAGTTGCAATTCCACCCTAAAGAAAAGATCTTTGGTTGAATGGTTTGAATCTATGATCTTCACTCTTAGATCTTCATCAAGAACCACTTTGATCTCCATTGTTCTTGTTGGAGTTTTTCTACATAAAAGCTGCATATACCTCTCTATGCTTAAGTAGTGCGTTAGAGATTATTTATATGTAATGCAAGGTAAAGAAATTAAAGAATATAATAGTGTAGTGAGAAGGATTAGCCCCTTTCCAATTGTATACTTGCCCCATATTTAGTGTCTTGATTATGGGCTTTTGTGGGCTTCTTTCCCTAATAGGAAACTTATATGGCTATTTACAAAAATATGGGAAAATAAAGATAAGTTTTGTTATATATATATATATATATATATATATATATATATATGGCATAAATACTTAATTATACTAAATGTGATATTTTTTTAAAAAAAAAAACTTAAAAATATGGAAAAAAGTCGTGAGGAATGCCATAAAAAAAATTTAAATTTGTGTTTCTTTTTATTATTTTTTTTCTTTTTCAAAAAATAAAACACCAAAATAAATAAAAAATGATCTCAATTGCAGATGCTGTTTTTTTTTTTCAAAAATTAAACATGCTTTTCTTCTTGTTAAAAACTAATTATTTCATTAAAAGCAGCAGAAAAAATACCAGTTTCATCAACATCATTCTGAAAAAAAATATAAAAAATTATAATCTAAAAATTATACAAATTTTAAAAATTAGTTTCATCAACATTGAAAGAAATTAATAATTCCAATAAAAGAATAAAAAAATAGTTTCATCAACAAGATAATGAAAAAAAATTGTAATCTAAAAACGATACTAACTTTAAAAACTAGTTTCATCAATATTAAAAGAAACTAATTATTTAATTAAAATAGGCCAAAAAAAAAAACAATGTCATCAATAACATAATGAAAAATACACATTGCCTAATAATTAAACTTTTACAAATGATATGTACTAAATTTAAAAACCAGTTTCGAACATATAAATTTTATATCAATACCTAATAACTAAATTTCTAACTTCATTCTTTATTTTGGCATTTAATTTTTTATTTGCTTGCTCAAAAACCAGAGTTGATTTAAGCATACAATGTGCAGCAAATATAACAAAGAGAATCAGAAATTAAATTCAAAGAAAAGAAATAAAGAAAATTAAAGAGATAAAAATGCAATAAAAACCATAAAAGAATAACAAAAAAAAAAATAGTAGAATGTGAGAAACCAGTTAGTAAAACAACCAAAATAAAAACAAACCAATAAAAATTAATGTTCTAAAATAATCAAATAAAAAAATTAAAACTTAAAACTCAATTATGAACAACAATAAAAAAAAAATCAGTTATGAAAACTAGTTACTTAAAAAAAACTAGTTATAAAAATAATAAAATAATATGTGTGTCAGAAACTAATTATTTAAAATAAAATAAAAATTGTTGTTCGAATATCATACAATAATAAAACTGATTTTATACAAACTAAAAAGTATACAATAACATCATAAAAATGAAGCAACCCCATTACAGAACAGCTAAAACCTGTGAAATCAGTTTCAACCTTGTGAAACTAGTTTTAACGCTATAAAAAAACATAAAAAAAATAATAAATGTTAAATAATAAAATTAACTAAAACTAATTTCATCAGATAATTAAATGTGAAATAAAAAAAAATAAAAAAGAAAAGCACATACAAAAATACAAAAAAAAAATCACAAATATAATCAAAACAACACATTGCATACCAATAATTTGAAAATAAAATATAAGCGTAAGTTTCGAATCTAGAAATAAAATAATAAAAAAGTAACTTAAAATTAAAAATTTGTAATAACATTATAAAATAGAGCAATCCCATTACACAACTCTCAAAATATGTAAACCAGTTTCGAACAATAATTTAAAAAAAAAACACTAACAAAAATAATCAAAAATAACACATAACAAAAATTTAAGACCATAATATAAATGTGAAAACTAGTTTTAAATTTAGAAAAAAAAAATAATATAAAGAAACTTAAAACAAAAAAAATAAAAAGATCATAAAATGAAGCAATCCCATTACAAAACTTTCAAAATCCGTGAAACCAGTTTCGACCCTATAAGAAAATCATATAAATTTATGAAACCAATCTCGACCTTATGAAAAAAAAATTATCTACACCCCAAAAACTTTTAAACACCCAATTTTAATAATTTTTATTTTATATAAAATTTATATATTTAATTGTACTAATTTTTTTTTAACTTTTTCTATTTCATATTCTTAAAAAAATATATCTATTAAAATAAATATAAATTATATTTTAAATATTATGACAGAAAATTATATTCTTAGAAAAAATAAAACGTATATGTATACATAATTTAGAAAAAAAAAATATGAAAATAAAATCAAAATAAGTATTGAAATTAACATAAAATAATGCGAGGAAAAGTTTTTAAAAATATATTAAGATAATTTTTAAAATTATGTAAGTATTCTTCTAATAGGGCGTACTTATCATTTTATAGGGTGCAAATAGAACTCATAAAAACTTATAAATTTAGTTTTGACTCTATAAAAAGATAATATGACAAACTTAAAAAAAAAAAAACACAACAAAAAAAATGAAGCAACCCCAGTACAGTAAAACAGAGGTGTTCAAAAAAACACAAAAATCAAACTAAGCATTGTAATTATAATATTCAATCTCATATTATTCTCATATAATAGAAAATTTTGTTATAAATTAAAAAAATAATATCAAGACATCAATCATGTTAAAATATACAAATCATTCATAGATTAACTCTAAATAAACTACAAAATATCTAAAAAAAATATATATACTACTTTTATTAATCACTTAAAAGATTGAAAAATATAGGAGGAGTACTCTTAATTTTTTTGTGAGAGAAAAAGAGTGTTAAAAATTAAGATATAAAAATGTACACTTATTATATAAATATTTATATATATACAAAGATAAAAAAAAATATTTTGAGAACAAAATTAAA
Source organism: Cannabis sativa (assembly GCF_029168945.1). NCBI lineage: Eukaryota > Viridiplantae > Streptophyta > Magnoliopsida > Rosales > Cannabaceae > Cannabis > Cannabis sativa. The sequence goes on along the minus strand of NC_083610.1, from coordinate 39,818,186 downwards.
AAAAAAAAAATAGAGACACAAAGAGAAATTAAAAAAAAATAAAAAAGAAAACAAAGAAAGAAAAACAAAAGTCAGCAACTGACTTGAAAAATAAAAAGAAAAAAGAGAACCAAAATTGACTAAAAACATATAAAAAAGACAAAAAAAAAAGTTTTTTTGAAGCTTTAATAAGTAAAAAATTATAAGAGAGAAAAAAAATTAAGAAACGTATAAATATAATTTTTTTTTATTAAATTATAAATGTAATGTTTGAAAAAAAGTTAGTATTTACTGTAAATTTCTCAAATAGAAAAAACCATAAAATGCAAATGTAAAATAAACTAAAGAAAAAAATAAAATTAATTAAGCTAGAAATAAAAATATGAAATATAGATTTGAATATTGGGTTTACAAAAATATGACATATCAAATACCATAAAAAATCTTAAATGCGAAAAAATACCATAGAAAAGTGGTAAACCTAAAAATACCATATTTTTGTAATTTTTTTTTAGAAAAATCAATATTTCATGTAATTTTCACAAACTTATATGAGGCAAATTTTGGGCTCAACAATGTTGATTTCTCTTGCAGGAATTTAAATAATTATTTCTATTTTTTTTTTCTTAAAATTATGAAGTGACTTAATAACATTGTAACATGTACAATAAATTCTCAAAATTATTTCATAAAACTTTAAGCATTATTTTAATTTAATTATTAGTATATTTTTTTCATAACACTTAACGTTAAACATCTTTTTATTAGAAAAATATCATCTATTTAATTGAATTAACATTATAAAAGCAAAATATATAATCTAAAATAAAACAAAGCATATGTGCCTTGCATATAACGTCCCTATTTTAAGCCTCTATTGGACATTTAGATTTACAGAACAATGACTCTCATATATAGAGACGTCACTTTGACTGCTTCCTAGATTGATGTCTGGCTCTATAGACCAACACGAGTATTTTCAACATGCTTTGTCCTCACTCGCACGCTTCTTAGGAAAACTTTCAAGAGGTCACCCATCCTGAAATTACCCCAGGTCAAGCACACTCAATTGTGAAGTTCCTTCATGATGGGCTACCAGAAAATAAGATTCAGCTTATTGATATTGGTAGTACCAATCAATCTATTTGGACCCTCTTCAACTACGTAGTCCCATACCTACACAGTCTCAGGATCATCACACTTAACCTTCGTCAAGTGATGTAGGATTGCACAGTTTTTGATCTTTTTCCTTACAGATCACGGGACTCTACACAATCACCCCCTTACGGGATTCGACATTCTCGTCGACTACACTTCCAGTTGGGTCAAGGATCTGATACCATTGTTATCAAAGCCAGTTTTATCAGTCCCAAACATTCTCACGAGTTACACACATTGACTAAAAGGACTCTGCTAGCTACCTAGTAAGTCTCTTTCTATATGCTTGCATTTTATGTATATTTGAGTAATTTTCAAATTTATATTTTTACTTCAACAACCTTAGTAGCAATATTCGAGTTTAATTATATATAGAAGAAAATATTACTACTTTATATTATTATTATTAAAAAAAAATTACAACTCAAAATAGATAAAGGAGTCATAGTGGTATTTTCTTCCAAAATTTTAAATGTAATAAATGGACATAATTTTATTAAAGTTTTGCTTATTATTTTATTTTACATGACTTAGTTATGTACTTGGTTATTTATTTATTCTATTTAGGAATAAAATAAAAAATTATTTGTGAACTAGTTATGTAAGTATGGATATTTTATTTTCTTAAAAATAGTGATAATTATATCTTATTTAAATTTATCTTCTTTTAAATTCTTAGAAAAAAATAAGGAACATTAGGAAATCATGCCTCCAATAAGATCAGTTCGAATCAACGGTAATAGAAATAATCACGTGGATGCAACTCCAATACCCACAAGGGGCGGAGGCTGAGATGATGATTGACGTGGAGGCTGACATGGAGGCCATAGCGGCAGGGGAGGTAGGCATGGACCACTGATTGCATCGATAGAGGAGGTAGCACTTGAACAACAACAAGGACCTCCTAATGCACAAGTTGAAATACTTCTAGAAAATCCTCGTATACGCGAGGAGTTAGCTCAAGAAAATGCAAGGCTATGAGCTCAGAATGAGGAATTACGCTAGAATCAAAATCCACTATAGGAAACCTAGCACTTCAACCAACCGCATTGAATCTAGAATAAATACAATGTTTCAAACTTGTGTTGGAGCGATTTAAGAAACAGCAACGGCCAATATTCAGTGGGGGCTCAGACTCACTTGAAGTTGAGGAGTGGTTGCACTCAATGGACCTGAATGATAGAGAATGAGTGTCTTGTGCTACCAGCCTACTTAAAAAGGATGCACAAATCTGGTGGGAAGTAGTAAGACAAAGCCACATCACAATTACTATGACCTGGTTGGACTTTGTAGAAGTGTTCAATAGGAAGTACTAAAGTACTGCCATACTAGCTGTAAAGGAAGATGAGTTTATGAATCTGAAGCAGAAGAACTTCAGTGTCACGGAGTATGCAAGGAAATTTGACTGTTTGGTAAAGTTTACATAAGAGATCATACCAACTGAGGTCCTCCAGGTCAAGAGGTTCTTAAAGGGGATAAACCCCATGATTAAAAAGGATATAAAAATCATGGTTGGGACCAACACGGTTTATGCTGAGGTGTTGGAAAAAGCTCTCGAAGCCGAGTTGCTCGAAAATAGTATAAAGAAGGAGAATGTTGTAAAGTGGGAAAGCCAAAGAAACAATAGAGGAAGTCAAGAGAATAAGAAAAAACATGAGGAAAATCATAATAATGATCATCATGAAAAGGGAAAAACAATGGTGCAATATAAAAATAATGAGGTGAAAAAGCCCTATGTAGAATTCCCAATTTGTTCCACATGTAATAAGAAACACCTTGGTGAGTGTAAGATGAAGTCAGGAGTGTGCTACAACTACGGGTAGCCAGGCCATCTGAAGAAAAAAATACCCAAAAGGATAGAAGAAGGAGAACTAAGATGCTCATGCTCAAGTGTTTGCTCTCATTAGAGGAGAAGCAGCCATAAGCAACAATGTTGTCTCAGGTCAGATTTCTATTTATGGAATGCCTTGCAATGTTCTCTTTGATTCTAGAGCTACACATTCTTATATAGCTACTGGGTAATTGATAGTGTAGACAAGCCATGTGACCTACTTAGATGTGGTTTTGTGACGGAATTACCCTCAGGAGAAACCATGCTATCAACAAGAAGAATGCAAAATGTACCTATCAGAATCAAAAGCGAATAACTCATGGGTGACTTAATAGAGCTGGAAATGAAGGAATAGATGTTATACTTGGGATGTATTGGCTATCTAGTTAAGGTACGACAATCAATTGCCGAAAGAAATTAGTTGCTTTGAAACAAAGGTCGGAGATCAATTTATTTTCAAGGGCAACAAGCTAGCCCTTAGGACTCCATTAATCTCTTCCCTAAAGGCTACTCAGCTAATGAAGACGGGGTGTCTAGCATTCTTAGTCAGTGTAGTGGATCCCGCAATAGAAACGTAACTGACCGTAGAAAATGTGCACGTAGTTTGTGCATTTTTGGAGGTTTTTCCAAAAGATCTACTGGGACTACCTCCAGAGAGGTGGAGTTTTTCATGGAATTGGCTCTAGAAACTGCTCTAATTTTAAAGGCTCTGTTAGTGCAGATTTTCCGTTAACCAAATAAATAGCATTTTTTTGCAATAAATACACTACAGAATTTAATAATAATAATAATAAACATAAGATATTTTACGTAGTTTTATAGTTAAAATCTACATATTCCACGAGTCCGTATTATAAGGAATATTTTCTGAAATACAAAATACAAATCTCAATATATAAAATAATAGAATTTCTCTCTATTTTTTTATCATCTCCTTTCCCATAAATTTTGCCCCTATTTATAGGTATATAGGTTGGCATTTATTTTTATTGAGATTGATTCATTTACAACTGCTGATGAAACATGGACATTCCCCACGTTTCATTTTTTTACACATGGAATAATATCTAATAACTACCCAACTGCTCCTTCTCTTTATCCCTTAAATGGTTATGCTGACTAGGAAGGTTACATTGTTGGAAATATTTTAACAGGATCTTAGATTTACTAACAAGTATGTTGTTTAACATCCTAAACATGAACTTCTAAAACGATATGAAATAAACACATATAAAGTATAAGAAACCTTACAGTGGTTGCAGCGGAATATAATGTCTCCTTCCACTCAGATCTCTATCCCTTGTATCCTTTCAGTAGCAGAGTATCACCAAGATCTGAGCCCAAATGTCCTTCTCTTGAATCTGGATTCTTCACAGCCTTACACACTATGATTGAGATACCACTTGATGTGTGTGGGCACTCACTCACTCACTATAGAGCTTCGGTTTTAGAAGAGAGGAAGAGAGAGAGAAGGTGGCGGCTAGGGTATAGGAACAAGGCTTTGAATTTTTCTCTGAAGGAATGAGAAGCATTATCTTTCTCCTGAAGCAATCACTATCTATTTATAGTAAACCACCTAGGGTTAGGTAAGATTTATTTGGCATTAAAATAATGAAAAAAATAAATGGTAAATTGCACTATAAGTGTCCGGCCATGTATGGATAATGGGCTCCACTTTGCAATTTCGCCATTTTGTCATTTTTCCATCTCATTTTCTCAAAAACGCTAATTTTCTAATTTAACCACTTAAATGCCAATTCTAATTATTTAATAACTAAAAATTAATTATTAAATAATATTGTCATTTAATATATTTATTAATTAGACTAATCAAAGTCTCTTAATTAACAAATGAACCCTGGAATCTCTTTCTTCACAATTTAGCCCTTGCTTAGTGAAAATTCATAAACTAGACATAGCCTAATTTTAAAATTATAATTGATTAATCAAAATCAATTAACTGAGTCTTACAAGTAGTATTGTCTCAACTAGTATGGGGACCATGGGCCTATATATCTGAGCTTCCAATAAGCAGACCCAGAACTTACCAAGTAAATTCACTGACTTATTAATTCCTTGTTGCATCCACTCATAGAACTTGGAATTGCACTCTCAGTTATATAGAAAGCTCTATATGTTCCACGATATAGATACGCTATTAGTTATCCATTGTTATAATCCCAATAATCAATGATCCTCTATAGATAATCTACATTGTATAGGGATTAAATTACCGTTACACCCTTCAATGTATTTTATTCTTAAAACACTTAGCCACCTATAAATGATATTTCAGTGAACATAATCACTGAAATGAGTACTCAACCATTTATCTCTATTTAGCCAAACTCGAAGGAAATCATCAGTTCACTTCTATGTCTGGAAAGAAGCTATAGATTCCCTATCTATGTTTAGCGCTCCTACTCAATTGCACTACCATGTTCCCAAAATGTACGTATCACCCTGACCAAAAAGTAGGCTTAACTAACAAATCAAAGAACATGTATAATACTCTTGAGATCGAACCTAACCATGTAAGGATTAAGATCATTTGATCTAGGATCAACTAGGTGATATTGAATTGAATAGATATTACGGTAAGTTTAATATATCTGAATCAAAGTTCAATATCGGTCCCTTCCGATGCATACTCCATGCATCCAACCCAAGCTTTACTTTAACCAATGCCCTGGAAAGAACATAGCACTTATCCAAGGTGCAAGTAAACTATGTTGTAGATTGTCATATCAGTTAAACCCTGTGTATTGATAAATCTAGGAATATATATTTAATCACATAATCTTGATTACTTTCCACTGTGCTGATGACATAATAAACAAGAATATAAATGTGATATGGATTTGGATGAATTTATAAATCAAATAAACATATAAATGATAACATGAACCAAAGGACACACAAAGTGATGAAAAATACTTCTGTTTCTTTATTGATATTTAAAAGTTAAAGATTACATTGAAATAGAGTTTTATTTAGGGCATAAAACCCAACATACATCTCGTCGAATACGAATTATCCTCCTTGTCCATCTTAATAAGAAGAAATGCTAAGTGTAGAAACGCTTCATCTTGCTGTAATTTTCTATCAGATTGATTATGCAAGATTTCGTTGCATAAAATGCGAGACAGTTGAGTGTAGTTATTTTCACCATGCTCGTGTACGTAAGTCAACAACTCACAATACCTTTGGATATCTTGTCTAGTATACTTTTTGTACTATATGTTTATCCCGAGGCGGACATTTGTCTCGTCAATTCTAGTTTAATAGTTATTATTCTTGTCTCGCATAAGACTAAGTAGTCAGTGAGCTTGAATATTTCTATCAAACCTGTATTTAATTAGAACGAGTTATTTAAATTGTATTTAATGATATAATGTCATTATTATATTCATTGAGTTGATTCATATTCCTTCTGTAGGACACGTGTCAGCTTCTGGTGCATAGCTGAATTTCAAGTACAACAATTGCCCTCTAAAAAGTACTTTCTAAATGATCTTAGGGGAGTAATCGTATTAAACCCTTTTGAAAAATTTCATGTTTTGAGTTTTGGCGGTTTAGAACTTCGAAGCACATCATTGAGCATTTAATGCCCTGATTGTTCCCATTTTACAAAGTTCCCATCCATTAGATCAGACTTTCTTTGATCAAACGATGATAATTTATGAGTATAAATTCTAGATTGAGCATCTTATTTTGCCATTTTTGCTTTTCAAACCTTCAAGCTTTTTTGCAAAAATTCTGATTTTTCCTTTTCAACTTGCATGTTCTCATTGTCCTTTACCTTCTTCTTGTGTATTACATCAGATCACGTTTCTAGTTCTAGAAAACCTCAGGACCCAGCTTCTCAATTTTTTGAGATTTCAATCGCGAAGTTCTATTTTCTCCAGTAATTTTAGCCAAGACATTAAGTGATACACTTTCTCTTCTTACTGATTTCTCTTTTCTTTTCTGTACTCGTAATTCTTTTCCTTGATTAATGTTTCCCTATCTGCACTGTTTTGTTATTTTTAGGTAATTTTGATTTTGTTTGTCTGAATAACTCTAAGGCTAGGAAAATTTTTAGGTTATTCGATTCATAGACTTTTTGGGTTAAACTTGTGTTCTGTTTTTCTGAAAATTGGGATATTATTGTTTATAAGTATGTCCAAATTTATTCCAGAAATCACAATCCTAGAATCCCTAGAATTAGATTGTCCTCAAATTTCTACCATTCAATTCAGACCCAAAAAACACATACCCAGAACCGCTCTTGAAATAAATGATGCAAAAATTAGGAATCATCTCATTAAAACCAGCCAAGATGAAATCTCCGGTCGCTATAGGAAATTCTTGCAAGAAATAATTGAGGGTAAACACTATTTTTTGCGAGAAGCTGCTTGGCCTGAACCTCAGAGTTTATTGATATTCCCTTAGCGAGACCTCTGTTATTACCTCCAGTCACTGTTACTTTTTCATCGGGTGACTTAGATTTTGAGATTATGGCCTAGAAATCACGTAAATTAAAGACCCCTCAAAACCCTACAGTTACCTTTGAGGCATAATTGATCGAGTTTAGAGTTAGATCGATAGGATCTTATGTTGGAGAAGTATTAAAATCGTGCACTACTACAAAAATAGATTTTCCCGACATTTTTAAATAGTCGTTTAAAGTATTCGCGTCAGTTTCTATAACCGTCGCCTATACGACTGTCGTAAAATGGGCAGAATAGGCGATAGTTCAAAACCGTCACTAATATGGGTTTCCCGACGGTTTAAAATCGTCGCCTATAACAGGGTATAGGCAACGGTTTATAACTAGGTATAGGCGACGATTTAAAATCGTGTCCTATACTATAGGCGACAGTTTTAAATCGTTCCTTATAGGCTGGTTACGTTTTTTAATTTTTTTAGCGACGGCTTTTTTCAGTCGTTACATTGGAAAAATAGGGAAAATATAGTTTTTTTGCAATTTTTTGCTGCATTAATTTGTAAATTTTTTACAAATCTGTATAGTCACAATAATTAAACTAATGTTATTATCGTCTAAATATATTTGAAATTGTGTACAATAACAATAATAAAAATGACGCTAATATCATCTAAATATATTTAAAAATATCTATAATTAAGTTAACGCTAATTATAATAATCTAAATATATTTACAAATCTATATAGTAACGATAAATCGAGATATATACACACTGACTAACACGGCAACTGTTGTCGCTCCGCTTTCACTTTCACGTAATGAATCCACCGATCACGCATAATATTTATCTCATCATTAGTGTAAGGAGTAGAGAACCTATCATGTCGGGCAACAGCTGTATTGGATCTTCTACGATCATGAAACTTTTAATGAATTTCATAAGGTAGTATCCACACTATTTGTTCTCGGGTTGTTCAGAACAGATAGGATTCATCCACTGAATAGGTCGATCAGGTCGTCCTATCATTTGATTATACATGGTGAACGATCTACATAAAAAAGTAAAATTAATTAGCATATATAAATTTATAAAAAAAGAACACACTTACATATTAGGATGTTTGGTATAGAACTTACGTGGATATGATGAAGTTCAGATCATCTGGTATGTCGCCATTGCCTGAATCTAAGTACGCCACCGTCTACGTACTTGGCCGGATGAGTACAAGCATCTAGTGAAACATGTCCCTGCATGGACAAATATGTGTAAAACTGTTAATATATACATAATAATAAATTTTATGAAGAGTTATAATACTAAAATTATTTATTTTAAATCTACATATACCGATTATTATATGGGACAATAAGCCATTTGTCTGAATTAGTCATCCTAGTCATTTGAGTGAACTTCCTCTTCATTACCAACAAAGGCGGCAAGTTATACATCACAAGCAAAACTGGCCAGCAACTATACTTACTGCTAAGGCTGGTATGTGGATTGATTCCGTCCGCAGAAAGACCAAGACAAATATTCCTAAGTTCATTGCCAAATTCAAGCCACCTAGCATCAATTAATTTTCAAGCGGGTGAGTCAGCTGGATGTCTCATCTTACCATATATCTTTCTCTCACTGGCATGCCAGATCAATTTTTTTTGCATGATTGATATTTTGAAAGAATCGAACCAAACGAGGTATTGGGGGTAAGTACCATAATACTTTTGTAGGGACACCAACCTTTACCTCGTTGGAATTCCTTTTCTTTTGCTACCTAGACTCACCACAAGTGGGACACGATATTGCATCCACAAACATCTTACGGTTGTTATGAAAATTATGTTTATTACGCAAGTGTACGCAATCAAGTAGTATCTCACGCAAGTGAGGTCGAACTACAGGGAATTGGATTAAGTACTACTGAACTATACTTATGATTCTATTCGGTAAACAATAAGTTTGCAATTTGAAAGTAAATAACTCAGAAATTAAAGAGAAAATAAACGAAGATTAATCAAGATGAGAGATTAGGGAGGTGAATCCTGTTGATAAGCTACCAATGTTAATACCTAATTGCTATCCTTATCTCAATGTGAATGACAGATTATAAATTAACCTAACTCTTTTCAGATCTTTTAGGTTCTAAATCTTATGTTCTCTAATTAACTTCTTAATTAAATCAACATAAAATCAGCATTAAGCAATAATCTATTAGTCACTGAGGCTATGTAAATACTTTCGTTTTACATCAAAACCTAGACTATCCAAATTTTAGCATTCTCAATTCTCACTTTTCAGATTTCGAATTGAGATCATTAAACATGTAAAAGGTGATCAAGCTTGCACATGGAATTAAACACAAATAAAGATAGTATTCACACATAAGATGAAGGAATGACAATTATTTATTAACTAGGCATAAACTTAAACAACAATCATCATCCTCCCTTATTGGGAAATTTAGTTCATAATAACTCTAAAAACATCCATGATTAATTCAGAAATAAAAACAAACATAAAGAAGAATTAAAAGGGTAAAAGAAAGAAACTAGAAGGTGATATCGCTCCGGGTCTTCAAGATAGCTTCCTCTCCACTTGCCTCCACTGTTAGGTCTGTTTTTGCTTGCTTTGACCTTCAGTGTCGTATTCGTTATATAGGGATGAGAAGTGTGCCTCCAATTGAGAGAAAAATCAAAATTAGGTCAAATCTGCGATTTCCGTACCAAGTCGCGACTAGCATTTAAGCTGGTCGCGACTACAGGCAAAACTCGAAAAATCGAGTTTCTGCCAATTCTCGAAGTCGCGACCAGAGTCGCGACCAGGAAAAAGGGTCACGACCTGGCTCTTTGGAGGTCGCGACTACTGATGCGTCTGGAGCTGAATTTTCTAATTTTTTTTCCAAGTTTGTCCCAGTTTTTCGCCATTTGACTGAATTTGAACTTTAACACCCCGAGAACCTGAAATAGTGAAAATCAAGCGTAAAACTGCTCCAAAAGACACCAATAGACGAGATAATGCTAACTTTAAAGACTCGAAACATAGGCTAAATATAACCTAACAACGGTATAGGATGCAATCGTTAGGACATTTCATATTGCATGCCTAAGGAAGAAAGTATCTTCTTTGCCTCATAGAAAGACGAAGGCACCACATTACCTTCCGGTAATAACTCTACTAAGAAAGCTAGTAAATCCATAAAACTCTTATCACTCCACCTGTGTTTGCCTTTTATATTGTATAATCTAATAAGTGTCGACAACTTAGTAAAACTATTATAGTTAGGGTAAATGGGCTTCTCGACATCCTCTACAAAACTTTGAAATTTCAAAGGATCGACATTTAATTCAAATTGTGTATCTCTAATCATTTCTGGAATGTGATCATCCTCATAGTCCAAATTAACACCCTTAACCTTGTTGGACTTAGACGTTCCCTCGCCCGAAACTCTATTCTTTTCCCCGTGGTAAACCCAAACCTTATAAGTATTGTCTATTTTGTTCCTAAATATTTGCTCCTTTATCCTAGTAATGTCCACACGCTCCATATTACCACATTTAAGACAAGGACAAAGAACCAAATTAGGATTTTTGGCATACTTCTGACAAAAGCCCAAGAAATGGTCAACACCTTCACTATACTCCACTGATAATCTTTTTCGCACTCATCCAATCTCTATCCATTTCGAAACTTCTAAAAAAAAAATTTATTCAATTATTTGTTTAAATATATGTAGTAAATAATCAGTTATATTAATTACCAACACATATATATTTTATTGAATTTTATGCATTTGAGTGAAATTTATCCTAATTCTAGTAAAATTTCAGCAGCATAACAACTGTAATCGGACATTCTCGAAAATTAAAAACATGAAAAAAAAACTAATAAACACATAAAACAATACAATAATAACAAAATAGCATTAACAATACATAATTATCCACCCATCCGACTGCAATACATGTATTCACAGAACCTACTTCACTACGGCTGAATATTTAAGATATTCAAACTCTTCTAACATGCATATTCCACCCATCCGACTGCAGCACAATTAATCGTAGAACCTACTTCACTACGGATGAATATCTAACATATTCAAACTCCACTAAATAAATAATTTTAAAATTTTAAAGATTATACATTTCTCCAATAAAGATAGCTACAATTGTCCACCGTAAAAATCAACACAAAAAACTCGAAACCTATAAATTTTTTCAAATATTAAATTAAAAGCTTACTCCAACAACATCACACTAATACCTAAATATAATTCAAATTAACAATCCAAAAAAATTTAAATTGTTTCCCTAACTATACTAAACTAATACAAAAATATTTTTTTTACCTAAATTTATGCAATTATATAGTTTTATTAATAACAATTTATAATTTTACCTAAACTAAATTAAAACAACTAATTATTTAATACAATATACCTACACTTAATTTTTTTCTATTTTAAAACTTTTTTCTAAATATATTTTACACATTATATATTATTATAGTAATCTGAATATATTCAACTACATATATACTATTTTGTGTAAAAATATACGTAAATATACAAAAGTATTACTTAAATTAAAATTGAAACTTTGAATGATTTTGTTGTAAGTTTTCAGTGAAAAACATGAATAAAAAAGCATTATGCAGTCACTTGTCTCAAACAAATAATTACACTGTAAAAAGCTCCTAATCCAAAGCATAATCTATAATTAAGAAATTTATGATAAAATTATGAGCTAGAAGAGTATTTATTTATTTAGTCTTCCTTTTGTCCTGATCTAGATTCACTACTTTCAGTTTCAGGGACAAAACTGCTAGTGCTAGATTGATTCACTTCGTCTCGAGTGCTGACCCTGGGAGGTTCTTCATCTCCTCTGATGCTTTGTATTACGAAAATAGTTGCAACCACGAAAAATACTAGATACACAGCATTGCTGCCGCTGAATAGTGAATTTATGAAGCCAAGCATTGATGGACCGCTCATTCTTGTCTCTATTGTTCTCCCTTCCCTGTAACCCTCCAGAAATCGCGATACTTGCGATGCCTGGTCTTCTTCGTCAATGCTTTCTGAGCCATTAACCTGTAATCCAATCAGAATAAATGGAAACCAATAAAATAACATTAAAAGATAGCAGCAAGCTAGAAATCACAACTTCAATCACCTGTATTAGGATTGAAGTTGGCATATCTTAATCTTCAAGTAGCATCTTCAAAATCTTTCTCAACATATCTAAAACCAGGTATGACATAAAATAATTCCCAGCTCTCCTAATGGAATTTTTTTCAAAATTTTATGTATTTTTCAAATTTAAATGTATCTAAAAGTATCAAATATTGCCACCAAAAACCACAAAAGAGTATCAAGTATTTAATTTCACACCCATTTTACAGATAAGTAACATTTTGTCAAGAAATAAGAACTTACAGTAAGGTAATCCTCATTCCGATTCCAAACAACCATTTTTGGCAGTTTTGTCTTCTTATTGGCTCCGAATGTATCAGCAAAGTCTTCCCATTGTTTGATACCAACATAACCAAATACCAAGTCTCGATTTGCAGATGCAGCAGACTTCAAAATTCTGATCAGTTTCTTTGACTTCTCATCGTTTTCATCCTCTACAATTGTCAGAACAATTTTCCTTTCATCATTGTCCAACGACTTTAACGTGTCATAGGTTATTGGCATAACCAAAGGAAACATATTCTGCTTTACAAAATCTTCCAAAAACTCCACTGCACATTAAAAGGCAAGGTTAATCAAGCAATTGAATTCCTTTCAGAAAGAAATTGAGAAATCAATTGCTGATGATTGTTAAAGATAATTAGGAAAGAATTAAAAGACTTATTCTAGAAACAAGAACATGTGAACAAGCAGAACTGAAGACTAGTCACATCCTAATAGGCTAGTCAGTATATAAACTACTACAAACTGCATGAAAATATAGCAACAAATAGAACAACCTAACATATATACCCTATTCCAAAAATGAGGACTATGAAACAGCTTAGTTGCAGCAGCCTTGCAGGTATGTATGGATTACATTATCCAATCTTTGAATTTTAAATATAAAATAAATAGGAAACAGTACACCAACCTAATGAGAAAACAGTGTTTTTTGCACATCTAAATTCTCAGGTAAATGTGTACTGTTATTTCTTAATGTGAAACAGAACAAAGCATCCAACGGTGATCGATTCTGAACTTTTAATTAGCTAAATGTGATATCTGTTTCTAATGCCTTTCAAAGGATCTCAAAAATATATGGAAATGGCTTCTGAAGCAAGAAGTGCATTCAACAATGCCTCCAAATGCACAAGTATGAACCAAAGAATTATATTATAAAACTAACTCCATTTTCTGAATGTAGAAAGAAAAACAAAATTGGTAGGGGGAAAAGTCATAGAACCAACTGAATTCAAGAAGAAAATTTAGGAGGACAACAATTATAGAAAAACAAACCATCAAAAGGGCCATAGAAGACGCTTTGTTCATTGTAACTAGGATGACGGACCACCAAAGCTGGAACTTTATCAAAATCATGCAAGACCATCATGTTCTCTGAGAAATCCTTTGCCACAGAAAACCATGCTTTTTTCTTGTACTTTTTAGCCATATCTGATATAACAGATTCATTCAAGCCAAACCCAATATATATGGGAAAGTAAGTTCCAGCTGCCTCAACAAAGTTACTAATAGCAGAGTCTGAATCAAGTATAGAAACATCAGGTGCCACAAATTTCTTTAGATAACGAACAAGTAAATCTGCTTTCCTAGGTCCATTGTAGTCCATTGGGACACCATGCATAAAGATCTTCAGAGTAGGAAATCCACTGTACCATGGTCACAGAGACAAAATTCTTCAGTATTCAAATAAATATTTAAACTTGTTTAGTTACAAATTCAAAGTGCTATATCAAATGGCTTGACTAAGATGTAATACAGTTGATACCCAACAATCTTTTATAAAAAAACAAATCAATGCAATAACATCATATTAGGTCCGTCCAAAGGAATCTAGAACCCTAACTTATGTAAATGGTAACATAACATTTTCATTCGATAACAAGAAACACAGAGGAATGAAAATAAATAAAATGGAGTTGGGGAAAAGGTTATACTCTATGTCGAATTTCGTAGCAAGCCGCCTAAACTTGTCTGCATCTACTTTAGCTATCACTATAGGTTCCTTCAAAGCAGCAAGTGCAGGGGCAGCTATATCCAACTGCAGCAAAAATAAGATGTATAATAAATAGTTTTCATCACATCATTCATTCTCATCAAAAACATAATCAAATGCTAATCAAACACTAAACAATAATGCCCAAAAAATTCCAACCTAATGTTAACTCCATACTCCAGACAAAGAAGGAAATTTAATTTAATATTTCCACAAAACCTGTATTTGCCAGGGATAGAATTTAGCGATTCAACAAAAACAATCTAAACTTTTACATATTGAATTCGGTGTAGTTGTTCTTCTCGAAATCATAAATTCAAACAAATGATGATTAATATATTATATATATATGTATAAAATATAACTAGATCTAGAATAATTGTTTCAAATTCAAGTCCTATGCTAGTCAAATTTAAATGAATCGCTAATCTAAATAACACAGGAGATAAAAAGTGAATCTTTATCAAATAAAATTGAGGGAGAGAGAAAGAGGAACCTGGGGGGAAAGACGTTTGCAATGGCCACACCAGGGAGCGTAGAAGTCGACCAATACACAGTCGAAGGCGGCAATGGCGGAATCAAAGTTTGAATCGTCCAACTCCAAAACCTTTCCATCGACGACCCACTTCTCTGCCGAGGATGACGATGCTTGAACAGTGATTTCCAGTGAGAACAGCACCAGCAGCAATAGTGGAATTGACACCCTCTTCTCCATCTCTCTCTTTCTCTCTTCAGTATTCAGTTTTCTGTTGTTGTATTTGTACTTTTCGCGCTGGCCCTCAGTACCTCAAAAGTTTTACGTATTTTAGTTTCTCTACTTTTTTTTTTTGTTGTTGAATATTTAGTGTGTACTTTGATTAGGTTTTTTATATTATAATTTTTTTTGAGAGAAAATTCACGGATTTTATTGAATAAGATGAGAATAAAGAATCTATATCTATCTATATATCTATTCTATATAAAGTGTGTCTATATAACAGAATTTTTGATTTAGGAGAAATTTGGTGACTTTTTATTTAGACTAATTAGCAATTTTTCCTCCGAACTTTGACATGTACTAAATCATGCTCTTGCACTTTTTTGGCCGTTAAAAATTTTCCCTAAACTATTAAGATTGTTAAATTTAAGGACTTTTATCTAATTTTAGTAAAAAAATTCTAATATGGATGAAAATTCAGGGGCATGATTTAATACATATAAAAATTTGAGGGGCATGATTTGGTAGATATCAAAGTCTGGGGAGCATGATTTAGTACTTGAAACAGTAAAATTGAATGAAATTAGAAAAAAGTCCTTAAATTTAACAATCTCAATAGTTTAGGGGGAATTTTTAACGGCCAAAAAAATTCAGGGGGCATGATTTAGTATATGTCAAAGTTCGGGGGAAAAATTGCTAATTAGCCTTTTATTTATATTAAAATAAAATGATTTGTTATTAAAAATAAAATAGTTTATGGAAAATTCATTGGTCACTTTTCATATATATATATAATAAAATAAATCTCATTAAATTAAAAAAAAAAAAATACGATTGGGTTTTTGCTGTTGTACATCTACGATTTTTCTCTTCTTCTTCACTTCTTCTCTTATAGAATCACCATTTTCCTATAAAAACACTCATTAAAAGAAAAAATTACATTTTAGCACATACAACATAATTAAGAAGCCATAAAATTTATAATTTCGTCTTCTGTTAAATAAAAATAAAAGCAACTTAAAGCATTATTATAATTATGCTGCTTTGTACATGCTGCGACAAAAAAGAATGTCAATCTTATTAATTTCTCCATGTTCTAGCTATTAATGCAAACCAGAAAAAGAAAAATATTTACTAAAACCCACCAAAACTTATCATAAGTAAACTTGAGGCATTAGATGCAAAAAAAGAAAAAAAATCAAAGAGTACATTACAGCACTGTTGTTGATCATGTGCTCATAAATTAGAAGTACAATTAAATATATTCGCGAAATAGTGACTAACATCCAAATTTCAGAGTTGATGAAAAATCTGCAACTGAATGAGGTAAAGACTACTACAATATTTATTTTATAAAACTTTTGTTTCAATATCTTACTATATATTATTTACACCATTTGATTTAGATGTAGAAAAAATATTTTTGGATTGAGGCGACAATAAAAATAACTGATATTGTCTAGAGTTTTTATTACATGTCATGAGACGCATGTCATAAAAAAATAGATTTATACAATTGCAATAAAAAATATTATATGTGACAAGCCAACATGCAGCCAGGAAGGATTTCCTACACCACGGAATATTACAAAAAACATATGATGTTATTGAAATTAAGTTAAAATAAAAAAAAAAAGATACTAACAATCTTATTATATGCATTTTACAGTGCTATAGCATATGTTAAACTTGATGACAATACAAAGAGCCTATCTGCTGTCATGCTCGCAGATATTGTGGAAAAAATATTTTCGTGTACTGCTGCCCAACTAATGAAATATACTGCAGAGATGTAATTTTTAAAAAAAGATAGTTTTACATGCCTTTCATAAGTTGATTTTTTAATTAAATAAGCTATACACACCATGTCTAATCATTTTAAATGAAAATACATCACGGTTTGCAGGTACACCGCCGCTTTATCAACGAAAAAATGGACAATCCAGATATATGCGGACCCGGCTAGAATGAAAAGTGCAAAATACAAAAATTACATTATTGTCTCTGTCGAAGCAAATGAAGATTGAAATCCACCAATGACTATCATTAATTTTCTTATCTACAACTTTTAGACAAATGCTATCTTTAATTATCAATAATTTAGAGATTAATTTTTAATTTTCTTTTTATCTTACACCCATTTAAGTAATGTTTCTTTAAATATTGGAACATCAATTTTTTAATTTATTTTTGGATTAACAAAAGAACATATTTAAATCTTCAAGCTTTCTTAAACACTAATATATTGCATTCGGTGTTCACTTTTAATTGACAAAATTATAAACTATAATATTTAGATACACATAATAATAATCTCACCTAATAAGTAATATTATTTTTTTTAATTTTTAATTATATCACTTTCAACTAACATAGAAAAAAATTAGCATAAAATTTAGTATACGTGCTTCGCACGTAGTTTTTTGCTAGTATATATTAAATATATATATATTTTTATCACTGGTGGGTGCAAACCAGCACCCAACCAAAACTTCATTACCAACACTTCAATCCAACAATACAAACAGACCGAGACAACTGAAAGAAAAAAAAACATAAAAGTAGATAGATCAAACTAAAATAGGACAAATAGAGACTAACAAAAAATGCATAAGATGGCTAGAAACAGCCCTCCAGAGCTCAATCTCCAGGCTTCCACTCAATAAAATCATCGATCACCCCCTGTGCTAAATCACTCGGATTGATATTGCCCAACCGGTCGTTCACCATCGCTCACTTTGCTAAGTTGTGTGCCGCGTAATTGCATTTCCTGGATATATGAACAATATCCCATTCCATGAATTTGTCGCACCAATTCCTGAATCTGTGGTGCGAGTATAGGAGATTGAAGTCAGCCTCATAGTCGCTCTCAGATGCAAAGGCCTTAACAACCACTGCACTATCGCACTGAAAAATAACCCTTTTGACTTCACTCTCCACCAACCACACTCAGTTGCCATACAGACAGCCAGCGCCTCACCCATCTTTAGATCAGTTATTCGAGTACTCCAGGTTTTAATCTTCACCAAGGTGCCATGATCATCCCTGAGGACAGCCGCGAGAATGGTTGTATCTCCATTTCTAGAAATATCAGTGTTACAGCACACCCAATCTGGGGGGAGGGGGGGCTCCATTTTACGATATCATGAACATCATTTTTGACAACCAACGAGTGCTCTAAAATTTTTCCTTTTATTGCAATGGACACTTGCAGCATAGGAGTGGCCTTATCTGAATGAATCTGCAAGTTCCTCTCTCTCTAGATCCCCTCCGTTATGCACAAAGTGGTGACCATGAATTCCTCAAAACCGATCTGCGTCGGCCTGTTGGCAGCATCAAGAAACCAATCCGTCCACTGCTGCCAATTCTCAACTGGGGCCGCATCAATTCTTATCCCCCATCCCGTGTCAAACCAAAGAGCCTTTGGAAAGCAACACTTCCAGAAAAGATGAAAAATTGATTTGGATGCATTTCCACAGCAAGGACAAGCATCAGAATCTAAAGGGATAAAGGAGCCAAGTTTTCCTCTTGTTGGGAGAGCATACCTGTAAATCTGCCACCAGAAGAACTTCAACCTCGGATGTAATTTCGAGTTCCACACCATCTTCCATGGTGGTTCGGGGCCCCTGTTCACTTTCATTCCATTGATCAGCTTGCAAGCTAATCTTATGGAGAACTGACCATTTGGTTCCTCAGCCCACATCCAACTGTCCGGAATATCCCTCTCTGGTCGAGCCATATTGATAATAGCAGCAGCATCCCTATCGCTAAACCAATTGTATACCATATCAACATTCCACTCATTATTTTGGAGAAACTGACAAACCTGAGATACATCAGAAGTAGCATCCTTAAGCGGAGTTGGGCATCTGTTAATCGATATGACCCAGGGATCGAACCAGATGGAAGTATCATTTCCATTACCAATCCTTCGGCATAGTCCCTTAGGAAAACGGATCGACCCCTAGGATAGCCTTCCACATACCCGAGTCAGACGGATTTCGATCTAGATCCAGAAACTTTTTCCTAATATACTTTGCATTGATGATTGTGTTCCATATCGAATCCTGATTGATAAGAGCTTTCCACGCCCATTTCATTAAGAACGCTTTGTTGACATTTTCCAATCTTCTAAATCCCAATCCACCTCTGAATTTAGATTTACACTTTGAGCTCCAGGAAATTTTATGCCACACTTTCCCCTTATCCAATCTCCACCAGAAATTTCTGAGAAATCTATCCACCTTAGTAACGATCGATCTGGGGATGACTTCAATTGCTGCAACATAGGTGGCCACCGATGAACCCACCGATTGCATAAGACAAGTCCTTCAGGCCTTTGACAATAGTTTCATTTTCCAACCATTCACCCTTCAGAGCACTTTATCCACAAGAAAATGGAGATCTTTTGTGCGATTTAGTGATCTAAATAACGGTAGGCCCAGATAACTTGCATCCTTTTTCATCTTTCTCATGCCCAAGATTTCAGCAATATCAGTGGCTCCCCTCGCTTCAACTCCTTTTGAAAAATGAACGGTGAATTTTTGGTAGTTCACAGCCTGACCAGACCAGGCACAATACTTGTTACGAACTTTATGTTTATTACGCAAGTGTACGCAATCAAGTAGTATCTCACGCAAGTGAGGTCGAACCACAGGGAATTGGATTAAGTACTACTAAACTATACTTATGATTCTATTTGGTAAAATAATAAGTTTGCAATTTGAAAGTAAATAACTCAGAAAATTAAAGAGAAAATAAACGAAGATTAATCAAGATGAGAGATTAGGGAGGTGAATCCTGTTGATAAGTTACCAATGTTAATACCTAATTGCTATCCTTATCTCAATGTGAATGACAGATTATAAATTAACCTAACTCTTTTCAGATCTTTTAGGTTCTAAATAATATGTTCTCTAATTAACTTCTTAATTAAATCAACACAAAATCAGCATTAAGCAATAATCTATTCGTCACTGAGGCTATGTAAATACTTTCGTTTCACATCAAAACCTAGACTATCCAAATTTTAGCATTTTCAATTCTCACTTTTCAGATTTCGAATTGAGATCCTTAAACATGTAAAAGGTGATCAAGCTTGCACATGGAATTAAACACAAATATAGATAGTATTCACACATAAGATGAAGGAATGGCAATTATTTATTAACTAGGCATAAACTTAAACAACATTCATCATCCTCCCTTACTGGGAAATTTTGTTTAACATAACTCTAAAAACATTCATGATTAATTCAGAAACAAAAACAAACATAAAGAAGAAATTAAGGGTAAAAGAAAGAAACTAGAAGGTGATATCGCTCCGGGTCTTCAAGATAGCTTCCTCTCCACTTGCATCCACTATTTAGGTCTATTTCTGCTTGCTTTGACCTTCAGTGTCGTATTCCTTATATAGGGATGAGAGGTGTGCCTCCAATTTGAGAAAAAAATCAAAATTAGGTCAAATCTGCGATTTCCGTACCTAGTCGCGACTAGCATTTAAGCTGGTCGCGACTACAGGCAAACCTCGAAAATCAGAGGTTCTGCCAAATCTCGAAGTCGCGACTCCAGGAAAAAGTGTCGCGACCTGGCTCTCTGGAGGTCGCGACTACTGACGCGTCTGGAGCCGAATTTTCCAATTTTTTCCAGTTTGTCCCAGTTTTTCGCCATTTGACTGAATTTGAACTTTAACACCCCGGGAACCTGAAACAATGAAAATCAAGCGTAAAACTGCTCCAAAAGATATCAATAGACGAGAAAATGCTAACTTTAAAGACCCGAAACATAGGTTAAATATAACCTAACAAATTGCCCCAAACTAGATTCTTACTCGCCCCTGAGTAAGGAAAAAAAACTAACTACGCTATCAGATAATCACTACGCTGCTGACTCATGCTCTGTTTTCTTCCTTGCATAAACTAGAATTTCGAGCCTACTAACTCTAACAATTAACTCAGATGCTTAATTCATAACACTATGTATAACTGCAAAAATTTATTCAAATGTGAAACATTGTTATAAAAGTTTTACTCTTTCCAACAGTTCCACAGCCCGATAACTCATAAGCTTGCATGCTTACCTTTCTCCACTAATGTTGACAGTATTCTTCGGCATCATTAGGTCTTTTCAAGGCTTAGGTAGAATGGCTCAGATATTCAGGGATAGGCAAAAGACAATTTCGGCTCAAGATATCATAAGCACACAAACAGAACCCACAAGCTTTTTACTTTTCTTTCTCTAGAATCCCATAATGTTCCCAAATTTACCAAGATTGATAGAAGATATCTCTATTATTTTTCCAACATCACTGAATCTTTTTTTTTTCTTCAAACATATTTTTACTTCTTATTGTTCTTTTTTTTCTTCATATCTCATATTTTTTTTTTCAGTGACATTGAATTACAATTTTTTTTCTCTTCTCAATCTTACAAATTTTTTTTCACTAATTCCTCACACTAAATGTTTCTCCTCCCCCAAACTAATCATGTAGCTTATGATATCATGGATAACATGGTGAAGAAAAATTAATAGTGTGGTTGCAAAATTTTTCAAATCAACGGGTGAAAAACAAAACAGGTTTAGGTTCAAAAGGTTAACTAGGGATACACATTATTATGGTAGGCTTGAAAGGCTCAAACTATCCAACAAATGCCTAAGTCATATTCCAATTGAACACTATCAAGGATTCCGTCTCAAAAGAATAAACATGCAAGTTCTAAGCTATCCTGTCAATCTTACCACAAACCATAGTAAAACAATTATAACAATTTTCACAAATTGAGTATTTGCAGAAAAACACAGGTTTCTAAGCATCCGAACTAATCCAAAGAGTTAACAGAATCAAGCACACAGTTATTTTACAGTTTCAGATCACATCACACTAATCAGCAGTATACAACTATCGTCAAGCTTATTGCTATTCCTTAACTAAAACAAAAACTAACACAGAAAATTAAAGTGCAGAAAATAAAATGCAGAATTTAAAATTTTTAAGTCTCTCCCCCTAAACTAAATATGACATTGTCCTCAATGTATACAATAAAATGCAGAGAAAAGAGACTTACCTGAGACCCTCTCAGAAAGGGTTAGGTGGACCCTTTTCATCTAAAAGAGCCCTCGTACTAAATGAAGAAAATTGACCATCAATCGTGTTGATTTCAGAGTTTTGCACAAGAGTCAGCTCACCTTCAGAACTACCACACATCACTCTTTTCCAACGACGCCGAATCATTCGAAGTCGCTCTTTAGGCTTTGCTTTCTTCTTATTAGCTTTAAAAAAAGAACCCTTCACCATCTCAATCTTGCAATAGGTAGGAATGTCGGTTGGGGCAAAAATATTAAAATTGACCTCTTCATCTTGCACTCTCAACTTTAACTCTCCTTTTTGAACATCTATTAAGGCTCGACCCGTGGCTAAGAATGGTCTTCCCAAAATAATGGGAATAGTTGAATCTTCCTCCATATCAAGAATTAGGAAATCAGCAGGGAAGATAAACTTACCAACCTTCACCAGTACATCTTCAATTATCCCACGAGGATGAGTCAAAGAACGATCCACTAGTTGTAAGGTCACTGTTGTCGGCTTTGCTTTTCTCAATCCTAGCCTTTTGAAGACAGACAAGGGCATTAGATTAATGCTTGCTCCCAGATCACATAGAGCTTTAGTTTCCACCGAACCCCCTATAGAGCATGGAATATTGAAACTACCCTGATCTTTGAGCTTGGGCGGTAGTTTCTTTTGCAAAATGGCGCTACACTCCTCAGTTAATGCCACTGTTTCATAGTCCTCCATTTTTCTCTTCTTTGATAGAATCTCCTTCATGAACTTCACATAACGAGGCATTTGTTCCAAGGCTTCAGCAAAAGGAATGTTGATGTGTAATCTTTTAAAGACCTCTAGAAATTTTGTGAACTGCTTGTTTAGATTGGTCTTTCGGAGTCTCTGAGGATAGGGTATTTTCACATGATGATCAATACTGATTGGTGGAGACTGCTGTGGTGGTGTTGGGCTATCAGTAGCCTTCTCTGCTGTTGGTGTTGGGGTTGGCACTGGTTGAGCTTTAATCTCCTTATCTCCGTCAGCTGGTTGTGGCAATTCAGGACCATCATATTTCTTACTGCTTCTTAGGGTAATTGCTTTGCATTTTTCTTTGGGATTGACTTCAGTTGTGCTAGGCAAATTCCCTTGAGGGTGGGTTGCTACCTGAGTTGCTAGTTGGCCCATCTGAGTCTGCAGGTCTTTGATTGAAGATCTAGTTTCAGTCATAAATTGTAGCAGTAAATCTGTTTGCAAACTAGAATTTCCACCAGAGGCTTGTTGCTGATTAAACTGTTGGTTCTGTGTCTGGTTCTGATTTCGTTGCTGATAGAACCCACTGTTTCTTCGGTTACCACCCTGGTTGAACCCATAATTGCTGTTGTTGTTCTGCGAAAAATTTCCACTGGCCTTAGCTTCATCCATTGGCAAATCATCCACATCTGCTTGACACTCTGAAAAGTGATGACTTCCTCCACATATCTCACAGACAACTTGGGCTTGTTTAGCTTGCCCTGCAATTAGCTTTGTCAATGCCTCAACTTGAGCAGTCAACTTTGTGATGGCATCAACCTCTAACACACCAGCTACTTTCTTAGTTTGACTCCTTTCAGTTGGCCACTGCTGATTGTTTAGAGCCATCTCCTCCAATAGATCGTAAGCCTCATTAGCACTCTTTCTCATAAAGGCTCCACCAGCTGCTTCATCTATTAGAGTTCTAGTGTTTCCAACCAACCCATTGTAGAAATTGTGGACCAGCATCAACTTCTCTATACCATGATGAGGGCACTTTCTGATCAGATCTTTAAACCTCTCCCAAGCCTCATGGAGAGATTCATTATCTTGTTGGCAGAAGTTGTTGATTTCTCCTCTCAGCTTTGCAGACTTTGCTGGAGGAAAGAACTTTGACAAGAATTTTGTTGCCAGATCATTCCAGGTGGCAATAGAGTTGGGTGGCAAGGAGTTTAACCAACTCTTGGCTCGTTCTCTGAGCGAGAATGGGAACAGTCTCAGTCGAATTGCATCATCACTAACTCCATTAACTTTAAAAGTTTCACAAAGTTCCATGAAGTTAGAGAGATGCAGATTAGGATCTTCAGAAGGGAGGCCACCAAACTGAACTGAAGACTGCACCATTTGAAGTATGGCAGGTTTAATCTCAAAGTTGTTTGCATCCACTGCCGGTGGCCTGATACATGACTGCACTCCCGTCAGAGTAGGGAGAATGTAATCTCTCAAGCTACGGCCATTAGCTTGATCTTCCACGGCGCCACCATTATTACCGTTATTACCTCCATTGTTCGTAGCATTAGCATTCACATTAGCAGCCATGATTTCTGAAGTTTCAGCAGTTGCTGAAACTCCTTCTTGCCTTTTGTTCTTTCGGTTTCTCCTACAAGTTTTCTCGATTTCAGGATCAACTGGTAATATGACTGCTTGTCCTTGACGGCGCATACACTTAGGATTCCTGAAATAGATCAAGAAAATTTTTGCAAGAAAAAGGTTAGAAAAATCAGCAAGAGAAAATATACCAAAGTAGAAGTTAGTATAATTTTATGTAATATTAATCTTTAAACAATTCCCCGGCAACGGCGCCAAAAACTTGTTACGAATTTTATGTTTATTACGCAAGTGTACGCGATCAAGTAGTATAACACGCAAGTGAGGTCGAACCACAGGGAATTGGATTAAGTACTACTAAACTATACTTATGATTCTATTTGGTAAAATAATAAGTTTGCAATTTGAAAGTAAATAACTCAGAAAATTAAAGAGAAAATAAACAAAGATTAATCAAGATGAGAGATTAGGGAGGTGAATCCTGTTGATAAGTTACCAATGTTAATACCTAATTGCTATCCTTATCTCAATGTGAATGACAGATTATAAATTAACCTAACTCTTTTCAGATCTTTTAGGTTCTAAATAATATGTTCTCTAATTAACTTCTTAATTAAATCAACACAAAATCAGCATTAAGCAATAATCTATTCGTCACTGAGGCTATGTAAATACTTTCGTTTCACATCAAAACCTAGACTATCCAAATTTTAGCATTCTCAATTCTCACTTTTCAGATTTTGAATTGAGATCCTTAAACATGTTAAAGGTGATCAAGCTTGCACATGAAATTAAACACAAATATAGATAGTATTCACACATAAGATGAAGGAATGGCAATTATTTATTAACTAGGCATAAACTTAAACAACATTCATCATCCTCCCTTACTGGGAAATTTAGTTCAACATAACTCTAAAAACATCCATGATTAATTCAGAAACAAAAACAAACATAAAGAAGAAATTAAGGGTAAAAGAAAGAAACTAGAAGGTGATATTGCTCCGGGTCTTCAAGATAGCTTCCTCTCTACTTGCATCCACTATTTAGGTCTATTTCTGCTTGCTTTGACCTTCAGTGTCGTATTCCTTATATAGGGATGCGAGGTGTGCCTCCAATTTGAGAAAAAATCAAAATTAGGTCAAATCTGCGATTTCCGTACCTAGTCACGACTAGCATTTAAGCTGGTCGCGACTACAGGCAAACCTCGAAAATCAGAGGTTCTGCCAAATCTCGAAGTCGCGACCAGAGTCGCGACCAGGAAAAAGGGTCGCGACCTGGCTCTCTGGAGGTCGCGACTACTGACGCGTCTGGAGCCGAATTTTCCAATTTTTTCCAGTTTGTCCCAGTTTTTTGCCATTTGACTGAATTTGAACTTTAACACCCCGGGAACTTGAAACAATGAAAATCAAGCGTAAAACTGCTCCAAAAGACATCAATAGACGAGAAAATGCTAACTTTAAAGACCCGAAACATAGGTTAAATATAACCTAACAATACTCACGGATACAGCTCAAGAAACCATTAGCTTCTTTCACCGAGGCTTGTCCAAATAGCACAATGTCATCTGCAAACATAAGATGTGTAATTGTCGGTCCATTCTTTGTGATTTTAAACCCCTTGATATCTCCAGTCCTATTCTTGGCCATGAAAAGTCTGGAAAGGACATCTGCTGCGAGGATGAATAGAGCTGGTGATAAAGGGTCTCCTTGTTGAAGCCCACAAGTCGGGTTGATATAGCCATGCATCGAACCATTAATCAAGAGGCCCATTCGATCAATCTCAATGCATTTTTTAACCCAGGTAGTGAATGGAGCATTGAATCCTAATCCCTTAAGAACTTGTAGAACAAATTTCCAACTCATTTTGTCATAGGCTTTCTCCATGTCAAGCTTTATCATCATATATCCCTTTCTCCCTCTCTTTTTGACCATCGAGTGAACAATTTCCCTTGCTACTGCCGTGTTCTCAGTAATAAGCCACCCCTTGAAAAATGCAGTTTGAGCCGGAGAAATGATTTGAGGCAGCAGTGGTTTCAATCTGAGAGCGATGATCTTTGAAATGCACTTATATGCAACATTGCACAAGGCGATCAGTCTATAGTCGGTCACCTCACTAGGACAGTCTTTTTTCGGAATAAGAACAATGTTTGTATTGTTTATGAATTGGGGAAGATTCCCATTACTGAAAAAGTGAAGGACCATTTTGATCACATCTTCCCCGACAGTGTTCCAATGTTGGGTATAAAATCCAGGTGGCATACCATCCGGTCCTGGAGCTTTGTCGTGTCCCGTTGATCTCATGCACTCATAAATCTCTTTTGCAGATGGAATGGAATTTAGAATCCCATTATAAAGGAAAGCACAATTTTTTTTTATTCTATTTTTAAAATTTTGTGAATTTTTTCTATTTTGTTTAGAATACAACTACAAATATACTCGGAACTAAGAGCCTGTTTGGTCGTATTTTCAGTTTTCAGTTTTTAAAATTGTGTTTTTAAAAGTGAGAATAGAAAAAAGTTTTTTATCATTTTAAAAATTTAATGGTGTTTGGCACAAATATTTTAAAACTATTTTTAAATATTTCTTACTAAAAAAAATTAATATTTTAACACCATGACATGAACCCATCCGGGTTAGGGTTCGGGTATGGTTCCGGGTCAAGGATCCGAGTATGCGAGTAAAAATATAAAATATAATATGTTAGACAAAAAAAAATATTTTTGAAAATTGAAAACAATATTTTGGTGTAATCTGTTTTCTAGTTTTTTAAAACTCAATTTTAAAAAACTGTTTTTAAAAAATTTTGCCAAATGGCTCTTGTTAGTTTTTAAAAACTGCTTTCAGTTTTAAGAAACAGAAAACAGTTTTTAAGTTATGAAGTCAAACAACCTCTAAATGTCCCACATTGTTTATAAATGACGTACATGTAGGTTATAAATATTATTATTTTTACGCCATATTAATTCATTTAAAAGTATTTTTGTTTATGGGTGGTTGATTAATTTCTTACCGTATGAGTTTTTATTATTTTATTTTTAATGTTTTATAGTTTTTTTTTTATCTTTCATCTAATATACATTTCATTATTTATATTTTTAAAGTAATAATTTATAAATATTTTTTTATAAGTTTTTTATATTTGATGTAATATATATTAATTAATAATATACAATTTATTATGAGTTAATTTTATTTTAAGATTTTATATGTATAATTTTATATTTTTATTAGTCCAAAAAATATTCAAACTAAATTATTTTAAACGAAATTAAATATTATTTTTTTCTCAATATATATATAAAAAAATATAAATCAAATGAGATGTCATTTTATGAATATTTTTTATTATTTATCTATTAATATTTTATCTATTTTATAATATGTCTTCTAAGTAATATCTTTATATATTAAAAGTGCCCATCTAACGACATTTCTTGGTTTAACAGAATATACCTTAAAAATAAAAGAATATTCTGTTAAATTTAACGATGTTAATAGGTTTGATCTCCCGTTAACAAATAAACCCAATAATTAAACCCAAAAAATTAAACAATCTTTTTTTAAATTAAAAAAAAAATCATCTTAGCCACATATCTCTCTAACAAATCGTATATCCCCAAATTTTGATATTTTACTCTTCCGTTAACTTAAAAAAAATTAAACCCTTATAATTTAATCTTTCAATCGTAATATATTAAACCCTAAAATATAAATAAAATTTTCAATTGCACAGTCGCACCTCGGCAGAGAAATGAGTCGTTGATGGAAAGGTTTTGGAGTTGGCCGATTCAAAGTTCGGTTCTGCCATTGCCGCCTTCGACTGTGTATTGGTCGACTTCTACGCTCCCTGGTGTGGCCATTGCAAATGTCTTTCTCCCCAGGTTCCTCTTTCTCTCTCCCTCAATTTTATTTGATAGATTCAATTTTTATCTCGTGTGTTATTTAGATCAACGATTGATTTAAAATTGACTATCATAGGACTTGAATTTAAAACAATTATTCTAGATAACTCTTACTTCATCAATCTCACCCTCTCGAGCATTCTTGGACCTTTTGGTTCGATAACCCTTTCTCTAACCGCGAGCAAGCTGCTTGGAGTAGGTCTATTTGCCCGATCTTTACATTCACCATTGTTGAGGAGTTTTGCAGGTAAACACATATATAAAGATATATATATATATATATATATATATTTATGAGAATGAAGTGAATTCTCAGAATAGGAAAGACAGAGTGAGTATATCAGACCACATTACTGGAAAATAAGATATCACATATGGATTGGAAAATAAGGTATAACATAACCATTGGTACAGCCAGATTTGCAGAATGATTGTCAAAGAAGGATTATCCATAAAGGCCTTCATAGGTAAATTTTTCTTCTTCTTTTGAATTTTATTATCATTATTATATTTTGGTGTACTTTTAATGTGTTTTTTTTTTTTTGGCTTATTATCATTATTATATTGAGAATATAGAGGTCATCCATATTGACAAATTTATAATTGATTATGTCATTTGCTTTATGTTAGATACCGCCTATACAGTAGACTCAATATACACAAAAGTGATGTTATTTGGGTTTATTAAATTCACAGTTTAATTCTGCAACCATATTCAATTCATATCATATTAGTACGTAGAACTCACATTTACATGGATGAGGATGTTTATATACAATAAATATCTTTATTCTGCCATTATTTCCTTCTCCTTTACATCACATTGTGATTACATGAAATGCCTCTCTCTCTATCTTTACAGGGATTAACTCATTTTGATGAGATTCTACAAGAAACAAATGGTTTCATTCTCTCTCGTGGAAATTTGGGGATAGTTTGCCACCAGAAAAGGTCGGCTTTTTTGTTATATTATGTGGGTTTTGAGAAGAACATATTTTTGGATATTGCTTCCCTTTTCATAAATTAGTACAATCAACAATTATTTTAATGTTTGATCAGGTCACATAATATTTTGGACCTTTTTGGAAAAACAATTCCTCAATACTTAAAATTTAATTTCTTGTACATGGATTTGTTTTAAATGAAAATAATTTCAAGCTACAGCAGATTGTACATTTTAATTTATATTTATCTTCAGAATCTTTTGGTTAAGTGGGAAACCATGAAACTCTCTTTCTTAAAATAATATAATAAGAGTTTTTATTTGAACAATACTAAATTCAGGATGAATATAGAAAAATATCTCCAAATAATATGAAAAGCAAATTTGGACTTACAATAAATTTTACATGGTCAAGATATCTAATCTCTAAAAATAAATTGTGTGCTTAGTGATTCTGATTGAGTACTCATATATGTGCAGCAATATGTAAAGATGAATATTCATGATTTGAAATATCAACAATCAATGCTGACAAATCCCTACTTTTAGTATCACAAAGCAAATATCGTGTTAAGTAGATTGAAAAGGCTGGTGAGTCTGATTGTTATTCTTATTTATCTTGGTGCTCCAGTATAATATTAGTGTTTATTGTGAACACATTTAGTTTATTTGGTACTTTATTTTTCATATATAGTGTGTTGATTATACTTTGGTGAACTTTATTCCATCTTTAGTAACTTTTACCTTAGCTAATCCCTTATAATTTGTATAATGTTTCTCTTAGCATTTTAATTTATTTTCTAATATTTAATGCATCATTCTGTAAAATTTTGTATTAGGATTTTTGATTAAATGGCTTATCATTTTTCTTTTTGTTTGAAGTTGGGGAAGGTATGTGTATCATTATTCATGTTGTTTTCTATTTCTATGTAAAATTTATTGCTTTGAAATTTCATGTAAAAGAGCTTTATTGCTATCATCATTTTCAGTTTAGTTATTAACTTTAAGGTAAATGCTAGAGCCATCTTCTCTTTTAGCTTTTCTTTTTTAAATACTAATACTAGAAGCAATTTCTGTTATATTCTTTGTGCACTGAGCAAGCTTTTAAATCCTAAAAGAAGTATACTGTGGTGGTAATCTTGAAACAATGATAAGGATATTTAAAAGTCAATCAGTACTTCAGTCTCCAATCCTGAAGCCCTTTTATCAGTTAAAATTGATAGATTGGATGGAAGTGAATTGAACAAATAAATAATAATTCAAAATTTCAAATCAAGAAAATTAAAAGTTTAGATTTATAATTTTTACAAATATGAAAAACTTAAATAGATCTATCTACCATTGTTGTTGCCATTGCTTAGTTACTGAATTCTTAAACAAAAACCACTAAAACTTATATAAAATTAATATTTACGTGGTTCGCCACGTAACTCTCATCTAGTATATATATATATAATTAATTTGTAAGAGTCTTCCATTGTTTATTAACTATGTGAGTATTATACTTATTAACTTCAAGTAAAGAGAGTATATATTATATTTCATTAAAAAAATACTACAAGTAAAATATTTCTTCATTCACACTGATTTGTCCAAAAATTAATATTGTTTCTCTTTGTAGAGGCAATTGAATACCTTATTCAATTAATTTTATATATTTTTATATATAAATATATATATATTCAATTGATCAACTTTATATAAATATCCAAAAATTAATATTTTTTTCTGTAGATTTGATTTTTTTCTATTTACTTA
Source organism: Cannabis sativa (assembly GCF_029168945.1). NCBI lineage: Eukaryota > Viridiplantae > Streptophyta > Magnoliopsida > Rosales > Cannabaceae > Cannabis > Cannabis sativa. Next base: position 39,786,925 of record NC_083610.1, on the reverse strand, counting down.
TAATATTTGTAATTTTTTTATTTCATAATTACTTTAAATATACATATTAATTAGTTTATGTATGTATACATCTTAATTGAGTTTAAAAATGTGACACTAGGAAAGACATGAGACAAATATATTCATCAATTAAAATAATAATATTAGTCTAATTTAAAAAAATTGATACAAACAATTAATATTATAAATAATAAGAGTAATAAAAAAAGATAACAAATCATGATTCATTAATTTAATGAATTGTTGCAACAAAAAATTAATAAATAATATTTTAAAATATCTACCTCTCATTTAATAAAAACGTTAAAATTTACAATATTTAAATTATTAATACTTAAATTGATATTTTTATATAAATAAAAAAAAACTTTTAATATATTTAATTTCAATATATATATATATGAACAAAAAATTAAGTTTGGCTATAAATAAATAAATAAAAAATGATAATTTTTTTAATTACAGAAAAATTTATACCATTATAATATTTGATTCATTTAAAAAAAATATTTTTAATAGCTTTTAATTATTATAAATAACTTTATTCAAAATGTGCTTTTATTTTTATTGTTTTATAATTAATATTTGTGCTAATCACAAATAAAAGAAATTTTACATAAATATATTATATAATTTTATATTATTTATAAAAAATATTAAATATTATTAGACTGAATTGAGATTTTATTCGTAACTAAAAGTTAATTTTTTTAGTGTAAAATTTTAAAAAATTTATTAAAACCACGAGAAGCGCAGATCTATTAGAGAAAATTTTATTAGTTCTATATCTTTACAAGATGATAGTCTCTTTATTTATAGGATAAAAGACTATTAAGTATAAGAACTAAATAATCTAGAGTTATAAGAGTAACATAGGAAAATTACTATAACCTTAAGTGTAATTAGAATTATAAGAGACATAAAATAAATTTAGTAATAAAGTAGATGATGCATAGGTAAAGACATCCACTATCATTATTCTTTCATAACATTCTTCTTTGAATGTCTTATATTAAAAATATGTCTCCTTATTACTATACCATAACAAACAACCTTGTAGGAATAAAATAATGGTAAAGAAAGAATACATTATATTCTTATCTCCCCTTCTTTGCAGTGTTTATCTTAACTGGTGAAATCTTTGAGTCGACGTGTCTCAATTTTATGTACTAACTTCTCAAATATTGTTGTAAGAAGAGCCTTTCTAAACAAGTCTGCAAAATCATCACAAGAGCGTATCTAATGGACATCTATATCCCCTTTTTTCTGAAGCTCATGAGTGAATTTTTTTTTTTTGGTGAAATATGCTTAGTTTCATCACATTTGATGAAACTTTCTTTTATTTGAGCAGTACATGCAACATTATCTTCGTACAGAATTGTGAAGCCTTCTTCTTAGAAATATGACATGATTCTTGAATATGTTGAATGAATGATCTCAACTATACACATTCTCGACTCGCTTCATGTAGTGCAACTATTTCAGAATAATTTGATGAAGTTACAATCATTGTTTGTTTTGTTGAGCGCCAAGATACAGCAGTACCACCATAGGTAAATAAATAATATGTTTGTGATCGAGATTTGTGTGGATCAGATAAATATCCAACATTAGTATATCTCACCAATTTTGATTTTGAGTTCTTTGGAGTAAAATAAAACCATGTCAGTCGTTCCACGAAGATAAAAAAAAATTTATTTAACTTCATTCCAATGTCGACGTGTGGGTGAAGCAGTATATCTTGCTAACAAATTTACAGAGAAAGCTGTAACAGACCTTGTAGAACTAGCAAGATACATTAGTCCACCAATTAAGCTAAGATATAGTACTTCTGAAATAAGAATTTCTTCGTGATCTTCTCGAAGATGAAAAATTTCTTTTTAATATCCAATGATCGAACATTGGAGAACTCAATAAATGGGTTGTATCCATGTTAAATCGTTTCAAGATTTTTTCTATATAATTTTACTGATAAACAAGGATCTCGCCTGATAAGTGTTCAATTTGCAAACCAAGACGAAATTTGATTTTTCCTAAATCTTTTTTCATCTCAAATTCATTTGTCAAATATGTTATTGCCTCGATAACCTCTTCTAGAGTTCCTATCATATTCAGATCATCAACATAAACTGCTATGATAACAATTTGGATTTCTTAATAAAAACTCATTAATAAAGTGGATTATTTATATAGTTTTCTTTCAATAGATATTCACTAACCACATATGATCAGATTGTTTTAAACCTTTCTAGCTTAATTGAATGCATTTCTCAAGTTTTTTTTTATTATATGCTTTAGGCATTTTTAATCTTTTAGGAACTTTCATGTAAATGTCATTATCTAGTGACCTATACAAATAAGTTGTAATTGTTGACTCAAACTCTAAAGTCTCCTTGTTTTGATAATTAACAAATATTTAATTATTATTTTACTAATTGTTAATTTTGTTGCACAATTAAAGATAAATAAGATTTTAAGACAAAATTAACTCTAAGGGCAAAATAGTAATTTTATTAAAATTTCAAAAGTGACCCAAAGTGAACTTAAAGGCTTAAGAAACTCAAGATAAGACTCCATGAAAGTTTATTTATATTTCCTAGTCTTGTACAATGGTTTTCAAGTCCATACTTAAAATGTTCTAAGTACGAATTTTGGCCCATTAACTCGTGCGACAAGTTATTTCACAAAAATGATATATTAAATTTCTAAATTAATTTTTAAGATCACATATCATTTAATTAAGAGAAAAAAGCTGGCATTTTTGAAATCAAATAAACGAGTAGAAAGTTATGCGCATTTTAGAACTGAAAAAATGAGATTTTACCCCTATCCTGTTTTCGGCCTACCGCTTTTAAATGACAGACGGTTTTCACAAAAATAGCAGATCATTTTTCACAAAAATAGCAGATCATTTTTCACAAAAATGGTAGACCGTTTTTCTTAGGATCCCTTTTTAAAAAGTGTGCTAACAGCTATAAACGATTAGTTTTTATTCATTCGCTATAAAAATTTGTTTTTTTACTTAAAAATTCAGGTTGACTAAGCATTTATTCAATATACCAAACATATTCAAGTGATTTGAAGAGCTCCAAAGTTTAAAATCTAATAAAATATTTTTCACACACTTTTAGCCAAAATTCTTAATTATTTATTCTAAGTGTGCTTGCTAATCACTCTAGGTTATTCATTGTATCATCATACATCTAGAGTGAGTTTGTGTGTAATTTTAAACACATTTCCAAATTGTGATTGAGGGAGGATGACCCAGTATTGTAAACAACTCGGTTAGAGTGAAATTAACACTACAACAATCTGAGAAAGAGGTTGATAGTCCTTGGCGGTGGAAAACTATTGTAAGAGGTTTGGAAACACCTTGCTGAAAAATTTCTAGTTGTAAGGGTTAGTCTGTTGGGTTTTATGCCCTAAATAAAACTTATTTCAATATAATCAAATTTACTTATTAATATAGATCAGAAATAACATTTAATGTTGCGTGGTTTACATGATTTATTTCATGATTATATAATGTATGAATTCATCTGAAACCCTTTTCACATACTTGATCCTGTTTATTGTGTTGTCAACACTTTGAAAAGTAAACATGACTATGTGAATAAAGTTTCCTAGATTTATCAGACCCAGGGTTTTACTGATATGATAATCTACAACAGAGTTTACTTGCATTTGGAGAAATGCTATGTTCTTTCCAGGGCATTGGTTAAAGTAAAGCTCAAGTTGGATGCATGGAGTATGCATCGGAAGGGATCGATATTGAACTTTGACTTAGATTTATTAAACTTACCGTAATATCTATTCAAGTCAATATCGCCTAGTTGATCCTAGATCAAATGATCTTAATCCTGTTATGATTAGGCTCAATCTCAAGAGGTTATTCGTGTTCTTTGATTTGTTAGTTAAGCCTACTTTTGGGTCAGGGTGATACGTACATTTTGGGAACACGGTAATGCAATTGAGTGGGAGCGCTAACATAAACACGGAATCTATAGCTTCTATCTGGCGAATAGTAAGTAAAGGATGATCTCCTTCGAGCTTGACCAAACGAAAATAAATGGTGGAGTACTCATTTCACATAAGCTAAAATATTATTTATACGGGGTCAAGTGTTTTAAGGATAAAATACATTGTAGGGTGTAACGGTAATCTAATCCCTTTACAGTGTAGATCATTCGTATAGAGGATCATTGATCAAATTAGGATTATAACAATGGATAACTAATGATGTGTCTATATGGTGGAACATATAGAGCATTCTATATACTGAGAGTGCAATTCTAAGTTCTATGCGTGGATTCAACGAAGAATTAATAAGTCAGTGAATTTAGGTTATAAATTCTTGATCTGCTTATTGGAAGCTCGGCTATATAGACCCATGGTCCCCCCACTAGTTGAGATAATATTGCTTGTAAGACTCATATAATTGGTTTTGATTAATCAATTATAATTCTCAAATTAGACTATGTCTATTTGTGAATTTTTCACTAAGTAAGGGCGAAATTGTAAAGAAAGAGTTTTAGGGGCATATTTGTTAATTATGATACTTTGTATGGTTCAATTAATAAATATGATAAATGACAATATTATTTAATAATTATTTATAGTTATTAAATAATTAGAATTGGCATTTAAATGGTTGAATTTGAAAATTGGCGTTTTTGAGAAAATAGAAATAAAATTTGTGAAAACTGCAAAATCCAAGTAAGGCCCATTACACTCTATGGCCGGCCACTTGGGATGGTTTTTTAAATTGATATTTTAATTATTTTAATGCCAAATAATTCAAACCTAACCCTAGTGGAATGCTATAAATAGATAGTGAAGGCTTCAGGAAATTTACACTTAACTTTCACACTTTTCCTTCACAGAAAAACCTGAGCCTTCTCTCTCTATACCTAGCCGCCACCTTCTTCTCTTTCTTCTTCCTTGAAATTTCGAAATCTCTTAGTGATTAGAGTAGTGCCCACACACAGCAAGTGATACCTCAATCATAGTGAGGAAGATCGTGAAGAAAGACATTCAACAAGAAGGAGTTTCAGCACTAAAGAAGGAGAGAAAGAGATCCAGGTTCAGATATTGATAATGCTCTGCTACAGAAAGGAATCAAGGGCTAGATATCTGAACTGAAGGACTCATTATATTCCGCTGCACCCAATGTAAGGTTTCCTAAACTTTATATGTGTTTATTTCATAATCGTTTTAGAAGTTCATATTTAGGGTGTTAATCAACATACTTGTGACTAGATCTAAGATCCTGGTAAAATAATTTCCAACGTAGTCAAGCCCGTTAACTTGGCTCACTATTAGAACTCAAAGCTAGGTCCGTAGCTTTGAAGACCAAGGACATAGGTGGCTTAGTTACTGAACCTTATAAAAATCGAGAGTTTACAATTTATTACCCTTAAACTCTTTACTTTACAAGCTTGATTATTTGCTCTCTATATTTGATTGTCATACTATTTGCATTTACTTGATTAATTTAATTAATTGCATGATATTGTGTTGAAAGTTTCTATTTACCGAAATTAACTTAAATTTCTAATTCACGCCCCTCTTGGACACATATCTTGGGTTAACAATTGGTATCAGAACTTGGGCTCATTTATTTGATTAGATTTCACAATCTAGAGCATGGTGTTTCTAAGTAATTCACAAAATAATATGTTAGAAGGTTTGAGCACAAATAGAGCACCATACTTCAATGGAATAGATTTTCCTTATTGAAAAATTAGAATGGAAACTTACCTTAAATCTATGGATTATGATTTGTGGCATATAATGTCTAATAGGGGTGTTCAACCAAATTTACAAACTGCTCAACCCGAATAAAACTGCCTAAACCAAATCAAATAAATCAATAAAAAATACAACCCAAAATAATACAATGAAAATCCAAACCGCCTAATCAATATATATTGGGTGGTTTATAAATTATTCTAAACTGCTTAATTAACCCGAATAAATCGAATTAAACCGATTTATATATTTTTTAATAAAAGTGTATATAACATATCACATAAATAATATTTATTAGTTAAACTATTTTGTATTTAAAGTTTAGACATTTTAGTGTTTAACTTAAAACTTGGACTTTATAGTTAATAATTTTTATTATATTTGGATATAGAAGTTGAAGTCTAAAATCTATACCATATTATTACTCTTTTTATTATTTTATTTAATTATTTTATGTTTACTCAATTATATTTATCTTATATTAAAGTTCTTAAAATTAATTTAAACTATAGTATTTTTTTTAGTTTGAAATGTAAATAATATGTTCTTATTTTTTTAAAATCTAATTATTTGAATACTAGAAACTAACAATAATAATTATAAAAAAAAATGAAGAATGGTTTGGACGGGTTAACCTAACCAAATCGACGAAATTATTAGACGGTATGAATTTTTTTCTAATTTTTAATTGGACGGGTTACAATTAATATTTGCAACCTGATATTTATATTAGGTTAGTAAAAATATGCTATAACCTGACCAAACCGACCGACGTACACCTCTAGTGTCTAATGGTCCTTACATTGCCAAATATATTATAAATGGTATAGAAGTTGTTAAGACTTATGAGGCATATGATAAGAATGATAAGAAAATACTTTCTAAGAGCGCAAGAGCTAAATATGTACTTATATGTGGTTTGGTAGAGATGTGTTTAAAAATATTGAACAAGCCTCGACTGTTTGATATGTGAAAACTGCTTGACACTACAAAAAATATTATTTTTAGTCACACCAAAATTTGTGATTAAAAGTAAAAAAGTTGTAACTAATTATTAATTATCATTCCTATTTTGTGACTAAAAGGTCCGTGGCTAAAAGTATTAGTCACAAAAATTACAATTTGTTGTGACTAAATGTAGTTTTAGTCACAATAAATATTGTAACTAAAAGTAAATTAGTGACAACTTGTGTCTAAATACTATGTTTTAGTCATAAGTAGTTTTTTGTTGTGACCAAAAGTCACATTTAGTCACAAAAAGTTTATGTTGTGACTAAAAAATTATCACTAAAAGTAGCTGTTTTTTGTAGTGTGAAGTTACTCATCAAAAAACTAGTGCTATGAAAGAGACTAAAATTCAAATTTATTCCACTCAATATGAGAACTTTAAGATAAAAGCAGATGAAACCATTGCTAACATATATGCTCATTTTACTACAATTACTAATAGTTTGAACTCTCTTGGCAAGGTACTTACTCAAAAAGATATGGTGACAAAGATATTGAGAAGTCTCACCAAATTATCAAGGAAAACTAGTTGCCATCCAAGAAGATACGAATCTTATTGTACCCAATGATGCATACATGCAATGTCACAAATATCACAAAAGAACACAAATAATCTCATGACGATAAATTTCTTACGTGGAAGATTAGTTAGAGACCGCAACTACAAAACATACTTATAGCATGAAGAGATTATAATTTTTTTTAAAAAAAAAATTAATTTTTTTTGTTTAACTTGTTCCCAGGCCTATTTGATTCCACTTACTCACAACTTAATAACAACTCTTTGGGATTAACTATTAAGTGTAGATGGGAACTTTACCAAATTTCCTTTAAGCAAAAATTGCTTATGTTGAAAGAATAAGTTTTGTTTTTTTTTAATTTTTTTTCAAGTATTTTCTTGAGAAAAGTAAATAAAATTATAACTAACTAAATACAATAATTAAAAAATGACAATAACAATAGTAGATAATTATAAAAGTTAGGAGGCAGAAAATGCTATCAACTAATAATAATAATAATAATAATAATAATAATAATAATAATAATAATAATAATAATAATAATAATAATAATAATAATAATAATAATAATAAACATTGGGTTTATGTCGCTTACAAACATAAAATTTAGGGTACTTATGCTGCCATTACTAGAGAAGATATGTAATAGGAGGCAAAAATACACTCAACTATATCAAGAATTTAAGAGGCACAAAATGCACTCAACTACCAAAAGAAAAAGAAAAAAAAGGTTAGGAAGCAAAAAATATACTCAATTAACGTAGGAGACACAAAATATCATTAACTACCAAAGAATATTTATATATAATATAATAAATAATGTATAACATTATATAGAAATAGTGATTGAATCAAGAGAAGCAATATATAATATACAATTAATTATACAACTAAAAATACACATAGCCAAAATAAAAACTAAGAATATAACTAAGTATGCACATAATGCATGTAACATTAACCTAGTGACTAAAAGTTTCTTTAACAAATTATTTTTTCCACTTTAACATTTTTTTTGCTAAGAAACCACAAACACTTTATTCAAAAGACGAAAAGATACGGATGAGCACATGGGGACTCACCTCCCAAAAATTAAGGAAACCCTTACACAAGTGATCTAATCCCCATTTAGTAAGAGCATGAGCTGAATGGTTCTTAGATCTAGGAATCCAAAAAAACTTAGTAGACAAACTAGTCAGCAAACTTAAAACCTTAGAAAACAAAAAGCACACGTTCCAATGAGGGGCAACAACAGAGTAAAGCGTAGGAACTAAACTTTGGCAATTTGAAAGAATATCTGCCTCGTTAATTCCCAAACTGCGTAGCACTTCTACACCCTTACAGACTGCAACCGATTCGCCAAGAATCACAGAGAGGAAGGGGATCTTAACAGCAAATAAGACCAAGATACCACCAGACGCATCCCAAACCACCTCACCAACCGCACCATTACTCTCTTTAGTGGCAAAATCCACATTAGCCTAATTCTCCCAGGCCTAGGCAGGATCCACCGAGTCTCAAGAGAGTGACCACCAACAAAACTAGCAAGCCTGCTGCTTAAGATCATCTTCCAATAGCTCTGGAAATTCTCAAAGATTTTCTTTTTCATGTTTGACAACCTCCATTGACCATTGTTATAAAAGTTGGAATTCCTAAAAAACTACATGTTATGATATATCACAATTGCGAATAGAAAAAACTCTTCCCTATCAAACTGTGGGTTAGGGCCTTGAGAAAACAAGTTGAAAATCCACTTCACCACTTCTGTCCCGGAGATTAGAGTGAAATCATTGATACGAATACTCCACTTGCTAGAGAACCAAAGCCCTTTTGTGATAGGAGAGAGAGAGAGAGAGAGAGAGAGAGAGAGAGAGAGAGAGAGAGAGAGAGAGAGAGAGAGAGAGAGAGAGAGAGAGAGAGAGAGAGAGAGAGAGAGAGAGAGAGAGAGTAGCAAAAAGCATTTTAGTCACAATATTTTAAAATATATTTCTTGCAATAATATGTTTTTGAATTTATTATTTGAACTAAACATTTATCAATAAAACCATATTTTTTTTTCTTTTTAATAAATAAGCATTGATATCCATATATATATATATTTATTTAATTTAAATTCTCAAAAACTTTTAATTATATATAGTACAAATTAAATTTCTTTAGATCTTTGGTAACATTAAAAAATTGAAGTACATGTAACCATTGATCCCACCTCTTAAGCCTATGAACAACAATAGTATGTGGTATAAGCTCATGAGAGCATTTCTCATTAGAACTTGGATAGTCATACATTGCTGATTTATTGGAAATCCTATTCTTAGCCTTATTCCCGTTAGTTAACCATTTCCCAACTAACTTATCCTCAGGTCCAAACAGGTCCAATTTAGGGATATTTGAAGTTGAAATCCACTCCACAAGGTCCCAAGAAATCAAGTATCCCATCCCTGACATGTACTCCGAATAAGGGTTTTGGCTATTGCATGGAATTACAAAACTATAATACAAGTCCACCCTAGGCAATGGTTCGAGCGACATGGCTTGTGGATTGAGCCGAATGTAAACATCATCGTCTGCCTTCATGACATAGTCGTATTTTGTAGGCAAAATATTTTGTAGAAAAAAAAAATAAGTATATATTTTTCCTGAATCCATATTTTTCGTACAATTTAAGATGATAGTATCATTAAATCTAATAATTTCTAAAGCAACGAACACATATTGTTCGGGCTTTGTGAGATTGCATACGATGAATTTCACCTCAATTTTAGCCAATTGAGAAGATTGGATACCATAAATGAGATGGAGAAAAAGGCGACGATTGTAATTATCTGGTCGAGTTAAAATTCCTATCAAGAGGCTAAATTGGTGGTTGGTTTGAGTGATGAGATTGGATGAGTAATATGATTTTAAAGATCTGATAACAACTTGAAGATGAAAGATTATTATGCTTATGGAAAAAGCAAGTGAGGGGAAAATAAATGAAGCTAGGCACTTCCTTTTCATTGTTTTTGTGATTAAAATTGTAGCTAAATATAGTTATATATAAAGGGATTTACAGAATATGTATCACACTAGCTAGATTAATATCTAAATTAGTTTGGATAATTAGGCGTTTGGTTGAGAGGAATGAAAATATAGGAATAGGAATGGGAATGGGAATAAGAATAGGAATGGAATGGAATAAAATTTAAAATGCATAAAAAAAATTGATAAAAAAATAATTAAATTTTTTTTCTTGTTACATTGGAATGGTCATTCCTTCCTTTTTAAAATGGAATAGCCATTCTACTAAAATGGTGGAAAGAGCATTCCATTGGAATGCCATTCCAATACTTTAAAATGCAACCAAACAAAGGAATGGAATGAAAATTATTTCCTTTCCATTCCATTCCATTTTATTACCTCCAACCAAACACCACCTAAATTCATGCTTTATTCACTTGTATTGAGATTTGTTCTTTTTGTAACTACCGAAATAATTATTTAAATACCACGTTGTGCATGTTTTTTCATGTGTAAATAATATGGCACCTTTCTATGCTTGCTTTCGTGATGAGAAAGAATAGTTTGCCTAATTCTCGTGAGGACAAAAAAAATTGGGAATTGAGCATTATTTTTTGTGAATTTTTATTTTTTAAGTTATAAGTTTGTAAAAATATATTTATTTTTTCTGATTTTTTTAGGAAAAAAGTTAAAAAAAATGGAAAAAATAGTATAAGGTAACTAGTTACCCTAAAGGTACATGGTTACCTTTGTAATTTTTCCACACATTTCAATTTTTTTTTTTTTTGAATTTTTCTAATAAAATAGTATTTTTTTTTTAAAAAAAAAAACATATTTTTGCAAAAATAGCATAAAAACCCATAAAATTTGTAATATCATCTTAAATTTTGTAATTATAGTTCAGTGTGTATTGATTTTAATTTGGAATTTTAGTACATAATCATCATAAAACTGTTCGGGCCCAAGAAAGAATAAAATGGATTAGTTGGCTTAGGCTATGGGCCATATACTTTGTTCACCAGAGTAACTATACAACCACTTATTATCTTTTCCTTTTCGCAATAAAATTAATTTGTTATTAGAGATTTTTGTAAATTTTGGTTTACTAGTAAACTATAAAATAAGATAGGAGTAATAGTTTCTAAAAAGTGTTATAAATCAAATAAAAATAGAGTGATGATATAAATAGGAATTATTTTACAAATACACAAAAACAACAAAAAAATTACAAAAATACAATTTCACGGAATTTTAAATATTTTTACAATTTTTTTAAAAAAATTATTTACATTTTTATGTTGTACTCTTGTTAATTTGTTGTTGATTTTTTGTTATATGTATGTTATTTTTTGTTGTTGTTTAGATGTTATTTTCATGTTACTTTTACGTAGTTTTCTTGTTGTTTTTGTGTTATTTCTATGAAAAACCGTAAAAATATAAAAAAAATTCTGTAAAAATATAATTTTTTTTACAAAAAATAATATCTTATGTAATTATCTCATATAAATAATTATGCATATATTCAATGGTTACCAAAAATATTATGTGTATATTCAAAATAGAAGTGATCTCTAGCCATGAAAGGGGCATCTGGTCCATCATTATAATTACACAACAGCCAATCAATGTTGGAAGAAGTTGAAGAATACCTACTTATTTTATACATTAACCAAATTTACCTTTAAATAGAATTTAATTCAAAATACTTCTTTTTATGAGTATTGTACCAAAATTATCCCCACACACTCACATAACTAAGACATAGTTTCAAATATAATAGATTTGTGTTCTTTGTAAATAGTTGTGTAGGTTTGTGGGAAAGTTGTGGTAAAATTTTGATTTGAGAAAAATAAAAAATATCGTGAAGTGATAGGGATAAAATTAGTAGAATAATTAAAAAAAGAGGTAGACATAATAAATTTTAAAAGAGAGGGTAAAAATTAAAAATATCAAGTTAAAAGAGGTATGAAGATGTTAAAAAAGAAATGGGCCTTGCCTTATTTAACTTGGGCTTTTTTGCTTCAACTTTAGGCCCTTTATGAAAATAAGAAAAGAAACTCTAATCACCAAAAAAACAAAAAGGGCTATTTACAAAAATATGGGAAAATGAAGATATGTTTTGATATATATGGCATAAAAACTTAATTATCCTAAATATGACATTTTTTAAAAAAACCTTACAAATATGGAAAAAAGTCATGAGGAATGTCATAAAAAACTTTAAATTTGTGTTTCTTTTTATTTTTTTTTTCTTTTTTTAAAAAATAAAACACTAAAATAAATAAAAAAAAAATGATTTCAACTGTAGATGTTGTTTTTTTTACAGAGATTAAACTTATTTTTTTTTATTTAAACTACTGTTTGTTTTTTTGTTAAAAACTAATTATTTCATTAAAATCAGCTGAAAAAAAAAACCAATTTCATCAACATCATTCTGAAAAAAAAAATATAATTTAAAAATAATACAAACTTTAAAAATCAGTTTCATCAACATTGAAAGAAACTAATAATTTCATTAAAAGAATAAAAAAATAGTTTCATTATGTTTTTACAAATTTTTTATTTTAAGTTACTTTTTAATTATTTTGTTTCTAGGTTCGAAACTTACACTTAAATTTTGTTTTTAATATTGGTATGCATGGTGTGTTGTTTTGATTATATTTATGATTAGTATTTTTGTGTGTGTGTATTTTTTTTTTATTTGATTGTCTGATGAAACTGGTTTCAGTTAACTTTATAATTATCATTTATATTTTGTTATGATTTTTTATAGCGTCAAAACTGGTTTCACAGGTCGAAACTGGTTTCACAGGTTTTAACTGTTCTGTAATGGGGTTGCTCCATTTTTATGATATTATTGTATTTTTTTAGTTTGTATAAAACCAGTTTTATTATTGTATGATATTTGAACAATAATTTTTATTTTATTTTAAATAATCAGTTTCTGACACACATATTATTTTGGAAAATTTACATTTCAGTACTTTAATTCCATTATTTTTACAAAAATATGGTGCTATCATTTATATATCAAAGTGTACCGTTTTAGGTACCGTTATCAAATTAATTCATTTTAAAAAAAAAAAAACGGAATGGGACGTGTGTGATGTGTGATGACGTCATCACATCACGTCCTGCACGTCTTCTAGTTTTTGCAGTCTTCAACTGTTCACGCGCCTCTTTTTTTGCTTGTGTAATTCAAATTATGGACGGTTTTAAAGGATTGTAATCATTATTTTCTTTTATTTTTATATTATATTTTACCATTTTTATGGTTTTTTAAGTGTTTGTATAAATAGGTAAAGTTTGTTTATAAATATACATTTTGAGTTTTAGTTTCTCTATTTTCCTTTTATGCAGAGTATATGGGTTAGGGTTTCATCTTCTTGGGGTGGTTTATTTTCGTGTTAGTAAGAGTGTTTGAGTGCATCATTTTCGTTTATTGCCTTGTTATTATCATCTGTAAACCTAAAAAATGGTTACAACTCGTTCTTCAATTTCTCCTTCGCATTCTGTAAAGATAGCTGCTGATAAGAAGAAAATGGAAAATGTTTCTGATGATGGAGATCGTGATGATTCTGATCGTTCTGGTGGTTCTGGTGGATCATCGGATGGTAGCCGTGGCTCGGCATCGCAAAAGAGAAAAAGAGTTGTTGAGAAAGTGAAGAAGGAAGATGTTCGAAATGTGAAAAAGATGAAACAAGTTGCTAAAGATTTGCCTGAGGATTATGATAGTGAAGACTTGGAGGTTGAAGTTCGTAATGATTTGAAGGTATTTTTATGATTTTTAATTTTTTATTTGGTTGTATTTGGTTTACGATTTTCAGGGATTTAATTTATTTTTAGATTTTATAGTTTATTGTTATATGTTTTGAAATGTTTTTGATGTTTGTTTGTAATATTTTTTTTGGTTTATATGGTAGTCGGTTTTTATTTGTGTTTTTTTAGGTGTTGTTCATGTTTTGTTATTTTTCATGATATTGTAATCTATTTTGTTGATTATAGGTTTGATTATTTGTTTTTAGGTTACTATTTATGTGTATTTTTGGTTTATTTGTTAATTTTTTTCGATTTTGTTTATTTAGGTTATGTTTAAGTTTATTGTGTTTATTTTTGTATGTTTATGGTTTATTTTTGTGTTTTAGGTTTTTGATGGGTATTTTTCTTGTTTACTATGGAAAGTTTTGGTTTACAAATATGTTTTCTGTTTTTGTTTATTATAGGTTTTGATTATTTGTTTTTAGGTTACTGTTATTGGTTTTTTAGTTTATTTGTTAATTTTTTTTCGATTTTGTTTATTTAGGTTTATGTTTAAGTTTACTGGTTTATTTTTGTATGTTTATGGTTTATTATAGTTTTTTAGGTATTGATGTGTATTTTTTCTTGTTTACAGTGGAAAGTTTTGGTTTACAAATTTAAATGATTATTGTATACTGTGAAGTTGTTTCTTGACGTTTATTTTTAGTTTAATGTGTGGATTTCTTTGTATATCATTTTGTTTTTACAGGAATGGGATTTATATTTCAAGCCTGGTGAAAAGATTCAGGGAAAAGTGATGTTATTCCCTAATCAAGATAACATTGTTGTCAAAAATATTAATTCCAAGTTGACTAAAGATCAACGTAAGTTGTTTCGTGGTACTTGTTTTGGTTATTTTTTAGATAGTCATCCTGTTGGTTTTCAGTCTCAACTAGTTCATAATGCCTTACATAGGGAGGTATATCAGAAAAATGAAAAAGAAATGTGGTTTAAGTTTGGTGATGAGAATTTCAGATTCAGTTTAGCTGAGTTTGCTGTTGTTTCTGGTTTACTGTGTGTTGGTGATGCCGATTTGAGTAAGTATACACACAGAGAAAATGCTTTTGTTGATCGATATTTTTGTGATCAGACAGTGACTGTTAGTGTTGTTGAGCATAGATTTATGTATAGTGATTTCAAGTCAGATGAGTATGCTGTGAAGATGGTTGTTTTGTACCATGTTACTAATTGTTTGATTAGTAGCGTTTACTCAAAAAAAGTTCCTGTTGAGATTTTGAACATAATTGGGGTTGATGAGTATGGTAGTTTCCCATGGGGTATACCAGTGTTTGAATTAACTTTGCACAATTTAAAGATTGGTCTGAGGGGTGTTATGAAGGGAAAAGGTGTTTCTAAGCCTCTTGCTAAGGTTAAAGGGAAACATTTGGAAAAGGGTCCTCGATCTTATAAACTTCCTGGTTTACCTTTTGCATTCTTGGTTTGGTTGTATGAAACCATTCCTTTGTGCTTGAAGGCAAGGTTTTGTTCCTATGATTCTGGTAAACCATATAGGTTTTGTAGATGGAAGAGTATTGGAAATCCAAATTCAAGTGAAGTTGAGAAGAAAGTTCTATCCTCAAATAAGGTATTTTTTATATTTTGTAAATTGTTTATTTGTTGTTTTTATTATATTTTGTAAACTAATTATTTTTTTTTTGTTTTGCTAGCTGAAAGGAAAACATATTGTGCCTACTGAAAATGAAAGGAATGGTTTATTGGTCCTTACTGGAATGGAGTTTATTGGCCGAGAAGAGTCAGATGATGACTTTGATGATGTTCCATTCTCAAAGTTTAATGTTGATAGAGTTGGATCTTCTGGTGTACAGAAGGAGTTTACTGGTGGTTTTGATGTCGATGGTGTGATGCGTAAGATGAAGGATTTTATTTCTAGGCAAAAGAAGACTGATGAGTCTATTGAAGTATTGAATAAGGTGTTGGAGGGTAGATTCAAGGAGTTGCAGTTAAGTCTTCAGTCGTATATTGACTCAAAGATCAGTGAAGGCTTGGTTTTTTTTTAATGGTATTGAAGTTTAATGAGTTGAAGGAAGCTATTGAAAATGCAAAAATTTCTAAAGATGGAAATGATAGTCCTGATGAGAGCGATGGCAAGGTTGGTTTTTTGATTATTGTTGTGAAAAATTCTATTGCTTTATAATTGCGCAAGTGTACACAATCACAAACAAGTAATACAATGATAAGTAAATCAAAGTTCGTCTCCACAGGGACTTTTTACTAAATAATGTTAAATCAACTAAAAGTAATTCTAAGAATTTCAAATAAAAATAAAATAAAATCACACATCAATTCACAAGAAAAATTTATAGCCTTGAATCTAAATTTGAGAACTAATTTTTTAAACTAAATAAACTAAAAATAAGAAACTAAAAGTGTTTAAAATGGTGGTAATTTCAGATTTGGAAATTAGACTTGGGTGATTAATTTCCACTTGTATGTCCCAGTTGATACAGCAATGACCCAGCAATGATTCAGCAATCCTGGCAGAGTTAACAAATTTCAACAAAAACCAGCAAGCTTTTTCCAAAACTTGCAACTAACCATTCATAATCTCACAATGCATTCCTACATCAGTTTAGATCACAAATAGCCCAATAAAGCATCAAATCCTTAGTTATACATGGTAGCAAAATATTCCTATTTCACTACTAATTAATACCTAAAAGTAAAGGTAAAAATCATGCATCAATTAGAAGGGTTCAACTAGGTCTTACTTTTCCAAGTAAGATCTAGCTTGCTAAATGTTAAAGATGGCCAAAAATTAACATTCATTCAACATTTCATCACAACTAATTGAACTAAGCCAAGATTACTTCATCATTGCAAAATCAAAACACTAGTCCATACAAGGGTTTATAACCACCCAAATCTCAAAAAAAGTTTAGTTCATAGCTGAAATTTGAAACTCAAAACCAGAAAATGTATTGTTCATGAAGTTAAAGAAAAGCTTAAAGAGAAGAAAATGATACAAACGAAGTAGAGAGCAAGAGAAATGAGTGATGAGCTCAAATCCTTCCTTTGGTAGTTGCCTTCTTCTCCTTCTTCTCAATCTTCTTCTTCCTTGTACTCTCTTCTTTCTTTGTACTTAGAAAACATTTTCTGCTGTATTTTTCGTACTCTCTTCAGGTGCAGCCACCATTCTTCTAATATCCTCCTCTTTTCTTTTTCACCCCAATTAGGGTACCAAAGTTTACCCTAATTGGAAATCCCAATCATCACCCACTTTTCCTTCATTTTCCACATGTTTGTTGAGTCAATAGCCAAATTCCGCCACCTCAGCTCGTTTTTCTTTTCATTAAAGCCAGCTGGACTATCTGCCAAAATAAACTTACTGGGCTGACAAATTGCTACGCGATGAGTGCTATAGCAATGCCAGTCAGCAATAATCATTTTCCTGCTCCTTTTTCTCCTTGTCCCAAACATTTCTAAATACCTATTCTTGTATTTTTTCTGCTTGAAACACATAAAAACAACAACATAAGTCCATCTAACACTTACTAACACACACACTTCCAATTATTACAAAGACACAACAAACTAAACACAATTACATAGTATAGACATTAATTGCTCCACAATTCACATTAAATTCAAGCTTAAAGATATGAAAATAACTCTAAATCTTAGAGTTATCAACACCCCAAACTTAGAATCTTGCTCGTCCTCGAGCAATGACAACAAAAAAAAGTAAACAAAATAAAACACAACAAATTTTACACAAAGACTCACAAAGAAGACACATGAGAGATTCTATAGAAATTCAAGATGGCCTAGCGAACATTGACGCTCTCAGAAAAAATGGAATTAAATGGAATATGAAATTGCTTGCCGTAACTTTATATCTTTTGTCGCCCTTTAAAACTTTTGTCATTGGATAACATTAATATTTCCCAAAAGTCACCTAATCAACAATTTATACAAGTATATCCCACCTAAACTTTGCACTTCTCTCCAACTACCTTAAACTTTTTTTTTTATTATTCATTTCAGCTCCATAAGTTGGATTAGTGCACTCCTCTCCACTAATGTAGTCTAAACTTATCCCCTTGATCAATAGGACTTTATTAGGCTTGTAATGTTAGGCTTGGGTTAGGGTATGGTCAAGGATGTATTTTAGCTAGCTCAACACCTAACTACTTCACTTGTCAAAAACCGAGCCTCTTCCATAAATTTTTTTTTCTTTTGACTCACTTCCCTAATTCATTATACTCACAAGTACTTGATATTAAAATTAACTTCTCTTGCTATGTTTATTCCTTTTTTTTTTTTTTTGAACTAAAAAGGAATTTAGTACTATATTATACTTATATATAGCAAGAGAAAGTTATTCAAAATGCATACTAATATACCTTGTGAGCTAATTCCCCCACCCCAAACTTACAACCCAACATTGTCCCCAATGTGGCTAAAAGTATAATCTTGAATTAGCTCGCCACAAATTACACTCACCGCACTCACCCCAAACTTAATGTGACACTTGGCTCTTGACAAGTGAGCAATTAAGTTAGGGCATGTTTGGAAATACAAATTAGGATTGGTGTGATGTGTATGATTGGGTTACACAACAAGAATAGGCTAAACGGCTCAAATTTGGGTGACTAGGGAAAAATTGATTTTATAGGGAAGGTTAGAAAGGCTCAAACGTCCAAGGATGGCCTAAATCATTTCTAAGGGACAAGTCTAACTAGGATTTCGCTTCAAGGAGATGCACTAACCAATTCTAGATGCTAAAATTACATGTGAAGTAATCGTATGAGAAATGCAAAGCATGGTGGAAAAATAAAAGCATAAACTAGTGAGGAGAGACTAAAGAGAAATATCTATAATATCCAACAATTCAGCATGACAAGGCAACAAATAAAATTAGGCAGCAACAATAATGGAATGAGCGGAAAGTAGCATCATCGAGCAGAACACTAGGCCACAGAAAAACTCATAAATCTCTCAATGTCAAACTAACAATCACATAAACGACGTAAAATAAAAGTTTCAAACACAAAAGACAACACACAATGAGCACAATACAAACTAAAAAAAAATGACACAAAATAGAAAAATATAAAATAGCTTAGGCATTAGAAAACTCCCTCTACTCGGAGTCCTTGTGGGGCTCCTCTGTGTTCGAAGCTGATGGTCCAGTCCACGGGTCGAGATGAGGAAATGGCGGGAACTTGGGCTCAAATTGTGGCGTGACCTTCTTGACTGTTAGGCATTTGTCTTTCTCTTTTTTTTTTTTTTTCAATTGCACACTACCCCAACACAACAAATTCTTCTTTGCTGTCTTACTCACTGCTGCCCCTCAACACAATAAGATCTCTTACAATGTACTTCTCTGTCCCTAACCCAATCTTGTTCAAAAATATCCCAATCTGATCAACCACATCAACCTACTTTCACAGCAACTCATGCACAAAAATAATTCACACCTCAACTAGCCATGGTACAATCCCCCTGTATATATGATTCACACTTCCATATAATCAAGAGGTCAACATTTCAACCAAACACACACAACAAACAGCCCCTTGTTCACCAACCACACTAACAATCAGCAACTAGTACACATGGCAAACCCACCAATTGATCACCAATGCAAATTCAAAACTTTAACACAACTTATCAACACCCATAAATCAAGATGTCCTTCAATCAAACCAAGAGAGCATTCAAAAACTTTTCAAAACTACTCCAACATTTCAATGTCCTCCCAACAACTCCACAATATCAACAATACTCAAATCAAAGACTACAACTACCTCTTGAACCACTTTAACCAATCCAAATTCAAAAAAAATTTGTTTCACACACAAACATTCACTCACTATGCGGCAGCCAAGATATTGTTCGAATATAAAATGAAAAATTAAAAGCTCACTCTTGATTGCTCGCTGTCGAATATGGATGGACCTGAGGTAGATGTTTGGTCCATGGTACAGATTGAGTCGAGAGGAGATTGAGTTGCTGGCTGTGTCGCTGTCGGGTTGTTGTGTTGGGTTTGTACAGAGGTGAGTTCATAGGTGCGGCTGTTATTGGACGGAGCTGGCGGTTGAAGTGCGATCTGGTGAGGGCGAGTTTGATGGTGGCGTGGATGACTGCTGGATATTGGTTACGGTGGAGCTGCGACTGGGGTGCTTCGGAGGTGATTACGGGTTGTGAATTGAATGTTGTTGAGATGAGTGCTGTGAGGTATGGGTTGAGTTAACAATGGTGGTTCGGATTGAGGCTATGGAAGTGGTGCACTGGTTCGAGTGTGGGAGCTGGTGCGATTTCTGTGGCGACGGGTTCAATGGAGGAAATGGAGGTTCGGGTTTAGGTGAGATTTTGGGTTCGGTTTCAGGTGAAATGGTGTCGACTGGAGCTTGGATGCGGCTGGGTCGAGCTTGGCTTGAACGGAGGCTATGGTGTTCACGGGTGAATTCTGGTGGTGGAGGTGCGCTTGTGGTGTGGTTAGGTCGTGGAGGTGAGGTTGATTAGGATGATGAGTGTGAATGGGGTAGGGTTGAGAGTGATTTGGGCTGAGATTGAGGAGGTGGGCTAGTCAATAACATCATGGGCCCAGTTGACCAAAACCAAAAAAAGAAAATCCCATAGTTAATCTTTATATGCTTTTTTGGCATTTTTGAATGGAAAGGTCAACTAAAGTACATAAATCCAAATGATTGGGCTAAGGAAAAAGAGTTGTGCCCAATGATTGCATCATTAACAGAATTGTCACATGTTCCTCTTGATTCAGACCATGTACTTTTTTTTCTTCTTTTTTTTTTCAAAACCCCAAATCCTTTGATCAGCCTATTACCCAAAACACTTCTTGCTAAGCTTTTGCTATAGCAACTGAACAGCAACCTGCCACCCCAAACTTAGTGCTTTTGCCCAAATCAAAATTTCTTCACTTCCACAACCTTTTTCACTTGATTCTCTGCACAACGAAAAGAACACAACCTCAATTTCACCATGACATTTATTTAAACTAATTATAATATATCTATATATAGATATATATATAATTTTTTTTTTATCTTTTTTTTTTCTTTTGCTTTTTTTTTTTTTCTTGGGGTGCCTTTATTGAATTTTTTTCTTCTCTTTTTTTTTTTTTTCTCTTTTCATTCTCTTTTTTTTTTTTTTTTTTTTCAATTCAATCTCTTTTTTTTTTTTCTTTTGGCACCCCCAAACTACAAACATCAAGCATCCTTCAAGGAAATAGAGGCCTTTTCTCGGTTGACCTCTCCACTCCCAAACTTCACTCCTTGGCCTTTCACTAAAAATTTTCTTCTTGAAAGTGCTTCACGAAGTTCCACCACCCCATCGGGGTATACTCTCACCACCAAGAAAGATCCATCACACCTTGAATCTAGTCGTCCATGAGTAGCCTTCGTTAAAGAGTTGGAAAAAATTACTTGTTGCCCAACTTCAAACATTTGAGACCGAAATTTTCTACTAAGCTTCTTTTTCTTTCTCTTCTTTTTGGGTGGTTTTTTAGAGTCAAATGATGCTTTGTCTTTGCTTTCTTGTGCCTCGTGATCCTTAGCAATTTCTTTAAGGAGAATCTTCTTTCTCACCTTCTTACTAACTTTGAATTTGGACTCCTCAACCATGTTAGGATCCATATCTCCAATTGCTAAGCATTCTCCTATTGCATCCGGGGCACGTATGGGATGGAAAACCTTGAATGTGGCTTGCTCATCTTGAGCTCTCATGGTGAGCTCTCCTTTTTCAACATCTATCAAAGTCCTTCCCGTGGCAAGAAATGGCCTCCCTAAAATGATTGGAACTTCCCTATCTTCCTCATAGTCAAGAATAATGAAGTCCGCCGGAAAGATGAACTTATCTACTTGTACCAAAACATCTTCAATTTTTCCATCCGGATGAGTCATGGAACGATCCGCTAGTTGCAAAGTGACGGTGGTTGGCCTTGCTTCTCCAATTCCCAACTTCTTGAAAATAGACATGGGCATGAGATTAATACTAGCTCCCAAATCACAAAGAGCTCTTCCAACATCCCGTCCCCCAATAGAAATTGGAATTGTAAAGCTGCCCGGATCTTTCAATTTAGGTGGAATTTTATTCTTCAACATAGCGCTACAACCCTCAGTCAAAGCGACCGTTTCAAACTCGCCAAGCCTCCTTTTCTTTGTCAAAATATCTTTTAAGAACTTGACATAATTTGGCATTTGCTCTAGCGCTTCTACCAAGGGAATATTGATATGGAGTTGTTTCAACACATCCAAAAACTTCCTAAATTGTCCATCTTGCTGCTGTTTTCGAAATCTTTGAGGAAATGGAAGGGGTGGTTTAGTACATACTGGTGCGGATTGCTGACTGTCATATTGCTGACCCGATGCTGTATCAACTGGTCTGGTATCAGCAATTTCCTGGGCAGTTTTTTTACTCAATTTTTCGTCGTTTTGGATTGAAGTGGGCTCCCCACTACCCTTTATTTCCTCCTCAGAATTTTTCAGATTCTTGCCACTCCTTAGCTGAATGGCGTTGCATTGTTCCTTCCCATCCCTCCTTGGATTCTCCGTGTCACTAGGCAAAGAACCTTGCGGCCTAGCTTTCAATTCATTGGCCAAATGTCCAAGTTGCAACTCTAAGTTTCGAAGAGAGGCAGCTTGACTTTGTATCACCGCATCATTTTTGGCCATATAATCCCGCATTAGACTTTCCAAAGAACTTGGTTGGGCATTTTGAGCATGTTGTGAATGTCGGGGTTGTTGTGAAAAACCCGGTTGATATGCTTGTCTTCCTTGGGCTGGTGCGGTACTTGAGCTTGCTCCTTGACCTCCCCAAGACAAATTAGGATGATTCTTCCAAGATTGATTGTAAGAGTTTGAGAATGCCCCATTGTTTCTATTAAAATTCTGATTTCCCATGTAACAAACGGACTCCGGATTAGATGGACACTTCTCAAACACATGCCCTTCTCCACAAAACACACATGAGACTTCATCACTTTGAATGGCAGCAGCTGGTTGAATATTTTTAGCGTTCCCAATACTCAAATTCTTCAAAACATTCGTCATGGAAGCCATTTGAGCTGTCAAAGCTGTTATTGCATCCACCTCAAGGACTCCCGCCACTTTTCTACTTGTTGGAGCTCTAGTGTTGGACCATTGATAGTTGTTACTTGCAATGGTCTCCAAAATCTCAAATGCTTCATTGTAAGACTTCGACAAAATAGCACCATTGGCCGATGCATCTAACACCATTCGAGAAGCTGCATTCAAGCCATTATAAAAAGTCTCCATCTGAATACAATGTGGAATGCCATGATGTGGACACTTTCGCAAAAGTTCCTTAAACCTCTCCCACGCATCACTTGTGGACTCATCTTCAAGTTGCTGAAAAGACATGATCTCACTTCTGAATTTTGCATTTCTAGTAGGAGGAAAGTATTTCCTCAGAAACTTCTCAGCAAGGTCATTCCAATTGGTCACAGAATCAGGCGGCAAAGTGTTGAGCCATGATCTAGCTCGGTCTCGTAGTGAGAATGGGAATAGCTTCAACCTTAACACCTCTTCACTTACTCCTTGGATCTTGAAAGAATTACTCACCTCCAGGAATGAACGGAGATGGAGGTGAGGATCTTCAGTTGGCATCCCGCTGAATTGCCCCACGGTTTGGAGCATTTGAAACATCACTGGCTTGAGCTCAAAGTGCGGTGCTTGTATTTCAGGCCTCACAATGCCTGGATTGAGCTCATTAAACATGGGGGCTGCATACTCCCTTATAGCCCTTGCTCGATCATCTGCCAACATGACGGGATTAGCAATTTGTGGAGCAACCCCATCATCATCAAAATTTTCAGCCATGATATCTCGACCCTTAGCCTTTTGAACCCTTCTTCTTCTTCGGAATGTACGTTCAATCTCGGGATCAATAGGAGCAAGTTCAAAGTCCTCTTGTTGGTTCATGCACTATAGATACCTGAGATTTCAAAGACAAACCAACAAGATTAAAAGCACAAAAATTCTTAGAATGTCAATTAGTTGATAAAACAAAATTTAGAACTTAAAGTCCCCGGCAACGGCGCCAAAAACTTGTTGTGAAAAATTCTATTGCTTTATAATTGCGCAAGTGTACACAATCACAAACAAGTAATACAATGATAAGTAAATCAAAGTTCGTCTCCACAGGGACTTTTTACTAAATAATGTTAAATCAACTAAAAGTAATTCTAAGAATTTCAAATAAAAATAAAATAAAATCACACATCAATTCACAAGAAAAATTTATAGCCTTGAATCTAAATTTGAGAACTAATTTTTTAAACTAAATAAACTAAAAATAAGAAACTAAAAGTGTTTAAAATGGTGGTAATTTCAGATTTGGAAATTAGACTTGGGTGATTAATTTCCACTTGTATGTCCCAGTTGATACAGCAATGACCCAGCAATGATTCAGCAATCCTGGCAGAGTTAACAAATTTCAACAAAAACCAGCAAGCTTTTTCCAAAACTTGCAACTAACCATTCATAATCTCACAATGCATTCCTACATCAGTTTAGATCACAAATAGCCCAATAAAGCATCAAATCCTTAGTTATACATGGTAGCAAAATATTCCTATTTCACTACTAATTAATACCTAAAAGTAAAGGTAAAAATCATGCATCAATTAGAAGGGTTCAACTAGGTCTTACTTTTCCAAGTAAGATCTAGCTTGCTAAATGTTAAAGATGGCCAAAAATTAACATTCATTCAACATTTCATCACAACTAATTGAACTAAGCCAAGATTACTTCATCATTGCAAAATCAAAACACTAGTCCATACAAGGGTTTATAACCACCCAAATCTCAAAAAAAGTTTAGTTCATAGCTGAAATTTGAAACTCAAAACCAGAAAATGTATTGTTCATGAAGTTAAAGAAAAGCTTAAAGAGAAGAAAATGATACAAACGAAGTAGAGAGCAAGAGAAATGAGTGATGAGCTCAAATCCTTCCTTTGGTAGTTGCCTTCTTCTCCTTCTTCTCAATCTTCTTCTTCCTTGTACTCTCTTCTTTCTTTGTACTTAGAAAACATTTTCTGCTGTATTTTTCGTACTCTCTTCAGGTGCAGCCACCATTCTTCTAATATCCTCCTCTTTTCTTTTTCACCCCAATTAGGGTACCAAAGTTTACCCTAATTGGAAATCCCAATCATCACCCACTTTTCCTTCATTTTCCACATGTTTGTTGAGTCAATAGCCAAATTCCGCCACCTCAGCTCGTTTTTCTTTTCATTAAAGCCAGCTGGACTATCTGCCAAAATAAACTTACTGGGCTGACAAATTGCTACGCGATGAGTGCTATAGCAATGCCAGTCAGCAATAATCATTTTCCTGCTCCTTTTTCTCCTTGTCCCAAACATTTCTAAATACCTATTCTTGTATTTTTTCTGCTTGAAACACATAAAAACAACAACATAAGTCCATCTAACACTTACTAACACACACACTTCCAATTATTACAAAGACACAACAAACTAAACACAATTACATAGTATAGACATTAATTGCTCCACAATTCACATTAAATTCAAGCTTAAAGATATGAAAATAACTCTAAATCTTAGAGTTATCAATTATGTTTATTTATTAGTTTATTAGATGTTTCTTTTTTTTTTTCATATGTTGTTTTGATTTTTTTTGTTTTTTTTATTGTGCAAGAATGATGATTTAAATGATGTTGAAGTTTTTGATGTGAAAAGTCAAGATGCAATTGAAACTGTTGGACTCGATGAGAATATTTAATATACTCAGGTTATTTTTGTTTTGTAAACTAGTATATTGTTTTTTGTTTATTGAATATTTTTTGTTTATTGAATATTTTTTGTTTATGTTATTAATGTTTTTATTGTTTAATGGATTTATTTTTTTTTTGTAGGTTTTTAATGATGATGCTCCTTCATTTGATGTTATGAGTTTTATTTCTAGTAAACCTGATTGGTTTACTGAAGAAAAAAAGAATACTGATAAATTGAATGATGAAGAACAAGTTGTTGATGATCATGGCCTTTTTAAGGATGTTGTTATAAAATCTAAGGAGGATGAAGATGATGGTGGAGATGACCAGGCAAGTTTATTTATTTTTAGGTTTTTCATTATTTAGATGATTTGTTACTCTGTTGTTTTTTGTCTCTGTCAAATGTTCTTTATTTTTGTTTTGTATATTTACAGGGTTTGGGGGGTGGTGATGCTGTTAAAGCTATTGGTTCAGATGGGACAAATAAAGACAATGTTGAGGGAAAGAATACTGAAGAAGCAAAAGATGTTGCAGATGGGAGTAATAAAGATAATGTTGAGGGCAGAGCAGTTGATGTAGATGCAAGTGTAAATGATGTTGAAGGTGTTGCTAGTAAGGGAAAGTTGTTTGATAGTCAAGGAACTGAGGATAGTATCACTGTGTCTGCTTTGGAGATTATAAATGAAAAGATTGATGCTTACGAGGGAAGCATTAAAAAGGTTTGTCATTTTTTGTTTATTGTATACTTTTTTTATTTAGTTTATTTTATATTTTGAATCATTTTGTCATGTTTAATTATTTTTATTTTTTGTTTTTAGGATAAGTCTTTAAATAAATTAGAGGCAACAAATGCTGATGTTTTATCTACCTATGGGTTGGACAAGGTTTGTTTACTTTTTTTTTTGTTATTCTTGTTTATGTTCTGAGTATTGATTTTGGTTTACTATGTTTACATATATTTTGTTTTTTTTTTGCATGATATTTTAAGACTGATGTTGTTGGTGTTGAGAAGAAACATGGTTCTCAAGAAAGCTTTTCTGTATCTACCATGGAGGTTGTTAATGATCATTTGGTTTCCTATGAAGACAGTTTGAAAAAGGTTTCTTTTTATTTTATTTATGTTATTTGGTAGTTTGTTTTTTTTTTCTTTTCACTTCCTTTTTTTTATTTGTTTGCAATTGTTTTGAATGCTAGGGAAAGTCTATAAAATTGGAGGAAGCAACTCCTACAGTTGGAAATAGAGAGAGGAAACCTAGTTCTGTATACAACAGTCCGTATACCACAGAATTTGGTTCAGGTAGTATTGGTAAACCAAAAGGTGGACGTCCTGGATCATGTGCTTTTGGATTTGGCTTTTTCAATGTGATTGATGATGTGCAAGCTAAATCTTTTGATCAGTGGTTTAAGATTGGGTTTAATGATAAAAACAAAGTGAAGAAGTTTAAAGAATGTCATAAGGTTCCATTGGATTTTGTGGTTTGTCAAATCTACGATAAGATGTGGTTCTATGATTTGCTTACTGTTGGGAAGAACTTATCATGCTCGGTTAGTGTGTTATTATATATATTTTTTTTTGTTTATTGTATACTTTTTCTGTGTATTTGTTTATAACTTTGGATTGTTTTATGTTTATTGCAGCATATTGATGTTTGTTTCTACTATTTGAGAAAGAAGTTAAAGTATGACCAGTCTGTGAAAATTTCTGATAACACTACTGATTGCTTCTTTGCTTCTCAAATTTTCGATTTATATAGTGAGTTTGTTGCAAGTGGTGAAAATGTTGATTCGATTAAGAAGGATTCTAAGGCAGCTGCATACATAGCGGGTTTTTATATGTTATGCAATAAACCCTGGGCTGAGCTTGATTTCGTTCTAATGCCTGTTAACGTGATTGTTCTTGCTCATTGGATATTGTGTATTCTTGACATTAAGATGAGATGCTTAAAAGTGTTAAATTCTATGAGGTTTGGGAGGTACAAGAACAACTCAGAGAGTTTTGTTCGTGCATTTGCTGTAATAATTCCTATCTTGCTGTCACATGTTAATTTCTATGAGGGGAGAAAAGATATTGACAGGAGTAGTAAGCACTGGCAAGGTAAAAAAGATACTGATGCGTTTGATATTGTCGTGGTTGATAATTTGCCACAACAAGAGGATAGGTAACTATCTTTGTTTTTTTTATATTTATGATTCTATGTTATTGTTTATTTTTTGTTATCTGACAATTGTTATGGGTTTATTTTGTGAGGTAGTGATTGTGGTGTTTTTATCATAAAGTATGCTCATTTCTTTATGCATGGATTGATTGATAAGATTCCTAAGAAGTTGGACATTGCATTCACTCGTAAGAAGTTGTGTGTTGATCTGTTTGTTCATGCAAAGAAGAAGGAGTTGGGTGGGTACGAGTCTACTTCGGAGAATCCAGGAAGGATGCCATAGATTTCTGTAATAGAACAACATGTTGGATTATTAGTTTACATTTTTTTGAACTTTATGTGTATTTTTATGTCATGTTGTTTTGTTTTTAGGTTTATGTTTGTGTTTGTTTAAGTAACTGTTTGGAACAGTAATATTTTAGGAGACTCTTGCCTATTTTATTTTTGAAGTAACCTTTTTGTTTACTGGCACAGTATGTTTGCAGTTTTTATGTTATGTATTTCTGTGAGACAATATGTTAATTTTTTGGATTTAGAAATTAGTTTTAGTGTTCTGGCTTTTTTTTATGTAATTTTTGTTTAATTTTGTTTGATCTTATAAACCAATGACATTTCTGTATACCATTATAAGTGGTATAAACCAATGTGATGGTTTATTAACCATTAAAATGGTTGTAAATAAATTACAGTTAGTAACTGTACATATATTTGGTAACTTGTTATTTTTAACATATTATTTCATATAGAAGAGGCAAAAAAAAACTTACTTGAATCTAAGCGAATTGTAATCATTTTATTAAAAGTTGGTATTAATACATTGAAAAGCTTTATCAACTAACAATTATCATTGTAAACTGTTTTTGTATACTGTCTATTTAGTAACCATGTTTGATGGTTACACCAACATTTATTTATTTTACCTCAGGATCTTATGATCTTTTTCTTTTTCTTGGTGGTTTTAGTACTGGGTCATTTTTACATGATCTTTTGTTGTGTCCTCTTTGGCGACATTGACCGCATACCACTTGTGCTTTTGCTTAAAGTCCATTTTTGTATCGTTGTTTCTTTGGTCTTCCGGCAGCTCTCTTATGTTTAGGTGGGAGGACTACAATATTTTTTATTAAATCTGGTATATTCCATGATGTTGCCTCACCTAATGGGAGTATACTGTCTTCATATGTTGCCATAAAAGCTTCTTTCGTGTAGTAGTATGAGCAATATTTGTAGCAAGACAGGTTCCTTTTGCTTAGTACAGCCATTGCATGAGAGCAAGGCATTTCATCATATTCAAATCGTTGGCAGCTGCATGTTTTATTCTCCAAGTTTACTATGTGATATCTGTGTTGTCGTGTACTTGGTATACCAGAAGGTTTGCTGTTTCAACCTGTATTAATCAAGTAAACGATTATTAAGTTTACAGCAGAGTAAATATGTTTGTAAGCAATTTTTATTTTTCTGTATATATAATTACCTTATACTTTAAACTCATATCTCTTTGTTTCTTTAATGTTTTTTCAGGTATTTTTGCCAGTGTTGTTGTAGTTTTTTGGGCTCTATTCTTGTTTTTCCAATACCATCTTTGCACCAATGAATGTAGGCATTCTAGTAGAGTTGCGATGGGTAGGCCTCTTGCTGCTTTCAAGGCTGCATTGACTGATTCGGCAATATTTGATGTCATTGTTTTGTATCTCCTGTTCATGCCATATAGTCTTGTCCACTTTTCGACACCAATTTCATTCACCAAGTAATCTCTTATTCTTACATCTATATTTTCCAAGTCTTGCATCTTCTTTTCAAAATCTTCTATGTTGTAAGCTTTAGATGCACTATTAAATGCAATCTTGAGCTCATCACCTCCTTTTTTGAATTTCATTTTTATATTCTTCATCAAATGGTAACAACATACCCCATGCATTATATCTGGAAAGGTCTCTTTTACTGCTTTTAGTATACTCTCATGTCTATCTGATACGATGCATTGACCTTCTCTTTCGCCATAAGTTTCCTTTATTTTGTGAAGAAACCATTCCCAAGAGCTGTCATTTTCGGAATCTACTACTGCAAATGCAAGTGGGAATATATGTCTATTTGCATTTTGTGCACTTGCTATCAACAAAGTGCCTCCATGTTGGTTTGTTAAAAAGGTTCCATCCGTGACTATTATTGGTGTACAGTGTTGCCAACCTTTTATTGAAGCACCTACTGCAAAGTATAGATATTTGAATTTGTTATCTTCATCTGTTACTAGGTCTGTAATTGTTCCTGTTTCAAAAGTAACCAATTAGTTTATAGTATAAATACCTATGTAGCATATTATTACTTTATGTTGACGAAGTATTTTATTACCTGGGTTTGATATTTGCATCATGTATAAAATTAATGGTATCTCACTGTATGATTCTTGTGGGCAGCGACGAGCATCCACAATTGCCTTTTCTCTAGCTCTCCATGCTTTTTGGTAAGATATAGAGACACTGTAATCATCTGCCATGTCATCCACAATTTCTGTTGGAGTGTAATCTCTTTTTGGGTTTACAAACTTATTTTTTATAACCTTTCCAACCAGGTTGCTTGTAGCTTGAGGATGGTCTCCAGAAGTAATGTCCAATGAACATGTATGAGTATGCTCTATTTTTCTTATGATAAACATGTCAGTCTTTCCATGTTTTGATGCTAAGAATGTCCAGTTGCAGTTATCATCAATACAGACTAGTTTATAGTCTAGTTTTGATGATCTTTTTACCTTGAAAGGTTGATTGTATCTTATTGAGTGAAGGCTTACTGCTTGTTGGAGGGTTTCCTTGTTTGCAAAAACTTGGCCAATGTGTATTTCAGCAACTTTAGGATTTGAAATTATTTGATTTGCTTCGGAGCTTTCTTCCATCGATTTTTGAGTTTGTTTAATCACATAATCTGCCATCTTTGTTGCATATTCTGTTCTTATTGGTATCAGTTGCCTTGTTTGTAAACTAGTTTCCCCATTGTAGGTATAGTTTACTCTATCATTGTGTTCATTGTCGGTTGTGGATGTTGAGATGTTAACACAGATAGAATATTTGGTCTTATCATCATTTTCCCTTCGTATTTGTTCATAAAACTTGCATCCACTATCATCTTTGATTCTTATTGGTGGTATGCCTTCAGTTACTTGAAATTGAAGATCAATCGTATATTTGTTTCTGTCCAAATTCAAAGCTTCGTATACTATGTGAGAAAGCTCATAATGTGAACAATCTGTTGGAATTAGTATACCTTCGACTTCATAATCAACGTATGTTGTTCTGTCAACCCAAGTTCCATTGTAAAAAAGAATCACTGTTCTAACATCCATATTCCTGCGTGATTTGTTTAGTTTAATCATGTTAAGTATTGTATACAGTAAACATTATGTATATACAAAAATAATAAACATGTAATAGGTGTTATGTTCATAAACTAAATTTTATATTTATTATAGTAAGGTCTATATGCAGTTTTACGAATTAGATGACTATATGTTGAACTATAATATTGGAGCGATTACAATTACGAAGGTTTATAGTGTACTGTATTTTTTAAAGTACTTAGTATGGATTAGTTTACTATCAGTTATGATTACAATTGGTAAACTATCTGATTAGTACTGATTAATTGTCAAATAATCATGTTTAACAAAATTAACAAACATGATGCATTTTTAGGTGTTTTCAGGAATTGGAAGGTGTAATGTGTTATAAGCAGTAGTATGTATCGTAATGTATAATAGGTACCGTATTCAAATTTAGTTTTCGATGTTGTAGTTGACGTACTTCTTCTTCTTCTTCCTCGAAGCAACGATCTCTGGTTTTCGTTTTTTGTTTGTTGTGATCAGCTCATAGGTTTATTGATCGATTGAATTGTAGGTCGAATTAGAGAGATGATGATTTGCTTGTTGTATACAGCAACAGTTTTGAGAGATATGATGATCGATTCTCTAATTTTCAGATTCGTCGAGGTCTCTATTTTCCGTCAATGGTGTTTTTTCGTTCAAGTTTGGTTTGGTTTCTGTTTTTCGATTTCGTGTATTATTCCTATGGTATTTATAGCTTTCTGTTTTAATCAGTAGAACCACGCGCAGAGATGGGCGAGAAATATGGAATTGTGGGCGCGTCTCCTTCATCACCGGTGGTTCCAAAATTATCGAAGCTAATCACGGTATGCTTGATGACGTGTCACGGCATACCCATGGATTGTTTTTATATAACGTTTTTTCTGTAATATTAATGTATATAATGTATATATATAAAAATTTCCCTATTATTTTATTATTTTCATAACTTGTTTTTTTTTTTAAGTAACTAGTTTTCATAACTGGTTTTTTTTATTGTTGTTCATAATTGAGTTTTAAGTTTCAATTTTTTATTTGATTATTTCAAGAAACTGGTTTTTATTTGTTTGTTTTTATTTTGGTTGTTTTAATAACTGGTTTCTCACATTCCACTATTTTTTTTTTGTTATTCTTTTATGGTTTTTATTGCATTTTCGTCTCTTTAATTTTATTTGTTTCTTTTTTTCTCTTTGATTTTAATTTCTGTTTCTCTTTGTTATATTTACTACATAATGTATGTTTAAATCAATTCTATTTTTTGAGCAAGCATATAAAAATTAAATGCCAAAATAAAGAATGAAGTTAGAAGTTTGACTATTAGGTATTCATATAAAATTTATATGTTCAAAACTGGTTTTTAAATTTAGTATCGTTTGTAAAAGTTTAGTTATTAGGCATTGTGTATTTTTCATTATGTTATTGATGAAACTATTTTTTTTTTTTTTGCCTCTTTTAATGAAATAATTAGTTTCTTTTAATATTGATGAAACTAATTTTTAAAGTTAGTATCGTTTTTAGATTGTAATTTTTTTCATTATCTTGTTGATGAAACTATTTTTTTTTTTATTCTTTTAATGAAATTATTAGTTTCTTTCAATGTTCATGAAATGTATTCTTTTTAGATTATGATTTTTTATATTGTTTTTTTTTTCATGATGATGTTGATGAAACTGGTTTTTTTTTTCTGCTGATTTTAATAAAATAATTGGTTTTTAACAAAAAACAAAAAAATAAATAAATAGTAGTTTAAATAAAAAAAATAAGTTTAATTTCTGTAAAAAAATAAGACTCAAAAATGTACACTTATTATATACATTTATATATATACAAAGAGAAAAAATATAGTTTGAGAAAAAAAATTAAAAAAAAAAAAGAGACACAAAGAGAAATTAGAAAAAAAAAAAAGATAAAAAAAAAATTAGAGAGAGAGAAGAGAAAGAAAGAAAAGAAAAAGTCAGCAACTGACTTAAAAAAAAAAAAAAGAGCCAAAATTGACTAAAAAATATATATAAAAAAGATAAAAAAAAAAAAAAAGCTTTTTAAAGCTTTAATAAGTAAAAAATAGTAAAAAAGAAAAAAAATAATTAAGAAAAGTATAAATGTAAAAATTTCTTTGTCAAATTATAAATGTAATGCTTGAAAAAAAAAAGTTAGTATTTGGTGTAAATTTTCTAAATAGAAAGAAATCTTAAAATGTAAATGTAAAATAAACTAAAAAATAATAAAACTAATTAAGTTAGAAATAAAAAAATGAAATATGAGTTTGGATAATAGGTTTACAAAAATATGGCATATCAAATACCATAAAAGATCTTAAATGTGAAAAAATACCATAGAAGAGTGGCAAACCTATAAATGCCATATTTTTGTAATTTTTTTTTGATAAAATCTCATATTTCATCTAATTTTCACAAACAAAAAAGTGTATTATAACCAATTTTACTTCATTTTTCCTTACAAAAAAATATATTATTCCATTTTTATTGTTAAAATTAATTTAGTTACACATACTTTACACTACACTAAATAGAACACAAGAAACTAACTACTACATTTTGATCAAAGCACTTAAACGTTTAAGGGCCGTTTGGTACGCAGGTGTCATTTTATGGAAATAGGTTTAACATTGTGATAGGATTATCCTATCCAATTAGTATAAACCAGTAAAATAAGAGTAAAAGGAAGAGAAGTTGAGAGAAAATCAAATTGTATTGATGAAAATCCAGGTATTCGAGAGCCTGTACTCTCCTCTTTGCTATTACAGAATACTTGACAAAACTCACAAAAGGAAACTAATTCTTATTTATAGCTTGACTCTAGAGGTTTATAATACACCTCAGCTACACCCAACAAACCCCACATAACAGAATTTACACTGAGGAATTATCCTCTACTGCTGCCCCATCCTTAGGTGTTTTAAACATTTTCCTAGCGTAAACAAAAGTGAGTGTAGGTCTATCAATACCGCCGGCCTGAAGTTTCACCTTGTCCTCAAGGTGGAAATCTAGAAATCGGGACTAAATGACAACAAAGTCTTCCCATGTTGATTCGAAATCAGCCAAGTGCTTCCATTTGATAAGAGCTTGAGGGCTGGCCTTGTGTGTTCCCGGGCGAATGGCGAGCAAGGATTCAAGTTCCAACAACCATTCTAAGTTGGTTTTGAGTCCAGGGGGAAGAGGGGAGGCTTGCTAGTGTGGACCGAGTGCAGCTCACAGCAGAGAAACATGGAAGACGGGGTGAATGGAAGCCTCGGGGGGAAGCTGAAGGCGATAGGCAGCAGGTCCAATCCGTGCCAGGATGGAAAAAGGACCAAAGAATCGGGGAGACAGCTTCTCATTGGGACGTTTGGCAATGGTGCGTTGGCGGTAGGGGCGAAGTTTCACATACACCTGATCCCCTACTTGGAACTGAACATCGCGACGCTTGCGGTCAGCCTGGGCCTTCATTTTCTGCTGGGCACGAGCAAGGTTTTGTTTCAGCAATACCAAAACAGCATCACGGTTTCGGAGCACTTCTTCAACAGCTGAAATCTTGGTACTAGCAGGTTCAAAACGAAATAAAGGAGGTGGATTGCGATTATACAATGCGTGGAAAGGAGTCATGCCAGCCGAAGAGTGGTGAGACGTATTATACCAATACTCTGCCCACGGTAACCATTTGACCCATTGATTGGGTTTGAAACTCACAAAGCAGCGCAAGTATGTCTCGAGGCACCGATTCACCACTTCAGTTTGGCCATCAGATTGAGGATGGTAAGCGTTGCTATGTTTCAATGTTGTGCCCTGCAAGCGAAGCAACTCTTTCCAAAACAGGCTGATAAAAATCTTATCCCAATCCGAGACGATGGAGCGTGGAACACCATGAAGTTTGACAATCTCCTTGACAAAAATATTGGCGACCGTAGGAGCAGTATACGGGTGACGGAGAGGGATGAAATGGCCATACTTTGTGAGACGATCAACCACCACCATAATGGAATTAAACCCATTAGAGTTGGGAAGACCTTCGATGAAGTCCATAGAAATATCCTCCCAAACTTGTTCCGGTATAGGCAGGGGTTGTAGTAAACCAGCAGGTGATTGAGCCAAATATTTATTTTGTTGGCAAATAGCACATCCTGCCACATATTGTTGCACTGTCTTCCTCATGTCGTGCCAATAGAACTCAGAGGCCAACCGTTGAAATGTTTTGAACACCCCAGAGTGCCCCCAATATGGCTACTGTGATATTCATGGAGCAGTAAGGGAATGAAAGGAGATGTCGTTGGTAACACCAGCCGACCCTTCAACTTGAGACACCCTTGCACCATAGTAAATCTCCCACCATCTTATCCTCGAGCTAAATCTTTGATCACTTGAGATAGACTAGGATCCACTGCAATCTGCACTTGCAAATCTGGTATAGATAGCAAATTAGGGACAGAAATGGCAGCAAGAGAAGCCTCCCCATTGACTCATGAAAGAGCATCAGCAGCCCGATTCTCCAGACCGGGTTTATATTGAATGTCGAAGTCATACCCCAGGAGCTTTGTCAGCCACTTCTGATGTTCCATGGAAACCCAACGCTGTTCCAGCAAGTATTTGAGACTCCGTTGGTCCGTTCTCATCACAAATTTGCGACCTAAGAGATAGGGTCGCCATTTTTGAATCGCCAAAACAGTCGCCATCAACTCACGCTCATAAACGGACTTCATGCGCGCACGAGGGGATAAGACCTTACTGAAATAAGCAATGGGGCGACTGTGTTGCATGAGAACAGCCCCAAGGCCAGTGCCGGAAGCATCTGTTTCCACCACAAAAGGAGCCTTAAAATCCCGAAGTGCCAACACGGGAACTGAACACATAGCTTGCTTGAGTTGATCAAAAGCTTCTTGAGTTTCTTGTGACCAAGAGAAAGCATCTTTTTTAAGTTGATTGGTGAGAGGCCTAGCAACACCTCCATACCCTTGAACAAATTTTTGGTAGTACCCCGTAAGTCCCAAGAAGCCACGCAATTCTTTAATGTTGGTAGGAGTCGGCCAGGATACCATGGCTGAAATTTTACTCGGGTCTGCAGCCACTCCTTGTGATGAGATGACATGGCCCAAATATTCAACTTGAGATTGAGCAAACGAGCATTTCTTCTTATTGGCATACAATTGATGTTGCTGGAGCCTTGCCAACACTAACTCGAGGTGAACAATGTGTGCTTCAAGAGAGGGGCTGTACACAAGAATTTCATCAAAAAATACTAAGACACAATCTCCACGGAAATCACGAAATACCTCATTAATGAGTGCTTGGAACGTGGTTGGGGCGTTTGTTAAGCCGAAGGGCATCACTAAAAGCTCGTAATGTCCTTTGTGAGTGCGGAAAGCTGTCTTTTCCACATCTTGGGGTGCCATTCGAATTTGGTGGTATCCTGACTTCAGATCAATTTTAGAAAAAATAGTGGCGCCATGTAGTTCGTCTAAAAGTTCATCAATGACTGGGATAGGGAACTTATCTGCTACTGTCTCCCGGTTCAGCACTCGGTAGTCCACACAGAATCGCCAACTACCGTCCTTCTTCTTCACTAGTAACACTAGGCTAGAAAATGGGCTTGTGCTAGGCTGAACAATCCCCACCTGATACATTTCTGTTGGGTTTTGTGCCCTAAATAAAACTATTTACAATCTGATTAGTTATCAATATAAGAAGTTTGAAGTGATTTATGTTTGCATGAATTTTACATGCTAATGGTTTAATATGTTTATTACATTTATACACAAATCAGTTAAGTCCAGATCATATGTTTATTCACAATTACAGTTTCGTCAACACAGTGGAATGTGATTGTGATTATATGAATCAAAAGGCTAAGTCCCTGTTTCATCAGTGTTTTGGATTTACACTGATGTGATAATCAGCGATGATATGTACTTACACTTGGAGTAAGTGTTATGTTCTTTCCAGGACATTGGTAAAGTATACTAGTTTCAAATGTATGGAGTATACATTGGACTGGACCGATATTGCAACTTAGTTAAGATATTATAAACTTACCGTTATATCTTTCCAAGTCAATATCAGTAGTTGATCTTAAGATTAAAAGAATCTAAATCCTGATATGCTTAGGCTCAACTCAGGAGTGCTATTCATGTTCTTTGATTTATTAGTTAAGCCTACTTTCGGGTCAGGGTGATACGTATATTTTGGGAACATGATAGTATGATTGAGTGGGAGTGGTGAACATAAATATGGAATCTATAGCTTCTACTGGTGTATAGAAGTCAAGTGATGATTCCCTTCGAGCTTAGCTAAATGGAAGTAAATGGATGAGCTCTTGTTTAAGTGACTAATTCTTAGATCACTAAACATCATTTACAGGTAGCTAAGTGTTTTAAGGGGCAAAATACGTTGAGGGGTGAGAACGGTAAAATTATCCCATCTCAATGTAAATCATCTATATAGAGGATCTTTGATCACAATAAGATTATAACAATGGTTAAATGAGATAGCATATCTATATCGTGGAACATATAATATGCTCTATATAAGTCTGAGAGTGCAATTCTAAGTTCTAAGAGTGGATTCAACGAGGAATTAATAAGTAGGAATTTACTTAGTAAATTCGGTTCACTTATTGGAAGCTCAGCATATAGATCCATGGTCCCCATTCTAGTTGAGACTATACTACTTGTAAGACTCAATAATTGATTTGTGATTAATCAATTATAATTCTAAAGTTAGACTATGTATGATTTGTGAATTTTCACTAAGCAGGGGTGAAATTGTAAAGAAAAGAGATTCTAGGTTTATTTATTTATTAACAGACTTTATATGTCTAATTAATAATTAAATTAAATGACAATATTATTTAATAATCTATTTTAGTTATTAAATAATTAGTTTTGGCATTTAAAATGTTAGAATTGAAAAATTGGCGTTTTTGAGAAAATAGAAATAAAAATTGTGAAAACTGCAAAATCCAAGTAAGGCCCATTAACACCTATGGCCGGCCACTTGGGATGGTTTTTCAAATTGATATTTTCATTATTTTAATGCCAAATAATTACTAACCTAAACCTAGTAGTTGCCTATAAATAGAAAGTGATGGCTCAGTCAAATCATAAGTTTTCAACAAGCTTTCAGTCAGAAAATTACTTTTTCAGAAAACTGAGCCTTCCCTCTCTCTTCTATAGCCGAACCTACCCTCTCTCTTTTCCTCTTCATAATTTCGAAACCCTCAGTGATAGAGTAGTGCCCACACACAGCAAGTGGTACCTCAATCATAGAATGGAAGACTGTGAAGGATCACACACAAAGAGAAGGACATTCGGGCTCAGATCTTGATAATACTCTGCGACAGAAAGGATACAAGGATTAGAGATCTGAGTGGAATGAGACATTATTCCGCTGCCATCAATGTAAGGTTTTCTTAACTTTATATGTGTTTATTTATCGTTTTAGAAAGTTCATATTTAGGGTGTTAAACAACATACTTGTGAGTAGATCTAAGATCCTGGTAAAATAAATTCCAACAATTTCTCGAACCATTTTCTTTATTTCCCCCTTTTATATCTGCGCGTATCGGTAGGGCCTCACAGAAATGGGTTCGGTGCTTGGCTTTAAAGTGATGGCATGTTCTTGAGAACAGATTGGAGGTAGACCCGGTGGCATGTCAAAGACATCCTTGTACTTCTCCAGGCGGGTTGCAATAGGTGCTATAGGTGGTGGCTGTTCCTCCATGGCAGCAGTGGAGATGGCATTTAATTGCACCCAATATCCTTCCCCTCCTTTTTCCACTGTCAACATCATTGCCTTAAGTGAAATTGGGGATTTACACAAGCTAGGATCCCCTTGTAATGTCACCCAAGTACCCGCTGTTTTGAACTTCATTACCATGGTTTTCCAATTCACTTTCATATTCCCAAGTGTCTCTAACCACTTAATTCCCAAGATTACATCAGCTCCTCCTAACTCCAAGGGAAGAAAATCCGTAATGACGCGCATAGCGCCCAAATCCAACTCAACTTGCGCACAATTACCCTCAGTCCGCACCTTCCCGCCTGTCCCTAATAGGATGCCGTAACAAGTGGTTGCAGTGAGGCAATCCCACTGCAGCCACTACCTCCATTGACACGAAATTATGGGTGGCACCGCTATGGATTAGCACCGTCACAGGGTGTTTCCCAATATGGCCAGCAAGTTTCATTGCGTGGGCGGTGGAGATGCCGATTAAGGAATTAAGCGACAAAGTTGGTAAGTATAATTCTAAAGTTAGACTATGTATGATTTGTGAATTTTCACTAAGCAGGGGTGAAATTGTAAAGAAAAGAGATTCTAGGTTTATTTATTTATTAACAGACTTTATATGTCTAATTAATAATTAAATTAAATGACAATAGTATCACCGGAGTCTGGGGATAGGGGCAGGTTCTCATCGGGGCTGTCGGACTCCTCTTCGTCATTGGTAAGTATAATCTGCAGCAGCTTATGCTCACATTCATGGCCGGGGTGGAACTTCTTATAACATTTAAAACACAGCCC
Source organism: Cannabis sativa (assembly GCF_029168945.1). Lineage (NCBI taxonomy): Eukaryota > Viridiplantae > Streptophyta > Magnoliopsida > Rosales > Cannabaceae > Cannabis > Cannabis sativa. The sequence goes on along the minus strand of NC_083610.1, from coordinate 39,747,097 downwards.
ACGGGATCGTTTGTCCTGGTACTCTACCTCCGTCAATCGTTTATAGGAGTTCATGGTGTTCGGTCAGCTACTGCCAGCCTTGGAGGTTGTCGTTGCCATGGAAGGGGACGAGTAATTCTGAGGTTTGGTAGATGTTGTTGAATATTGAGAACGTGTAGTAAAAGGATTGTAGTTAGGTCGGGTAGGCAAAATAGGGCTCAAAAACGATTTGTGGGTACTGGGTTTTGAAGTCGGGCCCATTAAATAATGACCCTCTTCAATTCGTTGGGCTGTTTCCATAATCTGGGCCAGGCCTTTGGGTTGTAGAATATGGAGGATAGCTTTAATTTCTTCTTTAAGCCCTTTTACAAAATTACCTTCCAGGATGTGATCGGGTACATCGGTGACCCGAGAAGCTAACACTTCCCAACGAACACGATAATCCTTCACGGTGCTTGTCTGAGTTATCGATAAAAATTCCTCCGAGATCGATCCCACGGGTACTGCTCGAAAATGAAGGAGAACCAGATGCTTGACCATCGCCCATGACGTAATGGGTCGCCGCTGATTTTGCCATTGGAACCAAGAGAGAGCGTCTCCATCGAGACCCACCACTGTTGTATCTAACATCATAGATTCGGTCATCTTCGTCAGTAGAAAGTATTTCTCGATGCGATAAATCCATCCGTCGGGGTTATCGCCGTTGAACAGGGGTATTTCCATTCTCGGTGGCTTAAAATCCTGACCGTGCGACTGTGTTGGCGAAAATGATCCCAGTTGAATCGGTGTCGTTGTCGGTGCAAACAGAGGATGAGAAATCCCTGTTGATTGCACAATCAGTGGTGGAGGAGTTGTTGGAGCTCCTGCCGAATTGGGTTCCCCCACCGACGACCCATTCCCCTCTGTGGCTCGTCGAAACCGATCTGCACTAACCGCTGCAGCTGCCGGCGATGTCTTCCCTGGAGGTAAGAGTAGTTGAGTGAGTTGGGAGATCTGATTCACGACTGGTTCCAATTGCTTGGCGACAATCTTAGCGATAGCCCCCTGAAACTCCTCTTGTATCTTCGTCAAACCATGCGATACCTACTGAACCTCCCCACGAAATTCAGAGACCTTTTCTCCCTTGAATTCCACCATCGAATCCTTCTTCGGTCCCATGAATTGTTACCGCTCTGATACCAATTTGATAGGATTATCCTATCCAATTAGTATAAACCAGTAAAATAAGAGTAAAAGGAAGAGAAGTTGAGAGAAAATCAAATTGTATTGATGAAAATCCAGGTATTCGAGAGCTTGTACTCTCCTCTTTGCTATTACAGAATACTTGACAAAACTCACAAAAGGAAACTAATTCTTATTTATAGCTTGACTCTAGAGGTTTATAATACACCTCAGCTACACCCAAACAAACCCCACATAACAGCATTTACCCTGAGGAATTATCCTCTGCTGCTGCCCCATCCTTAGGTGTTTTAAACCTTTTCCTAGCGTAAACAAAAGTGAGTGGAGGTCTATCACATTGCTGGGAGAGTGATGAAGGGAATTATAAACCTAGGAAAGCAACATTACCGTGTTTGGTTATGTACAGTAATATTAGATGAATTGTAACTTGTGTGTGTTTTAAAGAAAATGTTTTGCCCCTCATTATATAGATAGTTTTGTCAAAGAAAGTATAAAATTTAAAGTGAATTTTGTAAAGGGAAATTTATATGGTATACTAATTTTTGCTAATTTTTTACAAAAATACTGCCAGGCGGTACTTTTTTACTTTTTTACTGTATTTTTTTATAAGTTTCATACTGCAGTATACTGTGTTAAGTTTTCATTGGTGTTCTACTAGTGTTTTGTAGTTGTTCTACTGTTGTTTTGAGTTTTTCTGCTTTGTGTTTTACTGGTGTTTTATAAAAAGACAGTATTTTTGAAAACTTTTCCGTGTGACAGTATTTTTGTAAAAGTTAACCCAAATTACAGTATTTTTATAAATTTCCCTTTTGTAAATGAGTGGAAACTAAATCAATTAGGCAAAAAAGATCTTAAGAGATTAAGGTGTTTATAAGTATGGTGTATATAGGGTGGTGGGTATAATCCATTGTTGATTGCAAAAGTGCTGGTATTGATTAGTGAAATATTCTTTGTTGACAACAAAAATACTCACGATGATTTTTTGTCAAGTTTGTGTTATTTGTTATTTTCTTGGCACTAATGACGGAGCCAGGGGCCAGAGGGTCTGAGGGTGCCATCGTCTCCCGCCTCTGTTTTATTTTTTGAAAAATATATTTAAAAAATAATTAAAAGAATAAAAATAAATATTTTTTCATATTTTTACTTGTGTTAGAGCATCTCCAAAGAGACACCAAATTTGGTGTTACACTATCACCAAATTTGGTGTCAAAAATTATTTCTACTCCAACCACAACACCAAAAATTACACTAAAAAAAATATTCCTTATTATTATATTAATTTTTTAATAAATTAAAAAAATAATATCATATTAATTAACAAAAATTACCACAATTGTTATATTTAAATAAACTTACTAATGTGATTAAATACAATAATACTGTAAAATCGGCAAAATTCGATAAATTAAAATATCATATTGCAATAACATAAATATTACATTACTAGAGAACAAACATTACATTCATGACAAAAAAATTACATTAAATTAAATTAAACTTGAAACACACACTTAAAATTAATTAAATTATATTAATTTTGTGAGTTACCATATTCGTCCCACAAGTGTTCGATTAATGCATTTCGAAGCTCAATGTGAGCATCTTTATCTTTAATTTTTCTATGTCTGGCAAGAAATTCTTGAAACCGAGCATTATCATCTTCTACCATCTCAACTTCTGGACTTGGCACTTCGACACGCTCTTCAATTGGTGCATTTAGATCACGTTCATCTTATTATTATCATATTATGCATAATAATACATGAAGTCATTATATCATGTAAAGCCGTTTTATTCCAAAGACGTGCTTAGGTCCAGCAATAATTGCAAATCTAGATTGCAATACTCCAAATGCACGTTCGACATCTTTTCTACACGCTTCTTGTTTCATTGCAAATAGTTTCTTTTTTGGACCACGTGGATCATGGATAGTTTGAACAAGAGTGGACCATTTTGGATATATACCATCGGCTAAATAATAACCCATATTGTACTCTTTTCCTTTAATAACATAATTAGCGGGTGGAGCAATACCTTCAGCCAGATTAGCAAAAAGATGGGATGCCTCTAACACATTAATGTCATTATTAGATCACTGGTAAGCCAAAATATGCATGCCATATCCGAGAGATCATAGTCGGCTACGCTTCGAGAATAATAGTCGGGGACCCACTACGTAGGCATATTGTCCTCCCAAGCCGGTTGGACAATTTTCCATTTCCAATGCATACAATCCAAACTTCCCAACATTCTGGAAAACCTCGACGTTCACCAATGTGGAGTAGTCTAGCAACATCATGAGCGTTGGGTGATCGCAGATAGTGGGCTCCGAACACCTCAGCAACGGCACGACAAAATCGCTTCAAGCTTTCTAAAGTTGTAGATTCTCCTATTTTGATGTATTCATCGGTAGCATCTGTAGGCATACCATATCTTTAGCATACGAAATACGAGTTTGTAACTTTTTGCAAACGATAACCGAGTTTTCCCATTCTATCCCTTCGACTGGACAAAGTAATTGTCATGTCTTTGTATAGCATCAAAATACGAAGGAATAAAGCACGACCCATTCGAAATCTTCGGCGGAAACATCAAATCGGTAAATCGAGGATTCTCTGCAAAATAGTCGTTGAAAAGATTACGATCAGCATTTTCCCGGTCACGGTTAATAACTATATGACCAGGAATCGAGCCTCGACGTGAGCTTTGATTTTGTTGGTGTTGAGCGATACAAAAATTATTGTTAGCAGTGATTTGACCTACCACTTGCATTTCTATATCATCATAATATTCATCATCGAAGAAGACGATGATGATAAATACGATGAACTTTACCGGGATAAGAATTCATATTTTTTTCAAAGTTAAATTGTATATATTTTTGGTGTGCCTCATATCATGTATCATATCCATATTTTATAGTGTAAACATTCTTATCTTCTGATTCCAAAATTAAAAGATAAGAAATCTAGTGATTTAATCTTGGCATTTGAAATTATTTCACCACGATCTCAATAGTTGCGAGTGTGTTGTCACATCACGACCTTATCCTTACGATTCCAAAATTAAAAGATAAGAAATCTAGTGATTTAATCTTGGCCCATTGAAATTATTTGACCACGATCTCAACGTTGCGGTGTGTTGTCACATCACATCCTTATCTTCGATTCCAAAAGTAAAAGACAAGAAATCTCACGATTTAATCTTGGCCGCGATATCATTTCACCACGATCTCAACGCCCAGTTGCGGTGTGTTGTCACATCACATTATTATCTTCGATTCCAAAATTACAAGACAAAAAATCTCACGAGTTTAATTTTGGCGTGAAATTATTTCACCACGATCTCAGCCGATTGCGGTGTGTTGTCACATCACAACCTTATCTTCGATTCCAAAATTACAAGACAAAAAATCTCGGTTTAATCTTGGCGGCATTGAAATTATTTCACCACGATCTCAACGCGTTGCGAGTGTGTTGTCACATCACGACCTTATCTTACGATTCCAAAATTAAAAGATAAGAAATCTAGTGATTTAATCTTGGCCGCTGAAATTATTTGACCACGATCTCAGCGATTGCGGTGTGTTGTCACATCACATCCTTATCTTCGATTCCAAAGTAAAAGACAAGAAATCTCACGGTTTAATCTTGGCGGCGATATCATTTCACCACGATCTCCAGCCCAGATTACGATGTATTTTCCTTTCCTATATAATCTCACACTTCTCATTCAATTTGATCACATCTCTTGACATATTTCCTAAATAGCTATATTTTCTTCAAAAATGTCTTCCATTCGCGGTTCTTCTTACTCGGTAGAGGAAGATGTGCACTTGTGTCATGTACTATGTTGACATTTCTCAAGATCCAATCGTAGGAAGAAACCAATCAGGTAATAATTTTTGGGCAAGAGTTCAATCAGTACCACAAAGATGGAAAATTTAGTAATAAACCTCGCCCGATAAGATCTTTGCAAACTCGAATGTCTATTAATAGTGCGATTGCAAAATTAAGGGGATGTATCAACCAAATTGAAAATAAAAATCAAGTGGTGCTTCGACGAAGACATTGTAAGTGTTTGTTATTATAATTTATTTATTATTACTATCTTATTTTTCAATTTTCATTAACGTTATTACTTAATTTATATTGCAACGAGTTAATTCAAGCGAAGATGTTATTAGCCGAAGATAAAAGTACGATAAAGGCTTTAAATTTGATCATGTGTGGCACATCCTCGAAGGTATTCAAAAGTTTTCAAATGATGAAAACATCAATGCACCACGTAGATTCCAACACGAAGGTCCTAGTTTCACTTCATCGAAATCATCATCTCACAATTTTGAGTCTCCACGACATCGGCATCCTTTGGTATGAGTTCATTTTTGATCTAAACATGAATAATGAGGAAATGAATACTTATCCAACAGAAAGACCATGTGGTGTAAAAAAAGCAAAGGAAAAACAATTAGGTAATGATCAATTCAACAAACTAATGGAACAAAATAAAGAACTCATTAAAGTTATTGAAAAGAGTAACAAGGATAGAAATGAACGTCACAGAAGAAAATTTGTGAAAAAATTTTATTCACGGATTTGAATTCTATGTCGAATCCCGAGTTTCATAAGTACATTCAAAGTGAAAAAGACGAATTTACAAAGAAAGGGCACAAACATCGAAGTTGGAGAACAAGGAGAAGGATCTCAATATGAGGGATCTCGATATCGGGGATATCCAAATCGGGGATCTCAATATCGGGGATCACGATATGAGGGGTCACAATATCGAGCATCTCGGGTCGGGACATGGCGTTGAAGATGAAGATCAACGATCTCGAAGATCAAGGTGAAAGAAGGCAGAAAATGACTCACAAGTTTATAGTCAGGTATTATGACTATCTTGGCGGATCAAGAAATAATCTTCCACATTATTAAATTGTTGTATCTCATTTTGTCTTTGAAGGTTCGTATACGTATTTATTACTTTTAAGTTTAATGTTTGGTGTGTTGTATTTTAATTTTTAAATGTATGTTTAAGTTTGTAATGTTTTTATTATGTATTATTGAGTGTGCTTTAATTTTATAATGTTCTGTTGTGTAATATAAAATATGTGTACTATTGATTAATAAGAATATGATGTTTTAGTGTGTTTAATTTTAATTTTAATATGTGTTCAATTTTAAAAATTATTTTTATTGTTTAATATAAAAAAATATAATAAATTTTTACTTAAATTATAATTAAAAGAAAAAAATAATTTATGATATTCACATTTAAATTTACACAAAAATAAATATTATAAGGTGCTTTTACAATGTATTCTTCTAAATAAAAGAGTCACGCAACAGAAAGTTTGAATTTTATTTTCGGCATGTTAAATTTTTTTAAATTTTTTAAAATTTTGCAAGATGTTTTAAATAACTATAATGTACACGACCATAAAAAAAAGACTAAACAAGTCTCCCAAATGCCGAAACAGGTAGGAGTAAATCAGTGCACCACTTTTAAAGAAGTGCTCTATTTTCGGCTTATTAAATTTTTCTAAATTTTTTTAAATTTTACAGGATGTCTTAAATAATTATAATATACACTACTATATAAAAAAAATAGACTAAAAAAGTTTCTCGGGTGCCGAAATAAATAGGAGTAGATTCGTACATCACTTTTAAAAATGTGTATTAAAAAATTTCCCAAAAAATAATTCTTAATTTTACAAATATAATAATATAAATATATATAAATATTAATTAAATTATTAAAAAAACTAAAAAAAACAAAAAATATATGCAGTGGCTACAGTGCACGGCATATAAGCCGTGCACTGTAGATATAAATGCATTTTGCAGTGGATGATGGTGCCTCCTTGGAGATATAACTACTCCATTTTTGATTTTTTGCTGCCTCCTTGGAGGTGCTCTTAGCCTCTCATTAAATTTCGGTCTGATCCCGCCATGGTACATTTAGCCTAATTCTGCCATGATACATTTGTTGAGGTATATACCTTTACGTATAGAATATTTATTTTTAAATGAAATATTACAATTTGCATATGAATGTATATGTATGTATATATGTAAATACTATATTTATAATGTACTATTAATATTTGATTGACTACATATAAATAATAAATATATGATTGAAATGATGTTTGAATATATGATTGAAATGATGTTTGGCTACACGTACATCATTTCCCAACTAATCAGGGTGTGATCGAGTCTCCTATTTGGTTTGACTAAATAGTTGGTATACAAATGGAAGAGATGAGCACAGAAATTTCAAGCAACTAATATATAATTTTATTGTTTTTCTTTCAACTATGATTATATATACATACATTTATATGTTGGGTTTATTAATCGATATAATTGAGTAAGTTGATGCCTAAAACACTTTAATTCTGGTCCTTAATCACTACGAAAAACAGGTACTAAAATAATTTTTTAGTCACAACATAAATTTTTTGTGACTAAATATGATTTTTGGTCACAACAAAAAACTACTCGTGAGAAAACATAATATTTAGACACAATTTATCACTAATTTACTTTTAGTTATAACAAGATAATATATTTAGTCACAGATATTTTAGTCACATATAGAGATAATAATTAATAATTAGTCACAATTTTTTGTAGTCGATAAAATATTTTTTATAAGGAAGTTTACATATATTAGAGGCTAAGAATAAGAATATTGACTTGGGTATATATAGTCAATATGGTTGCACTATTGTTCTTTATTCATAAATCAATATTATAATATTTATCTCGTTTGCCATTCGAGCTACCTATGTTTAATGTCCTTTTGCATTTGTTCTTATTATCAATTATTATCCATATTGACATACATAGATTAGTAGTGTAGTAAGACTCGCCAAAATTTATAAGCCTCGTTTTGGAATGTCGTATTAGGTCGTATTGTATTGTATTATATTATATTGAATTAGATTATATATCATATTTTTATATAATACTATATTAAACTTTAATTTATACTAAAATATTATATATTTAAGTATCTATAAAAGTTAATACCACATATAGTTTTACATAAAAATATTACATAAAATACAATTTAATATAATATTATACAATACAATACGGTGTAATACGGCGTACCAAACGAACCCTATAATTATAATCATATCTCATACTTTAACTAATTATATTTAAACAATTATTAAAGAAAATTATGTTTAAATAAGGACATAGTGTAGTATAAGTTCGTTGATTGAAGGTAAGATTATCAGTCGTTCTACCTAAATGTAAGCTCAAATAATTTTCTAATAATACAAAAAAGACTAATATCATATGTATGCTTGGAGGGTCAGCCCTAGGCATAGATGAATTAGGCCCGTACTTAGGGCTCCACACTTTTTTAAGGGCCAAAAATAAAAAATAAAAAATTTCATTAAGCTTTTATTTAAATAAAATTAAAGGGTAAAATCTATTTTGAACCATGTGTTTTGCAAAAATTACAAATTAGACACTCTGTTTTGTTAAATGACAAAATAAACCCTATATTTTTTAAAATAGAAAAAATAGGACCTTGAGCTCAATTTTCAATAATTTTATTTTTCAATATAACCAACTTTAAGACAATTTTTCACACGAACAGATATGGAAAATATAATTAGTTTTGTCATAACATCTCTAGATAAGATTATTATTAAGTTTTATTTTGACAAAAAATCAGTTTAGGGTCTTATTTGTACAATTTTAGAAAATGCAGGGTCTATTTTATCATTTAACAAAACAGAAGGTCCAATTTATAACTTTTGTAAATCATAAGGTCCAAATGGTATTTACCCAAAATTAAATGTATTATAAACAATAAATATTCATAGTTTAGTTGGTTGGGTATACGATATTATACAATGTTATGGGTTTGAATCTCATGACACTCATTTTCAATATTTTTTATATATATTTTTGAAAGTGAGGGTCCAAAAATCTAATTCGCCTTAGGATCATATATTCTCATGGTCGGTTTTGTATGCTCATATAGTCTTTTACATGCTATTATTCATTAAAAAATACGAGATGGAGTAATAAAATGAGAGATTTTTTAAGAAAAAATGGAAGAGAGAGAGAGAGAGAGAGAGAGAGAGAGAGAGAGAGAGAGAGAGAGAGAGAGAGAGAGAGAGAGAGAGAGAGAGAGAGAGAGAGAGAGAGAGAGAGAGAGAGAGAGAGAGAGAGAGAGAGAGAGAGAGGACAAAAATATTAATAATTGGTACAAATAAAATAAAATACATAACTCCAAATATAACAAACTAAAAAAACTCAAATTACTGAGATAATTTTTTTTTTAAAAAAAAATAGATTTCATTTAATAAGAGCAATCAACCATAACAATAGACATTAGAGTAGCAGGAGCATCAACCTCAGTAAAAACATGATCCGACAAAAAATAAGATTCTCTTCCCATACAATGAGCAGCCCTATCTACAGATCATTTAAGAAAAGACAATAAAATAGTATTTAGAGATGAGAGCAATAAACGACAATCATTGACCAACAAACCAAATTGAAAGGCATTTGGACATAACTATTAACTACTTGAACCATAATAAGTGAATCCGTTCAAGAGCCACAATAATCCATCCTTTATGTTTCATCCAAAGTAAAGTCTATTTGACTCCAATTACTTCAGTAACATCAGAATGAACCAAGCCCGCCTTCCTAATTGAAACAACCTCAATTAGATTCCAATCACACAACATACACCAAAACACTTTTCATGCTAAAAAATGGCTCCATTAACATTTATCTTAACCTTATGTATCACAGGTTTCCTCCAATGCTTATCACCACTACCAAAAACTACATTCAGTAAAGGAACTGATTTGTGTGCTTGGGCATTCAACCATTGGTCAAGAGCCAACCTTACCAATCTCACTATTTTTGAGGCATTACTTAGCTTATTGTTCCAAAAGACATCATGCTTAGCCTTCTAAATCCTCCAAGCCACCATAGTCGCTTCTGCCACAACCGCACAACTTTCCACAACAAGCATATGTTGACGGTGAGAATTCGTCAACTAACTTAGTGGCCAAAAAATCTAAGTTAAACCCAAAAACAAGATGATGATGATGAAGATGAAAATGTCGGATATTTATTTTACCAGGATCTTAGATCTACTCACAAGTATGTTGTTTAACACGCTAAATATGAACTTTCTAAAACGATAATTAAACACATATAAAGTTAAGAATACCTTACATTAGTGGCAGTGGAATAATGTCTCCTTCCACTCAGATCTCTAACCCTTGTATCCTTTCTGTCGCAGAGTATTATCAAGATCTGAGCCCGAATGTCCTTCTCTTTGTGTGTGATCCTTCACAGTCTTCCAATCTATGATTGAGGTACCACTTGTTGTGTGTGGGCACTACTCTATCATTAAGGGTTCGAAATTATGAAGAGGAAAAGAGAGAGAGGTATGGTCGGCTATAGAGAGAGAAAATGGAAGGCTCAGTTTTTCTGAAAAAAGCAATCAGAAGAAAACTTGTTGAAAAACTTGTTGTTTGACTAAGCCATCACTTTCTATTTATAGGCAACTACTAGGTTTAGGTTAGTAATTATTTGGCATTAAAATAATGAAAATATTAATTGGAAAATCTCACCCAAGTGGCCGACCATAGGTGTTAATGGGCCTTACGTGGATTTTGCAGTTTTCACAATTTTTATTTATATTTTCTCAAAAATGCCAATTTTCCAATTCTAACCATTTAAATGCCAAAACTAATTATTTAATAACTAAAATAGATTATTAAATAATATTGTCATTTAATATAATTATTAATTAGACATATAGAGTCTCTTAATTAATAAATAAACCTAGAATCTCTTTTCTTTATAATTTCATCCCTGCTTAGTGAAAATTAACAAATTAGACATAGTCTAACTTTAGAATTATAATTGATTAATTACAAAATAATTATTGAGTTTTACAAGCAGTATGGTCTCAACTAGAATGGGGACCATGGATCTATATGCTAAGCTTCCAATAAGTGAACCGAATTTACTAAGTAAATCCCTACTTATTAATTTCTCGTTGAATCCACTCTTAGAACTTAAAATTGCACTCTCAGACTTATATAGAGCATTCTATATGTTTCACGATATAGATATGTTATCTAATTTAACCATTGTTATAATCTTAATGTGATCAAAGATCCTCTATATAGATGATTTACATCGAGATGGGATAAATTTACCGTTTTCACCCCTCAACATATTTGGCCCCTTAAAACACTTAGCTACCTGTAAATGATGTTTTAGTGATCTAAGAAATAGTCACTGAAACAAGAGCTCATCCATTTACTTCTATTTAGCTAAGCTCGAAGGGAATCATCACTTGACTTCTATACACCAGTAGAAGCTATAGATTCCATATTTATGTTCAGCGCTCCCACTCAATCATACTATCATGTTCCCAAAATATACGTATCACCCTAACCCAAAAGTAGGCTTAACTAATAAATCAAAGAACATGAATAGCATTCCTGAGTTGAGCCTAAGCATATCAGGATTTAGATTCTTTTAATCTAAGATCAACTACCGATATTGACTTGGAAAGATACAACGGTAAGTTTATAATATCTTAACTAAGTTCAATATCGGTTCAGTCCAATGTATACTCCATACATTCGAAGCCAGTATACTTTACCAATGTCCTGGAAAGAACATAACACTTACTCCAAGTGTAAGTACACATCATCGCTGATTATCACATCAGTATAAATCCAAAACACTGATAAAACAGGGACTTAGTCTTTTGAATCATATAATCACAATCACATTCCACTGTGTTGACAATACTGTAATTGTGAATAAATATATGTTCTGGATTTAACAGACTTTGTGTATATATATTAAAACATATTAAACCATAAGCATGTAAAATTCATGCAAACATAAATCACTTCAAATTTCTTATATTGATAACTAATCAGATTGTAATGGGTTTTATTTAGGGCACAAAACCCAACAAACTCCCACTTGCACTAACATAAAACAAACTGTGCATTTTAATCAATCTGTTATCTTGATCTTCAGATCAAGTGTAGTATATTTGAATCCACCCAAACTTCTGGAAACAAGTTCATAATTAAAAACATTATGAAACATCCTTTACTATATGCTTTACTCATCAAGGGATACTGAAATCCATACTGTTTTAAAGTACATTTGAATAAACAGAAGACATATCTCTCATATTTTAAAATTTGGAACTGAGATAATACAGTGTAGAATTTTCTTCAGTAAAGATAACTTTCCGGTAATTTCGAATTTACAAAGTTATAAATCTTCTCTGGTAGAGCTTGAATTATTATAGAATAACTCCTCCACCCCCAGAGTAACCACCATCTCAAAATCTTGAATGAGTTGGGGTAGATATAAGGATAACTGATATACAGTTCTTTAATATCTAACATATAAATCACTTTCATAAATCTTCCTTGAATATCTTCTAACGTTCCTTATTTGATTACATCTCAGATAGCTCCCACTCAATAGCAGATGTCTGGTTAAATAATACTTTTAACCTCTTATTGTTTGGAGGGATATGTAGTTGTGACTTATTGTATTAGTCTAAAACTATAAGTTTCTTTTAAGACTAAATCAACTTAGCAGACTAGTATTTGAAGTGAAAAATACTTGCTAGAGATTGAGTAATCAAATTAAGATACCATAAAATGTTATGAGGATTAAGAATCTTGGCTCAAGTCATTCGAATAGACTAGCAAGAATTCTTCTATCTTATTCTCATAATTCTGATAAGTTATTTCTATCCACATGAATGGTTAGATTTGCTTTTCAGTAGTGTTCTTAAGTTCCTATCACAAGTGTCAACCAAATAAAGATGGGTAAGGAATTTTAAAATTCTCCCACTCAATTAAGGTAGTGTGATACATTATCAAAGAACTTTATTGGTATCATTATTTACTACAACAGTAAAACTAAACTGGAACATATAATCAAGATCAAGGATTTATACTGATAATAGCTAATTTATTATATTACTTCCATGTTTAAAGAAAAATATGTGTTACATAGGGTACTGTGGATTTTAAAATCCACCCCTAAGTATATAGAGATTATGATCCACCCCTAAAGGTTATAAAGATCATGATTCTCTAAGTGTTATAGAGATTATGTGGAGTTGAATACAATCCAGAGTTCATTAGATATAAAAGATCGTTGAACTGCATAGTTTTCTTAACTTTTCTCCACCCCTATCAGATCAAAAGATCCTTTTATTAAACAAATTCTTAATAATTGTATTAGAATTAACAATTATTTATAAACATAGAAATAACTTCTAGTGTTTATGTAATATATGACGAGTTGTAAATATTATAGAATTTGTACCAATAATAAAAATACTTACACATACAAACGTATAAATATAATTGGTAATTGTGGCGTAAGATAAAGTAAATGAAGCTCAATCTCATAAATTGCAATTTATTTGTAATAGAAAATAAAATATTATTAATAATAAAAAATGTATTGCAACATTATGAGAAAAATAGGGAATAAAAATCCCAAACTAAAATTCGAAATCCAAATTATTTTTTTAAAACTAAAACAATTAATTCAAAAATAAATAAATAAATGAGCTTCATCTTTATCTTGGACGATCTTCATCCCTTTGTCCAGCTTTCTGATCCAACTCACTAAGATAGCATCTGAGTTCAAGTAGCTTGAGCTATAATAAGAAGAAAAACAAATAAACAAAGTTAGTCCAGAATCAAAAATCCAATTGGATAATAATTCACTAAAACTCATCAAGTTTATAGAAAGAAATACCTTGTTTCTTTCCAAGAAGTTTAGGACATTGGGGTTTCCAATGGCCTTTCTCATTGCAGTAGAAACACTTTCCTTTTAGTGCATCACCAGTAGCAGCAGCCTTTTTGTTTTGAACTGTTTTCACAGCTTTGGCTCGCTTCTTGGTGTTTTTCCACTTCTTCTTTGATTTGGGTCTTGAAGTAGAGGCTACATGTGCCTCAGGTTTAACCGTCCCATTACCATTTCCAGAATTGTGAGGTTTACCCCCTTTCTTCTTGGGTCCTCCAATCAAATTTTCATATGTCTGAAGGTCATTGACTAACTCATGAAAGTCTATATCCTTTTTATTCATGACATAATTTGATGTATAGGGCAGAAAAGCTGGAGTCAGACTATTCAAGATAAGGCTTACTTGAGTAGTGTGATCCATTTCAGCACCATGATCCTGGGCTTCTTGGAAATAACTTGCCATTAGGAGAACATGATCACGCACATTCTGATGGGGTTCCATTCGTGCATTGATGAACTTCTTAGTCGCGAATAGATGCCATACCGAATAGCTCAGTTAACTTCGTCATAACTTTTGCAGCCGTATCGATTTTTGCAAACCTTATTTTAAGTGTGTCAACCATTCTGTAAAGCATGAAGTATTGAGCTTTATTGTTAGCATTCTGCCAACGCTCGAACTTCTCTTTAACAGCTTTGGTTGCATTGTCACCCGACTGTTCAGGAGACGGCTCAGTTAACACAAACAAGGCACTTTCTCCTATGAGAGCAATATTAATGTTCTCATTCCATTTTGGAAAGTTAGATCCATTTAGCTTATTTTTCAGTCAAGAGTGATAACATGGGATTCGACATGGCTATACAGGATACTACAAAATAATAAATAGAAATCAATAATCGTTTAACACAAAATCCAATTCAGAAATTATAAGCACATAGCAAGTAGGAATGATAAGAGAAAATACTAAAAAATACAATCCTAAATAATTTCCAAGGTTTTCAACAAACTGATATCAGTGTCCCGTTTAGGCGAGAGTCAAAGCTACCATCCATTGAATAGAGTTGTCAGCTCATCTAAAATATTAAATATTCTAGCAACCTTTTATTCGATCAAGATTGGAATCCAGCGTTGTCCCGTTTAGGCGAGAGTCAAGGCTATTCTATCTTATGAGCTTCTACCATTGTTTCATATTTTGTAAGTCAAATACAGTCGCCACCATTAGGGTGATCAATACCATATAAAACACTTACAAAGCTACTTATCTTTCGAGATTAAACGGTGCTAACTTGCTAATGAACGTTCCTCTATTAGGGAGGATTACTCACTAAAACAAAAGCTATGTAAAACCAACAATGGAGATCGAATATCTTAACAATAATAAAGCTCATTATTTAAAATGTATTTTCTTTATTATTTATAATAAAATATATTCATTAAATATCAAATTTAGAATAAAACTCTAAATAGAATTTAATTTAATATTTATAAAATTATACTTAGATGGTGATGAAAAATAAATTGAATTATTTCCATCTTAGTATTAATTTTCCAATAAATATTAAGAAAATTATTTAATTTAAGTTGTATTAATTTAAATTAATTGCAACTCAAATTTAAATTTTCATAAGAATATATTTATTGTATTTTGAAGAAGAAAGTATAATACTATACTATTTTCGAAATACTTAAATAATAATTACTTAAAAAAAATACTTCAAGCAAAAATATCACCTATCTAGATTTTCTTTTTGACTAATTAATTCAATTTCTAATAATATATATTTTAATTCATTTATTTTAAATTAATCATTAAATGAAAAAATCATTGATTTAAGTTGGTTCAAAAATTAATTAAAATAAATAATTAATTTACAACTTAATCTATTTTTCAAGATAAATTCAAAATCATCTTGCATAATTAAATGCAATTTCGAAATTGATTAATAAAATAAATAAAATATATTTTGAAAATTATTTATATTTAAGTTGAAAAAATAAATTTCAACTTAAAATAATTTTCTATTTAATTAAGTGTCATGAAAAAAATATTTAAGTATCATGATGAAAATCAACTTAGATATTTAATTTTTCAATTTAATTAAATGTATTAAATTCAAAAAAATAAATAATTAAGTGTAGAGAAGGCTTAATTATTAATCTCTAGTTTAATACTAGGAAAAATATTCTTAACTTAAATTGTACCAAAATTAATTATTTAAATAATTAATTTCACAATATGTAATATTTTCTTATTTAATATTTGAAATAATAAGTAGTCTAGAAATTACTATCTAGAAAATATCTTGTTTCAACTAAGTATCTTTTCAAAAAAAAAAAAAAATTGAAAAATATCTAATTTAAGTTGTTATAGAAAAAATCTAAAACTTAAATATTTTCAAATTTAAATTTAATTAAATATCAAAAATTAAGTTGTAACCACTTAATTTGAAAAATATTCCATTTTAAGTTTAAAACTAACTTAAAAAAAATATCTTAAGAATCTTCAATAACTAATTCCTAGAATTCCTCAACTTAATTTTAAATTCAAAAAATATTCAAATTTAAGTTACATAAGAAAAATCAGTTAAAATAACTAATTTATAACTTAAATAGGAATATTTAATAAATAAGTTTCAGAAAGAATCTAGTTAGTTAAAAATTCTTTATTTAATTAAATACAAGAAAAATACAAATAGTTTGTCTAGAATTAATATCTAAAACTAAGAGTGTTTTTCTTAAAATTAACTTTAAAATATTAAAATGAAAATAAATTTCATATATTTTAAAAGTTAATTATGTTGTTAATCAATTTTATTAGGTTAAATTAATTTTAATTATACTAGCACGGTTATTCAAATCAGGCAAATGGGCCTTCACAATTGGGGTAGTTCATGTGAGGGGGAGCTGGGTTCAGTATGTCATACCCACTTCTATTGGCCCCCAACTCTCACACAAGGCCCAAAAGAGAGGAATAACCTTAAAATAAATAACTGTTATTAATTGAATAGGTCCAAAAACTAAATGGACCTAAATAAAATCTATCATGGTGTGACATTTTATTTAGCAACAACCTATATGCATCTATAATAAAATAAACATATAGGCTCACACAGGCACACAGATTTGGATGGACCCTATCATGTTACTAGGTCATACACAGATGAAAGAAGAATGTAAAATTTACCTGTTACAAATTATTTACTTGACCTATTGACAATTGAACCATGGGTTAAAATCAGATCATTGGATCTGTCAACAAGTTAACCATGAAAATTTAGATCAAGCAATAATAGGTTTTATAAAACTTACACATAAGCTAAAACACATACTCCTGCAACAAGATGAACTGGATAGTTGGATGTAGGATTTATTTAATTTTTAAATAATAAAATTTCGAAAAAAATAATAAATAAAAAAAAATTCGGATTTTTAAAAAATAAAATAAAATAATATTTAAAATTAAACCTACAATTTTGAAAAATTAGGTTTCAACTAACCTAAATATCATTTCAAAAATTTGCTAACCACTTTTAAAAATTTCATGTTATTTTATAAATTAAATATTCAATAAAAAAATAAAAAAAATAATATCTATTTCTAATTTTATAAATTTAATTTAAATAAATAAAATAACAAAATTTAAAAGTTAGCAAAATATCTTATTTCTATTCAAAATATCATGATTGTAGTTATCTTATTTTAAATTTAAATAAGGTCAAAAAAAATTAATTTAAAAAATTTAATATCTGACCTTAAATTTTAAAAAATAAGATAAAATAATCAAATTTAAAAATAAGATAAAAAAATTAAGCAAAAAGATAGATTTTTACCTATTTTCAAATTCAAATTATACTAATATCTAAAATTAAATTTAAAAAATTCAAATTAATTTATTTATGATATTAGATTTGAAAATTGAAAAGTAAAAATCAAAATACAAAACTACACAAAAAATCAAAAATTAATTCTATGAAATAGCATGAAAAATCGAAGAAAAACGAAAAAAAATGCATGCAGTACGGACGGTATGCAATGCATACCATCCTGGGCATGCATACGGGCGGATTGGGCTGAAAACACGCCCACGGATGCTGCTAGCAGCATTTACGCGCACGTAGCCCAGCACCCAGACACACACGGTGCCTTCAAACCGAGAAATCTCGGACATGGGGTTGTCCGAACCCGCACACGTCTGAGAAAATGGGCTTTCCGCGCGCGTGGGGTGAGTGATGTCACCCTAATATTTTTCGAAACTTCAAAATATCATAACTAATTCAAATAAAATCGAAATTGAGTTCTGTAAAAAAGTAAATTGCTTAATTTTTTCCAAGATACCCAATAAAAATAATTTTAGAAACAGAATTTCAATTATTTTTCACAAAAAATTCACAAACATCAATCAATCATCATTTAACACACAAAACAACATGAAACCATCCAAATCATAAACAAATCGTTTTAAGTCCAAATTTCTTGCAAGCAAATCAATTACCATGGTTCTGAGGCCAGTTGTTGGATATTTATTTTACCAGGATCTTAAATCTACTCACAAGTATGTTGTCTAACACTCTAAATATGAACTTTCTAAAACGATAATTAAACACATATAAAGTTAAGAATACCTTACATTGGTGGCAGAGGAATAATGTCTCCTTCCACTCAGATCTCTAACCCTTGTATCCTTTCTGTCGCAGAGTATTATCAAGATCTGAGCCCGAATCTCCTTCCCTTTGTGTGTGATCCTTCACAGTCTTCCAATCTATAATCGAGGTACCACTTGCTGTGTGTGGGCACTACTCTATCACTAAGGGTTCGAAATTGTGAAGAAGAAAAGAGAGAGAGGTATGGTCGGCTATAGAGAGAGAGAAAATGGAAGGCTCAGTTTTTCTGAAAAAAGCAATCAGAAGAAAACTTGTTCAAAAACTTGTTGTTTGACTGAGCCATCACTTTCTATTTATAGGTAACTACTAGGTTTAGGTTAGTAATTATTTGGCATTAAAATAATGAAAATTTTAATTGGAAAATCTCACCCAAGTGGCCGACCATAGGTGTTAATGGGTCTTACTTGGATTTTTCAGTTTTCACAATTTTTATTTCTATTTTCTCAAAAACGCCAATTTTCCAATTCTAACCATTTAAATACCAAAACTAATTATTTAATAACTAAAATAGATTATTAAATAATATTGTCATTTAATATAATTATTAATTAGACATATAGAGTCTCTTAATTAATAAATAAACCTAGAATCTCTTTTCTTTACAATTTCATCCCTACTTAGTGAAAATTCACAAATTAGACATAGTCTAACTTTAGAATTATAATTGATTAATTACAAATCAATTATTGAGTCTTACAAGCAGTACGGTCTCAACTAGAATGGGGACCATGGATCTATATGCTGAGCTTCCAATAAGTGAACCGAATTTACTAAGTAAATCCCTACTTATTAATTCCTCGTTGAATCCACTCTTAGAACTTAGAATTGCACTCTCAGACTTATATAGAGCATTCTATATGTTTCACGATATAGATATGCTATCTCATTTAACCATTGTTATAATCTTAATGTGATCAAAGATCCTCTATATAGATGATTTACATCGAGATGGGATAAATTTACCGTTTTCACCCCTCAACATATTTGGCCCCTTAAAACACTTAGCTACCTGTAAATGATGTTTTAGTGATCTAAGAAATAGTCACTGAAACAAGAGCTCATCCATTTACTTCTATTTAGCTAAGCTCGAAGGGAATCGTCACTTGACTTCTATACACCAGTAGAAGCTATAGATTCCATATTTATGTTCAGCGCTCCCACTCAATCATACTATCATGTTCCCAAAATATACGTATCACCCTAACCCAAAAGTAGGCTTAACTAATAAATCAAAGAACATGAATAGCACTCCTGAGTTGAGCCTAAGCATATCAGGATTTAGATTCTTTTAATCTAAGATCAACTACTGATATTGACTTGGAAAGATACAACGGTAAGTTTATAATATCTTAACTAAGTTCAATATCGGTCCAGTCCAATGTATACTCCATACATTCGAAACTAGTATACTTTACCAATATCCTGTAAAGAACATAACACTTACTCCAAGTGTAAGTACACATCATCGCTGATTATCACATCAGTGTAAATCCAAAATACTGATGTTAAATGCCAAAATATTACATATTTTATAGTGTAAAAATACAAAATAAAATTAATTCTTTATAATATTTTCATAAAATTAATGCAATATATTTTTATATTGAAAATATTTTCTTTAAAATTAGTTTTATCTTTGTTTATAAATAATAATTAATATTTATGGCATAATTGAGAAAAAGAAATAAAAAGATAAAAAAATGTATTATTTTTATTAAAAGAATTACAAATTAATTAGATTTTAAAATAAATATTTTCACGTCTGTGTTGAGAATATTTTGTTTGGATTTAATTTTGTTTGTGTTTGATTGAGAACATAGCATTTATAAAAAAGAAAGAAATAAATAAAAAAAGGATGATAAAAATGTGGCCCAAACAAGAGAAAAGTGGTATTTTTGAAGCCCAAAATAGAGCACAAAAGGACAAAAGCCCATTTGGCCCTGTTCTTCTTCCCCTGCTGACATCAGCGCCACGTGGCGCTCGCCCATTGGCTCGGCAAAAGCAACAGGAGCAGCGGCTCCATTTGGCCCCCTCTCCCTTCCACGCGCGCGTGAGGCGCACGGCCTCACCCTGGCCGTGCGTGCGTCTCACGCTCCTGCTCCGAGAGTGGGCCTCGTCTCTCTCTTTTCCTCTTCAGCCCAAAAGTCAAAATTGCTCATTTTTACAGCTGATCAAATGGCGACACGTGGCAGCAGTTTACCACATCAGCCAATCCGACAATGCCACGTGTCACTCTGGTTTTAATTATTGGTATTTACATTTTTATCCACATGCAATTTGTAATAAGTTTAATTGCACATTAGTCCTTTTACCCTTCTATAAATAGAAGCTTAGGATTTTAGAATTCAGTTACAGTTTCAGAGTTTCAGACAGAAAAATCCAGAGAAAACGCTCAGTTAGTTTACCGCTTTTCTTAGTTAATTTTCTTATGGGTTTCTACGTTTCCTTATTATTAAGGTGGACGATGAAACCTAGTGTATTTAATTAAGTATTTATTTTTATTTTGATTCTCAGTACAATATATGCTTATGATTTTCGCTTCTTAAAATAATTTTCTTTCATCTTTAATAACACGTATTTTTGATAGTTAGAAATTATTAATGCTTGGTTCTACATTTTATTAAAAATAATATTCTTTGATTTTTTGTATTTACATTAAATTGTTTCACATTTAATGCTTAGAAGTTATAATTTTAAAGCGAAGGAAAATCTATTTTTTTATTAGAAAATAATTGGTTTGATTACTGGTTAAATTATGAGAAACAATATAAACATAAATATTTTTATATACACTTAAGTGGATTCTGAACCCTTAATAATATCCCCAAATATCTCTGAAAATATTTGTTACTGTCATTTTTATCGTTTAAACACTTTATTTTATTTTGTTACCAAAAAACCTCATCATTTTCGGGACTAGGTTAGAGTTTTATTAGCTTAGATTAAATAAGTATTTTCTTTGATTTCACGCAATTCCCATGGGTTCGACCTCGTTCTTTACAATCTCCATACTACAATAAAGATTCGTGCGCTTGCGAGTTGATAAATGTAAAACGTACCATTTCGGTACACAACAACTGATGAAACAGGGACTTAGTCTTTTGAATCATATAATCACAATCACATTCCACTGTGTTGACAATACTGTAATTGTGAATAAATATATGTTCTGGATTTAACAGACTTTGTGTATATATATTAAAACATATTAAACCATAAGCATGTAAAATTCATTCAAACATAAATCACTTCAAATTTCTTATATTGATAACTAATCAGATTGTAATGGGTTTTATTTAGGACACAAAATCTAACAGAAAATAAATACAAGTATTAATGGATGAATGTTTCTCTCTATTGCATTTAATGTCTGAGTTACACAATTAATTTTCCAACCCCTTCTCACATCAGAAATGGGTATTTGTAAGCTCTAATGACTTGAGGTACATGGTGGTTCGAAGGAGAGAAAGTGTCACTTTCATGCTACACGTTGTAGGTGCTGGAGTTGGCCTTGTACCTCGTACCTTTGTCGGGTGTTAGGTGGTCCTCGGTCGCAGAGGTGTGGCTACAGTGTACTTTTGGTCGGGTCCTCAGACCTTATAGGTGCATTGTCTCCACTACTCGCACTTTCTTGCTTTCAAAGTTTGTAGGGGGCATGGTTGTACGCTTCTCCTTTACACACCTTGTCCTTTGATTTCCCCTTTAACGACATCCTCTTTTATGTGCATTCAAATTTCACCTTCACTTATTTTCACACAAGCAACACACTTTGCATTGCACAATCTCTCCACACTAATGGACTTGCATGTGTACATCCATGCATGCGCATGCTCGCATGCTCGCCACACCATGGACTCGCATGCGAGCCCCTCGTCTTGCATCCTTACAGCCACATGCTCGCATGCGAGCCCCTCGTCTTGCAGCCTTGCAGCTGCATGCACACACGTGCATGCTCGTATGCAAGCCACTCATTTTGCATCCTTGCAGCTGCACGCACACACGAGCACGCTCGCATGCGAGACCCCAATGGGCTCGCATGTCTTGCACCCTGCAGCTGCACACACATGCATGTACACACTCTCATGCACACATTCGAGTGCACATACTTGCATGCACGACTTCACCTTCTTACGTCCTCTCTTTTGTCATTCCCTCATTCGTGAATGATCACCATGGGGTTAGTCATTGAATTGCTAAGATGCATCTCGGGGACTGCGAGTATCGACGATGAGTTTGTGAAATACATGCCAGGTAGGATAAGCTCTTTGGATGCGCTTTCGTTAGTCCCTTGGAAATTAGCTAACTAACCCCTTAAGTTAGCAGCGCTAAGTTTTGGGATTAACACTTGCCCTCTCAGTCTACAAGAATTCTTTCAAGTGTTCTTGTCGACTGAGTGAGTTGGGGAATATGCCTCGCTGAAGTGTGGGTCTAATCTTCTTAATGTTCTTCTAGGAGGTGCCCGCTTTGTATTGGCGGTATATGTTGGTGTACTGGTAGATTCTCCTCACCTTGTCTAATCCCATTTTTTTAGTGACCTTAGTCACCATATGGTCGAGCGACATTTGTACCTAATTTTGGCTAAGCGACTCTGAGGGTCACCCTTAGGCCAAACGACTTTCGTAACTGATGTTGGTTGAGAAAATCTGAGGATCACTCTTTGGCCAAGCGACTTTCCCTGGTGTGGTAAGCAAGTATTCATTTGAGGGAGTATTACTCTTTGAGTAGTCTCTTCTTCTTATTACTTCTTCATCCTTTTACTCGGATGTGAGGAGGCTTATTGTACTTGACAGCGTCTCGTCTTGACTTGTGAATGTTTGCTTATGTTTAAAAGGTATCCCTCTTGTTTTAGTATTAGACCATGAACGTCTTAAAGACCTCTTTTGGATGGGCGACTTTTGCGAGAAAAATGTATTTCTTTTGTCAAATAAGGATAGCTAGTCCTTGCCGAATTAGAAATATTTATTTATTATTATTTTTTTACTTTTCTCCTTTGTTATTATTTTTTGAAAGAAGGGAGGTATTGGTTTGACTCCCAGATGAGGTGCGATTGACTAATTCCACTGTGATATTCATATATTCTAAAGAATAATTCGAATGCCATCTAAGTGGCCTTTTGTTTCATTACATTAGAGTGTGGAGGTGGAAACACACAAGGAAACTTAAACTAGTGGAGTTTCCTCACGAGCCGCCTTCCTTGACTTCAAAACTCAATGGCTAAATGATACTTCAGACTCACCTTTTCAACAATAATACTTCTTCAAATGTGTTGCGTTCCATGCCCTTAGTATTACTATATCATCCATGCAGGCCAATTTGTAGGTCCCTGGCGGGATGACTTTGGCATTCCAATAGAGACCTTCCCAGTTGGCTCCCAACATTCCTGCCCTTACATCCCTAGTATTTGGGAGGACTTTCCTCAGCACCAAGTGTCCGGTCTTGAAGGCAAGCACGCGGACTCTTGAGTTATAGTATCGTGCTGCCCTTTGCTGATATACCGCCAATTTTATTTGGGTCGCATCCCTTCTTTGCTCCAAGAGATTCAAATTCTCTGCCATTTCCTTTTCATTTACCTCTTCATTGAAATTCTTCACAAGAAATGAGTTGAGTTTCATCTCTATAGGAAGTACACAACCTCGCACCCGTAAGCCAGGGAGAAAGGAGTTTCACTTGTGGTGGAGTGGGGCGTTGTCCTATACGCCCAGAGTACATTCAGCACTTCATCCACCCATCTTCCCTTGATCTTTTCTAGTTTGTTTTCAGGTTCTTCTTGATTATTTTGTTTGCTACCTTGACTTGCCCATTAGCCTGGGGATATACTACTGTCGGGAATCCCCTCTCGATGCCTCTCTCGAAGCAATGGGAACTTAGAAAATCCCCTTCAAATTGGGTTCCATTGTCAGTGATGATTTTGTAAGGCACCCCAAATCTACATATCAAGAATTTATTGATGAAGGATACTACTTGCTTAGCGGTGATGTTGACCAAGGCCTCCCCTTCTACCCATTCGGTATAATAGTCTATCGCCACCACAACATATTTCGCCCCGACTCTACCTACTAGTAAAGCCCCAATTAGATCGACTCCCCACATGACAAACGACCAAGGGCTAGTCATGCTTGTGAGTTTAGCCAGAGGCACCTGCTATAGCTGGCATGTCTTTGATATTTTTCACACTTTTTTGCAAATATCGTTGCATCTCTCTCCAAACTAGGCTAGTAGTATCCTTGTTTCAATACTTTCCTCGACATCGAATAACCTCCTGCGTGGTTCCCACATTCTCCTTTGTGTATTTCTGATAATACTTGTTGTGCTTCACTTTCCCATATACAACGCAAGAGTATGTGGAGAAACCTCTCTTGTACAGAACTCCATCTATCAAGACATATCTAGCGGCTTTGCACTGGATTCTTTGAGCCTCCTTCTTGTCCAAGGGAAACTTCCCCTCTTGGATGTATTCAATGTATGGTGTCATCAGGAGGGTTCTTCACTCCCTACTTACATTTGATCACACTCAATGGTTGGCTAGGCTAAGAACTCTACTGACACAGACTCTAGAATGTCAACCTCGGTCGATGCAAGCTTAGCTAGGTTGTTAGCGTTGGCATTACTTTCCTTTGGGATTTGTTTAACCGTGAAGTACTGCAGTTATTCCAGGTAGCTCTTAACCTTGGCCAAGTATGCCACTATCCTTGGCCCTTTTGCTTGGTACTCTCCTCGTACCTAGAAAACCACCAATTGCGAGTCACTGAAAATCCACAGCCGTGTAACTTTCCATTCCTTGGTGAGTCTCAACCCAACCAACATTGTTTCATACTCATCTTCATTGTTGGAAGCCTTGGACCTTATCCCACAATACATTTTGGTCCCTCTAGGGGCTGTCATCACCACTCCAGCTCCTACTCCATTGCCATTCGAGGCTCCGTCTACATGCAACTCCCAAGTGGCCTCTCTCTCTCTCCACTTTCTCCCAACTCTCCATTGGTCTCCTGCTCTTGATCCTTCCTATCTGGATAATAGGTGAACTTTGCCTGAAATCCACCATCACTTGCTCGTTGATTACTCTTGGGTATAAGTGATGTTGAATTGGCTCAGCTCTATCGACCACTTGAGTAGGTGCCCTGAGGTTTTGGGCTTGTGCAAAACTTGTCTCAAAGGATGATTGCTCAGCACCACGATTGCATGCGCGCAAAAGTATGACTTCAACTTTCGTGACGCTACAATGAGCGCGTAGGCCAACTTCTCAATTTTTGGGTAACGAGTCTCATCGTCCATGAAACGCTTGCTGATGTAGTACACAGGCTGCTGTTGCTTTCCTTCTCCTCTTACGAGGGTGGCGCTCAAGGCGTGTTGGGAGACCGCCAAATATATGTACAACTTCTCTCCCCTTTCTAGTTTGGCCAACAAAGGAGGATTTCCAAGATGGTCCTTCAAGCTCGTGAAAGCTTTCTCGCAATTCTCATCCCAAGCAAACTTCTTATTTCCTTTGAGGGTGTTGAATAATGGGAGACATTTATCGGTGGACCGCATAACCTATTCAACGCGGCTACTCTCCTGGTTAGGCAATGTACCTCTTTCCTATTCTTTGCGATTCCATGTCTATTAATGCTTTAATCTTTCCAGGGTTCGCCTCTATGCCTCTCTCATTTTCCGGAGGACACGCTAAATACACACTTCAACAAATTTAACTTCATCCAATGCTTATGGAGAGTAGTGAACATTTCATCCAAATCTTTGATTAAATATTCTCCTACTTTCTTAGTCTTTACCAACATGTCGTCGACGTAGATCTTCATGTTGCAACCGATTTGGTGGAAAACATTGTTGACAAGTCTTTGGTACGTTGTATCCGTAATTTTGAGACTGAAAGGCATGACCCGATAGCAATATAATAAGGGGTTAATATATATAGTCTGTAAAGTCCTTTTTGACGATTTAGATGCTAAAATATTTTTTATTTATGGTGAGATTTTTTTGCATTAATAAACCGATTTTCTCACCTTTATATTTGTTTTTAATGCTCTTTTCTATCTTAGGAAAGAATCTTTTTTCAGCTATCCATTTTCTATGTTTGAAAACTTCTTGTAAGAGAAGAAATTCTCTTATGGAAAATTGGCTTTTTATAGAAACTATGACTTTTGTTATTTCTCTTTATTGCATTCGATTGTGTCTTGATATGTTCAGATCAAGCACACTATTTTTGGCAGGTATCAAGACCATATACATGATCGGACACCATTTTGGCAAGTTTCTTTTTCTGGTCTGGTTTGCTGCAGCAGATGCTGTCTCTGATGCTGCAAAACAGGATTTTCTTTTTGGAAATTTTGTACAGTTGTAGAACCAACTTTGTGGCTGTCTCTAGGGTTCCTATGTTCTATAAATAGAACCTAGAGAGTAGCCACTCGATTCAACTCTTGTAGCTTTCATTTTATTTACATATTCTCATTTGTTAAGAGAGAGTTCTTTTTGTGAGAACCTAGTTGTTCATCTAGGTTTTAGCGTTTATATACTTGTTCTTATACTGGTCTTAGGGTTGGTTAGAACATCTTGATTGACAAGAGAAAGGTCTTCGAGAGAAGACTTGTGCAAGGCTTACTTTGGAAGAAAGTAAGCACTCACACTTCAAAGACGAAGGGAGTTCGTTGTTTGAAAGTGGTTCTGAAATCAGATTCATGAAGTGCATTACAAAGGATTGCATCAAAGATTTAGAGGGAGACTAAACTTGTTTAAGTTAATTGTCTTTGTAATTGTTGATACTTTATTAATTGATTTCTTTCTCTAGGCGTGACCCCATGGACTGAGAATGTTCGAAAGAATACTAATATTATGTACAAATCTCTTGTGTCAAGTGTTTTTATTTTTTGCAATTATTTTTATTTCTGCTGGTTCTGATTTGTTTCTGTAAAATTGTATTCTGCAGTGATAGAATTACATTCTGTTGCTACAAAGTGTTACAGTTAAATATTTATTATATTTCTGTAATAATTATTGACATTTGTAAGAACTTAATTTTACATAGAAATGTCTTTATATAATTTTGACCTAAAGTCGTTTGCAATATTATATATGTTACTCATTTTAAATTAATGTTCAAAAATGGTCAATTATGGTTGTTAAGACAGTCGCTGTTGTCAATATAATTAAACAATGGCTATCAACATTACTTATTTGATAATAATAATAATAATAATAATAATAATAATAATAATAATAATAATCATACAGACAATCGGAAAAACTGGATATATAAAATTAACTATATTTAAAATTGGTACGTTACACGTACATAGTTTAATCTAGCGAAGAAGCTTCTATGATATCAAAGTTGTTCCTATCCATACGATCATATAAAAAGTTTTAATATTACCTCTTTATTAATTTTATTATTATAAGTATTAGTAAAAAAGTTATAATATAATTAAATAGATCAGTTTCAAAACAGAAAAACGAGTGAAGAATAGAATGAATTTCGTGGATTGGACTACTCTCTTCATTTCACACTAGCTATAAGCTTTTTAACTAATTATAATTATTTTGGACTATATCAAATTTGATTGAAAGAGTAGATATATGAACTATAGGCTTGAGTGAGTTGAGTCCATATTTATTTGTAAAATGACGCTAATATATCGATCATATTAGTCAAACTTGGTCAAATAATATTGGCAAACAAATCTTCAAAAAGTTATATAAGAATTTAGAATTTTCCTATGTACATAAATATATTAGATAGTTTAATTTAAGGATTGATTATATATCTTTTTGCCGGCAAAGACTATATTTATACTCTTCATAAAGTCAACGAAGTATTGTTCTAAGGGAATCTAGTTTTAATTTGACAAATTCAATGAAATCGAAATTGATATTTAATCTTAGCTCAAATAATAGATAAAAGTTTTATATTTTGACTATTTTCTGTTAAGCTTAATGATTAATGTATATATCAAAATGATTTACAATATTATTTCTATGGTTTCGTGTTGAAATTAAGATTTTAAACTAAGCCAAACCCTTGTACGTTGTGCTTATAATTATTATTTATGATCTCTATAATAATAATTATCATAACTAGCTAATTTTTTTTTTAAATGATACTATTAGTACGTATAATATGTGTGTTTGCATGTATATAATGACAACTTAATAATATCCAATTGCAAATTGCGATCTTAATAATAATTTGCTAAGGATTTTCAATTATATTGAGTAGTCTAGTACTTTTTTTTTTTTGAAAGCATAGTAGTCTAGTACTTGCCAACGCTTAAACATATATATACATGCATACATATATTCAAATTATAATTTTTATTCCACTTGATAATAAAAATACAACACTTGTTAAAAAAAATTAATTAGGTGGTGGGAGTAGTAGTAACTTGGTCAAAGTATAATTAATATCCCTATATTACCTATATTTAACACAAGAGGAAGGTATTAGAACTGTCATTCATTAGAAATTAGTTAACTTAAAGTATATATATACTATTGGGTATTAACTAATTTATGGGAAGCTTAATTCTTAGTTCGGACATTGTTTTTATTTGGGGATTATTTTATAAAGAAAATATAAAGAAAATTTGCATTTTTTAAAGATCTACAATTTTATTATTATTTTTTTTTTCTACTTATCATATTTTTATTTCTCTAATTATCATATTTTTCCACTTAAATTTATCATTGCCAAATTATACCTTCCTTAATAAAAGGGAGCACAATTTTGACTCAATGTACTGAAAGTTCAGAGTCAAAATGACATATTATCAGCAAAATTACTATTTACCATAAATCTAACAAAATCTAGTAAAAATCTCATATTTTACTAACATTTAAAGTTGTGGAGGAATATTTTACATTACTAATAATTCAAGGAGTATGATCTTATTAGTAACAATGTTCACTACAAGAAGTTTACTTTTAGTCACAATAAATTTTGTGACTAAAAGTAAAAAAATTGTGACTAATTATAAATTATTATTCCTATGTTGTGACTGAAAGGTCTGTGACTAAAAGTATTAGTCACAAAAATTACAATTTATTGTGAATAAATGTGTTTTTAGTCACAATAAGTATTGTGACTAAAACTAAATTAGTGACAACTTGTAGCTAAATACTATATTTTAGTCACAAGTAAGTTTTTGTTGTAACTAAAAGACTTAGTCACAAAAAAATTATGTTGTGACTAAAAAATTGTCATATGAGTAACAGTTTTTTGTAGTGGTTCAAGGGCCAAATACCTATTTATAATTCAAATAAAATAGAGATATTTACATATAGACACGCTTTTTGTCTTTTATTATTAACTATAACCTAATCTATCTCAATAACAAATTTAACGTTTCTTTTATACCGTTTTAAAACTATTGGTACTGTTCACATTTTATAGCTAAGCTCACAGCTTCTTCTTTTTTATTTTATTTCTAAGGAAGACTTGTAATGTAAAGCCCGCTTAGTTAATTTGGAAATTAGCAGTTATTTATGTTAATCAGGAAATTATTTATAGCTATTTAAATAATTTATCATTGTTATTTATGGAATTCAGATATGCATAATTATGTCATCAGCAGTTTTTATATTTCGCATTTCCGGTGTCCGGTGTTTTGGAACGCGGCGTTTGGCTCAGTAGAAATCACAACTTAGTATGTTAGTATTTTGGGGACGGGTTTTAGACATTGGGAATGTCGGGAATGGCCGGGAATTTAGAATGTCCCAAAAATACCCCTTTAGTATGAATTATGTGATTTTATGGTGGAGGGGCAAAATGGTCTTTTTGCCCCATTAGTATTTTGTCTTATATGATTTAATAAATGAAATAAATGTTTAATTGATGCATGTTATTTGGCTGAAAGAATTAGTGTGTAAAGACTCCTTTTTACTCATTTTCTCATTCAAACTTAGAAAAATAGAAAAATTTCAAAAAAAAGGCTCTCTCTTTCCTCTCTTCCTCTCTCGGCTGGTAGGGTGATCTTAGGGCTGGGATTTCTGAATTTTCAAGCTATTTCCATTGCATTCTAAGTGTTCTTCATCCTAGGTAAGGTCTCTAAGCTTTTCCTTTTGTAATTCAAGAAAATGATGAAAATGGATGATAATGCATGTTAGTTTTTGTGATTGTTGCTGCTGTCTTTTGTTGTTGATTTTTGAGGATCAAAGCATGTTTATGTGAGGTTATTTAGGTTGTTTTGAAGCATGAAAGTTAGATTGAGTTAAGCTTTTAGTTTCTTTGTTAAAAGTTATGAAATTTGAAAGAAAAGGTGATGTTTTGTTTCTGTGAATTACTGGATGTTGTTGTTTGTTTTCAGAGGTTATATTATGCTTAGTTATGTTGAATTAAGTTGGTTTGCATGCTTGTTTAGGTGGTTTGCTCAAGCTTGAGTTTGGAACTCAAAGCTTGAGCTCCAATGGCAAATTTTGTATGTGTGGTTTCTGGGTAGGTTTGTTGCCTTGGATTTGTTCTTTAGGGTATTTAGAACAGGTCTGGAAAGTTTGGGACCAATTGGGGTCGAATTGGTCAAGTTATGAGTTTTTTTGGTTGCTGCCTGCGAGGAACCGGAATTCCGGTTGAGCATCCGGAATTCCGGATGGGGTCCTGAATTTTCCCAGAACCGGAATTCCGGTTGGGCAACCGGTCTGCCGGTTGGGGATTTTTCGAACCACTAGTTTTCCTCGTTTTTGGGTTTTTAGGGGTATTGCCATGCTTTTTATCGATAGGGAAACTTTTAGTTTCAAGTTTTAGTCCGGGAAGTGATTTAGCGTGTCACTTATAGCGTTGTGATTTTTATGTTTTAGGAGCCGCAATCCGCCGTTCAGCTTCAGTTCCAGTCAGGTTGACCGGCACACCTGAAATCGGAATCCAGGTAAGATTAGTATAACAGTATGCATATGTAGATTACATGTTTAGCGTGCATGTAGGAAGCCTGTTAGATTACATTAGATATGTATTAGGCTTCGAACCACCCAACCCTGTCACGTCGGTACAGGCTGGAGTATGACCAGCAGCCGGAGTATGACCGGTTCGACCGATCAGGCTGACACTGGTTGGTGGTTCAGTGCTATTGACCTATCCCGTCGGTACAGGCTGGAGTATGACCAAGCGGAGTATGACCAGGTTCGACCGATCAGGAGGATACTTGTCAATAGTACCGTCCCCGAACGTTCAAAACTCGCACCATGTTGGACATGGCGGTAGTGCTCGGTACCATGTTGGACATGGCGGTAGCGGGACTCGCATCGTGTTGGACACGGCGGTCGGTTTTATGTATGTTATTATTATGCTTTTCTTCGAGTCCGTCGACTCACGGTTTATGTTCATGTGTAGGTAAAGGCAAGGTCATGGGCGATGGACCGTGACCGAGCATATGAGATGGTACATGTCGGGGCGGTTAGGCCTGGAGCGTACGATCCTCGGGACAGCAGGGCTGAGATTTTGTAACTGTCGTTAGACGACATTATTTTGATGTAAAAGTTGAACAGTAAAAACGTTTGTAAATATTTTTGTAAATCGGGATCCCGAGACTTTTTGCAAAATGGTTTATAAGTTTAATGAAAAAGCAAAATTTTAATTAATCACGTTTTTCCATAAACCTCGTTGACTAGCAACGAGCTGCACAGTACGTTTAAAAATCACGTAATACGCCTAAGATAGTTAGGGTGTTACAATTTGGTATCAGAGCTGCCAGGTTGTCTTCCGAAGATCGTCACGACATGTACAATCATCATCAGCAGTTAGCTCGGTTCACGGTTCAGTAAGCCTTTATTGCTTTAGTAGTTTATTTTATTCAGTTATGAAAAAGAAAAGCCTGTTAGGAAGCATGTTAGTAGCCTGATAGTAGAATAGGCGCATGTTTCATTTCTAATTTCCAAATTAAGCGGCATTAGTAAGCTCGCCTTGAATACGACCTGATATGCCAACTCTTGGTTTCGCAGGCGGTTCTAATCAGATGGACGCCAGGCGGACTACCAGGAGTCAGGGCAACTCCGTAGGGTCGAATCAGGGAGAGGGAGCTCAGTTTCCCCCACCTGCCAGGGGCCGAGGTAGAGGTCCCCGAGGCAGGGCTCGTGGCCGGGGTGATGAGAACCCGCCACAGGCTGCCCAAGCTCCCCTGCCCGATCAGGGAGCCCCGAATTGGGAGTTGCGGTTTGCGGAGATGCACGCCCGGATCGAAGAGCAAGACCTCGAGATTCAGAGGGTGAGACAGCAGGGTGCTCCTGCAGTTCCAGTGCCGCAGTTCCGGTGGCACCGCCCTCGCTGCCTGTGGCCGAGATAGTGGTGGCGGCCCATAGATTGGAACCATTGTATGAGCGGTTCCGGAAGCAAGCACCTCCGGTATTCCTGGGAGGTCCAGATGTGTCGAAAGCCGAAGCGGTGGCTTACGGTGATCACCGCAGTCGAACTTTATGGGTGTCACCGGCAACGACAGAGTGGTGTGCGCCACATTCCAATTCCAGGAGGATGCCCTGGTATGGTGGGACATGGTGTCTCAGATTCACGATGTCACCACCATGACCTGGGAAAGGTTCCAGGAACTCTTCAACGCGAAATACTATAATGAGGCGGTCAGAAGCGCCAAGAGGAAAGAGTTCGTTCACCTGACCCAGCGGGAGAACATGAGTGTCACTGAGTATACTACTCAGTTTGACCGGTTGGCGAGGTTAGCCTCGGGAATTGTGCCGACCGACTTCAGCAGGAAGGAGAAGTATGCGGGACGGGTTGAATCCCAAGATCGGGCATGACCCGATGATTACCCGACGACGACGGCACCACCTACGCTCGGATGGTGGAGAAGGCCTGCGAGCTGAGGGCGCAGTGGGGTGTATGTCAGATTCAGCCAGTACTCCGGTTGGTGGCGGAGCTCCTACCCCTCCTGCATCAGGCTTTAGCAGGGGGAGTAGTGGTTCGGCCATTGATCAGAGGAAGAGGGCACCCACTGCTTCCGGCGGCTCGAGTCAGAACAAGAGGTTCCGGGGGAACCAGAACAGAGGGAGTCGTCCTGGTGGTAATGAGACCCGATTCTCCTACCCCGAGTGCCCTATCTGCAAGAGGCACCATCGGGGAGAGTGCAAGGGGCAGGGATGCTTTCATTGTGGCATGCCCGGGCACTTCAAGAGGGAATGTCCCCGGGCCCGCCGTAGGCACCGAGAGCTCCAGCGATACCCACTCCAGCCAGGGTGTTCGCTATCACGCAGGCTGATGCAGATGCCAGCCCATCAGTTGTTACAGGTCAGCTTTTTATTAACGACTCGTTTTATTCAGTGCTGTTTGATTCTGGGGCTACACGTTCTTATGTGGCGGCCAGAGTCTTTAGTAAGATGGGTAGACCCTATGATAGATATGAATCAGGGTTTGGAACCCTGTTTCCTGGCGGAGAATTGGTTATCTCCAATAGGTGGATTAGGTCGATGCCGATCAGGATAGATGGTAGGGAGTTAAGCGCTGATCTGATAGAGATGAGCTTAGTCGAATTTGATATTATTTTAGGAATGGATTTCCTATCTAAATATTCGGCGAGCATTGATTGCAAGAGGAAGATGGTGGTCTTCCAACCGGAAAGTGAAGAACCGTTCGTATTTGTGGGTTCGGTTCAGGGATCTCGGATCCCGGTGATCTCGGCTATGTCAGCGAGAGAATTATTGCACGGTGGGTGCTTAGGGTTTCTGGCCATGGTGGTGGACACCACTCGGCCAGACACCATTCGGCCAGAGGACATCAGTGTGGTTCGGGAATTTTTGGACGTTTTTCCCGAAGAACTTCCAGGGTTACCACCTCATCGGGAGATTGACTTCGTGATTGACTTGGCACCAGGGGTGGATCCGGTTTCCAAAGCCCCGTATAGGATGGCTCCAGCTGAACTTAAGGAGTTAAAGATTCAGCTCCAAGGGTTGCTTGACATAGGGTTCATTCGGCCCAGTGTGTCACCTTGGGGAGCCCCGGTTTTGTTCGTGAAGAAGAAGGATGGATCTATGAGGATGTGCATCGACTACAGAGAGTTGAACAAGCTGACGGTGAAGAACAAATATCCATTACCTAGGATCGATGACTTGTTCGATCGGCTTCGGGGGAAGACGGTCTTTTCTAAGATTGATCTCCGTTCGGTTATCATCGGTTGAGAATCCGAGAGGAGGACATTCCAAAGACGGCTTTCCGCACTAGGTATGGACACTACGAGTTTCTGGTTATGTCATTCGGACTAACCAATGCTCCTGCAGCATTCATGGACCTGATGAATAGAGTATTCAAGGATTTCCTCGATACCTGTGTGATTGTGTTTATCGACGACATCCTCGTGTACTCTCAGTCAGAAGAGGAGCATGAGTTACATCTTCAGATGGTACTGCAACGACTTCGAGAACATAGACTCTACGCCAAGTTCAAGAAATGTGAGTTCTGGTTGTCTCAGGTGTCCTTTCTAGGGCACATTGTGAGTAAAGATGGGATCAAAGTGGATCCCGGGAAGATTAAATCCGTCAGGGATTGGCCGAGACCGAAGACAAGTGATCGAGATCGAAGCTTCTTGGGATTAGCCGGGTACTACCGTAGGTTCGTGGAGGGGTTCTCCAAAATTTCAATGCCCCTAACCGAGCTTACAAAGAAGAATCGGCGATTTATCCGGTCGGATAAATGCGAAGCTAGTTTTCGTGAGCTGAAACAGAGGTTGATTACTGCTCCGGTACTAGCTTTGCCTTCGGACGAGGAGAAGTTCGTAGTCTACTGTGACGCATCCAAACAGGGTTTGGGATGCGTATTGATGCAAGCCGATCGGGTTATCGCTTATGCCTCCCGTCAGTTAAAGGATTATGAACAGCGATACCCGACTCATGATTTAGAATTGGCCGCAGTGGTTTTTGCACTGAAGATTTGGCGGCATTACTTGTATGGGGAGAAGTGCGAGATCTATACCGACCATAAAAGTCTCAAGTATTTCTTTACTCAGAAAGATTTGAACATGAGACAAAGGCGTTGGTTGGAATTAGTGAAGGATTATGATTGTGAGATCCTTTACCATCCCGGGAAAGCCAATGTAGTGGCCGATGCCCTGAGCAGAAAGGGTCCCGGGCAAATAGCTAGCATGGTTCAGATCTCACCTCAGCTAGCAGAGGATATGGTTAGATCCAGCATTGAGTTTGTGGTAGGTCAGCTTCACAACTTAACGCTGCAATCTGATCTGTTAGAAAGAATAAAGGTTGCTCAGACGACAGATCCAGAGTTAGTGAAGATCCGAGATGAGGTATTGGCTGGTCAAGCCAAAGACTTTTCAGTGTCAGATAGTGGGATGCTTTTGTATAAAGCCAGGGTTTGTGTCCCGAGCAGTGTGGACTTGAGAAACGAGATCTTTGAGGAGGCTCATTCTACTCCATATTCTCTACATCCCGGCACCACCAAGATGTACCAAGATTTGAAACCGTACTTCTGGTGGAGCGGTATGAAGAAGAACTTAGTAGAATTCGTTTCGAGATGCCTCACGTGTCAGCAGATCAAGGCTGAACATCAGAGACCAGCAGGGTTGTTGCAGCCTCTAACCCTACCAGAATGGAAATGGGAGGATATTACGATGGATTTTGTGGTCGGGTTACCTAGGACCACGGGTATGTATGACTCCATCTGGGTAGTGGTGGATCGATTTACGAAATCTGCTCATTTTCTGCCGGTTAGAACAACGTTTACAGTGGATCAGTTGGCAGAGTTATATGTCAGGGAGATAGTGAGACTGCACGGGGTACCGAAATCTATAGTTTCGGACAGGGATCCGAAATTCACCTCCAAATTTTGGCAGAGTTTGCAACGGGCAATGGGTACGAAGCTAAAATTCAGTACAGCATTTCATCCTCAGACAGATGGTCAGTCCGAAAGGACAATTCAGATATTGGAGGATATGCTGAGAGCCTGTGTTATGGACTTTGAGGGTTCATGGAGTAAATACCTACCGTTAATAGAGTTCTCGTACAACAACAGTTACCAGAGTACGATAGGGATGGCACCCTACGAACTGTTGTACGGTAGGAAATGTAGATCCCCTATCCACTGGGATGAGACAGGGGAGAGGAAATACCTAGGTCCAGAGTCAGTTCAGCGGACCAATGAGGCAATAGAAAAGATAAAAGCTAGAATGCTTGCCTCACAGAGCAGACAGAAGAGTTACGCAGATCCAAAACGTAGGGATGTTGAGTTCCGAGTAGGGGACCATGTGTTTTTGCGAATATCTCCGATGAAGGGGATTAAACGTTTCGGGAAAAGAGGCAAGTTATGCCCTAGATTTACAGGACCTTTTGAGATTCTCGAGAAGATAGGTCAAGTGGCATATCGGTTAGCATTGCCTCCAGCTTTATCAGCAGTGCACAACGTATTTCATGTTTCAATGTTGAGAAAATACGTTTCAGACCCCTCTCACATACTCAGTTATGAGGGTCTTCAGCTTCAGTCAGATATGTCTTATGAGGAACAGCCAGTGCAGATCCTGGATAGAAAGGATAAAGTCCTTCGGAATAAGACCATAGCGTTGGTCAAGGTTCTCTGGAGAAACAGTAAGGTGGAAGAAGCCACCTGGGAGCTAGAATCAGATATGCGAGCTCAATTTCCAGAGTTATTCAGGTTAGATTTCGGGGACGAAATCCTTTTAAGGGGGGGATAGTTGTAAAGCCCGCTTAGTTAATTTGGAAATTAATAGTTATTTATGTTAATCAGGAAATTATTTATAGCTATTTAAATAATTTATCATTGTTATTTATGGAATTCAGATATGCATAATTATGTCATCAGCAGTTTTTATATTTCGCATTTCCGGTGTCCGGTGTTTTGGAACGCGGCGTTTGGCTCAGTAGAAATCACAACTTAGTATGTTAGTATTTTGGGGACGGGTTTTAGACATTGGGAATGTCGGGAATGGCCGGGAATTTAGAATGTCCCAAAAATACCCCTTTAGTATGAATTATGTGATTTTATGGTGGAGGGGCAAAATGGTCTTTTTGCCCCATTAGTATTTTGTCTTATATGATTTAATAAATGAAATAAATGTTTAATTGATGCATGTTATTTGGCTGAAAGAATTAGTGTGTAAAGACTCCTTTTTACTCATTTTCTCATTCAAACTTAGAAAAATAGAAAAATTTCAAAAAAAAAGGCTCTCTCTTTCCTCTCTTCCTCTCTCGGCTGGTAGGGTGATCTTAGGGCTGGGATTTCTGAATTTTCAAGCTATTTCCATTGCATTCTAAGTGTTCTTCATCCTAGGTAAGGTCTCTAAGCTTTTCCTTTTGTAATTCAAGAAAATGATGAAAATGGATGATAATGCATGTTAGTTTTTGTGATTGTTGTTGCTGTCTTTTGTTGTTGATTTTTGAGGATCAAAGCATGTTTATGTGAGGTTATTTAGGTTGTTTTGAAGCATGAAAGTTAGATTGAGTTAAGCTTTTAGTTTCTTTGTTAAAAGTTATGAAATTTGAAAGAAAAGGTGATGTTTTGTTTCTGTGAATTACTGGATGTTGTTGTTTGTTTTCAGAGGTTATATTATGCTTAGTTATGTTGAATTAAGTTGGTTTGCATGCTTGTTTAGGTGGTTTGCTCAAGCTTGAGTTTGGAACTCAAAGCTTGAGCTCCAATGGCAAATTTTGTATGTGTGGTTTCTGGGTAGGTTTGTTGCCTTGGATTTGTTCTTTAGGGTATTTAGAGATGTGTCCGGAAAGTTTGGGACCAATTGGGGTCGAATTGGTCAAGTTATGAGTTTTTTGGTTCTTGCTCGCGAGGAACCGGAATTCCGGTTGAGCATCCGGAATTCGGATGGGGTCTGAATTTTCCCGAACCGGAATTCCGGTTGGGCAACCTGGTCTGCCGGTTGGGGATTTTTCGTAACCCTAGTTTTCCTCGTTTTTGGGTTTTTAGGGGTATTGCCATGCTTTTTATCGATAGGGAAACTTTTAGTTTCAAGTTTTAGTCCGGGAAGTGATTTAGCGTGTCACTTATAGCGTTGTGATTTTTATGGTTTAGGAGCCGTAATCCGCCGTTCGGCACATTCCGTTCGTCGGAGTTGACCGGCACACACCGAAATCGGAATCCGGGTAAGATTAGTATAACGGTATGCATATGTAGATTACATGTTTAGCGTGCATGTAGGAAGCTTTGTTAGATTACATTAGATATGTATTAGGCTTCGAACCACCCAACCCCGTCACGTCGGTACGAGCCGGAGTATGACCAAGCGGAGTATGACCGGCTCGACCGATCAGGCTGACACTGGTTGGTGGTCAGTGCTATTGACCTATCCCGTCGGTACAGGCTGGAGTATGACCAGCAGCCGGAGTATGACCGGTTTGACCGATCAGGAGGATACTTGTCAATAGTACCGTCCCCTGAACGTTCAAAACTCAGTACCATGTTGGACATGGCAGTAGTGCTCAGTACCATGTTGGACATGGCAGTAGCGGGACTCAGTATCGTGTTGGACACGGCAGTCAGTTTTATGTATGTTATTATTATGCTTTTCTTACTGAGTCTGTCGACTCACAGTTTATGTTCATGTGTAGGTAAAGGCAAGGCTGTAGCTGATGGACCGTGACCGAGCATATGAGATTGTACATGTCGGGGCGGTTAGGCCTGGAGCGTACGATCCTCGGGACAGCAGGGCTGAGATTTTGTAACTGTCGTTAGACGACATTATTTTGATGTAAAAGTTGAACAGTAAAAACGTTTGTAAATATTTTTGTAAATCGGGATCCCGAGACTTTTTGCAAAATGGTTTATAAGTTTAATGAAAAAGCAAAATTTTAATTAATCACGTTTTTCCATAAACCTCGTTGACTAGCAACGAGCTGCACAGTACGTTTAAAAATCACGTAATACGCCTAAGATAGTTAGGGTGTTACATGTAAAATTAAAAATTAGGTAATTATACATAGAAACAATAAAATAAAATAAATATTTTTTTTCTGCAACTTCAAAAAAAAATTATAATCACACCACACTAATTGTTTAGCCTCAAAAATTATACAATTACGATTTAATATTCAATATGATCATTTTGAGATG
Source organism: Cannabis sativa (assembly GCF_029168945.1). Classification (NCBI taxonomy): domain Eukaryota; kingdom Viridiplantae; phylum Streptophyta; class Magnoliopsida; order Rosales; family Cannabaceae; genus Cannabis; species Cannabis sativa. The sequence goes on along the minus strand of NC_083610.1, from coordinate 39,707,461 downwards.
TAGAACCATATATTTTTTGTCTTCTTTAGAATCAAAGTAATTACTTAATTACTTACCATACTAATTATATACTCATTTGTTTTTTTTTTTTTTTAAAAGTTATGTACTCATTAGTTAAATTGCAACAATGTATACAAATAATTATAAAAGTCAAAATTTTATAAACAAGTAACCAATTGGTGTATAGGATTAATTTACTAGTTAAAATATCATTGGCCCCCACTAAAAATCCCAACATCACAATATTTTTTATTATCATCATTAAACAACTAATTTTTTTTATCAAAATATACATATTAAAAAAAGAATGAATTATTTTTGTGTTGTATGTAGAAAAGTAACTTCGTAGTTGCTTCTAAGTTTCATTTTAGGTATCACCAAAAATTAAATAGTTGATTTAGTTGCTTTTTATTATGATGACAAATGAAAAATATATGTATTTCTTACATGTTAAAATGACTACATTCAAGAGTAGTTTATTTATTTTTTCATTTAGTTAGCCAAAAGTAACTAAATTTTTAAATTAAACAAAATTTGATATATATAAACCAAATTCAAAGTTTGCTAAAAAATACTTGGTTATTCACGGGTTTATTTTTCTATTTAATTTACATTTTACTTTTATAATTAGTTTTTAAAATAAACTTGAAAGTTACAAGTATGTAACTTAACAAACAATATATATATATATATATATATATATATATATGAAGATGTTTACGAATAATTTTTGAAAGTAATTAAAAGTATTTTAGATAATATGATATAAAAATAAAGAAATTGGTTTATTTTAAAATAATAATAATAAATAAATGGATAACAAAATGTGCATTTTGATAATATGTGTTACTACATAACAATTTATAAATTGTTAATGTATTTTTATGCACATAATTATTTAATATAAAGCATATAATTTATAAATTTTCTTATATTAAATGGAACTATTTGCTAAATATGGTAGTTTACAATTTATTAGTTTCTAGATAAACTTGAAGGTTACTAATATGTAACTTAATAAGTAATTTGTATATTAAGATATTTACAATTTTAAAGTAACTAAGAGGTATCTCACACAATATGAAGTAAAAATAAAATAAAAAATGTAAAAGTAACAATTAGTTATTTTTTTTTTAAAAAAAAAAAAAAACATAACAAAAAGTGTATTTTTGATATGTTGAATTACTACATAGTAATTTTTTGATAGCATGATAATTTGTTCATTAGTTTATAAAAGGTTATCAAAATATACTTTAAATAATTATAAGATATATATATATAATATAATCTAAATGTAACTAATTTGGCATATTAAGATTTTTAAAATAAATTTTAGAAATAATCAAAAATGTATCTCAAATAATATAAACATAAATTAAGTTTTTATAATTGATAAAAAATTAGTGACTACCTATACTACATAGCTTTTTTGTTAAATAAATTATATATGATAACTGTCTGAATTATATAAGTATCTTTGTTATCCTATATTGTAATTTATTGGTTTCTAAGTTTGAAAATAATACAAAAATCAGCTAAAATATAAATTTAAGCTTCAATTAATTAATTAAAATAAAGTTGCTTGTATAAATGTAATTGCACTATTTTATTGATATAATAGGTAATTAATTGGTTTATTTTGATTTTAGAAATAATGACAAAATATATATTTAAAAAAAAAGTAGATCATGAAGATCTCATTGAGCTCAAATAATAAGTAATGTTGTCAAAATTTATTTTTGAAGTTTTAAGAAGTGAGAAAATATCATGATAGGTTGTTTAAGGAAACAAACAAACACTAAATCAGGGATATAATTAATTTCATTCAGGTAAATAATAGTTAACGTGTTGCCGTAATTGTATAATTTTAATTTTGTACGGTATAATTGTAATTGATTTAATTATTATGTATAGATATAAAAATTTCCCAAGGGTAAGTTGAAAAATACCGCTTTTATTAATCAATTAATTAAATTTACCTCTAATTTTATATTTATTTAAAACATACTTCTTTTTATATGTACTATACCCAAAATACCCTGACATAAAAGAGTCACATGGAAAGTATCTTGAAATGACAGGGGCAAAATTAGTACAATGTTTAAAAAAAGAGGTAAAAATGATAGACTTTAAAAAAGAGGGTAAAAATAAAAGAGGACAATATAAAAAGGATATAGAGTGTAATTTCCTCTAAAATAAGTAAGTGTGTAATTAACTATTTAAATATTATTTTTAGCATCATAATTAAATTATTTTTGAAAAACAAACACAACAATATCTATAATATATATATATATATATATATATATCATCATATAAAAGAAAAACTAATAGAAAACTCTTTATATACAAAATAAAAATATCCCTATACAATAAGAGCAAAAGTGATAATCCTATATGTAGCAATTTTCCTTAATAATTTAATATTTATTGCATTTCTCAAAAATAAAGATGATTTGTATAAATTTATTTACGTACGTCAACGTACGTTATTTTGAATGTCAACATGCAACGTATAAAAATACTAGTATAAATTGACAAGTCCAGCTTCTGGTAAGGTTCGTATAGAGATTAGGGAGCAGATCACAATATATATGTAATAATATATATATATATATAGTTATTGGGTTGGGACCCAGTAAATAAAACTGAATTGTTATGCTTTAATTATTATTAATGAATGTTATCATAGATTTTTCCCCTATTTATAGAAACCCTCCATCATCACAATCCACAAATTACCTGAATTTCTCCCAATCAAAAAAATTTCAATAAACTCATTACTATACTATTATAAGCACGTACCTCCTCCTAATTTCTTTTATCAATTACATCTCCATAATATCCATAATGAAGGTACGTAAATTAAACCACACACACATTATATATATATATTAATTATTTTGTGTCTCTTTAATTTTTCGAATATATTTTCAGAAAATCGTGTTGAATGTAAACATCTTCTGTGAAAAGTGCAAGAAGGAAGTACTAACATCGGTCACCAAGCTTGAAGGTAATTAAGTATAAATATATATACATATAATTTTGAAAATAAATAAATGTTTAATTTAATTTAAATTTATATATAGGGATAAACGAAGTTGGGGTTGATCCAGAAAAGGGGACAGTAACGGTGGTGGGAGATGTTGACCCAGTTATGATAGTCAAACAAATAAAAAAGGCTGGAAAATGTGCTACTATTGTAAGTGTTGGACCACCCAAGCCAATAGAACAACCCAAAATTATCATAATTCTCCCTCCATACTGCAACGATTGCCAACTCGTCGCCGTCAGCCACACTTCTTACTCCAGCCCCGGTTGCAGCATCCTTTGATAGGTGGCTCCGACCCCAGCCCCAGCCCCAGCACCAGCCCGCGGTGGTGGTGCCACCCGTGGCGTTGCCCTAAATTAATTCCTACAAACTCTTTTTCATGCATGTATAATATTGTATGATAATATTATTATTTTAAGTGACTTAATAATTTATTATTTATTGGATAAGAATTGAGATTTGATTTTTTTTTTTAATTATTGGTCATATTTATTTTGTTGGAACTTTTAATATGCACAACTTTTGTTGGTCATATTTATTCCATTTATTACTGTTTTTTTTATTGAAATATATTACTGATTGTTTACAAAGTCTATGTCGATCTCAGTAGCTTTTGTTGTTATTTGTTAATTAATCGATCCACAATATTGACCCTAACACACCTCCAAAAATTAAAAAAAAAAAAAGTGAGATTATATATCAAAGGTAGGTAATAATATTATACCAAATATTATATATTTATATTACTAGCAAGCTAATCCTATATATAATAGGGTTTTGATAATTAGGTTTGATAAAAATTGATAATATACATATTATACCATTTAATCGTACGTTTTTATATATGTTGATCTTGGTCATTAAGAAAAAAATAGATTGCATCTTATACGCGCATCCCTCACCACACGCCAATAAATCTTTATATAAATATATATATACTAGTATTACGTTTATGTTTTATATTAAGTATTATATTATGAGTTCGGAAAGAAATAAATGAATTAAAAATAAATAATATTTAATTTAGAGAGATTTGAATAATAAATTTAAATTAAATTTTTATGTCCAGTAAAAACATATTGGAAACAATAATAATAAGGTTATAATATATGTTGCATTTATTCCAGTTCTTAAAATAATAGCAGCAAGAACATCTTTAACCTGAAAAAACAAATATTACAAAATTAAGAATAAGCAAAGCGTGTGTAAATTAGACAAAGAAGGAACCCTCAATTCTCAAAGTCTCGATTATAAAGTAACAAAGAAGTATTAAAATTTCATCTGCTAATTAGACAAAGAAGGAACCCTCAATTCTTAAAGTCTCGATTATAAAGTAACAAATAAGTATTAAAATTTCATCTGCTCATTATAAAGCCACCTTTACTCAAAATAGCACAACAAAAGTAACAAAGAAGTATTAAAGGTGTAAATTTTACCAAAAGCAATGAGAATTAACAACTGATGATTGCATTCTGTTTCAGTAGGTGAAATTGAGAGAGAGAGGCTTTTGTTGTGTTTACCTATATGGGTGATGAATAGGTTAATCGTAAAGATTGTTTAATTTTTTTGGGTTTAATTATTGAGTTTATTTTTTGAAATTTGAATGAAGCAGTGTAAAAAAATTTCAAAAATTGTAGTTTGTTAGAGAGATATGTAAGTTAATCGTAAATATTATTTAATTTTTTGGGTTTAATTATTGGGTTTATTTTTTGAAATTTGAATTTAGCCGTGTAAAAAAATTTCAAAAATGGTTGTTAGAGAGATATGTAGGTAAGATATTTTTTTAATTTAAAAAAAGATTATTTAATTTTTTGGGTTTAATTATTGAGTTTATTTATTTGTTACGTTTAACGTTAACCGTCTGTTAAGTTAATCGTGTAAGGCTAAATAAAAAAAAATCGTTAAACCAAGAATTGCCGTTAGATAGACACTTTTAATATATAAAGATATTTATATATAAGCGTTTGACCGTTAAATTCTCTTGATTATGATAATACCCTTCAAATTAATTATATTGAAATTGTAATAAATTTAAGGTGTCATCCGGTTAAATATCATTATAGACTGTTTATATATATACTCTTGTACACATAACACGTTTATAGTAGTAAATCTATTATTATTATTTAAAATTTACTTTGAAATTAAATAAAATTATAAAAATATAATATTTAAAAAATAAAATATATTATAAATTTTGAAATAATTTTTATATTTTTTAAATACAATAATATTAAGTGTACTAAATTTGACACATGTATAGTGTAAACATGAACAGTTTATATTGTCAGTTAATTATGAAAAATAGATGGCATCTTAAATTTGCTACCAATTCAATAATTTAGTGGGTTTTATCGTCAAATTTAAACTTAAAATATTAAATACAAGTAGAGAATAATTGAGAGGATTTAACCCAAAAAAAAAAACTTTTATATATTCTATACAAATTATATATACAATACTGTCTATCTCCAAAGCCATGACTTATAATTTCATTTAATTTTAATTAGCCCCTATAGTGGCGGCAAGAAAAATATATAAATTAATGGACTAGGCCAATCATAACAAAGTTTTAGCTTAACTTAAGTAATCTATTTATATTTTATTGAATATATAAATTTTATATATGAATGATCTCACTTATTAATTAGTTAGCTAGTCATCTCGAGTTCATGATAATCTAAAAAAATAAAAATATTATTAGTTGAGGCCGTATTAGTGTGTTTACTTTTTCTTCCCTTATAACATGTGTTAGTTTAATTAGTTAATTTACTTCTCTAAATTATACATATGTGTTTATACATAAATATATATTTATCCTGTGGATGGATGAAAAGTTAAAATTGATAGTTCTCTGTTCATGAGCTGGATTTTTTTTTTAATAAGCAAAAATATAGTCAAACAATATGCTAGCTATTCTAATTAATGTACATTATTTATTGTTTAATCATCACTTTAACTCTAGCTACTATATATATATATATCGAAGAAAAAATGGATCATAACTACTTAACTCTCTGGATCCAATTACAATATAAAATCACAACAAATATAATTTTGACCCAGTTAATAAAAATATAGACTTATGTACATACCATTTGTTAAAGTGCTTTTATATATGTATTTATTTGAGCATTATATTAATAGTGCTTTGTACCACCTACAAAGGTGACGCTGAATGATATTTTCTAAAAGTTATTATTATCTTAAGTTATATATATATATATATATATATATGTGGAAGAGGTTTCAATGGTTACATTTTTATTGTAACCACCATGGTTACATTTTTTTAAGCTATTGGATTACTATTAAATGGTTGTGATTAATTTGGAAATTAAATAAAAATAAATAATAAATAACTTGTAACCTGAAAGTAACCTAATCATTTATTTTCTTATAAAACTTTAATTAAGATTAATTATATTTTAAAATTAAATTAATTATAATTATTAATTAATTTTTTGCAATTTATTACTATATAAGGATATTTTAGCAATTTATTTTTTTATACTTAAATTATTTAAAATTTTATAGCAAAACTTTTTATAATTTAAAATTATACACATATAATTTCATAATTTAAATTTTATTATACTTGTAATCTTAATTTAATTATTACACTTAATTATTTAATTTTTTTATTTAAATATTTAAAAAGTAAAAAATGAAATAAGTAGAAGAATTTTTTAGAAAAAAAATGGCTGCACTTGTTTTGAGGTCTCATACTTAGTTCATATAATTGTAACAAAATAATTAAATATCATTTAAAAATAATTAATTATTTGAAAATTTATTATAAGAAGAGAATTTTAATTTGTGTCAAAAGAAGTTTAATTTTTGTAAAAAAAATAAATTTTATTGTAAATATTATAATTAAATGGCTTAATTATTAAAATAATTCAAGTAAGGAGTTAAATATAAATATTAATTGCTAAAAGAGGTCTTGTTAAATATTTAATTAATTATTTTAAGAAAATAATTAATTATAATTAAATAATTTTAAAAAAGGAATGTCTATTTAATTAATTATTTTAAGAAAATAGTTAATTATAATTAATTAAATCTAAAAAAGGAAAGTCTACCTATTAGTAACCTGCTATTACACGTTAAAGAAAAATGTAACCATATAGTTACAATAAAAATGTAACCATTCAATAGTCACCCTTATCTTTATATATATATAATTATATATATATATATATACTACCAAATAATGATATGGTACTGAAAAAAGTATTAGACACCAATTGTATCTTTGATCATTTCTCTATATTTTTTTTATATACGTAGGTGTTATCTCAATTTTTGCACAAGGTGACGTGACACTCAACAGGGTGACACGTGTTGTACATTTTTGGACTTAGACGGAGTATACCCATTTATAATTCTGTCTAAGATAACTCATAACCAAATCAATTAAGACTAATCTTTCAACAAATACCATCCGGACAAGTCTCATGCGATATAATGTTCCTAGCAGATCAGATATGCCTAGGAAGGTGCCAGTCTCCGGACAGAAGTGTACGATGATTGAAGATCTAGATGTTTTTCTTAAATATGTCCACGACTATGGCCTAATTAAAATCCCTATCTTTGTTGGATTAATTGTATGCGATTGAGAGAATTTTGAGATTTGATATTTAATTTTTAAAATTTTTCTGTTAGGGCTTAATTTGTGTTATTTTTAAGTAGGTTTTCAAAGTATTTTTAATAAGTTATAATTTTGTTTTGTGCAATTTTACTGTAACACCCTTACTTTTATAAAAATATTAATTTTATTTACAAGCGTTAAATGCGAAAAATCATACTGTCACCTTTTTATTAATACTTGAAAATGTTCACAACTAGCTAGTTTTCATAAAAAAAAAAAAAACATAATAAATAATAAAAAATAATTGCGACTTTAATTTAATAACGTAGATAAAATAAACAGAGCGCCCTATACCGCCTGCAGTTATATGGCCCTCAACGAGTTCACACACAGCGTTCAAAGTCCCACTCGCCACCGACCTTATTCTAAACTTTTATTTACCTTTGTCTGCACATGGTAATTTGATAAGGGTGAGCTACTAAACTCAATAAGAAAATGTGTGTCGAGTAGTCACACATAAATAAAAATAAAACACGACTAAAACGTACATGCACATATTCAGACAAATAGCAATACATAAACTTAATTTTATCACTAGTAACTAATAACTAGTTTCTAAGCTAATCACATAAAAATAATTATACCAGAGTCTGACTTTGGCAAATAAACCCGAGCTATTGAACTAAATGGCAGAGGGCTGGGTTCTAATAAAATTGTATCCACTACTAAATGACCCCCTATCTACCATATAGACCCAACAGTCAAGTATTTAACTATTATCTTCTCGGTCAAATCATGTCACATAAACTATAATCTACTTATTAATTTAAATAATATCAAACTACTATACATTATTTAAATAACATAACGATTATAACTAAATAATGTGAATGTTATAAACATATTATTTATATACATACTTAAATAATATGAATCTTATAAATACCTTTAACAATAGTCGTGCTCTAATACTGTAAACATACACAAATAATATGAATCTTATAAATATATTATTTTAAATATATATTATACAGTACATTAAATAACAAACAATAAAGAGTCAGGCACAAAATCTTAGTTAACTTCTCTTTTACATTAATTCTCACTCTTCCTATGAATGTTATTACATATAGAAAACTTATGATTTTCTACTTAATTTCCTTACCTCAAATGTGGAGTCCTCGAAATTAACTTACCAAAGAATAACTCGGGGTACTATTTCTGCATGCCCGTCTCCAACTCTCATGTCACTTCTCTATCAAAACTATCACTCCACAGGATTTTGACTAAGAGCATAGTCTAATTTCGTAAAACTTTTGTTCTCTTTTCTATCAAGCACACAGCTATATAACTCATGTCCTGCTGCAAGTTCAAGTTCTTGTATTTAAGTACATGTGTCAAATTAGGAACATACTTTCATAACATGGAAATGTGGAAAATATTATGTATTTTTACTAATGTTAGCGGTAGGGCCAAACAGTAAGTTTCCTGGCCAACTCTGTCCAGTATCTCAAAAGGACCTATTAATTTTGGGCTTAACTTTCTCCTTTTTCTAAAACGCATAATCTCCTTCATTGGTGATACCTACAAGCACACTAAATAAACAAAGATACCATAGTCAGTGTACCTCGCTTTTTGCCCTTCTTGGAACCCGAAGTGGATAGGAGATTTTCAAAGTCCATGTCTGCAAGACAAAAGACAAAGTGTCAGCACTAGTACAAAATAAATAAAGAAAATGTGGAGAGATAATCTCCCACTTAAGAAAATTACCATAGTCATCAGACGAAGATGAAGAATTAAAATAATTACTAAACTCCCTAGAACCGGTAATCATGTAAAGCTCAAAGGGGTTTAGTGGAGACATGCATGTCCCAATCTGGATGGCTTGCCTTATCGAAGTTAGTGCCATATTGTTTGGAAATTCTGAAGTAAGAACTATTATAGCTTAATTGAACATGATGCTCGGAGTACCAACTATCAAATTTATGGGCAATTCGATCTACACCATTCCAAATGTAAAAGTTGTACTAACTTTCCTTAAATTTAACTAAGGAAGTATGCTCGGCCCTAAGTACAGTCGAGGACCATCTACAAGCGCTAAGTTTATTACCTCGTGAGGCATCATTTTCAGCTTCCTGAGGGTTTATGTTCTTCAAATAGTGGGTGCGAGCCACATAATCCCTGTCTTCCTCATTAGCAAGAAGTGGAACCTATTGCCAGTCTGAATACTTTGGGACTTTGAAGTCACCAGTGGATTGTTTGCTGCCGAGAAGAGCGCATGTCTTCAAGTTATCCTCATGTAATAAGAAGTCAGCCTCTCACAATCCAAAGGGAAGACCAAGAAGGATCTTGTGTCTTTTTTCAATTTTGGAGTCGGAATGGGCCTCCTCGTAACCGCTGTCAATACAACACAAACAAAATTAGTAAAAGCCTACATTTATTAAAATTAAAACTCAAAATCAAGTTTTTGAGAAAAAGTCAATACTTACGTATGATCCAAAATACAATTGTGTTGATAGAGGCAAGACCTGATGTCCAAAAGAATTCATCCTCGAATTCATTCTTATTGGGCAACCTCACAATAATCTTTTGATCATTTGTGTTGGTCCCGAGGTAGTAAAAACCACTTGCTCCTTACTTTCTGGCGGGACAAGCCTTCACTAAGTAAAAATAAGGAATTTCAAGTGGGGGTTGGGCACTCCCACTTCAGAATATGATACAAAACTTTTAAACTAGAAAATATTCTACATGAATTTCGTACCAGTTGGAAAGGGGGGATGGCGAGGTAGTTGCAAAAGTCCTTGAAGTAGTCTTTAAGAGGGAGTACTGCTCCAACTCTTATCTGTTCGAGACCCCAACCACCTATCCTAGACGACTCGCTAGTGCTATAGCCTTCTTCTCAAATCACTCGTTTAGGAGGAAAACAACTGAATTCTCCCTTGGCAATGGACCTAAGTCGAAATCCTTGTTTGTATTTGATGTCGCACCACTACTACAAATATTTGAATTTGCGACGGCTTGAAAATAGTTTTTTTTTGGAGACTCTCGCTAAAAAAATTAAGCAACTGTATAAAACCGTGGGGAAAAATGAGTATTCCCGACGGTTTTGAACAATAGCTACAACAATAGAAGACAGTTATTATTAAAACATAAAAATTATATATAAAAAAATTAAACCCTATACCTGATGGTTGAAAACCGTCAGGTACACCAATTTATATATATTTTTTAATTTATTAATTATATATACATATTATAGTAACCATCTTCCATTTTATTACACACACATCCCACCACTCTGAAAACCCACCAAATCCACGATGCATTGTGACTGACGGCGACAAAACTCACGGCGAACTCCTCTCTAGTGGCTGACGGTGACAAAATCCCTCACTAGTGGGTGTCGGCGACGAAACCCACCAAACCCACGAGCTCCGTTCACCACCACCCTTCAAAATCGACGACCGACTTTTGAAACCCACGAGCTCCGTTCACCAGTCCCCTCTATCTCCATCGGCCATCCACCACCGGTGTCGGCCCTCCTCTAGGTAATATATATATTTATATGGGTGACTATTCAATAGTTACATTTTTATTGTAACCATATGGTTACTTTTTTTTTGACCTATAATAGCAGGTTACTAATAGGTAGACATTCTTTTTTTAGAATTAATTAATTATAATTAACTATTTTCTTAAAATTATTTATTAAATATTTAACAAGACCTCTTTTAACAATTAATATTTATATTTACAACCTTACTCTAATTATTTTAATAATTAAGCCATTGAATTATAATATTTACAATAAAATTTATTTTTTACAAAAATTAAACTTCTTTTTACATAAATTAAAATTCTCTTCTTATAATAAATTTTTAAATAATTAATTATTTTTAAATGATATTTAATTATTTTGTTACAATTAGATGAACTAAGTATGAGGCCTCAAGCTAGTCAATCGATAACAAGTGTAGCCATTTTTTTCTAAAAAATCCTTCAACTTATTTCACTTTTTACTTTTTAAATATTTAAATAAAAAAAATTAAATAATTAAGATTACAAGTATAATACAATTTAAATTATAAAATGATACGTGTATAATTTTATATTATAAAAAAAATTTCTATAAAATTTTAAATAATTTAAGTGCAAAAAAATAAATTGCTAAAAGATCCTTATATAGTAATAAATTGCAAAAAATTAATTAATAATTATAAATAATTTAATTTTAAAATATAATTAATCTTAATTAAAGTTTTATAAAGAAATAAATTATTAGGTTACTTTCGGATTACAAGTTATTTATTATTTATTTTTATTTAATTTTCAAATTAATCACAACCATTTAATAGTAATCCAATGGCTTAAAAAAATGTAACCATGATGGTTACAATAAAAATGTAACCATTGAAACCTCTTCCATATATATAATTATGGGAGCTAATACAATAGGTGTAGTTTTTACTTATTAGGTATAGTATATTATAGTCATTGATTTAATCAAATTGCTCAAATTAATTCTTCAAAATTTAAACATAATTAATAATTTTTTATTTATAATTAATTTCAAATATTATTAATTAGCTCTAACTAACAAAACTACACACCGAACTTCAAACCTATAATTTTTTTACTTGTTTACTTTATGACTATTATAATTTTCAATTAATTACTTTTATAATTTATAATTTATATATTTATTTTCAATTAATTTTATTTTCTATTTAACACAATAATTGTAGCTAGAAAAGTACAAAATATTCAAGTTATTTAATTTTACAATAATAAATGCAACCAATAATATTTATGGTGTAAGAGGTAAAATTATCTTATAATATTACATCAACTACAATGACATGAGTTCAATCATTTCAAAAGACATGTTTTTTTTTTAGTTTAAGCTTTTGAATTAGTTTAATAACTTTAATTTCTTTATTTTTTTTAAATAATAATTTAAATTTCTTTAATATTTACTAATATGGAACAATTTTTATACTATAAAAATTGTAAAGTTTATAATTATTGTGGTGAAAAGTTTTAAATTTTTATTTGTTAATATATATTAATAGTTATATTACATAAAATATAATGGTGAGCAACAAAATAACATATGTAATAATAATAATAATAATAATAATAATAATAATAATAATAATAATAATAATAATTGAAAATTGAATAATAATTTTTTTAAAATAAAAAAATACATTACAAAGAGATGAAAAATTTTACACTAAAAAAATAACTGAACGATCTTGATTTATAGTCGATCTCATTAAAATTTGATAGTCTATGACAACTTTAAATAATTATGAGGTGCTTCAAACGTACTTTAAACAATCTAATTGCTACCTTTGTAAAGACATGATTTATTTTATTTTATTCATTATTAATTTAACTTTTAAATTAATTTAATAGTTTAAAAATTTTATTTTAAACAATAATGTATGGAACAATTATACTATAAAAATATTAAGGTTGTAATTATTATGGTGGGAAGTCTTATATTTTTCATTGTTAATTTATTGTATTGCATGAATTGTAATAGTGAACAATAAAATAACACATGCATTAATAAATAACATTCAAATGAAAAGTTATGGCTCTTTGTAAAAGAAAAACATGCATAATAAATAGATAAAATATTTTGCACTAAAAAAAATCTAAATGATCTCGATTACTATTGATATTATTCAAATTGGACAGTATATGATAACTTTGGATAACTATGAGATGTTTCAGACGTACTGAATGATCAAATTGCTAGCCTTATATTTTAAGATTAACAATTGCATAATATAATTATTATTCCAAATTTTGGAATGTATGACGTGCAATCAAAATTGTAATATGTAGCAAGACAGGTTATCATAAGATTGTATCTCATCGGTACATTAAGATTATACAGAGAGGTATTTCCCTTAAGGGCGAGTCGTCGTCTAGTCGATAGGGAGACAACAGTCTGATAGAGAAGCTCGTTGGATTCCTATATTAAAGGATCGATATATTATTGACCAGTATATATATTTTGACAAAGTAAATTGTTCAGTGTGGCAGTTGTTTCTTTGGTTTACACAACTCCGACGATGACATGCTCAATCCAAATCCACTATTAGTTCAAGTTTTCACAAGATTCAGTTTTCTATAATGTTTTTTTCAATCTTGAGATTAATTTTAATTAATTAAATTTTTTTAAATATTTATGATAGTATATTAATTGAACTTGCTATTATGAAAAACTCTTATACAATTTTCTCAAGCTTGATTCCATGGAGTCTACAATAGTATTCAAATGGACCCCTATACTTGCCACCATTATCTGCACGAATACACTTCAACTTTCTTCCAGATTCTCTTTCAATTTTTGCATGAAGTTCTTTGAAAGCATCGAGCACTCAGTCTTTAGATTTCAAGGCAAAAACCCAAACTTTTCTAGAATGGTCATCAATAAAAGTAACAAAATAAACTGCACCTCCAAGAGTTCTAGTTTGCTTAGTACAGACATCAATGTTTCCATCGTTCTGAACTGCATTAATCTCTTCTTTGTTGTGACAGTCAGTAGTCCCGTGATCCGTAAGGGGAAATACCGGGTAAGTTGTGCAATCCCACATTACCTGGGGAAGGTCAAGTGGGATGATTCTGAGACTGTGTAGGTATGGGACTACACGGTTGAAGAGAGCTTAAATGGATTGATTGGTACTACCTATATCAACAAGGTGCATCTTGTTTTTCGGTAGCCCATCATGAAAGAACTCCATAGTTAAGCGTGCTTGACCTGGGGCAATTTCTGGATGGGTGACCTCCTAGGAAGTTTTCCTAGCAAGCGTGCGAGTGAGGAAAAAACACGCTGGAAACACTCATGTTGGTCTGTAGGGCCAGTCGTCAGTCCATGAAGCAGCTAGAGTGACAAACTCGTGTATAATAGCCATTCATTCCGTGGGTGTAAGGACCCAATGGAAGCTTGAAGCGGAGTCGTTACAAATGGTATCAGAGCCTTGACCCAGTCAGAAGTGTGGTCGACGAGGACGTCGGACCCCGTAAGGGGGGGGTGATTGTGACAGTCAGTAGTCCCGTGATCCATAAAGGGAAATACCCGGTAAGCTGTGCAATCCCACATCGCCTGGGGAAGGTCAAGTGGGATGATTCAGAGACTGTGTAGGTATGGGACTACATAGTTGAAGAGAGCTTAAATGGATTGATTGGTACTACCTATATCAACAAGGTGCATCTTGTTTTTCGGTAGCCCATCACGAAAGAACTCCACAGTTAAGCGTGCTTAACCTGGAGCAATTTTAGGATGGGTGACCTCTTGGGAAGCGTGCAAGTGAGGACAAAGCACGCTAAAACCACTCGTGTTGGTCTGTAGGGTCAGTCATCAGCCCATGAAGCAGCCAGAGTAACGTACTCGTGTATAAGAGCCATTCATTTCGTGGGTGTAAGGACCCAATGGAGGCTTGAAGCGGGGACGTTACATTTGTGTAGCTTAGCTTCCATGACATAGAGAGTACTCACTTTCTTTCCTCTCACCACTACAAGAGAACCATGGGTGAGCTTCCATTTATTTTTACTAAACCAGTTTATAAACCCCTTATCATCAACTCATCAAGTCTTCTAGTAGATATCAAGTTAAGGCGAATGTCTGGAACATGCCTAACATCTTTGAGAACTAATTCACTGCCAACATTAGTTTCCAAGCAAATATCTTCAATACCCACAATCTTCGATGCACCACTGTTTCCCATTCTAACATTGCCAAAGTCACCAATAGTGTAAGAAGTGAAGAAATCTTTACGAGCAGTAACATGGAATGAAGCACCAAAATCAATCACATAACTACAATCTTGGGTTGCAAGAATGACACACCCAGAGGCGGATGTACATATACATCTAAGGAGGCCCTGGCCCGCCACACTTCTCCTAAAACCTTTATTTTTATATATAATTTTAAAGTTTGTAGAGAGAGAGAGAGTAATTTATTCAAACACATAAAAAAGTGAAAACAACACTAATTAAATAAATTACATTTTCTATTTTTTATTTACATATATTAATATTAACAATATATAGTGTTATAGTGAGATTTCTCTCACCTAGAAACTCGAGACCAGACTCCTATTTAAAGGACACGTGTATTCAGATTTCCAACGAAAGCTGAAATGTCCATGAGAGACTCCTCGATGTTTAAACCTCGCCCAGGATAAAGCCAGTGAGATACTGCTAGTATGTAATTCAGATCGCATAACCGTAATTCGCATTATGCAGGGGAAACCCCAACTCGCATGTGTCAGGACATATGCGAATATCTCCTCCATACTTATGCGGAAGCATAGAGACCAACTCTCCATGATGCGATATTGGTCCCAACGACCCAATAGCCCTGACAAGCCGATATAGACTCGCATGTCTAGACTCTGCCAGCTCAACACGCGATGTTTACCAGAGGCAATTACCTAAGGGTGCAGACGTTCCAAACGTACTGATGACCTTGCGAGCTCAACAACGGAGCATGAACAGTCAACTCGCAGATGAGGAAGACGCATACGTTGATGGACTTGATAACTGTCGTTCATTTATTAATGTTAACGTTGCTTGGGTTTAATTATTGTAATTTAATATGTAAATAATGGATTAACAATGAATGTGATCCTTGTGTAACCGATTGGACACCTGCTTTGTATATAAAGAGGTGATCCACCATGAAATGGCACCGACGAATCCCTTGCTACAGTGGACTAAGCAGATCATAATCTGACTGAACCACTATAATTCTCTGTCTTATTGTTATTTTCCAGTTTTTGTTGATTGTTTTCCCATTCCCAGTCGAGTACTCGCCATTCTAGGTTGAATACTCGCACTTGTCATTACCCATAAAATTCTCTTTGATATTAACAAAACAATATAATTTGGTGTTGCGATATTCACTCGACAACATTTGGCGCCGTCTGTGGGAAATCGACTAAGATTTCATTCATTTCAAAGAACAATATCATCATGGCTGGAAATCACGCCAACGGAGGAGCTAACAACGGGTTCATCAACATTGGGATGATGAACGTACCATTATCTGGAGCTGGAGCGCCACCTGTGGACGTCATTAACGGCGGAGTAGGGAGAAGCAATATCAGACCTCTCAACCTATTCCCAGAAACGACTGACCCTCAAGTCGGGGACACATCCACGCGACCAGCGACTATGCATTTTCCCCCGTCACTCCGGCGGTGGTATCCGAGGGAATGATCCAGCTCACCACTGATCAGTATGCTACGATTCAGGATCAACTGCGTGCACTACAGGATGAAGTAGATGGACAAAACTGAGCCCAACGCCCTCCTCGAGTTCCTGCTATTCGCACCGATAACCCTCAAGTAACGACTTCTAGACGTCATACTAACCGTGTACGCAGGGAACAGAGAACCAACCCTGAAGGTCTGGACCTGAACCAACGTCGAGGGATCAATCCGCAAGGTATCCAAACCAAAGCACACAAGTTGATGAAGATCTTGAACGCCGTAATCCTCGCAGTCGACCATCAAGAGACAACGATGCACAGTCAGCCTCTTCGTCATCGCATGGTCGCACTCCAAGCAGGTACACAAGGTCCGACTCTGTACATACACAACAGGGAGGACATTATCAGGTACACCGAGGTGATCTGCGTGATCATCTCAACGCAGTTTTCAGGGCACGCTCTCGCGTCCCACATAATACTGAGACACTCCGTGATCCCCATGCGGACGATCAGGGTGCCAATACTTATAATAACCCGCCTACCGCGCCGATCGCGACCACTGGGATTAATGTCCTAGCAAATCTTGCCGCAGTGGTTGCGAGTCCCGCAGTTGTAGCAGCACCGGCTCCTGCGGCTGGAGGGATTGACCAAAGCATGCCTCTGCATGCTTTGAAAATGCTCGAGCAGCAACGAAAGCCTATATATAAGTTGCATGGTACCTCGCCTTTCACTATAGAAGTGCGACAGGCTCAACTTCCAAAAGGGTTTCGTCTATCCGAATCCCTCAAATATAAAGGTACTTCTAACCCGATAGATTATCTTGAAAAATTTAATACTATAATGGAAGTGGATCAGGTACCGCAGCTCGCAAAGTGCCACATTCTTGCGGCAACACTCTAGGAAAATGCCCATGATTGGTTCACCCAATTACCCGAGGCATCGATATCGACGTGGGAAACCTTCGTCGACTTATTCCTCACACATTTCTAGGCCACAATGACGTATATGCCACCTTATACGACTTTGGCCAACATCAAACAAGAACCTGGTGAGTCTTTACAAGACTATTTTAAACGCTTTAATGCAGAAGTAACAAAGGTCGAGAAGGCTCCCGAGTCTTTGCTTGTTTGCATGATGATAACAGGTATCTTGCCGAGGACCGACTTTTGGAAGAAGTTACAGGCTCGAAGGCCCGAATCCTTAGTTGAATTCTTCGCCATGGCCAAACCTCACAAAAGAATCGAGAATTCTCTAGCGGAGTTAGAGAAGGGAAAGGACAAGCGCTGGTCTCCCATACCGCGGTCACGATCTCGCAGTCCACGAGGGAAGAACTCCAGGGGCCGAAGCCCGCGAAGACGCAGCCCGCGAAGACAGCGAAGTCCGAAGTTGGCCAAGTCTCCTCCAAAGAAGGAATCCTCGCCGAAAAGGAAAGGTGGGCCTCGCTTCGTCAACTATACTGAACTCGCAGTCCCTCGAGACCATATCTCCGCAATCGAGGAAAGAAACGGAGTCTTCAAGAAGCCGCCCCCCATCAGGGGAAATCGCGACAGGAGAGACCCTAAAAAATTCTGTAAGTACCACAAGGATATTGGTCACACTACCTTAGAATGTTGGGTCTTGCAGGATGAAATCGAGGAGCTAATCCGGAGAGGGAAATTCGACAAGTATAAGAAGAGCGAGGAAAGTCGTCCCCAAGCGGATGACAAAGGAGAAAACCAGAATGCGAGTGGCTCCAGAACACCTCGCAACATCCTAACTATAATTGGAGGACCTCATATCGCAGGGGACTCTCGCAAGTCACAAGAGCGATATGCCAGAGAAGCCAGAGAGAAGCCGCTTACAAATGTGAATAACCTTAGTGAGCGGCCCGAGAAGCTGTTTAAGAAAGAATGCGACGACATCACCTTTATGGAGAGTGATGCGAGATGGGTCCATCACCCTCATTCCGATGCACTAGTGATAGTAGCCAATATCGGCGGGGATAATGTCCATCGCATACTTGTCGACAATGGGAGTTCAGTGAATCTGCTGAATTTCCAAGCATTCAAACAAATGGGGTTGCAGGAGAAGGATCTGCGACCTATGACATCGAGCATTTATGGTTTTTCGGGAGACGTCATAACGATAAAAGGAATGATCAAACTCCTAATCACTTTGGGAACTGCCCCCGTGACAGCCAAATCAATGGCAGATTTCGCAGTAATCGACCAGTACTCAGCGTATAACGCCGTAATTGGTCGACCAATCCTGAAATAAATGAAGATCATAACCTCGATCTATCATCTGACAATGAAGTTCCCCACTCCCGCTGGAATAGGTTCTGTGCGGGGAGTCCAAGTAGAATCGCGAGAATGCTACAACGCAGCAGTTAAACTCGCAGAGAAAAGGACGGTAAATGTTATCTACTTTTTGGAGGCACCACCTCCTCGCCAGGAGATCCTCAGAATCGAGGAGGTGCCACATATAGATGAACCAGACTTGGATCCAAGAATCCTCGATCACACCGCCGCAGCCCAAGCCGCGGAAGACACAATTGAGGTACCTATAGATCCTGTAGATAATAATAAAGTTTTAAAAATTGGTTCTAAATTAAATTTTCAGCTGCGAGAACAATTAACGACCTTTTTAAAGCAAAATCTTGATGTTTTTGCATGGAAACACTCAGATATGGTCGGGATATCTCCGCAAGTCATGTGTCATCGCTTGAACATTGACCCCGAGGTGCGAGGTGTCCGACAAAAGCGCCGCAAAATGGACCCTGCGAGGTACCAAGCGCTAAAAGAAGAAGTCGATCCCCTCCTTGCCTGCGGCTTTATACGGGAGTCGTTTTACCCCAACTGGTTAGCGAACCCCGCACTCGTGCCAAAGCCTAATGGCTCATGGCGCAAATGTGTTGACTTTACAGATCTAAACAAAGCCTGTCCCAAAGACAACTTTCCCCTTCCTAGCATTGACCAGCTTGTTGACGCCACTGCAGGTCACGAACTCTTCAGTTTCATGGACGCATACTCGGGATATAATCAAATCCCGATGTATGAACCAGACCAGGAGCATACCTCGTTCATTACTGATCAAGGACTATACTGTTACAAAGTCATGCCTTTTGGTTAATCAACGCAGGTGCGACTTATCAAAGGCTAGTGAACATGATGTTCGCAGATCTCATTGGAAAAACCATGGAGGTATATGTTGATGATATGCTTGTTAGGTTTTATGCCCTAAATAAAACTCTTTACAATCTGATTAGTTATCAATATAAGAAATTTGAAGTGATTTATGTTTGCATGAATTTTACATGCTGATGGTTTAATATGTTTAATATGTTTATTACATTCATACACACAAAATCAGTTAAATCCAGATCATATGTTTATTCACAATTACAGTATCGTCAACACAGTGGAATGTGATTGTGATCATATGAATCAAAAGTTTTGGTCCCTGTTTCATCAGTGTTATTGGATTTACACTAATGTGATAATCAGCGATGATGTGTACTTACACTTGGAGTAAGTGTTATGTTCTTTCCAGGACATTAGTAAAGTATACTAGTTTCGAATGTATGGAGTATACATTGGACTGGACCGATATTGCAACTAAGTTAAGATATTACAAACTTACCGTTATACATATCTTTCCAAGTCAATATCAGTAGTTGATCTTAAGATTGAAAAGAATCTAAATCCTGATATGCTTGGGCTCAACTCAGGAGTGCTATTCATGTTCTTTGATTTATTAGTTAAGCCTACTTTTGGGTCAGGGTGATATGTATATTTTGGGAACATGATAGTATGATTGAGTGGGAGTGCTGAACATAAATATGGAATCTATAGCTTCTACTGGTGTATAGAAGTTAAGTGATGATTCCCTTCGAGCTTAGCAAATAGAAGTAAATGGATGAGCTCTTGTTTAACTGACTAATTATTAGATCACTAAACACCATTTACAGGTAGCTAAGTGTTTTAAGGGGCAAAATACATTGAGGGGTGAGAACGGTAAAGAAATCCCATCTCGATGTAAATCATCTATATAGAGGATCTTTAAATCACAATAAGATTATAACAATGGTTAAATGAGATAGTATATTGGTATCGTGAAACATACAATATGCTCTATATAAGTCTGAGAGTGCAATTCTAAGTTCTAAGAGTGGATTCAACGAAGAATTAATAAGTAGGAATTTACTTGGTAAATTTGGTTCACTTATTGGAAGCTCAGCATATAGATCCATGGTCCCCATTCTAGTTGAGAACATTCTGCTTGTAAGACTCATTAATTGATTCGTGATTGATCAATTATAATTCTAAAGTTAGACTATGTCTGATTTTATGAATTTTCACTAAGCAGGGGTGAAATTGTAAGGAAAAGAGTTTTCTAGGTTTATTTATTTATTAATAGACTTTATATGTCTAATTAATAATTAAATTAAATGACAATATTATTTAATAATGTATTTTAATTATTAAATAATTAGTTTTGGCATTTAAAAGGTTAGAATTGGAAAATTGGCATTTTTGAGAAAATAGAGATAAAATTTGATAAAATTGCAAAATTAAGTGGGGCCCATTACAACACCTATGGCCGGCCACTTATAAGGCTTTTTCAAATTATTATTTTTATTATCTTAATGCCAAATAATTCTAAACTTAAACCTAGTAAGTTGCCTATAAATAGAAAGTGATGGCTCAGTCAAAACACAAGTTTTCAATAAGCCTTTCTGACAGAAATTTCTCTCTTCAGAAAACTGAGCCTTCCTCACTCTCTACCTTGGCCGAAACCTCTCTCCCTCTTTTCCTTCATCTTTTTCGTGACCCTAGTGAAAGAGTAAGTGCCCACACACAGCAAGCAGTAACTCAATCATAGATTGGAAGACTGTGAAGGATCAAAGCTTGAAGAAGAAGGAGATTCGGGCTCAGATCTTGATTATACTCTGCTACAGAAGGAATCAAGGGTTAGAGATCTGAGTGGAAGGAGACATTTATTCCGCTGCATCAATGTAAGGTTTTCTTAACTTTATATGTGTTTATTTTATCGTTTTAGAAAGTTCATATTTAGGATGTTAATAAACATACTTGTGAGTAGATCTAAGATCCTGGTAAAATAATTCCCAACAATGCTCGTAAAATCTCAACATGCGAAGAATCATATTGCCCACTTACAGACCATGTTTGATATATTACGACGGTATAAGATGCGCTTAAACCCTCTGAAATGCGTCTTTGGAGTTGGCTCTGAGAAATTCCTTGGGTTCATGGTTAATCAGTGAGGAATAGAAGCCGATCCCGCGAAGATCAGGGCATTGGTGGAAATGCCATCACCAACCAAGCCAAAGGAGGTTCAAAGCCTCAGAGGTAAAGTCGCAACTTTAAACCGCTTTATATCCAGATCTTTTGATAAGTGCAAGGAGTTTTTTCAGATTTTGAAAGGCAACAAAAGGTTCCATTGGACTGAAAGGTGCGAGCAGGCCTTTTAAGCTTTAAAAATACACTTGGGGCAACCTCCGATCTTGTCAAAGCCATTGACCGGTGAGGTCCTATCCATCTATTTAGCAGTTTCAGAATATGCGATTAGTTCGGTACTAATACGCGAGGACCAAGGACGCCAATACCCGGTGTATTATGTCAGTAAGCGATTACTGGATGCCGAGACGCGTTATCCCCAAATGGAGAAGTTGGCATTCGCCTTGATAATATCATCACGTAAATTGCGACCTTATTTCTAGGCTCACATTATTGAAGTTTTGACGAACTACCCCTTAAGACAAGTTCTAGCGAAACCAGAAGCATCAGGGAGATTGTTAAAATGGGCAATGGAGTTGAGTCAGTTCGACATCAAGTATAAACCAAGAACTGGGATCAAGGGGCAAGCCTTGGCAAATTTTATACTTGAATTCCCCAGCACCGAGGTAGCGCTCATAAAAGACAGAAGCGACATTGCTATAGCAAACAAAGAGACGTGGACATTGTACGTCGATGGAGCCTCAAATAGCGAAGGTTCTGGTAGTGGGATCTTGTTAATCAGTCCCAATAATTTCAAGGTACATGCTGCTTTACGTTTTAAATTTTCTGCATCTAACAATGAAGCCGAGTATGAAGCTTTAATCGTAGGATTGAAACTCGCTCTCGAGATGAAAGTCGAGTATCTTCAGGCATTTAGCGACTCCCAAATCGTGGTATGCCAGGTAAATGGAGAATATCTGGCAAGAGGCGGGAGATTGGTTAAATACTTAGCCATTGTCTGCGAAATAATGTAGAAGTTCAAAAAAATAGTCGTGTCTCGAGTACCGCGTGCTCAAAATTCACACGCAGACGCATTGGCCCGTTTGGCCTCAACTAGAGAAGCCGAATTGCTCGATGTGATTCCGGTAGACGTATTAACTCATCCAACTATAAATCAAGAAGTGATCATGGAAATAGATACTGTTCAGGAGATTACCTGGATGACTCCTATCCTCGCATATCTGGAAAAAGGGCTCTTGCCTGATGATAAAATAGAAGCAAGAAAGTTGTGACAGCGAGCCGCCCGTTATGTAATATATGACCAAAGGTTGTATCGCAGAAGTTTTAGTCAACCTCTTCTCAAATATATCAGCGGAGAGGATTGTGGTTACATACTTTGTGAGGTACACGAGGGGATTTGTGGCAATCATACCAGAGGTAACTCCCTTGCATTATAAATCATGCGGCAAGGGTATTACTGGCCAACGTTGCGACAAGATTCTCTCGCGTTTGCGAAGAAGTGTGACAGATGTCAACGAATAGCCACATATACCCACCAACCTCCAAGTAACCTCTATTCTATCACAAGTCCATGGCCCTTTGCAATATGGGGGATTGACCTAATCGGCGAGTTACCTAAAGGAAAAGGTGGAGTCAAATATGTGGTAGTCGCAGTAGATTACTTCACGAAGTGGGCCGAAGCCAAAGCACTCGCAACCATCACAGCAACAAAATTGCACGAGTTTGTCTATACCTCCATCATTTGTCGCTTTGGCATCCCATACAAACTCATCTCAGACAATGGAAGACAGTTTGATTGCAAAGAGATGCGACAACTATGCGACGATTTAGGAATCAAGAAGGCATTCTCCGCGGTTGCTTACCCGCAGAGCAATGGACAGACTGAAGCTGTTAATAAAATAGTCAAGCACACCATTAAAGGGAAACTAGAAGATCGCAAAGGGGCTTGGTCAGACGAGTTACCGCAAGTCCTATGGTCTTATAATACAACTCCTCGATCTACAACTGGCGAAACACCCTTCTCACTTTCTTACGGGTGCGAGGCCATGTTGCCAGTTGAGATTGGGGCAGGTTCCCTACGCAGAGATGTTTTCAACATCTCGCAGAACAACGAGAAACAGCTTTTCTGCCTCGATCTTCTGGAGGAAAAGTGTGACCAAGCGCACTTAAAAAATGCGGCTTACCAGCAGCGAACTGCAAGATACTTTAACTCCAAGGTGAAAGTAAAAGTCCTACGAGCAGGAGACTTGGTCCTTAGAAGGGTAATGCCAAATACCAAAAACCCATCACATGGGGCCTTTGGGGATAATTGGGAGGGACCATATCTCATCGCAGAAAAAATTAGTGATGCCACGTACAGACTCGCAACACTCGATGGAACTGCGATTCCACGAGCTTGGAATGGCGAGAGTTTAAAATTATATTATCAATAGTACTCGCATTGTTAAACTATGTTCACTCTTGTACTTATACTTAGATATTTTTCATAAAAAATCCTAAGTATAGGGGGGTATATATGCCGGAATGTACTACTGATTATATAAAGGAAATTGATTCATGCCGAAATGTACTACTGATTATATAAAGGAAATTGATTCATGATTGTTAAATTTTCAAAAATTTTTCAAAAGACTTGTAAATATTTCTACTTATTACACCAGGCTGTAATTAAAGTCGCAGACATATATATATATATCTTAAAAACGCGAGTACCCGTGTACTGCGAAAATGTTAAAGGATAATTATCCCCGCGAGGATATAAATTTGTCCAAAGTAAAAAGCAAATTTGTCTAAGTACAAAGTGCGAGTACCCCTGTACCGCATAAAAACTAAAAAAGTAAAACTAAAAAGCATAACAGTTTTAAAATAAAGGAAAGTCAAGCGTCTGGAACAACAGGAGCAGTCTCATCCGCGACTTTGCTGACGACCTCATTCTCGTCTTCCTCAGCATCCGCACCCTCGACCTCTTCAGGAAGGTTCCCTCCACCACCTTGGGTTTGAGTGGGCGACATAGCGCGAAAAGCCTCGGCCATCTCAGCGGCTTCTGCTCCGAGGATCGAGAAGTCGAAGTCTGGGACTTTGGAAAGAGTGGTGTAAATATAATCAGAAACTGCCTGATCATATTGTTTCTTCCCATTCTCTTTCTCAGCCTCCAAGTCGCGAGTCATCTCCTCGATCTTCGCCCGCGAGTTCTTGGCCTCGAGCTTAGCCTGCTCCTTAGCCTTGAAAAGTTCTTCAAGCTCTTTATCCTTTCTAGCCGCCTCTTGCTTCAGCCTCTTCATGTTCTCCTGAAGCTGGGCATTGTGCCTCTTCAGCGAGTCAGCTTCCTTCAAACCAGCGACAGCAGCTTTTAGGAACAGGGTCATCGACTGCGAAGCCAACTCCATAGAGCGCGGAACAAGCTCCTCAGAAGGGATCTTCTCCGCCTTGGACATGAACTCCTCGCCCACGAACTTCTCCTGCATGGCCAGGAAGTCGCGAGCTCGGACAGTTGGCTCGATCAGGACTTTCTTCCCCTTGTCCTGCGTGGTCTTGGCCAGCTTCTTGGAAGAATCTGCGGCAAGAGTAGCCACCACATCGCTCTTCCTCTTTTGGGCAACAACGGGCGAGGTCGTCGCTGCTCCACCCTTCGGCTTGATCTTAAGGACGGGCGCGGACTTCAAAAAAGTCATCTCTGCGAGGATAAATGAAAGATAAGTGTAAATAAAACTCAAGACATCAGTTTATAACAAGAGATAAATTACCTGAGACTGGTCGAGAAGTTTGCTTGGAGAGGCGTTTGTCTATCCGCTCTTGTTGCCTCTCAGACGGTTCTTTGTATACTGGCTCTCTTTGAAGACTTGCGTTCTCTGGAATCAACTGGTGTTCTCGCAGCTTCGCAGTGGTACACAGTAGTCGCCAGTCGCAATCTTGTACTGGAAGGCTCCCAAGGATTTCAGCTGTCTCTCTGCGAGTCGCGTCAAGTGCCGGTCGAGCTGGTCTATCTGCGAGAACAAGGAAAAGCGAGTTAGCATAAAATCTCAAAATAAATTAGAAAATGCCTAAGTTAAGAAACACGCGACATACTAGGTCTGCGATTAAAGTCAGTTCTAATCCCAGGGACTTTAAAGACATAGAACCACTTCAATTTCCAGTCCTTCATGTTCGACACCATTCCTTCTACTCCGTTGATTTCAGAAGTCGCCCATTTGCTAAAGCAGTAGAAACCGTTATGAAGACCTACACTTTTTATGTCGTAGAAATAGCTGAACTCTTCTACTGAGGGAGCCCTATGAACGTACTCCATATACATCGCATAGAAGGCTAGGGCAGTGCGATAACTCTTTGGAGTAAGTTGAAATGGCGATACATCGTACCGCCTAAGAATGGCTGCGATGAAAGGATGGAAGGGGACCGATACCCCACATCGGAGAATGGGTATTGAGACTACCACATCCTCTGTTGGAATAATTGCAGGGTTGGTAAAAGGGAGATGCGCCCTCTGGGTCGGTTTAGGTCGCTGAAACGCAAGTCGCAGCAGATTTAACCTCGTAAAGGTAGTGAAATCTGATTTGGTGACCCTCGAAATCAGATCTTCACACACGAAGGGTTCGTTCAGTTGAGTGTCATTGACCAAGTCCGTCCCACTCCCTTCCGCCTCTTCTTCATCCTCGCCTGATTCGCGAGCTGGGGTCGTCCAGTCATTGTCCATCTCTTTGACCTCGACGTCAGGAGCATGCCTCGAGTGAATAAGGTAGTCGCGGGCCGACATCGTGGACTCGCTGTCTCGAATGTCGATGGTCCCAGGTTCGGCAAGTTCCTGCACCATTCTTTCGATGTCTGCAGAAGACATCGGGCCTAGCTCTATTGGTGCGGCCTCTTCTTCTGAAATCGTGGTTGGGAGAAAGCTGTCTTCCTCCTGGTCATCGTCGCCATCGAATGCATGGCCTCCTGAGCCGAGCTGTTGGCTATCCGACAAGTCGCTCATCTGAAAGATAGAAGATCTTTTCAGCGTGATGAATGTGTGAAAAACAAAAATAAGTGATCTCACCCGCATTAAAACTATAGAATCGCAGTTGCCAGAATAGTCAGCATCCTTACGAATGCTGACCACCCCATTTGTATGCGAGTTGAAACGCGAGTAAGTCGCGCATCCTGGGCCAAGTGATATATCTCCAGAAACGGCTGGGAGAAACTCAGTTACTCAAGGGGCATGCGTTCTCAGGCATGACCCTGAAATTACTGAGTTACTCCCACCGTTCCGAGACTACCTATCAGCCAAGGAGTACGCTCATTTGAATATTAACCCATGTTGCAAATGGCTGGGTGTATCTCAGTATCTCAAGGGGCATATAATCGCATATATGACCATTAGAATACTGAGACACACCCACCATTTAGAATAGCGATTAATACTCTCGCAATTCAACCCACAGCATATAAAATCCTACAAAAATCTAGCTAAATAGTCAAAGGTAAATAAGTTCTGTCAGTGTGCGAGTATTCGAACTGTGCATCCGAATACCAGCGAGTATTCAAAGTATGAAACAGCGTCTATTTAAATGTTTGTTACACAGTATGCGGTTATTCCAAATTACAGGTCATTTTTCATAAAATTACCCAGTTTTTTACCCAAAAAATGTAACCTCATACATATCCCTTACCAACATGCATTTTCTAAAAGCCCCAAAATACCAAAACCCAGAAAGAACACCCTTTCTCAAATACAAAAAGCAAGAAATACAATGGAACACGAAACTAACCTTTAGTTTGGCAAGTTGTTCCTGCGGTTACTCTTGATTACTTCTGAGATTGAAGGATGCTTTGGAAGAATGGTAGAAATCTGAACAAAAGGTGAAAATGGTTTTGAAGTTTCTGTAAGGGAGAGAGGAAGTTAAGAAACAAGAGCGAAAAATAGGGAATTTGATTCGTATCAAAGGGTTTAAATACCCATATCCCTCATTAATTGGGATCACGACACGTGGCAACTGGAATGCCTAAGGTCGCCCAATCCAACGGCCAACAATGGCCACGCCTACACGAAAACCGAGGAGTTTTAGTGACGTGGCACCATAAATGCAATAAAAGGTAATAATTATAGCCGTCATTTTTTGAAACCCTCGATGGGACAACCAAAAGGTCACCTCCTCGTGACAACCCTTCACCTGTCTCTCGAGCAATAGTTTCCCTCTGTGACCGCACCTGTCACATCGCGAAACTAGGGGCATGTGTTATAGTGAGATTTCTCTCACCTAGAAACTCGAGACCAGACTCCTATTTAAAGGACACGTGTATTCAGATTTCCAACGAAAGCTGAAATGTCCATGAGAGACTCCTCGATGTTTAAACCTCGCCCAGGATAAAGCTAGTGAGATACTGCTAGTATGTAATTCAGATCGCATAACCGTAATTCGCATTATGCAGGGGAAACCCCAACTCGCATGTGTCAGGACATATGCGAATATCTCCTCCATACTTATGCGGAAGCATAGAGACCAACTCTCCATGATGCGATATTGGTCCCAACGACCCAATAGCCCTGACAAGCCGATATAGACTCGCATGTCTAGACTCTGCCAGCTCAACACGCGATGTTTACCAGAGGCAATTACCTAAGGGTGCAGACGTTCCAAACGTACTGATGACCTTGCGAGCTCAACAACGGAGCATGAACAGTCAACTCGCAGATGAGGAAGACGCATACGTTGATGGACTTGATAACTGTCGTTCATTTATTAATGTTAACGTTGCTTGGGTTTAATTATTGTAATTTAATATGTAAATAATGGATTAACAATGAATGTGATCCTTGTGTAACCGATTGGACACCTGCTTTGTATATAAAGAGGTGATCCACCATGAAATGGCACCGACGAATCCCTTGCTACAGTGGACTAAGCAGATCATAATCTGACTGAACCACTATAATTCTCTGTCTTATTGTTATTTTCCAGTTTTTGTTGATTGTTTTCCCATTCCCAGTCGAGTACTCGCCATTCTAGGTTGAATACTCGCACTTGTCATTACCCATAAAATTCTCTTTGATATTAACAAAACAATATAATTTGGTGTTGCGAAATTCACTCGACAACATATAGATTTTGTATAAATATTTTTATTATTAGTTTTTTTTTTTTTACATATTCTTATAATTTTGATAACTCATTTTAGTATTGGTATTTTTGAACTTTTAAAGTAGCCTATATATAGTTATTCAAATGTAATCTATAGTTATCAACTCTTATTTTTACACTTCTAACTTTTCTAACTATTATAATATAGGACGATATTTTTAGGTTATAATCTATAATAAAAACATCATGTGCATAACATAAAAAAAATAAAATTACTAAAATTTGATTATAAATATTTTTTCCTTTTATGCAGATAATTTTTGTAGCATACAAGATATTGATGTTATGCATGTGTATTTTGGAAGTCTAGTTTTAATCTAAAAATTTAATAGTTGGCCCCCCCTGTTATTTGAACCTGGCTCCGCCCCTGGACACACTCATCATCGCATACAATGACAACATCACCTTCATTGGAAATTGTATTAGTCTCTTTCTCATTTTCTTCCCTTGATTCTACTCTCTTTTTAATATTCTGCAATCTCTTATTAAGCGACCTGACTTGCTACAATGATAACACTTGATATCTTTTCAAGACTTGGATCTTCTTCTAGAACAATGCTTTCTAGAACCATGCTGATTTCTAGTCTGACTTCATCCCCGCCTATCATGCTTTTCAATTACAAGAGCCCCAGATGAAGAAGAAGATTCACCTTGTACTTTCCTTCTGGCCTCTTAATTAAGCAAACGATCTTTGACTAAATCCATAGTCAAAGTCTCTTTTTGCGTAGAATTAGAAATTGTCATCACCAATATTTCCCAACTGTCAAGTAAAGAACTAAGGAGTAATGATGCTTGCATCTCATCATCCATATTCATCTTCATGGCAACTAACTAGTTTGCAAGACTCTGAAATTGACTTGTATGCTCAACCATACTACCACCATCCTTGTACTTTAAATTTAGCATTCTTCTAAGTAGAGAAATTTTATTACTAGCCATTCTTTTGGCAAAAAGATTTTTTAGCTTTTTCCAAACAACATCAGCTCTGGTTTCATTAGAGATATGCTCATGAAGATTTATATTAATCCATTGTCCAATGTAGGCAATGACTTTTCTATGTTGAGCTTCCCATTCCTCATCATCTAACTTAGACTGCTTCTCACTACCTTTAATAAGTTTGTACAAACCTTTACAATAAAGCAAATCTTCCATCAATTGCATCCAAGCGAAATAATTTGATAAGTTTAATTTCATCATTCCATCCGACTCATCCATTTTTCAACACACAAGAATTCAACACCAATCAATCTTGGCTCTGATACTACTTGTCGGGAAAACCTATTGTAATTAACCACAATATTTTCCCACTTTGTATGATAAAAATAGGATACTTATCAATTAGCACAATAAGCAATATCAAATATCAACCAAAGCACCACAAATAATATAAAATACACAAATCAAGCATAAAAGTGAGACACAAAGATTTTTACGTGGAAAACCAATGCGGGAAAAATTACAGGACCGTAGTCTGCTCAAATCATCTACTATCACCAAAGTTCAATAATGGGATTACAAAGTTCTTATCTAGTAAAACTAGAGGCTCACAACAACATCAAGATTAAACAATCTTGGATTACTAATACAATCATCATCATTATCATCATCTCAAAAAATGGATACACAAACAGAAAAAGTTTGGTTCTCACCAAGTAGGTATTGTAGAAGAGCACCTTAGACAGGGCAATTGCCAAATCGAAACCGTTGGATTTGAAGAGCACCTTGCAAGGATTCACCATCCAAAATTTAAGCTAAAATGATGAGAATCAACCACTTGATCTTCAATGCAAAATGGCAAAACCTCTTTCTCTCTTTAGCTTTCTTTCTCTAATTTTCCTCACTTTTTCTTTCCTTTTCTTTCTGCTCACGATACCACATGCTACTTTCCCCTTTTTTCTTTTAATTATTTCAATTAAGATGGGCTTTAGCCCTTATGAGTCCAAGCCCAACAAATAAGGGGTGGACCCAACACATAAAAAGAAACATTTCAAGCAAAAAGACATGTAAACAATTTTGAGCAGAAACAACTAAAACCATCACACGATTTCACAAAATAATAATAAATTTATTCCCTCAGAGCCTTCCTTCTCTAGGAAAGGGAAGCAGAATTAAGTTTACTTTAGAATTCCAAATTATGCATGATAACTAAAACATTCTAAGGTTAGTCACCTAAATTTATTTATAAATATAATCACAACTACTTTACTCTATGTTTCAAGCATTCCACTGAAAAGGTTTTAAATATGAATAACACTAAACGAAGAGACAAATTAAATTATGAAAATGAACACAATCAGCAACTCATCCATGCTCTTAATTCTAATTTAAAAATTTCCCATATATGTGCTATGTAACTCTATTACTAAAATAGACTCATAATCCCTTTCACTATATTACTCCAAAATTGTAAAATTAGTAATCATATCAACATTAAGCACCAAAAATACACATCACTCACTCAAAATATTTAGGCACTATATTGTTTTAAATTGTAAAATCAGTACTAATTTTATAGATCATCTTTGCATTAGTTTTTTGTTATAAAAAGATTGAGGAAGCAAAACCATAGATGTAGCACTTCGGGTACGTTCTGTTAATTGGCTAGAATTTAATCTTTTCTAAAAAAATGAACCAAAGTTTGTGTTATAAATTCAACAGTGAACACCTAGAAATCAGTTCATATTATTCAAATATTGAGAATGACAAAACACAAACATGAAAAAAGACTCTGCGATCAAAATGCTCTAAGCGTATCAAATTGCGGTGATAATATTTTTAGAATAGACAAAGATCGACAAAAATACAGAAAATATTGATACATTGAACTCATATAGCAAGAAAACAACATCGATCGCAGATCTCATCAAACGATAAATTGACACCCAAACCTTACTCATCTACATAATTCCACACATTTGGGATCTCACACGATACAAAAACCAAAAACAAATCACCACAAATCTAATCCAGCAATAATTTTAACATCAACAACATATCAAATGAAATTAAGACAGTAGATCTGAGAGAATCGTACCTACATATTACACTTGACAAGGTCAAGATGAGTAATAGCCATGTGAGTGAGTCCACAGCTAAGGATTCCACTGGCAGTACAAGCGGTGTAGAAAGCGGGAGAGTACATCTCGATCTTCCTACCAGACTTAGCTGGAGAAGGAACAACGAAATCTTTCCTTGGAGCAACAGCAGCAGCTTCGACATCGAAAGCTGATGGTGAAACGGTGGTGGTAGGACGAGCCTGGAGGATTCTCACGATGGCCATGGCCTTAGTGGAGGTGGAAGAGTGTAGGTAGCTATGGATTATAGATTGATGTGAGGATTAATCGGCGAACGAAGAGAGGTGACGATTTTAAGCTATGGTTCGAAATGGAGAAGAAGAAGAAGATTTGGTGGCGGTGCTAGGGTTTTGCAATGGGTATTTTAAACACTCAAAATGAGTCAAGTTTATTACTCTGATTAAAAAAATTGGGGTTATTACAAAAATTAAATTATTTACTTTGGTGGATATTAGTTGTAAATTTTTTAACCTCTGTTTACAACCGAAGCCAAAGAAATCGACATCTTTTTTCCATTGAAGCAAAATGTAAAAGACAATTTTTAAATTTTACACTTTTTTCCTCAGTTCCTCTTTTAGCGTCACGCTAATTATTTTCTTTTAGCTTCGGTTATCCACTGAAGCATAAAATATCTACCTATTTTTTTGCCTCGGCCAACCATTTTGGTGAGACGATTTAATGTGTGTACCTGATTTTGTGATATTTTTGAGAAAATTATTGTTGAAAATTTGTTGTATAGTATAATCAGTTTTGATTCCGATTTGTCTTCAAGCTCTGTTTTCTTGTCTAAGCAATCATGTTTGCATTGTTTTGCAAGTTCTTGTCACTGAAGAGCATGATTGGGAGGAAATGCTGAGGTCACCGAAGCTAGAGAAGATGATCGTCGATGGTCGTTTTCACTCGACATCATCGGTAGCAGTTAATAATGGTGGAAAA
Source organism: Cannabis sativa (assembly GCF_029168945.1). Classification (NCBI taxonomy): domain Eukaryota; kingdom Viridiplantae; phylum Streptophyta; class Magnoliopsida; order Rosales; family Cannabaceae; genus Cannabis; species Cannabis sativa. The sequence goes on along the minus strand of NC_083610.1, from coordinate 39,674,221 downwards.
ACAAGAGAAGAAGAATTATTTTATGATTTTTTGAAATCAAATCTCATAGAGATAAGTGCAGATGAAAGAGACATCGTTGATGAGAGTGATTCGCAGAAGAAGATTGTCACTTTGAGGAGTGATTCGTGGAGAGAATTTTGGAGAGAGATTAGATTCTGTTATGTTTAGAAAATTATGAGTTTTTTTTAAGGTAAATTTATTGGGATAAGTTGAAAAATACCTCTTTTTTTATCCATTAATAAAAAATATCCTCATATTATATTTTATTAAAATATAACTACTTTTTTGAGTGATATATACCCTCACTCTCTACTTAAGTCTAGCATATAATTTACATTAACTTAAGGAGTGTAATCTATAAAAGTGGGTATATATTAAAGAATATGAAAATAGAGGTAAAAATTAAAACAAGTAAAGTAAAGTGGGTATAAAATATAATTTCCTCAAATTTATTTATATAAGATTTGATTTTCCACATTTTGATCATTAAATATTTTCTATTCCCATATTTTTTCTAATTACTTTTTTTTCCATAAAAAAGTAAACTACAACTTAAATTCTCATATTTATAAAATTTCCCCTTAAGCATGTGTACAAACAAATGATTGAATGTGACAGTAATATGATGGAACTCGACATTTGACTCGAAAATGAGCAAATCAGACTGCCAACCTGACCCGAAAATAGGTCTTTAACCAGGCTAAATATTAATGGGTTTTTACAACAAAAAAAAAAATATATATAGGATTTTAGGTAAAAATTTACAATTTTATTGCCAGACACAAATTTTTACAAAAATATTATCTTTTTATAAAACAACCAAAATAACAAAACAGAATAATTAAAAACAACAGTGTAACAACTAAAAAACAACAATGAAAACTTAACACAGTACACAGTATAAAAAATACACAATATTTATTTAAAAAATATAATATTTAAAAAAAAAATTCTGCCCCAAAGGAAAAAAGAAAAAAGTGAGAAATTGTGTAAGAAACCCCAAATATTAACCCAATCAACCCAATCCGAGCCTGACCCAGCCCTTTATAAAAAAGTAAAATAATTTGGGCTTTACACACATATTTGGGCATGCTACTTTCTTCCCCAAACACTATTAAACCTATTCCCATGAAATGAAACTTGCATACCAAACGGCCCTTAACAGCCAACCCTAACCCAGTCCGATTGACTCTCCCTCCCAGACGCAACCATTCTCAAGCTCCGGTGGACTTCAAGCAAACGCTGCTCTGCTCCGGAGGTAAAGTGTAACCATGGACCAAGCTTTTTTTTTTAATGAAATTATTTCTCTCTTCTCACCTTATTCTCATTCAGTGTTACTATTCTTTTTTCTTGATTTGCTTGAGTATTTCAATCTCCATATATATTCTGATTTGTATCTTTATATTAATAAAATTTGATATTGATATTATGAATAACTGATACTAATTTAGTAATTTTTGATACTGATTCAATTTATTCTTATTTGTTTTTTTGTTTCAATATTTATTCTTATGTTTGATCTCCATATTCTGTTTTTTTTTTTGTTAGTTGTTACTATATATTAATGATTCTTTGAATTAATAATAAAACAGTAGTTTATATAATCAGTGAATATAGTCTATGATACTAAATTTATAGTATGATTTGGTTTTGTTCATTTACTACCGTTTTGATATTGTAATTTGCTGAGTTTGTATTTTTTTCCTAGTATGATCGACAACTTCTTTGTAATGTTAATATCTAAGTCTACCTGACATAATAGGATGAATTGGTAAAACTCCCTACTCTACCTAAGACACACAACATCTTGCAATCAAGTAATAGTCTAGATCTTTTTTCTTATATTCTACAAATACTGTTCTTCTTCTCCTTTCACTTTTTAACTAAATTGCCTAAAAATTCTTCAATGTTATATATTTCTGTGTTATTTTCCTAAGACATGTCTTATATACTCTCTGTAAGTGTTAGTTATCATTATTATTTAATTTTTAAGTGGGTTTGATATGATTTACTTTGTTGCAATTTTGTTTGAATCTTAGTTTGGGTACTTGTTGATAAAATCAAAGATTCAAGTCCTATGCTAGTCAATTTTAAAGCATTAGATTTACTTGATACATTTGTTTTTCAGAATCTGAATCGATTGATATTGATAATATGCATGTATTATAGCTTTATATTTTGTGTTTAACATTGGTGTGTTTTGCAATTTTGTATTTTATATTTTGGATTGAGATTGATGAAAGAGCTTTGTTTTCTCTTCCTTGGTTTGCTTCCTTTATAGTCTCAATTCTACCTTTGTACAAGTGGTAGTAGAAAAGATGTGGAGACTCATACCCAAAAAGTTGTACTGGCTTCCAACCAGAAGCGCCACGCCCAACCCTATAGTTGATGCTCGCACAAGCATTAAGTATTGCAGTACACAATCCCAGAGCTCGGTTAAAGAAATTTGCAACATTCTCACACAGAAGAACTGGAAGTTCCTTATGGACTCATCATACATACCCAATAAGCTAAACCCAAAACTAATTCGCTCTGTTATTCGCCATAATAGGTTGGTTGAGCCGAAACGCCTCCTTGACTTTTTTATATGGTCTGAAACCAAAGAGGGTACTTCACAGGATTTGGAGGTGTTGTCTCTTCTTTCCATTTCCCTTAGCACCTCAGGTTTTTATTTGCCTTCCTGTGATATTATCGATCGTATGATTAAGCAATGGAAGTCCCTTTTGATATTTTGAGCTGTGTTGCTAGGTGTTTTAGAGAATGTGCTGGCTCTAGACCTGTCATTTTGATATGTTGGTTGATAGGTATATGAAATTGGGTTTGTTTGATGAAGTTGTGGATGTGTTTTTGAGTCTGAAAAGTGTTGAGTTCTTGCCTAGTTTTCCTTCATGCAATTTATTGCTGAAAGAGTTATTGAGGACTACCAATATGGGATTGTTTTGGAAGGTCCATGATGGGATGTTGAAGATGAAGATATCCTCTGATGTGTTTACTTATTCTAATGTTATTGAGGCTTATTTTAGGGCTAGTGATGTTGATGGGGCTAAAGGGGCCTTCTTGGAAATGGATGAAAATGGTTGCAGCCCAAATGGGGTTACATACAATATGATGATTAGTGGTTTATGCAGAGCTGTGCTTGTTGGTGAAGCGGTTGAAATGAAGAAGTCAATGGCTGAAAAGGGTTTAGTTCCTGACAAGTATACTTATGTAACCCTTATTAATGGATATTGTGGGAAAAGGAAACTGGTAGTTGCAAGTAAGTTGTTAAGGGAAATTGTTAATGCATGATTGAAGCCTTATGAAATTGCCTACAATCCACTAATTGATGGGTTTATGAAAATTGGTAATGTGGAAGAGGCTTGTAGGATTAAAGATGAAATGGTTAAATATGGTATAAGGTTAGGTCTTATCAATTACAACACTATTCCAAATGGAGTTTGTAAGGCCGACTTGATGTCCAAGGCTAGAGATATTGTTGATGAGATGATTAAAATGGGTAGCATACCAGATTCTAGAACTTATACCTCGTTGATTGAGGGCTACTCCGGGAACGTGATACTGTCAATGCTTTTAAAATATTTGATGAGATGAAGAAGAGAAACTTGGCACCTACAATTGTAACATACAGAATATTAATTAATGGGTTATGTCGTGGTCGAAATCTTGATCAACCTAATGATTTTCTCAAGGAAATGGTTTCATTTGGGTTGAAAACAAATTCCGTTATCTATAATACTCTTATTTCAGCCCAAGCAAAGGCAGGTAAATTTGAAGAAGCAAGAGGGCTTTTAGATAAGATGAAGGAACAAGGGATTTTACCGAATGTATTTTGCTACAATTCTTTAATAATGGGTTTGTGCAGAGAAAATAAGTTGGAAGCAGCTAGGATTTGCTGGGATGAAATGTTGGCAAGAGGATTAAAGCCAAATGCTTTTACTTTTGGAGCTTTTGTTAGGGCATATACTAATGTTGGGGACATGGAGATGGCTGACAAGTATTTTAATGAGATGCTAGCGTATGGTCTGGTGTCTAATGATGAAGTTTATGTAGACTTAATTGATGGACACTACAAAAAGGGAAACTTAACTGAAGCTAACTTAGTACTGATGCGTATGCTAGCTGGTGGAATTCTCCCAGTTGTACAAACATATTGGGTTCTTATAAATGGTCTATCAAGGAATGGGAAAGTGCTAGAAGCTCTAAGTATCTTATCAGAACTTTGTGAGAAAGGATTGAATCCTGATGTGTACATATGCAACTCTCTCATCACTAGGTTCTACAAACAAGGTGATGTAGACATGGCTATGCTGCTTCTTGATGAGATGCACATAAAGGGTGTAAATCCTAACATTATGACGTACAATGTTTTGATTAATGGATTATGCAAGGCAGGTGATGTTGAATAAGCTAAGAACCTATTCATTAGCATTGAGGAAAAAGGATTGGTCCCCAATAGTGTGACATACGCTACAATGATAGATGGTTATTGCAAATTCGGAAATGTAGCCGATGCATTCCAACTATTTCATGAGATGCCATCAAAGGGAGTCCCAGCAGATAGTTATGTTTACAATGCTCTTCTTGATGGATGCTGCAAAGAAGGAAAATTGGAGGAAGCACAAGAGCTTTTTCGAGATATGTTGCTTAAAGGCTTTGCCTCTACAATGTCTTTCAACTCATTGATTGATGGACTCTGTAAAAGGAACAGACTAGAAGAAGCTAACCTTTTATTGGAAGAAATGTCTGAAAAACACATCTTGCCTGACAATGTAACATATAGGACTCTGATCATCTATTATTGCAATGCCCAAAACATGCAGGAAGCGAAACAACTTTTCTTAAAGATGCAAGTAATGAATCTTACCCCAACTGTTGTAACCCTTACATCACTTCTAAATGGTTACAACATTATAGGAGATAGATCTAAAATTCTTTATCTATATGAGGAGATGCTAGCTAATGGGATTGAGCTTGACAAAGTAACCTATTGTGTACTAATTGATGCTCATTGTAAAGAAGGGGACATAAAAGAAGCTTTAAGGTTGAAAGATGAGATGTTAAAGAAGGGTATACCCATGAGCTTTGGCACATGTCATGCTCTAATACAAACCCTCTATGAAGCAGAAGAGTTTCTACAAGCACTAAACTTCCTTAATGAAATCGGAGAGGCAGGGCTTAGTCTAAGTCTTTCTGCATGTAGCATGATAACTTAGTCTAAGTATTGTATTTCTCTCATTTTTTTAAACAGTTAGAGCATTTAATTTATGATATTAAGAATATTAAGTTTTAAAATAAAATAAATATATGAAGGCGTAAAAATCAAAGAAAATAAATGCAAGTTTAAGTACTCTGCACGCTGACAGGAGCATTCTCCTGAACAAGTACGGATGGAGCGTCATCATCCGAAGAGTCTTCCTGCTCCTCCAGGACGGCTTTTCCTTTTCCCTCCACAGGGGTTGATCGCCGAGCAAGCATGCCAGGTTCCCTAATCTGGAGAGCATGCTCTATGGGTGCTTGCTCGGTCGGGAGAGTCTTCTTCTTCTTGCGCGGCCTCTCCTGCTCTGAATATTCTTGAGCATACTGTTTGGCTCCAGCACCACCCTTCAACTTAGCCTCACGCTTGAGTTGAATGAGCTCATTCTCTTACTCAACTCCCTCAGCCTGGCTCGGCCTGGACTTCTTCCATTCTCCTTCACGGACCTAGGTACAAATTCTGCCGGGTAAAGGTGGTACTTCTCAAAGTTGGCCTTTGTGGTCAACAAAGTGATATTCGGAGCTGCCTCTGGCAGTTGGAGAATTCTCTGGGCCCTTTCCCTAAGCCTCAATGTGAAGGGAGGACGGAAGTATACGGGGATTTGCTGAAACCGAGTATGAGCAGTCTCCATACCGGCCACAAAGTAGTATTTATTAACAAAATACCCAATTTTGCCAACCTTCGTATTCACGGTGCCCATCAGCCACTTGTCGTCCAGCTGAGAGAAGTAGAAGTACCCTGACTTGCTCTACTTTGGGGTAGACTTCAAATTAAAGAGCCAGTTGATTTCGTGCAGAGACGGCACACCCCATCCTTGAATGGCGTAGAGGACGAACAGGGCAGATAAGTACTTGATTCCCTTGGGTGTGAACTGGGTCGGACAAAGGTGGAAGTAGTCGCAAACCTCTTAAAGTACGGGTGCAAAGGCAGCATTGCCCCTTATTTCGTGTGGGCACCCGACCAGGAACAGTACCCTGCCTTCAGACTTGTTGCCTGGTAATTTGGAGAAGGGAGGAAGCACTCAAGTCTGCCCAGATACCCAGCCTTCTCCAAATTTTTTAAGTGGCCCTCAGTTACGATGGACGGAGGACACACCCATCTAGCCCCTAGAGCACCTTGCCTCTTATGGAGGACCGCCTCGATAAACTCTTAGGTGACATAGTCTTCCCCCTCAATCAAGACGTCACCCAGCTTGGATACCGGCTCCCCGGACTCATTATATCCTCCAAAACGTAGAAGTCGAGCCACTCCCTCCTCCTCAGCCTCGAAGGGACTATCAGGACGGTCGTCGTCCTGGTCCTCTATCTCTTGGACCTCAAAATCTCCCTCATAGTCTTCCCTCCTCCACAGCAGACAAGTCCTGTTCGACACTTGGAAGTGTGGCAGTCGGGTCACGTGAGGGTCAGTCGCATTAATTATCCGCATTGTCTGTTTGGTGCGGGCCATCATCCTTCTCCTGGACGGGTATTGTTGTGTGTGTCGCGCAACAGTCATGGCAAGAACAGCAATTGGAATGCCAAAGGCACCAGAGCTTAGAACGCCCACAGGAAGAGTGTCAGCAACACCAGGCTAGACGATATAAGTCCAGTTGGACGGGAGATAACGTCTCCAACCCTTCCTAAGCTCCCAAACAAATCATCCATAGTCTTCTCCTGTGATCTGTTCGTAGTAAAAGTGATGTTGCACCTCGGGTTCTGGAGTAGGAGAACTCTTAGTACTCACTTCCTAATCTTCAAAATTTGTAGCGCAAAGACGAGATTGATCCTCGTATAGAAGTTGAAGCAGATCCTGGTCGATATGGTGTTCACCTCCCTAAAACTCACAAGGGTTCATCTACAAAAGACAATACACGAGATGAGTATTTGGTTGGGATATCGAACAAAAATAGGCAAATATGCCAACCAGGTCTACTAGACAGATTAAAAAGATGAAAAACGTGTAAAGATTAAGATCGTAACCCAGGAGTTTGAAATTTTTGAGTTAAGGGTTAATTTTCATGAAGCTTTGAATAGGCAAGGTGGAAATCGAACATTATGCGATTGAAGCCAGAATGTCACAAACAATGAAGTCATACGAGTATCGAGCCTAGATTTCTATATGTCTCCTAAAACAAGTCAAAAGCGATTGTATTTTCTACAATGGAAATCCAGAAAATTGAAGATACAAAATTAAAGGAGAGAATGATGAGAAACTTACTCACTGTTTGAAGCTTTGGTGTTGTTCGAATGAAGTTGTTCAGATCTTTCTGCTAGAATCCCACGACAGATTCGAGAGAGAAAACTCTTTTTGCTCTAAAGTTGCTTCGTGAGAAAAGTGGTAAAAGTAATTTATGAGGATTTTCGATAACTTTTAGATTTAGAGTTATTTTGACATCTTTAAGCTTGAATTTTAAGCTAAATTGTAGAGCAATTAATGTCTACAGTATGTAATTGTGTTTAGTTTGTTGTGTTCTTGTAATAAAAGGAAGTGTGTGTGTGTGTGTGTGTGTGTGTGTGTGTGTGTGTGTGTGTGTGTGTGTGTGTGTGTGTGTGTTAGTAAGTGTTAGATATACTTATGTTGCTGTTTTTATGTGTATTAACCATAAAAAATGCGAAAATGGGTATTTGGAAATGTTTGGGACAAGAAGGAAAAAGAGCAGGAAAAGGCTTGTTGCTGACTGTCATTGCTATAGCAATTATCGCGTAGCAATTGGCTAGCCCAGTAAGTTTATTTTGGCAAAAATTCCAGCTGGCGTTAATGAAAAATAAAAGATGCTTATGTGGCGAAAATATTGACAATGACTCAACTAATATGTGGAAAAAGAAAGGCAAGTGGATAATGACTTGGATTTCCAATCAGGGTAAACTTTAGTACTCTAATTGGGGAGCAAAAAAGAGAGGAGGACATAAGAAAATGGTGGTTGCACTTTGACGAGGAGGGGAGTACAAAAATTCAGATCTAAGTACAAAAAAAAAATGAAAAGAATGGAGAGAGTACAAAGAATAGAAGAAGAAGAAGACTAAGAAGAAGGAGAAGAAGGCAACCTCAAAAGAGAAGATTTGCGCTCACCAACTCATTTCTCTTGCTCTCCTCTTCCATTTTGTATCACTTTCTACTCTTTGTTATTCTCTTTAGCACCATGAACATGTCATTTTCTGGTTTTGAGTTTTTAATTTCAGCTATGAACTAAAAATTTTGAGATTTGGGTGGTTATGAATCCTTGTCTGAACTAGTGCTTTGATTTGCAATGATTGAGTAATCTTGTCTTTGTTCAATTAGCTGTGATGAAATGTTGATTGAATGTTAATTTTTGGCTAGATTTAACATTTAGTAAGCTAGATCTTACTTGAAAAAGTAAGACCTAGTTGAACCCATCTAATTGATGCATGATTTTTACCTCTCTTTTAGGTATTAATTAGTAGTGAAATAGGCATATTTTACTACCTTGCATAACTAAAAATTTGATACTATATTGGACTATTTGTGACCTGATCTGATGTAGGAATGCATTGTTGAGGTTATGAATGGTATATTGCAAGTTTTAGAAAAAGCTTGCTCGTTTTTCTTGAAATTTGTTAACTCTGCCAGGATTGCTAAGCTATTGCTGAGTCATTGATTTATCAACTGGAACATACTAGTGCGAAATTAACCACCCAAGTCTATTTTCTAAATCTGAAATTATTACCACTTTAATTACTTTTGGCTTCTTATTTTTAGTTCATTTAGCTTAAAATATTATTTCTCAACTCTAGAATTAAGGTTAAGAATTTTTCTCTTGAATTAATTGGTTACTTTGTCTTATTTTTACTTGTAATTTTTTTTTTTTGAATTGCTTTTAGTTGATTTTGCTATATTTAGTGAAAAGTCCAATGTGGATACGAACTTTGATTACTTATCATTGTATTACTTGTTTGTGATTGTGTACACTTGCGCAATTATAAATCAATATAATTTTTACAACAATTTTCAACCCTATTTATAAGCCAATTTGTGAAAGGGTGTAATTAATTTAAACACAAACGCTTCGATTTCCCCCCCAAAAGTAAATATTAAAAAATTAAAAAGCAATCAAGTGATGAAGAAGAATAACCGTCAAAAGTGTGCGAGTGAAAGGTGCGTCTCGAGGTACGAATTAATCATAGCATTAATTATCCAAAAACTGAAGGGACTCCTAGTCAGAATCACATCAAATCACGAACAGACTCATTCAACACGAGTCACCCATTCAGATGTAAGGTCGGCTCGAGTGAAGTTTACACGCAACTTCGGAAGTCCCATACAGACTTGGGGGCAAATGTTATCCCATTTTTTGCACTGTGACATGGCGGCACCTGCTGGTGACACGTGGACCTGATTCGCCGTATTTGCTCGAGATAGATGCTTCGAGCAGGGCGCAGCATACACCTGCACGGACGATGTCTTCCCAGCCGAGCAGTGGATAATCCGAGTAGCGCATCAACACTTAGGAATTCCAGAATTTGCATCGTGAAGCACAAGAGCAATCCCTATAAACCTGGAATCTTATCACAGAGATATGGCAAGCTGTCCAAATCCCACAATCTGTATATTCTAAATATGTAATATATTGTTGGAAATTATTTTACCAGGATCTTAGATCTACTCACAAGTATGTTTATTAACACCCTAAATATGAACTTTCTAAAACGATGAAATAAACACATATAAAGTTTAGGAAACCTTACATTGGGTGCAGCGGAATATAATGACTCCTTCCGTTCAGATATCTAGCCCTTGATTCCTTTATGTAGCAGAGCATTATCAATATCTGAACCTGGATCTCTTTCTCTGAATCTTTGATGCTGAAACTCCTTCTTGCTGAAAGTCTTTCTTCACGATCTTCCTCACTATGATTGAGGTATCACTTGCTGTGTGTGGGCACTATTCTCACACTAAGAATTTCGAAATATTGAAGAAGAAAAGAAGAGGGAAGTGGCGGCTAAAGATAGGGAGAGAGAAGGCTCAGGTTTTTCTCTGAAGGAAAAATAGAAAATTTAAGTGTAATTTTCCTGAAGCCTTCACTATCTATTTATAGCATTCCACTAGGGTTAGGTTTGAATTATTTGGCATTAAAATAATGAAAAAATCAGTTTAAATTTCCTACAAAAGTGGCCGGCCCTATACTAGTGGATTTGGGCCTCACTTTTTGTAATTTTGAAGTTTTACCTTTTCTGCATCTGATTTTCTCAAAAATGCAAATTTTCTAATTCAACCATTTAAATGCCAATTCTAACTATTTAATAACTATAAATAATTATTAAATAATATTGTCATTTATCATATTTATTAACTGAACCATACAAAGTATCATAATTAATAAATATGCCCCTAAAACTCTTTCTTTACAATTTCGCCCTTACTTAGTGAAAAATTCACAAATAGACATAGTCTAATTTGAGAATTATAATTGATTAATCAAAACCAATTACATGAGTCTTACAAGCAATATTATCTCAACTAGTGCGGGGACCATGGGTCTATATAACCGAGCTTCCAATAAGTAGATCAAGAATTTATTACTAAAATTCACTAACTTATTAATTCTTCGTTGAATCCACGCATAGAACTTAGAATTGCACTCTCAGTATAATAGAATGCTCTATATGTTCCACCATATAGACGCATCATAAGTTATCCATTTTTATAATCCTAATGTGATCAATGATCCTCTATATGAATGATCTACACTGTAAAGGAATTAAATTACCGTTACACCCTACAATGTATTTATTCCTTAAAACACTTGACCCCGTATAAATGATATTTCAGCTTATGTGAAATGAGTACTCCACCATTTATGTTCATTTGGTCAAGCTCGAAGGAGATCATCCTTTGCTTACTATTCGCCAGATAGAAGCTATAGATTCCATGTTTATGCTAGCGCTCCCACTCAATTGCACTACCGTGTTCCCAAAATGTACGTATCACCCTGACCTAAAAGTAGGCTTAACTAACAAATCGAAGAACACGAATAGCCTTTCAAGATTGAGCCTAATCATAACAGGATTAAGAACATTTGATCTAGGATCAACTAGGCGATATTGACTTGAATAGATATTACGGTAAGTTTAATAAATCTAAGTCAAAGTTCAATATCGGTCCCTTCCGATGCATACTCCATGCATCCAACCTGAGCTTTATTTTAACCAATGCTCTGGAAAGAACATAGCACTTCTCCAAATGCAAGTAGACTCTGTTGTAGATTATCATATCAGTAAAACCCTGTGTCTGATAAATCTAGGAAACTTTATTCACATAGTCATGTTGACTTTCCAATGTGTTGACAGCACAATAAACAGGATCAAGTATGTGAAGACGGTTTCAGATGAATTCATACATTATGTACATATAATCATGAAATAAATCATGTGAACCATGCAACATTAAATGTTATTTCTGATCTATATTAATAAGTAAATCTGATTATATTGAAATGAGTTTTATTTAGGGCATAAAACCCAACAAACTCCCACTTGCACTAATATAAAACAAAAAGTGCGTTTCAAATAATCTCAACACCTTGATATACAAATCAAGTGTAGTAGTAGTAAACTCCTCATAATAGGATCTGAAAGGTTGAATTAACCACAACCTTTTCTCCACCATTACTCTTCCTTAATCACAAAATCATTGATAATGTGAAATTCCTCTCTATATGTCTACTCTCTTGGGATACGGGATTCTATATCTTTGGATATTACTTTTGGTTAATCAGGAAATTAACACTAGTAGTTTAAGGCAATTTGGAATGATGCCAAAAATGTATAGAACTTTCCTTAGACTGAATAAGTACCTTTCCTGCAACCTTAACATTCAGTCCCTCTCTGGTAGACCTAGAGACTTCAGATAGGTTTTTACACTTCTCCAAAATCACTATTCCACCCCCAGAGTAATCACCATCTTATCAGAAAGATTTACTAGCACAAAGGCAAATTTTGAAATCTGATATGGTGTAGTCTAAGAGTTTTAAACACACCCTTATAGACTAACATATAGTTCCTCTTCTTTATCTTAAGATTTACTTGATTGTCTTCCAATGTTCTTCTCCTGGATTAATCTGATACCTACTCATTACTCCCACTCAACAGCAGGTGTCTGGTCTAAGGCATGCAAAAGCATATCTAAGGCCTCTCACTATTGATATAAGAAATTCTTTCATGGCTTTATCTTTTCTGGAATAGTTGAGACTTTTCCTTAGATAAATAAAATCTATGTCTAAGAAGTTGTGAAGCTTCTATAGATTGCCATTAGAAAGAAAATGCTTCAGCATCTTACTAAAGTAAGTTGCTTGCATTAGAGTAAGTAATTACCAGGTATACCACAAGCCATAGGTTTAGATAAACTCAAACCTATAATACTAGGAACAGGAAGTTTGTTAAGTCCATTGAATAGACTTATAAACGAAAATTTCCTTTTATGTCCTTGTAATAGAAAACTTTAGGTTACTCCATGTGAATGGATTAAACCATAGTTCTATTGGCTTTCTTCTTAGTTTCTTATCTTGACAATCCATTACTTGTTTAAACTCACAATGGATTTTAATCACTAGTGTCTCCCAAGTCATAAGAAGGTGAGTTCCTAGAAACTCTCCCACTACGACAAGGTACTGTGAATTATGTCGAAGAAAACTAAATGGTATTGATCTCTTCGGTTGTGACAAGACAACAGAGGCAGTGGGATCATCATATTTTATATAAGATGAGAACACTTTTGGAGTCAAGAAAAATATCTCCTTTATTTGCTACTTGTTTTCAGACTTAGTCATTATCTTAGAAAAGTAGTATTTGTTTGAACAAACACTTTCTTATCTATTGACAATGGGATGGTCCACCCCTAATCACTTAGAACAGCTAACAAACCATGGTTAACAGTTCTAGCTTTTCTTAAGATTTTGATTAGGTCATCCATGAATCTAGTAATGATTTACATTAAGTATAAAACCATTACATCATTCTAAAATTGTATTACCATGGAAGGAATTAGGCAATGACTAGTAACTAATCATCAACATGCAACTCGAAATTTCTGGGGAGGTAAGTTTGGATATTATTCAAAAATCAATTTAATGATCTTTGAACTGCATATCTACTAACTATTTCTCCACCCCTATCAGTTCGCAAGATCTTTAACCACTTACCTTAATGGTTTTAACCATTGCTAGAAATTAATGAAACATTTCAAATTTCTTTGCTAAAAGGTATAATCTAAAGTTATCTTTTTAAGAATTACAACGAAAAACTCATATCCACCCCTGAATGTACATCCATCTGCGAATGAGATGAACTACTTTCAGTGGATATAGGCATATTAACTCTTTGCAGAGATTGATCTTGTCAAATCCACTATGAACAAGATACAAATGCCATAGATAAAGAAAATGTGGTAGTGTCTTTTGATGATTTAGGTTTAGTTACATCAAAGAATTCTTAGAATAGTGCAAGTGGATTCTGGTCACAGAATACCTAACTCATACTCCATACAGTTTGAATCCATTAATAGAAGATGGATATTAAACACTTGAGAAAGTGTAACTGTATTGTATTCTGGAATTAGAAATATAAGAAAATTTCTATTTGGAATCTAAAATTAAAGTCAAAGACTTAAATTTATACCAAATATAATGAGTAATTCTATCTTGGACCACCACTACTAATACAAACTCTAAGTCAGATTTGCCCATACAAGTAGGAGATTTCTAAGATTGAGGATTTATATCAATTGGGAATAGAATTTCGAGATTATAATCATATGCGTCATTTAAATTTCTTAAGAGAAAATATAGAATGACATGAAATGATTTATAGATCATTCATCCAATGATATGTTATTGAGCTAATTCGAAATGAATAAGCTAAGAGGAATTAGGATAATTTCGTTATTTAAATAAGAATCTAACGATGCTCCGACTAACGCGAGTCAAAGTAATCTTATTTATAAATCTTCTTGTTTCATATCGTAAAAATACTAGTCTAAGGTGTCATCAATTGATGAACAGCTAGATGTTGTATATACAATATTTATCTTTCGAGATCTAACACTATTATGAATGTCTAATGGTGAAAATCCATTAGGGATTTATCTCATTAGATAAACAAACCAAGTTAGACCAACAATGAAGATTCGAAATTAAACTACAACTTAATAACAGAAAATAACATGGTTCAATATAAATTCATACACAATTCAGAAATTATTAAACATATAGGAAGTAGGAATGACCAGTGAAAATACTAAAACATACAATCCTAAATAATTTCCAAGATTTCCAACAAACTGATATAGTGTCCCGGTAGGCGAGAGTCAAAGTATCATTCATTGAATAGAGTTGTCAGCTCATCTAAAATGCAAACCATTCTAGCAACCTTTTATTCGATCAAAATAAGAATCCAACGTTGTTCCAGTAGGCGAGAGTCAAGGTTATTCTCATTTTATGAGCTTCCACCATTGTTTCGCAATTTGCAAGTCAAGTATGGTCACCACCATTAGGGTGATCCATACCATACAAAACACTTACAAACTACTTATCATTCGAGATTAAACGGTGCGAAATTGCTAATGAACGTTCCTCCATTAGGGAGGATTACTCACTAAAACAAACGCGGTGTAAAACCCACAATGGAGATCGAATGTCTCTTGATTAAAAGCTCATTATTTAAAGAGAGTTGTATTTTCTTTGATTTTCTTTATTTATTCTATTTATTTTAAATATATATTTATTTAATTAAAATTTCCAATTTAGAATGAAAAATTCTAAATATAAATTTTAATTTAATATTTATAAATTTTACTTAGATGGATATGAAAATAATATGAATTATTTCCATCTTAGTAATAATTTCCAATAAATATTTAGAAAAATATTCAATTTAAGCTGTTACAAAATTAATTTAAATTAATTTACAACTCAAATTTAATTTTCTATAAATATATATTGCATTTCGAAAAATTAAAGTATTCAAGGACACAATTTTCGAAAATGCATGTTAAAATAAAAAATTAATCCTCGAAAAAATTTTCTAATTTAATGTTGGCCCAAAATTAATTAATAAAATTAATTTACAACAAAAAATATAATTTTCCTATTTAATTAAATATATAAGAAAATTTCAAATATTTAAGTATGATGATGAAAATCAACTTAAATATTAATTTTCTATTTAATTAAATACACTAGAAAAATACTTTAAGCAAAAATATCATCTATCTAGATTTTCCTTTGACTAATTAATTCAATTTCTAATAATATACTTTAATTCAATTTATTTTAAATTAATCATTAAATGAAAAAATCATTGATTAAAGTTGGTCCAAAATTAAAATAAATAATTTACAACTTTAATCTATTTTTCAAATAATATTCGAAATTCCAGCATTTAAGAAATGCAATTTCGAAATTTGATTAATAAAATAAAGAAAAAATATATTTCGAAAATTATTTAAATTTAGTTGAAAAAATAAATTTCAACTAAAAATAATTTTCTATTTAATTAAGTGTCATGAAAAAGAAATATTTAAGTATCATGGTGAAAATCAACTTAGATATTTAATTTTCAAATTAATTAAATGTATTAAATTCAAGAAATAAATAATTAAGTGTAGAGAAGGCTTAATTATTAATCTCTAGTTTAATACTAGGAAAAAATATACTTAAAATAAATTGTACCAAAAGTGAATTATATAAATAATTAATTTCACAATGTATAATATTTTCCTATTTAATATTAGAAATAATAAGTAGTCTAGAAATAACTATCTAGAAAATATCTTATTTGACTAAGTATCTTTTCCACAAAATTTGAAAAAATATCTAATTTAAGTTGTATTAGAAAAAATCTAGAACTTAAATATTTTCAAATTTAAATTTAATTAAATATCAAAAAATTAAGTTGTAACCACTTAATTTGAAAATATTCCATTTTAAGTTAATATTCGAAAAGATATTAACTTAAAAAATATCTAAAGAATCTTAATAACCAATGCCTAAAATTCCTCAACTTAATTTTGAAATTTGAAATTCAAAAGATATTCAGATTTAAGTTGATTAGTTATAGATAACTAAATATCAACTTAAATAGGAATATTTAATGAAAAATTTAAATTAAGCTTCAGAAAGAATCTAGATGGTTATAATTCTATATTTAATTAAATACAAGAAAATACATATAGTTTAGCTTAGAATAAAAATTCTTTAAACTATATTTTTCTTAAATTAATTTCAAAATAAATGAAATTAATTATGTTGCTAATCAATTTTATTAGGTTAAACTAGTTTAATTAACCTAGTACAGCTATTCAAATCAGGCAAATGGGCCTTCAAAATTGGGGTGGTTCATGTGAAGGGGTGCTGGGTTCAGTTTGTCGTACCCACTACTATGGCTCCCAACTCTCACACAAGGCCCAAAAGAGAGGAATTTAACCTTAAAATGAACAACTGTTATTAATTAAATAGGCCCAAAAACTAAATGGGCCTAAATAAAATCTATCAAGAACTATGATAATTTATTTAGCAACAACAACATATATGCATCTATAATGAAATTAAACACATAGGCTCACACAGGCACACTTTGGATGGGTCCTATCATGTTGCTAGGTTATACATAGATGAAAGAAGATTGTAAATATACCTGTTACAAATTATTTACTTGACCAAGGGAGCCATCAGATCATTAGATCTGGCAAAAAGTAACCATGGCTATTTGCAATCAAGTAATAATAGGTTTTGAAAACTTACACACAAGCTAAAACACATACTCCTGCAACAAGGTTAGCTGGATAGTTGGATGTAGGATTTATTTAATTTTAAATTAAATAATTAATTTTGAAAAATTAATTAAATAAAAATTAATTTTCGAAAATTTTAAAAAAAAAATTGAAAAAATTTGAAATTAAAAAAAAAAATTAAATTTAAAATTAAACCTACAATTTTGAAAAAATTAGGTTTCAACCAACCTAAATATCATTTCAAAATTTGCTAACTACTTTTAAAAATTTAAATGTTATTTTATAAATAAAAATTAAATAAAAAATTAAAAAAGATAAATGAATATCTTTTTCAGATTTTAAATGTAATTTAAATAAATAAAATAACAAAATTTAAAAGTTAGCAAAATATCTTACTGTTGGGTTTTATGCCCTAAATAAAACTCATTTTAATATAATCAGATTTACTTATTAATATAGATTAGAAATAACATTTAATGTTGCATGGTTCCCATGATTTATTTCATGATTATATGTACATAATGTATAGATTCATCTGAAACCCTTTTCACATACTTGATCCTGTTTATTGTGCCGTCAACACATTGGAAAGTAAACATGACTATGTGAATAAAGTTTCCTAGATTTATTAGACACTGGGTTTTACTGATATGATAATCTACAACAAGAGTTTACTTGTATTTGGAGAAATACTATGTTCTTTCCAGAATATTGGTTAAAGTAAACCTCAGGTTGGATGCATGGAGTATGCATCGGAAGGGACCGATATTGAACTTTGACTTAGATTTAATTAAACTTACCGTAAAATCTATTCAAGTCAATATCGCCTAGTTGATCCTAGATCAAATGATCTTAATCCTGTTATGATTAGGCTCAATCTTGAAAGGCTATTCGTGTTCCTTGAATTGTTAGTTAAGCCTACTTTTAGGTCAGGGTGATACGTACTTTTTGGGAACACGGTAGTGCAATTGAGTGGGAGCGCTAGCATAAACATGGAATCTATAGCTTCTATCTGGCGAATAGTAAGCAAAGGATGATCTCCTTCGAGCTTGACCAAACGAAAATAAATGGTGGAGATCTCATTTCACATAAGCTGAAATATCATTTATACGGGGTCAAGTGTTTTAAGGATAAAATACATAGTAGGGTGTTACGGTAATTTAATCCCTTTACTGTGTAGATCATTCATATAGAGGATCATTGATCACATTAGGATTATAACAATGGATAACTAATGATGTGTCTATATGGTGGAACATATAGAGCATTCTATATAGTGAGAGTGCAATTCTAAGTTCTATGCGTGGATTCAACGAAGAATTAATAAGTTAGTGAATTTTAGTGCTAAATTCTTGATCTACTTATTGGAAGCTCGGTTATATAGACCCATGGTCCCCCCACTAGTTGAGATAATATTGCTTGTAAGACTCTTATAATTGGTTTTGATTAATCAATTATAATTCTCAAATTAGACTATGTCTATTTGTGAATTTTTCACTAAGTAAGGGCGAAATTGTAAAGAAAGAGTTAATAGGGGCATATTTGTTAATTATGATGCTTTGTATGGTTCAATTAATAAATATGATAAATGACAATATTATTTAATAATTATTTATAGTTATTAAATAGTTAGAATTGGCATTTAAATGGTTGAATTAGGAAATTGGCATTTTTGAGAAAATCAGATACAAAATGTGTTAAAATTACAAAATTACAAAAAGCAAGGCCCAATCCACTAAGTGTATGGCCGGCCACCTATTCTAGGTTTTTAAGTTAATTTTTTCATTATTTTAATGCCATATAATTCAAATCTAACCCTAGTGGAATGCTATAAATAGATAGTGAAGGCTTCAGGAAAATTACACTTTTCTTCTGACACTTCTGATTCAGAAAACCTGAGCCTTCTCTCTCCCTATCTTTGGCTGACCCTTCTCTTTCTACTTCCCTCTTCAATTTCGAAAATCTTAGTGTGAGAGTAGTGCCCACACACATCAAGTGATACCTCAATCATAGTGAGAAAGATCGTGAAGAAAGATCATCAGCAAAGGAGTTTCAGCATCAAAGATTCAGAGAAAGAGATCCAGGTTCAGATATTGATAATGCTCTGCTACAGAAAGGAATCAATGGCTAGATATCTGAACGGAAGGAGTCATTATATTATTTGCACCCAATGTAAGGTTTCTTAAACTTTATATGTGTTTAATTTATCGTTTTAGAAAGTTCTTATTTAGGATGTTAATAAACATACTTGTGAGTAGATCTAAGATCCTGGTAAAATAATTTCCAATACTTACATCTTTTTAAAATTACATGATTATAGTTATCTTATTTTAAATTTAAATAAGGTCAAATTATTTTAAAAAATTTAACTTAAAATATTTAAAATCTGACCTTAAATTTAAAAATAAGATAAGATATAATCAAATTTAAAAATAAGATAGATTATTAAGCAAATAAGATAGATACTAACTATTTTTAAATTCAAATTAAACTAATATCTTGAATTAAATTTAAAAAATATTAAATTAATTTAAAATGATAATTAGAATTGAATTAGGAATAGTAATAGTATAAATACAGAACTACACAAAAAATCGGAAGTTAATTCCATGAAAAAACATGAAAAATCGAAGAAAAACGAAAAAAATGCGCGCTGTACGGACAGTTTTCGCGCGCGCATGAGAATTTCATCACAACTCTGTTTTTTTCGAAACTTCAAAAAATCATAACTAATTCAAATTAAATCGAAATTGTGTTCTGTAAAAAAGTAACTTGCTTAATTTTTTCCATACTATCCAATAAAAATAATTCCAGAAACAGATATTCAATTATTTTTAACAAAAATTCACAAACATCAATCAATCATCAAATAACACTCAATACAACATGATACCATCCAAAAAGAAACAAACAATCGTTTTAAAGTCCAAATTTCTTGCAAGTAAATCAATTACCATGGCTCTGAGGCCAGTTGTTGGAAATTATTTTACCAGGATCTTAGATCTACTCACAAGTATGTTTATTAACACCCTAAATATGAACTTTCTAAAACGATGAAATAAACACATATAAAGTTTAGGAAACCTTACATTGGGTGTAGCGGAATATAATGACTCCTTCCGTTCAGATATCTAGCCCTTGATTCCTTTCTGTAGCAGAGCATTATCAATATCTGAACCTGGATCTCTTTCTCTGAATCTTTGATGCTGAAACTCCTTCTTGCTGAAAGTCTTTCTTCACGATCTTCCTCACTATGATTGAGGTATCACTTGCTGTGTGTGGGCACTATTCTCACACTAAGAATTTCGAAATATTGAAGAAGAAAAGAAGAGGGAAGTGGCGGCTAAAGATAGGGAGAGAGAAGGCTCAGGTTTTTCTCTGAAAGAAAAATAGAAAATTTAAGTGTAATTTTCCTGAAGCCTTCACTATCTATTTATAGCATTCCACTAGGGTTAGGTTTGAATTATTTGGCATTAAAATAATGAAAAAATCAGTTTAAATTTCCTACATAAGTGGCCGGCCCTATACTAGTGGATTTGGGCCTCACTTTTTGCAATTTTGAAGTTTTACCTTTTCTATATCTGATTTTCTCAAAAACGCCAATTTTTTAATTCAACCATTTAAATGCCAATTCTAACTATTTAATAACTACAAATAATTATTAAATAATATTGTCATTTATCATATTTATTAACTGAACCATACAAAGTATCATAATTAACAAATATGCCCCTAAAACTCTTTCTTTACAATTTCGCCCTTACTTAGTGAAAAATTCACAAATAGACATAGTCTAATTTGAGAATTATAATTGATTAATCAAAACCAATTACATGAGTCTTACAAGCAATATTATCTCAACTAGTGCGGGGACCATGGGTCTATATAACCGAGCTTCCAATAAGTAGATCAAGAATTTATTACTAAAATTCACTAACTTATTAATTCTTCGTTGAATCCACGCATAGAACTTAGAATTGCACTCTCAGTATAATAGAATGCTCTATATGTTCCACCATATAGACGCATCATAAGTTATCCATTGTTATAATCCTAATGTGATCAATGATCCTCTATATGAATGATCTACACTGTAAAGGGATTAAATTACCGTTACACCCTACAATGTATTTATTCCTTAAAACACTTGACCCCGTATAAATGATATTTCAGCTTATGTGAAATGAGATCTCCACCATTTATTTTCGTTTGGTCAAGCTCGAAGGAGATCATCCTTTGCTTACTATTCGCCAGATAGAAGCTATAGATTCCATGTTTATGCTAGCGCTCCCACTCAATTGCACTACCGTGTTCCCAAAAAGTACGTATCACCCTGACCTAAAAGTAGGCTTAACTAACAATTCAAGGAACACGAATAGCCTTTCAAGATTGAGCCTAATCATAACAGGATTAAGATCATTTGATCTAGGATCAACTAGGCGATATTGACTTGAATAGATTTTACGGTAAGTTTAATTAAATCTAAGTCAAAGTTCAATATCGGTCCCTTCCGATGCATACTCCATGCATCCAACCTGAGCTTTACTTTAACCAATATTCTGGAAAGAACATAGTATTTCTCCAAATACAAGTAAACTCTTGTTGTAGATTATCATATCAGTAAAACCCAGTGTCTAATAAATCTAGGAAACTTTATTCACATAGTCATGTTTACTTTCCAATGTGTTGACAGCACAATAAAGAGGATCAAGTATGTGAAGACGGTTTCAGATGAATTCATACATTATGTACATATAATCATGAAATAAATCATGCGAACCATGCAACATTAAATGTTATTTCTGATCTATATTAATAAGTAAATCTGATTATATTGAAATGAGTTTTATTTAGGGCATAAAACCCAACATATATTTTCTTACCAATTATAGATATTGTAAGCAAAAGGAAAACCGTCCCTCAAGCATGTAGCCCTGTAAATAGTGATCCATTGTCACTGGTAAGGGGGTCGAAAGAATTACAAAAAAGAGATCTAAGAGAGCATACTCAGAGATTTCATTGTGAGAGCTTCAAGAGAGGAAACACTGTGTTCTCTGCTCTTAAGTTAATACGAATCAAAAGGAGTAGGCTATTACCGAACTGAACGGGGTCGAACCTCTTTAACAACCTTGTGTTCTTTATTTAGTTGCTTATATTATACATAAATCATATTTCTTATCGCTTATTACTAGACTCATTTTCGTTGGCTAAAAGCAAGGTCAACAAAATCTAACTGTTGAAGAAATTCATCTAGCTTACTTAAAGAGGATCTTGAGTGTTAAAATCGAAATTCGATTTGCAATTTTCCAAGAGAGTTAGAAATAAATTCTTGAGTGGTTGTTCAAGATTTAGATATCTAATCGTCTCAGTGGAAGCAATGTGGTCCTTTCTAATTTAGAATGAAGCCTTTTGGGATGGTGCCTCAAAAACAAATTCGTGAAGACTTAGACCTAAAACAAACAATAGCATAGTAATTGAAAAATAGATGGTGTCTGATAGTCTTAACTTAGTATTAGAATCAAACTAAACTCCAATAAGTAACCGATCCAAATCCAAAAAAAAAAACCAATCTAAAAAGACGAGCCAAAAGAACCGCTTGTAATTCGAAGATAGTGAGTCAAAAAGAGCCATTGTCAGCCAAAAAAACTACTTGCAATCAAGTCGTGCAAAATTAGTAATCATAAAAATAACCACAATCTTGAGATGGATGTTAGAGAATTCTACATTGACAATATATAAAAATTAAATATCATGTATAAGATCAATAAACTACTTCTCTATAATTAATTTTAAAATAAAAACCCATACACCTTATTAAATTTTAAGGTAATAACAGAACAAAAAGATAAAAGTTCATAATTTTATTACTGTAAAAGGAGTACCTTTTTTTTTTGACACAAGTGACAAGACAAACTCGAAAGTGCATAAACACATTTATTTATTTATTTTAGCTGAACATATAAAACTCCCTGATGGCTTCGATTATTAACACAACTCAACATCTGATCCATTGGAACACATCTGATCTGAGCAACACACTACTCTTCCATGCGGATGATGCACCTGATTGACTCCCCTTTCAGCATGTACTCAAATGCCTTGTTGATCTCAGAGAATGGGACTGTGTGAGTTATGAATTTCTCTATTTCCAACTCCTGCAAATATCAAAACCAAACATAAAAATATGTACCAAAAATAGCATATGTTTCCTTGGAAGGAATTAAAAGAAAAAAGGCTCTTTTGCTTCGTAGTTATTTAA
This sequence comes from Cannabis sativa, assembly GCF_029168945.1. Taxonomy (NCBI): domain Eukaryota; kingdom Viridiplantae; phylum Streptophyta; class Magnoliopsida; order Rosales; family Cannabaceae; genus Cannabis; species Cannabis sativa. The sequence continues at coordinate 39,650,987 of NC_083610.1, read as the reverse complement.
AGCTCACCTAAGCCACACAAATTCCATATACAATTATGGTCCCCAAAAGTCTAGTTTAAGCAATTTCTGGCTAATTTTAGTTCAACCCCACTTCAAGTTATGTATATAAAATTCATTCCAAAGCAAAGAAGTTTACCTTGTTCATGTACTGTTCCACAACACCGGGAAGATCGGAGCGGGGTTTGTAGTTACCGTAGAAGGTACCCTTTAGAGTCCTCTCGTTTAAGAAGTTCACTGGATGTGTCTTGAATGCATCATCTTTGTTTGGCACACCAACTAGAACAGCAACACCCCATCCCTAACCGAAAACAAAAAACACAAATTGTTAAATCTTTCAATAACCAATGTAATAATGCAGTATAAGAATTTGAAGTTTGGTCAAGTAATTACATCATGAACACATTCAAAGGCAGAGATCATGGCCTGGACACTTCCGGTACATTCCACACTCCGGTCCACTCCTCCGTCGGTCATATCAGCAATGACCTCTTGAACTGGTTTGTTATGATCTTTCGGATTCACAAACTCATTGACTCCAAACTTTTTGGCTGCAATTAATAAGAATAGATAACAAAATCAACAATTGAAAATTATGCATAATAATGCAGACTCAACAGCCTTTAACAACTTATTAAAAAAAAAAACAGCCTTTAACAACTTCACACCTCCTTCGAATCGGTTCGAGTTCAAATCAACACCGATGATCCTTGCAGCGCCAGCAATCCTTGCTCCTTCGGCAGCCTAAAAAGAAAAAGGAAATTTAGTATCATGACACTCTCACAAACCCTTAAACAAAACCAAATTAACATTTAACAAGATATGAATAACTTACAGCAAGACCAACAGCACCCAATCCGAAAATGGCAACACTAGAACCCTTTGTTGGCTTAGCAACATTCAAAGTGGCACCAAGACCTACAAAGCGAAAAAACACCAAATTTATCAAAACTCAAATCAAAACATGCTTTGTCTAATCAAGGCCGATCTTGAACTAAAGTAGACTAGGCCTTCGCCTAGGGCCCACTCAGTCAGACAGCAGGACCGGGCCCTGCCTCAAATACGTTCTATATGTTGATTCGAACCTGTGCAAATTCCACAGCTAAGGACGCAAACTTTGTCGAGTGGGGCGGCAGGGTTGATCTTGGCAACACATCCAGAATGAACAACAGTGTACTCACTGAAGGTAGAGGTCCCAACAAAATGGTAAATGGGCTGACCATTCTTGGAGAATCTTGTCTTCCCATCATTGAGCATAACACCTCTGTCAGTGTTGATCCTTAGGAGATCACACATGTTGCTCTCGGTCGACTTGCAGTGGCGGCAATCCCCGCACTCCCCGGTGAACACAGGCAGAACATGGTCACCTGGCTTAAGCTCAGTGACACCCTCACCAACACTCTCAACAATTCTGCATAACAAATATTAAGTAAGTCACTCATTATGATTAAAAATAAAACATGTACGAAAATTGATAATTTCTTTGGCATTTTATTTAGAGATTTTTTGTAACGTACCCTCCTGCCTCGTGACCAAATATCCGAGGAAACATTGGTGTTTGACCCTGCAAAAATAGAACCAAATTGTATTAAGAATTATAATACGAATAGTACCATTTAATCTAAATGTCATTCAGAATTCAAAAACCAATAAATATATATATATGTATATATATATGTATGTATATTTAATTTACCTTGGCTTCCCAGAAATAAACATCAGTGTGGCAAAGAGAGGTAAAGAGGATCTTCAAACGAACTTCATTAGCCTGTGGTGGTGCCACTTCAACTTCTTCAATTACCAGTGGCTTCCCTGCTTCCCAAGCCACAGCAGCTGAAATAGTTCACCCCACACACAATATTATTAATATTTTAATATTAAAAAATATAAAAAAGAAGCATTGCTACGAGTCACCATGTCTAACTATTATAATTAGTTAGCTATGTTTTATTAAAGTAAAACAAGTGAAAATATTAAATTATATACCATTTGCAATATTACATCTAGTACCATGATACCAAGACAATTTTCTGCAAAATCTAGGCTTTAACTTAATAGAAGATTGCCATTTGTGTAGATCTCCAACATTCTTTTCTCATTCGAAAAAAAAAACAATATCTTTTTTTTTTTAAAAAAAAAATAATAATAATAATAATAAAAGAGGATGACGTATTATCTAGAAAAGGGAAAGTGGTAATTTTTTTTAATTACTAATTAGATTTTCAGTGAGTCAGAATCAGTGATTAGAGCTAACAGAAATTAATTCCTGCAACTAATTATACAAATATATTTGATTGCAAAATCAACATTAAGATAGTTAGATTGATCATCAAGTAAATAAAAAAATAAAAAAAAATGAAAATTGATCACAAGAAGAAATAAGAGAAACCATGAATAATACAGATAAATAAATAAAAGTACTGACCTTTGCACTTAATGACCTGCCCAGTTGTGCTAGACATGGCTCCTTCTTCTTCTTTTTTTCTTCTCAGAAAATGACTGTGAAAGTAAAAGTTTTTTTTTCTTCAATTAACTTAAATGATTGTAGTGAGTAACAAAGTTGGGAAAAAGGGGTATTTATAGAACTGTAGAAAGACTAATTTACAATTAAAAAGCAATAAAAAAAAATCCAAGTTGTACTAAATTGTCAAATGGGTCCCAAAGCATATTATAATAATACCATACTTGTTGGATACAAAATTAAAACCAGATTATCTGAATCCCAAAAATTAAAATGGAAATGTGGAAACCAGATCATGGTTGCCAAAAGAAAATCAATACCAGATTAAGAAAATAGATGTGTTGGTTGTCCAATTGGAAAACCAGAGCTTAAAACCAGTGTTCTCCTAATGACTGGTTTTGGTTTTGGTATTTTTGGAGTTTTTACCAGCGGCGCCTTTTGGTAGGCGACACGTGGCATCAGGGGAAGTTGTTATGTTGAATAAGATTCTAAATGACGTGGCGGTTTTTGTTGAAGCCACCGTAATATGTTAGCCAACAGATCATGCCACAGTACCAATAACACTATAAAATTGTATAGTCATTAATCAATACTCAGTCTCTCCTAAAAAAACAATAAATGGATTTTTTTTTTTTTTTTGGAAGAACTATAAATCTTGTAAAGTTTTGCTACCCTACCTGAATTTGTTTTGCTGTTATAACAAATTATCTGAATAATATAAATTACGGAAATTCGATATGCACACTTTTAAAAGGGATATACTGATACATTTCTTTCTATTTTAGTACCCGAAATAATTTTTTAGTCAAATTTTTTCTCATGGTCGTCATGATAATTATAGTTATTTAAGACATCCTACAAAATTTTAAGAAATTTAGAAAAGTTTAACATGCCGAAAATTGTGTTCAAGCAGTGTGTTGCACGCGTGACTATTTTATTTTATACGCGTGTAAAATAGACTGTTTGAATATTGTTTTCTATATTGTAAATTATTCCGAATTTCTCAAAATTTTGTAGGATATCTTAAATAGTTATAACGTACATGAATGAGAGAAACCAAGAGAGAAAACGAGAGAGAAAAGAATTGATTTGATTTCTCAGATTCAATTAATTGAAATAATACAGAGGAAGTGCTTTTATAGCACTTAGTTTACAAGAAGCAAGTTGGTGAGGATTAACTAACCAATTAGTTAGTTAATAACAGATTACCAACCTGTTAACAGAATGGTCAGATACAATAACAAAGCATTAACTAATCTAACTAATTACAGTGTAATAGCCCCCTCAAGTTGGAGTGTAAATATTGATGACACCCAACTTAGATACAATGTTGGAGAAGGAGGAAAGAAGCAATGCTTTGGTGAATATGTCTGCAAGATTCTGCTGAGAAGAGACATGAAGCAGCTTGAGGGATCCTTGCTGAACTTTTTCTCGGATGAAGTGGCAGTCAATCTCCACATGTTTTGTGCGCTCGTGATAGACGGGATTCTCACTAATATGCATAGCAGCAGTGTTGTCGCAGTATAATGTGGCTGGAATTTTCGGAGAGATGCCAAGGTCTTTGAGGAGGGCAAGGATCCATGTTACTTCGGAAGTGGCGTTGGCCATAGCACGGTACTCGGCTTCAGCAGATGACCGAGAAACAACTTGTTGTTCTTTTTATTTCCACGAGACAAGAGAGTGCCCAAGGAATACACAATACCCGGATATGGAGCGCCTGGTGTCTTGGCAACTAAGGCTGAACATCGGGCAGGTTTACCGGGTTTCGGGTTGGCGGGTTTCGGGTTGGCGGGTTTCGGGTTCAAAAAATTGAAACCGAACCCGGACCCGAATAGGGCATGGGTTGGCGGGTTGGCGGGTTGGCGGGTCACAGGTTGGCGGGTTTCGGTTGGTCGGGTTTAGCGGGTTGGCGGGTTGACCCGGTCAACTCAGTCAACTCGGTCAACTCTTTAAAAAAAATTAATTTTTTATTCAAATAATTATTTTTTATTTTTTTATTTATTAAATTAAGCATATATAATATAACAATTTGTTCATAGTATCTATTATTTAAGAAAAAAATACATAATCAATCCAACCGACAAACAAACAACCTATTTATCAAAGATTCAAATCGAACTTCATATTCATGTTCATGAATCATGATAAAAGTGAAAACTAAAATATTTCAAAATACATCCATATCCAATATCCATAGTCCATAAAAATCTAAAGTCCATATTATATATATATATAAAGAGTAATAAAAGAAATATATATAATATATTTATAAACCGGGTTGGCGGACGGGTTCGCAGGTTCAACCCGAAACCCGGTACCCCTAAAATCTCAACCAGCCAACCCACCCGAAGGGTACCGGGTTGAACCCAACCCGCCCGAAACTTTTTTAAAAAAAAATTTTTACGGGTTCACTAGTTCGGGTTCGGGCGAGTTGCTCGGGTTCGGGTCAAACCCGTTCAAAATGTTCAGCCCTATTGGCAACTGCCCCAATCAGCATCAGCAGAAAAAGATATTTGAACATTGGAAGCTGATAAACTGGTTTCAGCATATGCTGAAATGGTGGGGGAGGTGTTTGCAGGGAAGAAAAGGCCTTGTCCAGGAGTGCTCTTTAGGTATTGTAAGATCATGTTAGTGGCATTAAGGTGAGGAACTCGTGGTTGTTGCAGACATTGACTAAGATGGTTAACTGCATATGTGATATCGGGCCTAATGATTGTCAGGTAAATTAATTTACCAATGAGGCTTCGGTATGTAGTGGGATCAGGTAAGAGAGCCCATTTATCTTTGTTGAGTTTGAGGTTGTACTCCGTGGGAGAGGAAGCTGGTTTGTCTCCTAAGTACCCCGTATCCTTCAATAGTTGAAGGGTGAAAGGGCGTTGAGAAACTGATATGTCTTGTTTAGTCCGAGCAATTTCGAGACCAAGAATTAAGATGATTACCAGTAGCTGGTCGAGGCAGTGATCCATTGATGAAGGCTGTCTTATTTTTTGCAGCAAGGGCCATGGTGATGCCTCTTTTCCATGATTTGTAGTTAGTGCCATTGAGGATGGATGAGACCAATACAAGGCCTGGATGATCGCCAGAACTGAGGAAATAGGGACTCGAAACGTCGTCGATGGTGCCTCGATCGTGAGTGGATCTGGAAGAGGGATCTGGTGCGACGGGAGAAGGAGCAGATGAATCAGGACCAAGCCGCGATCGAGGCCTTGTAGATTGACGAGGGGCAACGGAAGAGGGAGGAATCGAAGCAGAGATGTCTTCAGGCAGAGTCTCGGACTGGTGATGCTCAAGATTTGATGGAAGAATGCCATCTTGTGATCTGGTAGATGGTCTGGCCATGGATGAAGTTGTGTCTTCTGATACCATGAGAGAAACCAAGAGAGAAAACGAGAGAGAAAAGAATTGATTTTATTTCTCAGATTCAATTAATTGAAATAATACAGAGGAAGTGCTTTTATAGCACTTAGTTTACAAGAAGCAAGTTGGTGAGGATTAACTAACCAATTAGTTAGTTAATAACAGATTACCAACCTATTAACAGAATGGTCAGACACAATAACAAAGCATTAACTAATCTAACTAATTTAATAATGAATATGAAAAAAAAAATTAGACTAAACATTTTTTCTAGATGCCGAAACAGGTAGGGGTGCATCAATACATCCCTTTTAAAGGAGTGTATTGTAGAATCACCCTATAAATTATTGTAAAATTTTTGTTAAGTTATATTCTACTAGTTTTTTAAAATAATATATTTAAGTCTTCATAAAACTGTCTACGCCACACTATAGTGTATTTCATTTAAGATTTTAAATAAATAATTACCGTTCAAATTATATTGAACTATTTTTTATAAATTTATACAATAACTAATATATTCGCAAAATAAATTTTGATTTGTGTTTCAAAACACGCTTCTCCAAGTGATCACCATTAAGTTTATGAATATAAAGTAAGATTTGAACATTATCTTCTATTTTTATTTATTTTTTTTTGTTATGTACTATAGTCGTATTAAATCGTATTATATTGAATTGATTATATATTATATTTTTATATAATAATATGTTAAAATTTAATTTATACTAAAATATTATATATTTAAGTATTTATATAATTTTACATAAAATATAATTTAATATAATACTATCCAATACAATATTGGTACCAAACGAACCCTTAGTAGGCTTTAAAATAAGACTTTAATGTTGGAGAAGGCAATGATGGTGGCATGGGCTATTTGGGGGGCAAGGAATGATCTTTTATGGCTCCAACATGTTCGTTCATCTACTTATGTGGTTCTTTCGGGTCGGACAATTCTTGATCAAAGCCTGATAATAATATGATGAAGATAAACTTGTAGGAGATACTCAAAGTGGGGAGCAATGGTCTAAACTTGTTAATAATATGATCAAGACAAAAGGACCAGCAGAAGAAACTTATGGTTATGGTGTTTTGGCTCAGCGTGCAATGACTGGTATTGTGCAACCAGATGTGGTTGTGATCAATGGGATTAAGGATGTGTTAAGTTGGATAATGGGAAAGGCTTGGTCGAATGTTGTAATTGATACTAATTGTGTCAGAACTCGAACCTTAGACCGTAGTAAATATGTAATAGTTAAAGATTACACTTTGATCCTTGTAGAAAATAACTTTTATAAATAATCTTTATTTTATATTACAAAATACATATTTAAAAATAATAGAATATAACTGCTATATCTATAAAGAAAATACTAATAGTAAAATTAAGACCACTCATTAATATAAAAGAATAATAATATAATCACAGTTATTTAATCATCGATACATTTAATAAATCAATAAAATAATAAAATAATATATCAAGATAATTTAAATACTAATTTTAATTAAATAATTATATCAACATAATTGTCTAAATAAAAACATAATTTTTATACTTTTATTAATTTTTAACAAATGTTTAATTAATAATTAAACTTTTACTATCTCTTTCTGAAATAATTTTCACTAATTTAGTAAAATATTCTCAAAATTAACAAAATAATAATTTAAATAATAATTGATTAAATAATCAATTATTATAACTTTATCCTAACACTACAAGAAAAAAAAATTTACCGGCGACTAAACTTGTTGGCAAAGTTTTGCCGGCGACTTTTTTTGCCGGCAAGGCTTTTCTGGCGACTTTTTTTGCTGGCAAAGGGTGCTGGCAATGGCTCATCGACATATCAACTTTTGTCGGCGACCTTAGTAAGTGCGCCAGCAAAAGACTTTACAGCGGCAAATTTATTTACCGACAATAGGGCTGCCAGCTGAGGTCCTAGTGACGAGCTTTTGCCGGCGAGTTAATGCGCTGGCAAAAGAATTGGCACGAATTTGGCACCGACTCTTTGCCGACGCATCAACTCGTAGGCAATAGTATTTAATAATAAAAAAATAAATACTTTTTTCGGCGAGTTACCCGCCGGCAAAACATTTAATATTTAAAATATTAAACCCTTTTGCCGGCGCATTTGTACTCCCGGCAAAAGTATTTTTAAAAAAAATTAAAATTTATAATATAATTAAATTTAAATTTAAAATAGAAATAATAATAAATATATTACAAAATCGAAATTTATATTGTAATTACAAAACTACATTAAACGTCATAAACTCAATAAAAGTATTTTTAGTTCATAAATAGTAATATTATGTACACTACAGACTAAAAAAAACTACAAATCAACAGCAGCATTGTCGTCATCACCGGGATGGGCAAACTGTGAGGAGGACCCAGCAGCATGGCCAGGAGACTAAAATGGTGGAATCGGTAGAATCGGAGGCATCTTGGGCATGTTAAATCCTGAAACGACGTTGGCCAATTGGATCATTTGTTGTTGGAACGCACTCATGATTTTATCTTGATTCATCATCATCTGTTGTTGCCACTCGTTCCGTGCTTTTTGCTCTTCCACTCTCCGCTTCAGTGCCTCATATTCCTCTTGAGTGACAGTGGGCTGCCCAGAGGGACCTGCCCTGGGAGTTTCTCTTTTTGCCCTCGTCTTAAGTCTTGGCAATTGGCCAAGTTCTCTCAGGTGGTGTGACCGCTCACACAACACCTGTGTCATAACATGCATATATGTAGGAAATTGGGTGGGGTCGACATTGTACTGGCGCGGGACATTGGTTGGTTCTCGTTGAGTTTCACGAATCTCAACCATTTTGGCCTGCAAAAAATTTCATGAAACTGTTAAAGTTAAATAGAAATTAAAATATAAAAATGATTTATTAAAAAAATATAAAATTACTTACATGCAGTTGTTGTGTGTGCTCATCGCGTCATTTGTTGTCCTTGCAGTGGAACTTTATAAAAGTATCCACAGCACTGGGAAGTTCCCCCATCTGGGGATCAGCCTATTTTTAAACAAAATTGAAAATTAGAAGAATATTATCAAAAATTGCTTATTAACAAAATATTACTATGTTGAAAATATCATACCCCGCTCACAATGTGACCAATTATGGTCTTAGATCCCCATCCACCTTAAACCTTCATCTGTCCTCGGTTTTTTATATTTTGTTCAGCTCTTGCTTGTAATTTAACGTATATTTGTTGTTAGCAAATTGAGAAAAAAAATATTAAGTAAATAGAAATTATATATTACAACTTTCAATTTATACATGTTGTTTTGGGTCTTTCTAGTATGTGATAACCTCTGCCCACACTTCCGGTGTCACCATATCTGGACATGATTTCCTGGTCGCTTCTTCCTCCCCATATTTTTGAATATTCTCCTTCTATGCCTTCTTCATATCTGCTCTCCAATCATGTAATCCTTTTGACATTAATTTGGTGGCGTAATCCGCGAACATAGGATTTTTAGTTGGCAACTCAAACTTGGTCTAAAAAAACACTAGTCATATATATTGTATTTTTTGTGTAATGATTTGGTTTGATCTATTATATATATAAAAAAAAAATAGAATGTTACCGTTATTTTATCCCATATAGTCTGAATGATTGTATCCTCTGTTGGGAATATTTTACTAGGATCTAGATTTACTAACAAGTATGTTGATTAACATCCTAAATATAAATTCTTCAAAACAATAAAATAAATACATAAGGGTTTAAGAAAACCTTACATTGATTGCAGCGGAATATAATGACTCCTTCCGTTCAAGATCTCTAGCCCTTGACTCCTTTCTGTAACAGAGCATTATGAAGATCTGAACTTGGATCTCTTTCTCTCCTTCGAGTTTGGTTACCACCGTCTTACTCACTATCATTGAGTACTTGACTTGCTATGTGTGGGCATGGCACTCATCACTCAAGGTTCGGATAGGTGAAGAACAATGAAGGAGGTGAAAAAAAAAACACAAAGGAAGGAACTCTCTTATCTAGGTTTGGTTGAATAGGCAAGTTGACAAAAGTTGGATGAGTGAGAGTATCATGTTCCTCTTATAGTGTTTCAACTAGAGCTTAGGGTTGAATTATATGGATTAAAAAAGAATAAAATATTGGGCAAAAAATCACTCGTTGGTCGTACACTTCAAAGGGCCAAACTCTAGTAAGATTTTTGCCACTTTATTTCAACCACTTATTCTTCTTTTCAATAATACCATATTTTACAATTCAAACCTATAAATGTCAAAACTATTTATTTAATAATTATAATTAATTACTAAATAAAATTGTCATTTATGTAATTTATTAATTAGACCATACAAAGTCTCTTAATTAACAAATTGACCCCAAAACCTCTTTTCTTCACAATTAAGCCCTTGCTTAGTGAAAATTCATAAATAAGACATAGTCTAATTTTAGAATTATAATTGATTAACTAAAATCAATGAACTGAGTCTGCAAGCAGTATTATCTCAACTAGTGAGGGGACCATGGGCCTATATAACTGAGCTCTCAATAAGCAGTCTAGAATTCACCAAGTAAATTCTCAACTTATTAATTCCGCCTTGTTCCACTATAGATTTAGAATTGAATACACTCTCAGTTATATAGAACGCTCTATATGTACCACGATATAGATACGTTATGATTATCCATTGTTACAATCTTAATAGTCAAGGATCCTCTATAGATGATCTACACTGAATAGAGATAAATTTACCGTTCTACCCTTCAATGTATTTTATCCTTAAACACTTAGGAACCTATAAATGATACTTCAGTAAACTAATATGATTACTGAGATGAGGCCTCAATCATTTATCTCTATTCAGCCAAGCTCGAAGGAGATCATCGTTTCACTTCTATGTCCAAATAGAAGCAATAGATTCCATATCTATGATTAGCGCTCCCACTCAATTGTACTATCATGTTCCTAAAATGTACGTATCACCCAGACTAAAATGTAGGCTTAACTAACAAACCAAAGAACACAAATAACACTCTTGAGATCGAACCTAACCATGTCAGGATTGAGATCCATAGACCTAAGATCAACCATTGATATTGACTTAGAAAGATATAACGGTAAGTTTATGATATCTTATCTAAGATCAATATCGGTCCCTTCCAATGTATACTCCATACATCCGATACTGGTAAACTTTGCCAATACCCTAGAAATGACATAACACTTATCCAATGTGTAAGTATACCTATTGCAGATTATCATGCCAGTCTAAACCAGTGAACTGAAAAATCATGGGAATTAAACTTTTGAACATATAATCATGATTATATTTCACTGTGCTGACGACACTATAATCATGAACAAATACATATGTTCTGGACTTAATAGAATTTATACATTAAACATAATCATGAAATAAATCATGTGAACTATGCAACATAAAATGCGATTTCTGATCATTATTAATTAGTAAATCTGATTATATTAAAATGGGTTTTATTTAGGGCAGAAAACCCAACAAACTCCCACTTGCACTAATATAAAAGAAAAAGTACATTTCAAATAATCTCAGCACCTTGATATCCAGATCAAGTGTAGTAGGTAGTATTCTCTCCGTAATAGGATGTGACAGGTTGTATTCAATGCAACCTTTCCTCCACCATTACATTTCCTTAATCGTAAAATCCTTGATATTGTGAAATTCCTCTCTATATGTCTACTCCTCTACGGGTACTGGATTCTTTACTTTTTGGCAACTACTTTTGTGTTAGTTAGGAAGTAACACTAGTAGTTAATAAATGTTGGTGCTATGCCAAAAACTGTATAGAACTTTCCATAGACTGAATAAGTATCTTTCTTGCAACTTTAACATTTAGTCTCTCTGGTAGACTTAGAGACTTCAGATAGGTTTTTACACTTCTCCAAAATCACTACTCCACCCCAGAGTAATCACCATCTCATCAGTAGACCTTCTAGCACTAAGGCAAGTCTAGAAATCTGATTTGGTGTAGTCTAAGAGTATTAAATACCACCCTTATCGACTAACATATAGTTCCTCTTCTTGATCTTAGATTTACTTGACTGTCTTCCAATGTTCCTTTCTTGGATTAATCTGATACCTATTCATTACTCCCACTCAACAGCAGGTGTCTGGTCTAATGCATAACAAAGCATATATGAGACCTCTCACTGTTGATTCAAGGAATTCTTTTCTTGGCTTTATCTTTTCTAGAATAGTTGAAACTTTTGCTTAGATAAATGAAATCTATGTCTAGAAGTCGAGAAGCTTCTATATATTGCCATTAGAAAAATGCTCCAGCATCTTACTAAAGTAAGTTGCTAGTACTAGAGTAATTAATTAACCAGGTATACCACAAGTCATAGGTTTAGATAAACTCAAACCTATAATACTAGGAACAGGAAGCTTTGTTAAGTCCATTGAATAGACTTATTTTAAAAAAATTCCTTTCTTGTCCTTATAATAGAAAACCTTTGGTAACTCCATATGAATAGTTTTAACCATAGTTCTCTTGGCTTTACTTCTTAGTTCCTTATTCTGACAATCCATTACTTGTTTAAATTAACAATGGATTTCATCAGAAGTGTCTTCCAAGTCATAACAGGGTGAGTTCCTTGAAAACCCTCCCACTACGACGAGGTACCGTGACTATATGTCTAAGAATCTAAATGGTATTGTTCTCTTCGGTTGTGTCAAGTCATATCTCCTCTATTTTGCTACTTTGTTTTCAGACTTAGTCATTTTCTTAAAAAAGTAGTATTTGTTGAAGCAAACACTTTCTTATCTAATGACTATGGGATGGTCCACCCCTAATTACTTAGAATAGCTATCAAAACATGCAAACCTTGGTTAACAGTTCTAGCTTTTCTTAAGGTCACGATCAGGACATCCATGATTCTAGTAATTGTTTACACTAAGTACACAACCATTCCATCACTCTAAAATTTTCCAATCACTAGGACTTAGGCAACTACTAGTAACTAATCATAGACCTTATACTATCATCAATATGCAAATTGAATTTCTGGGGAAGTAAATTTGGATACAATTCAAAAAATCAACTTAATGATCTTTGAACTGCATATCCACCAAATATTTCTCCACCCCTATCAGTTTGCAAGATCTTTAACCACTTACCTTAATGGTTTTCCACCATTGCTAGAAATTCATGAAATTTCTCAAACATTTCAAATTTCTTTGCATAAGGTAAAATCTAGAGTAGTCGTCTAAAGAATATAACGAAAACTCATATCCACCCCTGAAAGTACATCCATATGCCAATATAGATGATCCTACTTTCAAGTGGATATAGGCATGTTGACTCTTTGCAGAGAATGATCTTGTCAAAACCATTATGAACAAGATGCAAATGCCATAGATATATAAGAATGTGGTTGTGGTCTTTTGATGACTTAGGTCTAGTTACTATAAAGAGTTCTTAGAATAGTCCAAGTGGATCCTGGTCACAAAATACTAAACTCATATTCCATACATTAACATACAGTTTGAATCCATTGACAGAAAATGGATACTAATAATTTGTGAAAGTTGAACTGTATTGTATTCTGGAAACAAAAATAAAATTTTTTATTTGGAATCTAAAATTTAAAGTCAAAGATTTAAATTTATACCAAATATTTCTTGAGTTATTATTCTCTCTTGGACCACCACTATTAATCTAACTCTAAGTCTAATTTACCTAAAGTAAGCATATACAAGTAGGAGATTTCTAAGATCGAGGATTTATATCATTTCGGGATAGAATGTCGGGAATATAATTTTCTGCGCCATCCATTTCATAAGAGAAATTAGAGTGGCATCATAAGCAGATGATTTATAAACTATTCATCCAATGATATATTATCATAGCAAATTCGAAATGAAAAATCTAAGAGGAAAAATAAAGGATAATTTCGATTAAAATAAGAATCTAACGATGTCCCGGTAGGCGAGAGTCAAAGTGATTTTTATTTTACACGAAATTTACAACTACACTTAATAACAGAAACAACATGGTTCAATATAAATTCACACACAATTCAAAAATTATTAAGCATTCAGCAAATAACAAAGACAAGTGAAAATACAAAACAAACACATCTTAAATAATTTCTAAAGTTTCCAACAAACTGATATAGTGTCCCCGTAAGCGAGAGTCAAATATATCATTCATTGAATAGAGTTGTCAGCTCATCTAAAATGGACACCATTCTAGCAACTTTTTATTCGATCAAAATAAGAATCCAACGGTGTCCCGGCAGGCGAGAGTCAAGGTTATTCTTATTTTATGAGCTTCCACCATTGTTTCATACTTCGTAAATTTATCTCTAAGTAGGCACCGTAGGGGAGAGTGTAATAGAGACGAAAACTTACAAAATACTTATCATAAGATATCGTTACGGTGTTAAATGCTTCAACGAATAACTATCCATAAGGGGGATGATGTCTAGCGTCTCGAGGTTATATTGAAAATATTTAACCATGTAGGATCAACAACGGAGATCAAATATCCTTATAACTAAAGCTCATTTTTTTAAAGAGTTGTATTTTCATTTGATACTTATTATAATCTATTTATTTTAATATATATTTATTTAATTAAAATCACTAATTTAGATAACTCTAAATATAAATTTTAATTTAATATTTATAAAATTATACCCTAGGAAGATTTGAAAAATAAAAATAAATTATTTTCCATCCTTGGTATTAATTTTCCAATAAATATTATAAAAATACTTAGATGGATATGAAAATAAAATGAATTATTTCCATCTTAGTATTAATTTTTCCAATAAATATATAACTGAATTCGAAACTCAATGTATAAAAAAAAATACATTTTCAAAATTCTCTAAAATAAAATAAAATAAAACAGGAAAAATTATTCTAATTTATGCTGGTTTAAAATTAAATAAATTAATTTGCAACTCAAATTTAAATTTTCTATAAATATATATTGTATTTCGAAAAAAATAAAGTATATATCATTATACAATTTTCGAAACACTTTAAAATAAAATAAATTAAACATTACTAGAAAAAATAATTCAAGCCAAAAGTAATATCTATCTAGATTTTCCTTGACTAATTAATTCAATTTCTGATTATAATATATTTTAATTCATTTATTTTAAATTAATCATTAAATGAAAAAAAATCATTGATTAAAGTAGGTTCAAAATTAATTAAAATAATTAATTTACAACTTTAATCTATTTTTCAAAATTAAAAAATTTCGAAAAATCTTCATTTAAAATAAATAAATGCAATTCGAAATTACTTGAGAAAATGATTATTAAAATATATATATAATATATTGAAAATTATTCAAATTTAAGTTGTTATGAAAAATTAAAAAAAAATTCAACTTAAAATAATTTTCTATTTAATTAAATATCATGAAAATAACAATATTTAAGTATCATGATGAAAATCAACTCAGATATTTAATTTTCACTTTAATTAAATGTATTAAACTCTATAATTAAGTATAGAGAAAACTTAATTATTAATTCTAGTTTAATACTAGGAAAATATATTTAACTTAATTGTACCAAAATTAATTATTAAAAAATTAATTTCACAATTTAAAATATTTTACTTTATTAGAAATAATAATTAGTACTAGAAATAACTATCTAGAAAGTATCTCAATTTAACTAAGTGTCTTTTCTAAAATTTAAAAAATATCTTATTTAAGTTGTTACAGAAAGAATCTAAAAAAAACTTAAATATTTTCAAATTTGAATTTAATTAAATATTAAAACTAAGTTGTAATCATCCAATTGGAAAATATTCCATTTTAAGTTTAAAAAATATCAACTTAAAAAATATCTCAAGAATCTTTAATAACCAACTCCTAGAATTCCTCAACTTAATTTTAAAATCAAAAGATATTCAAATTTAAGTTGATATGAAAAATTAGTTAGAAATAACGAATTTATAACTTAAATAGGAATATTTAATGAAATAATTAAAATAAGTTTCAGAAAGAATCTAGTTAGTTAAAATTCTTTATTTAATTAAATACAAGAAAAATACAGATAGTTTATCTAGAAATAATATCATTAAACTAAGAGTGTTTTTCTTAAAATTAACTTTAAAATATTAAAATAAAAATAAATTACATATATTTTAAAAGTTAATTATGTTGCTAATCAATTTTATTAGGTTAAACTAATTTAATTAACCTAGTACAGTTATTCAAATCAGGCAAATGGGCCTTCACAGTTGGGGTAGTTCATGTGAGGGGGAGCTGGGTTCAGTATGTCGTACCCACTTCTATTAGCCCCCATCTCTCACACAAGGCCCAAAAGAGATGAATTTAACCTTAAAATGAACAACTGTTATTAATTGAATAGGTCCAAAAACTAAATGGACCTAAATAAAATCTATCATGGTGTGACATTTTATTTAGCAACAACCTATATGCATCTATAACAAAAAATAAACATATAGGCTCACACAGGCACACAGATTTGGATGGATCCTATCATGCTACTAGGTCATACACAGATGAAAGAAGAATGTAAAAATTTACCTGTTATAAATTATTTACTTGACCTATTGACAATTGAACCATGGGTTAAAATCAGATCATTGGATCTGTCAACAAGTTAACCATGGCAATTTAGATCAAGCAATAATAGGTTTTATAAAACTTACACGTAAGCTAAAACACATACTCCTCCAACAAGCTGAATTGGATAGTTGGATGTAGGATTTATTTAATTTCAATTAATTAATAAAATTTCGAAAATAATTAAATAATAAACAAAATCAGATTTAAAAAATAAAAATAATTAATATTTAAAATTAAACCTACAATTTTAAAAAATTAGGTTCAACTAACCTAAATATCATTTCAAAAAATTGCTAACCATCTTTTAAATTTGTCATGTTATTTTATAAATTAAATATTCAATAAAATAAAATGATAATTAAATATCTTTTTCTGGTTTAATAATTTAATTTAAATAAAAAAAATAACAAAAATTTAAAAGTTAGCAAAATATCTTATTTCTATTCAAAATATCATGATTATAGTAATCTTATTTTAAATTTAAATAAGGTCAAATTATTAAAAAAAAAAGGAAATAATTCAAAAAAAATAATATCTGACCTTAAATTTAAAATTAAGATAAAATAATCAAATTTAAAAATAAGATAAAAAAAAATAAGCAAAAAAAAAGATTTTAACCTATTTTCAAGTTCAAATTACACTAATATCTTAAATTAATTTTAAAAAAAATTCAAATTAATTTATTACTGATAATTAGATTTGAAATATGAAAAGTAAAATCCAAAATACAAAACTACATAAAAAATCGGAAGTTAATTCCATGAAATAGCATGAAAAATCGAAGAAAACGAAAAAAATTGTAAGTGGTACGGACAGTATCCATTGCATACTGTCCACACGCACATACAGGGCTGCTTGACAGAGTGGACACGGTGCAGGAGGCTGCAAGCAACCTCTCCGCGCGCGCCCAGGGACGGTTTCAGACATGCACCCGTGTCCTGATCGAGAAAACTCAAACAGCAGGCTGTCTGAGCGCGTGCATCCGAGGGGATCTTCCTCATCCGCGCGCGTAGGGTGGATGACACCATCCTGATATTTTTTGATTTTCAAAAATTAATAACTAATTCAAATAAAATCGAAATTGAGTTCTCTAAAAAAAGTAAATTGCTTAATTTTTTCCAAACTATCCAATAAAAATAATTCCAGAAACGAAAATTCAATTATTTTTCACGAAAATTCACAAACATCAATCAATCATCATATAACACATAGATCAACATGAAACCATCCAAATCACATACAAATCGTTTTAAGTCCAAATTTCTTGCAAGCAAATCAATTACCATGGCTCTGACGCCAGTTGTTGGAATTTATTTTACCAGGATCTTAGATCTACTCACAAGTATGTGTTGGAAATTATTTTACCAGGATCTTAGATCTACTCACAAGTATGCTGATTAACACACTAAATATGAACTTTCTAAAACGATGAAATAAACACATATAAAGTATGAGAAACCTTACATTGGGTGTAGTGGAATATAATGACTCCTTCCGTTCAGATATCTAGCCCTTGATTCCTTTCTGTAGCAGAGCATTATCAATATCTGAACCTGGATCTCTTTCTCTCCTTCTTTAGTGCTGAAACTCCTTCTTGTTGAATGTCTTTCTTCACGATCTTCCTCACTATGATTGAGGTATCACTTGCTGTGTGTGGGCACTACTCTAACACCAAGTAATTTCGAAATTGAAGAGGGAAGAAAGAGAAGTAGGTGGCGGCTAGGTATAGAGAGAGAAGGCTCAGGTTTTTCTCTGAAGGAAATCAGATGTGAAAGTGTAATTTTCCTGAAGCCTTCACTATCTATTTATAGCATTCCACTATGGTTAGGTTTGAATTATTTGGCAATAAAATAATAAAAATATCAGTTTGAAAAACCATCCCAAGTGGTCGGCCATAGTGTGTAATGGGCCTTACTTGGATTTTGCAGTTTTCACAAATTTTATTTCTATTTTCTCAAAAACGCCAATTTTCAAATTCAACCATTTAAATGCCAATTCTAATTATTTAATAACTATAAATAATTACTAAATAATATTGTCATTTATCATATTTATTAATTGAACCATACAAAGTATCATAATTAACAAATATGCCCCTAAAACTCTTTCTTTACAATTTCGCCCTTACTTAGTGAAAAATTCACAAATAGACATAGTCTAATTTGAGAATTATAATTGATTAATCAAAACCAATTACATGAGTCTTACAAGCAATATTATCTCAACTAGTGGGGGGACCACGGGTCTATATAACCGAGCTTCCAATAAGCATATCAAGAATTTATAACCTAAATTCACTGACTTATTAATTCTTCGTTGAATCCACGCATAGAACTTAGAATTGCACTCTCAGTATATAGAATGCTCTATATGTTCCACCATATAGACACATCATTAGTTATCCATTGTTATAATCCTAATTTGATCAATGATCCTCTATATGAATGATCTACATGTTGGAAATTATTTTACCAGGATCTTAGATCTACTCACAAGTATGTTGATTAACACCCTAAATATGAACTTTCTAAAATGATGAAATAAACACATATAAAGTTTAGGTAACCTTAAATTGGGTGCAGCGGAATAATATGACTCCTTCCGTTCAGATCTCTATCCCTTGTATCCTTTCTGTCGCAGAGTATTATCAAGATCTGAACCTGGATCTCTTTCTCTAATTCTTTAGTGTTGAAACTCCTTCTTGCTGAAAGTCTTTCTTCACGATCTTCCTCACTATGATTGAGGTATCACTTGCTGTGTGTGGGCACTACTCTAATCACTAAGTGTTTCGAAATCTTAAGGAAGATGAGAGAGAGGGAGTGGACGGCCAAGGTAGAGAGAGAGAGAGAGGCTCAGGTTTTTCTGAATGAAAAGTGTAATTTTCCTGAAGCCTTCACTACCTATTTATAGCATTTCACTAGGGTTAGGTTTGAATTATTCGGCATTAAAATAATCAAAATATCAGAGGATAAATCCTATAAAAGTGGCCGGCCATGGCAGTGTGGATTTGGGCCTCACTTTTTGCAATTTTGCAGTTTTATCACTTTTGCATATGATTTTCTCAAAAATGCCAATTTTCTAATTCAACCATTTAAATGCCAATTCTAACTATTTAATAACTATAAATAATTATTAAATAATATTGTCATTTATCATATTTATTAATTGAACCATACAAAGTATCATAATTAACAAATATGCCCCTAAAAACTCTTTCTTTACAATTTCGACCTTACTTAGTGAAAAATTCACAAATAGACATAGTCTAATTTGAGAATTATAATTGATTAATCAAAACCAATTACATGAGTCTTACAAGCAATATTATCTCAACTAGTGGGGGGACCATGGGTCTATATAACCGAGCTTCCAATAAGTAGATCAAGAATTTATTACTTAAATTCACTAACTTATTAATTCTTCGTTGAATCCACGCATAGAACTTAGAATTGCACTCTCAGTATATAGAATGCTCTATATGTTCCATCATATAGACACATCATTAGTTATCCATTGTTATAATCCTAATTTGATCAATGATCCTCTATATGAATGATCTACATTGTAAAGGGATTAGATTACCGTTACACCCTACTATGTATTTTATCCTTAAAACACTTGACCCCGTATAAATGATATTTCAGCTTATGTGAAATGAGTACTCCACCATTTATTTTCGTTTGGTCAAGCTCGAAGGAGATCATCCTTTTCGTACTATTCGCCAGATAAAAGCTATAGACTCCATGTTTATGTTAGCGCTCCCACTCAATTGCACTATCGTGTTCCCAAAATGTACGTATCACCCTGACCTAAAAGTAGGCTTAACTAACAAATCAAAGAACACGAATAGCCTCCTGAGATTGAGCCTAATCATAACAGGATTAAGATCATTTGATCTAGGATCAACTAGGCGATATTGACTTGAATAGATTTTACGATAAGTTTAATAAATCTAAGTCAAAGTTCAATATCGGTCCCTTCCGATGCATACTCCATGCATCCAACCTGAGCTTTACTTTAACCAATGTTCTGGAAAGAACATAGCATTTCTCCAAATGCAAGTAAACTCTTGTTGTAGATTATCATATCAGTAAAACCCTGTGTCTGATAAATCTAGGAAACTTTATTCACATAGTCATGTTTACTTTCCAAAGTGTTGACAACACAATAAACAGGATCAAGTATGTGAAAAGGGTTTAAGATGAATTTATAAATCAAATAGACAAGCATTTGATAAAGTGAACCAAAACATACACAAATGAATGAAAAATACTGCTGTTTCTTTATTGATGTTAAATAAAATAGATTACATTGAAATGGAGTTTTATTTAGGGCATAAAACCCAACAAACTCCCACTTGCACTAATATAAAACTAATCAGTACATATCAATTAATCCTAAATTCTGACGGTGCTTTTCAAATGTTGTCACGGCCAAGACTTTGGTAAATGGATCAGCTAGGTTGTCCTCTGTGTCTACTTTCTCAACTAGTACATCCCCTCTTGCCACATATTCTCTGATAATGTGATACTTCCTTTCAATGTGTTTGCTTCTCTTGTGGTTTCGAGGTTCTTTACTATTGGCTATCGCTTCATTATTATCACAAAGTAGGACCAGAGGCTTTTCCATTCCAGGGACGACACCGATGCTGGTGAAGAACTTTCTTAGCCAGACAAGGTCTTTAGCAAATTCAGCTGCAGCTATGTATTCAGCTTCCAAAGTCGAGTCCGATATCGCGGTTTGTTTTGAACTTCTCCAGACCACTGCTCCACCCCCAAGAGTAAACACCATCCCAGATGTAGATTTCCTGTCTTCAAGACTTGCCTGGAAATCTGAATCAGTGTAGCATATGGGATTTAAAGCACCACCCTTGTAGACTAACACAAGATTCCTTGTACTCTTTAAGTATTTCAGAATATACTTAACTGCATTCCAATGTTCTTGTCCTGGATTAGACTGATACCTGCTCACAATTCCAATTGCATAGCAGATTTCAGGTCTAGTGCATAACATTGCATGTACATTAGACTTCCAACTGCAAAAGCATAGGGAATTTTCGCCATGTCCTCTATCTCTTGAGGATCAGTCGGAGACTGTTCCTTAGATAGACGAATACCATATCTAGAAGGCATGTTTGCCCCATTGGTGTTATTCATGGAGAATCTCTCTAAAACTTTGTCAATGTAGGTTGTTTGAGAGAGGGCAAGAGATCTGTTCTTCCGGTTTCTGATAATCTGAATACCAAGAACATAGGCTGCTTCACCCAAATCTTTCATATCGAATTGAGTGTTGAGCCATTCCTTGATGTGAGTCATTTTCTTGACATTGTTTCCAATAATCAAAATGTCATCAACATAAAGGACCAGGAATACTACTACTTGGTCTTCCTTGAGTTGGTAAACACAAGGTTCATCTTCATTCTGAAGAAAGCCGTAGGTCTTGATAATTTCATCAAACCTTTTGTTCCATGAGCGAGAAGCTTGCTTAAGTCCATAGATAGACCTATTTAGTTTGCAAACTTTCTTTTCCTGCCCTGAAAGAACATAGCCTTCTGGTTGCTCCATATAGATGATTTCTTCAAGTACCCCATTAAGGAAGGCAGTCATGACATCCATTTGCCAGATTTCATAATCGAAAGCAGCAGCTATGGAGAGAAGAATTCGGATGGATTTGAGCATGGCAACAGGACTAAAAGTTTCCTCATAGTCCACGCCTTCTCTTTCGGTATAACCCTTGGCTACAAGTCTAGCTTTAAAAGTTTCGATTTCGCCTCCAGCTCCTCTTTTCTTCTTGTAAACCCACTTGCATCCTATCGGATGATAGTCGTCAGGTGCGTCTACATATTCCCAGACTTTGTTCTTTTTCATGGAATCCATTTCTGAATCCATGCCGGCCAACCATCGTTTCCGTTGCGGACTAGCCATTGCCTGTTTATAGGTTAATGGATCGTCTTCAATACCGTCACCTACAACCATATTGATTTCACCATCCAAGCCATAACGAGCTGGTTTTGTTGAAACCCTCCCACTACGACGAGGAACGGTGATCTTCTGAATAAAAACTTTAGTAGTAGATTTCTCAGTTGGTTCGACTGAGGGAGTGGGATTGTCCTCTTCACGAGTGGAGGAGGACGGAACATTGGAAGGACTTATATCTGAAAGCAATTCCTCTAGAAAAACTTTACTTTTCGGTTTGTTGTCTTCAATATAGTTCTCTTCAAGGAAAGTAGCATTTGTAGAAACAAACACTTTGTTATCCTTGTGACTATAAAATAGTCCACCCCTAGTCTCTTTAGAATTTCCGACAAACATGCATACTTCGGTACGTGATTCAAGTTTGCCTTCTTTCTTTCTTAAGACATGAGCAGGGCACCCCCAAATTCTGTAGTGGCGTAAACTAGGTATACGACCATTCCAAAGTTCGACGGGTGTCTTAGGGACTGCTTTAGATGGAACAACATTTAAAATGTCATTTGCCATCTGTATAGCATATCCCCAGAAGGACGTAGATAGAGTTGAATAACACAGCATAGACCTAACCATTTCCAAAAGAGTGCGATTTCTTCTTTCTACAACTCCATTTTGTTGTGGAGTGCCTGGGGCAGTGTATGGGGATTCAATTCCAAGTTCAATTAAATGATCTTTGAACTGCATATCCATATATTCTCCACCCCTATCAGTTCGCAAGATCTTTAATTATTTACCTAATTGGTTTTGAGCCAAAGCATGAAACTCCTGAAACTTTTCAAACGTTTCAGATTTCTTTTGCATTAGGTAAAGAAAACTATATCTAGAGTAATCGTCAATGAAAGTGACAAAATACTCATAACCACCTCGGGCTTTTACATTCAAAGGTCCGCAGACATCGGAATGCACTAACCCTAGGGGGATTTTGGCACGCTCTCCCTTTGCAGAGAAAGAACGTTTAGTCATTTTTCCTTCTAGGCAGGACTCGCATACTGGCAGTTCACCTAAGACGACATTTTTTAATGGACCGCCTTTGGTTAGCCTATTGAGTCTATCAAAGCCTATATGACCTAAACATAAATGCCATAGATAAGTTTGATCATCATTATCAATCTCTTTTCTTTTGAGGTTTCTAGGTTTAGCTACATTGAAAAGTTCACTATTTAGTGAGATTTGTGTATTCGGTCTTAAAACATAAAGCCCTTGTTCCATGGTAGCAACACATATTTGAAATCCATTACGAGAAATTGAACAATTTGTACTCGAAAAATTCAATATATAAGATTGTGTTTGCAAACATGAGACACTAATCAAGTTTCTACTAAAGTTTGGAATAAATAAAACATTTTCTAAAATTAAAAATCTTTGTTGAAACTTGATGCGGGCTTTTCCTCTAGCTTTGACCGACACTAACTCGCCATTGCCAACTTTAAGCTTTAACTCTCCTGGAAGCAGATTTTCCCAAGTTTCAAGCAGCTGCAGTGAAGAACATACATGGTTAGTAGACCCAGAATCAACAATCCAGACGGATTTGTCGTTCTCTAAAACACATGATTCAAAGACAAAAGCATTACCTTCGTTTGAATTGTTTAGAAGCCTGGGACATCGTTCTTCTTGATGTCCCTTTTCATTACAATTCGAACATAGAAGATTATGTCTGATAATTGTACTTGAAGAAACAGCTTTGCTGGAGCCTTCATACTTAATCCTTTTCCTCTGATTATGAATTGCAAACCCAGGGGGACCCATTGCAATCAGATTCCGTTCATGGGCTCGTAATTCTGCTTCGAGCTTGTCCATGTCGGAGGAGTTGAAATTGTTGATCATATAAGAAATAACAAATTCATTATACTCCGGAGGAAGACTATTAAGAATGAGTTAGACCCATTGTTCTCTTGATAAATCAATTCCTAGTAGATTTGCCTTTTGGAACTTTAGATTCATCATCAACAGGTGCGAGTTTATGCAACTACTAGGATGCATTTTCACACTATAGAGTTCTTTTGCTAAGATATTAACTAGGAGAGGATCGGGGTGAGGGTTATTCATAATGACACTACAACACATCAATAAAACAGAAGTAAGGTTTTGGTTCATAAATTCATACACATGTTCAGAAAATAATAAATAATCACATATGTTATAAAAATACTAAATCTAACATAGTTTATTTTCCAAGGTATTTCAACAAACTGATACAGTGTCCCGTTTAGGCGAGAGTCAAAGCATCATCCATTGAATAGAGTTGTCAACTCATCTAAAATGATAATCATTCTAGCAGCCTTTTATTCGATCAAGATTGGAATTCAGCGTTGTCCCGTTTAGGCGAGAGTCAAGGTAATTCTATCTTATGAGCTTCCTCCATTGTTTCATAATTTGCAAGTCAAGTATGGTCGCCACCATTAGGGTGATCCATACCATACAAAACACTTACAAACTACTTATCTTTCGAGATTAAACGGTACGAAATTGCTAATGAACGTTCCTCCATTAGGGAGGATTACTCACTAAAACAAACGCGATGTAAAACCAACAATGGAGATCGAATGTCTCTTGATTAAAAGCTCATTATTTTAAAATATGTATTTTGTATAATCATTTATTCCATATTATAATAATGAAAAATTACAAATTAGAGTTGGTTTAAATAAAAAATCAACTTTAATTAATTTTCTATTATTATTTAAATTCGAAAAATAAATTCGAATATAATGGAACAAATTTGAAAATATCTTGTTTAAGTTGTTTTTAGAAGAATAAAAAAAAAATCAACTTAAATATTTTTCAAATTAGACTTAATTAAATTAAAATTAAGTTGTAACCACTTAATTTGAAAATATTTTAAGTTAATATTTGAAAAAATATCAACTTAAAAAAATATCTAAAGAATCTTAATAACCAATGCCTAAAATTCCTCAACTTAATTTGAAATTTTAAATCCAAAAGATATTCAGATTTAAGCTGGTTAGTTATAGATAACTAAATATTAACTTAAATAGGAATATTTAATGAAAAATTTAAATTAAGCTTCAGAAAGAATCTAGATGGTTATAATTCTATATTTAATTAAATACAAGAAAATACATATAGTTTAGCTTAGAATATAAAATTTTTTAAACTATGGTTTTCTTAAATTAATTTCAAAATAAATGAAATTAATTATGTTGCTAATCAATTTTATTAGGTTAAACTAATTTAATTAACCTAGTACAATTATTCAAATCAGGCAAATGAGCCTTCACAATTGGATGGATATTAACTAAATAAAATCTATCAAGAACTATGATATTTTATTTAGCAACAACAACCTATATGCATCTATAATGAAATTAAACACATAGGCTCACACAGGCACACAATTTGGATGGATTCTATCATGTTGCTAGGTCATACAGATGAAAGAAGATTGTAAATTTACCTGTTACAAATTATTTACTTGACCAAGGGAGCCATGAGTTAAAATCAAATCATTGGATCTGTCAACAAGTTAACCATGGCTATTTGCAATCAAGCAATAATAGGTTTTAAAAACTTACAAACAAGCTAGAACATATACTCCTGCAACAAGGTTAGCTGGATAGTTGGATGTAGGATTTATTAATTTTAAATAAATAATTTCGAAAAAATAATTAATTAAGTAAATAAAAAATTTACTTTTCAAAAATTTAAAAAAAAAAATTAAAAAAAGAAATTCGAAATTAAAAAATATTTAAAATTAAACCTACAATTTTGAAAAATTAGGTTTCAACTAACCTAAATATCATTTCAAAATTTGCTAACTACTTTTAAAATTTTAATGTTATTTTATAAATAAAAATTAAATAAAAATTAAAAAAAGATAAATAAATATCTTTTTCAGATTTTAAATGTAATTTAAATAAATAAAATAACAAAATTTAAAAGTTAGCAAAACGTCTTACATCTATTTAAAATTACATGATTATAGTTATCTTATTTTAAATTAAAATAAGGTCAAATAATTTATAAAAATTTAATATCTAACCTTAAATTTAAGAATAAGATAAGATATAATCAAAGTTAAAAATAAGATAGATAATTAAGCAAAAAGATAGATATTAACTATTTTTTAAATTCAAATTACACTAATATCATGAATTAAATTTAAAAAATATTAATTAAATTAACTATGATAATTAGAATTGAATTAGGAATAGTAAATGTATAAATACAGAACTACACAAAAAATCGGAAGTTAAATCCATGAAAAAGCATGAAAAAACGAAGAAAAACGAAAAAATTACGAGCTGTACGGACGGTATGCTGTGCATACCCGTCCGCGCGCGCATGTGGGTTGCTTGGGCGAGGAGACACGGCGCAGGGAGGAATTTGCATGATTTCCGCGCGCGTGTCTCTGTTGCTCAATCCCGAAATTTTTTCCGAAACTTCAAAAAATCATAACTAATTCAAATTAAATCGAAATTGAGTTCTCTAAAAAAGTAACTTGCTTAATTTTTTCCATACTATCCAATAAAAAGAATTATAGAAACAGATATTCAATTATTTTTCACAAAAATTCACAAACACTCAATACAACATGATACCATCCAAAACATCAAACAATCGTTTTAAAGTCCAAATTTCTTGCAAGCAAATCAATTACCATGGCTCTAATACCAGTTGTTGGAAATTATTTTACCAGGATCTTAGATCTACTCACAAGTATGTTGATTAACACCCTAAATATGAACTTTCTAAACCGATGAAATAAACACATATAAAGTTTAGGAAACCTTACATTGGGTGCAACGGAATAATATGACTCCTTCCGTTCAGATCTCTAACCCTTGTATCCTTTCTGTCGCAGAGTATTATCAAGATCTGAACCTGGATCTCTTTCTCTGATTCTTTAGTGCTGAAACTCCTTCTTGCTGAAAGTCTTTCTTCACGATCTTCCTCACTATGATTGAGGTATCACTTGCTGTGTGTGGGCACTACTCTAATCACTAAGTGTTTCGAAATCTTAAGGAAGAAGAGAGAGAGGGAGTGGACGGCCAAGGTAGAGAGAGAGAGGCTTAGGTTTTTTTGAATGAAAAGTGTAATTTTCCTGAAGCCTTCACTACCTATTTATAGCATTCCACTAGGGTTAGGTTTGAATTATTTGGCATTAAAATAATGAAAATATCAGAGGATAAATCCTATAAAAGTGGCCGGCCATGGCAGTGTGGATTTGGACCTCACTTTTTGCAATTTTGCAGTTTTATCACTTTTGCATCTGATTTTCTCAAAAACGCCAATTTTCTAATTCAACCATTTAAATGCCAATTCTAAATATTTAATAACTATAAATAATTATTAAATAATATTGTCATTTATCATATTTATTAATTGAACCATACAAAGTATCATAATTAACAAATATGCCCCTAAAAACTCTTTCTTTACAATTTTACCCTTAGTGAAAAATTCACAAATAGACATAGTCTAATTTGAGAATTATAATTGATTAATCAAAACCAATTACATGAGTCTTACAAGCAATATTATCTCAACTAGTGGGGGGACCATGGGTCTATATAACCGAGCTTCCAATAAGTAGATCAAGAATTTATTACTTAAATTCACTAACTTATTAATTCTTCATTGAATCCACGCATAAAACTTAGAATTGCACTCTCAGTATATAGAATGCTCTATATGTTCCACCATATAGACACATCATTAGTTATCCATTGTTATAATCCTAATTTGGTCAATGATCCTCTATATGAATGATCTACATTGTAAAGGGATTAGATTGATCATTTGATCTAGGATCAACTAGGCGATATTGACTTGAATAGATATTACGGTAAGTTTAATAAACCTAAGTCAAAGTTCAATATCGGTCCCTTCCGATGCATACTCCATGCATCCAACCTGATCTTTACTTTAACCAATGCTCTGGAAAGAACATAGCATTTCTCCAAATGCAAGTAAACTCTGTTGTAGATTATCATATCAGTAAAACCCTGTGTCTGATAAATCTAGGAAACTTTATTCACATAGTCATGTTTACTTTCCAATGAGTTGACATCACAATAAACAGGATCAAGTATGTGAAAAGGGTTTCAGATGAAATCATACATTATGTACATATAATCATGAAATAAATCATGTGAACCATGCAACATTAAATGTTATTTCTGATCTATATTAATAAGTACATCTGATTATATTGAAATGAGTTTTATTTAGGGCATAAAACCCAACAGTATGTTGTTTAACATCCTAAATATGAACTTTCTAAAACAATAATAAACAAATATAAAGTTTAGGAAACCTTACATTGGTTGCAACGGAATAATATGTCTCCTTCCACTCAGATCTCTAACCCTTGTATGTTTTCTGTCGCAGAGTATCACCAAGATCTGAGTCTGAATATCCTTCTCTTCAAGT
Organism: Cannabis sativa; assembly: GCF_029168945.1. Lineage (NCBI taxonomy): Eukaryota > Viridiplantae > Streptophyta > Magnoliopsida > Rosales > Cannabaceae > Cannabis > Cannabis sativa. The sequence continues at coordinate 39,622,219 of NC_083610.1, read as the reverse complement.
TGGATTCTTCACGATCTTCCAAACTATGATTGAGGTACCACTTGCTGTGTGTGGACACTACTCTATCACTCAAGGTTATTTCGAAATTGGAAGAGGAAAAGAGAGAGAGAGGGGTCGGCTATAGAAAGAAAGTGAGTGGCTCAATTTTCTGAAAGGCAATCTCTTGAATTACTGAATAATTCTTATTTTGGTGTGAGCCATCACTTTCTATTTATAGGCAACCACTAGGTTTAGGTTAGTAATTATTTGGCATTAAAATAATGAAAATATTAATTGGAAAAACCCTCTTCAAGTGGCCGGCCATGTTGTTAATGGGCGCCACTTGGAATTTTGTAGTTTTAACAATTTTCATTTCTATTTTCTCAAAAATGCCAATTTTCCAATTCTAACCATTTAAATGCCAAAACTAATTATTTAATAACTAAAATAGATTATTAAATAATATTGTGATTTAATATAATTATTAATTAGACATATATAGTCTCTTAATTAATAAACAAACCTAGAATCTCTTTTCTTTATAATTTCGCCCTTGCTTAGTGAAAATTCACAAACTAGACATAGTCTAATTTTAGAATTATAATTGATTAATCATAAATCAATTAACTGAGTCTTACAAGAAGTATGGTCTCAACTAGAATGGGGACCATGGGCCTATATTTCTGAGCTTCCAATAAGCTGATCAAGAATTTACCAAGTAAATTCACTAGCTTATTAATTCCTTGTTGCATCCACTCTTGGAACTTAGAATTGGACTCTCAGTCATATAGAACGCTCTACACCATATAGATACGCTATCACATTTAACCATCGTTATAATCTAAATAATCAAAGATCCTCTGTATAGATGATTTACACAGAGTAGGAAATAATTTACCGTTTCACCCCTCAATGTATTTTGATCCTTAAAACACTTAGCTACATGTAAATGATATTTAAGTGAACTAAAATATAATCACAGAAATAAGAGCTCTTCCATTTACATCTATTTAGCTAAGCTCGAAGGAAATCATCACTTTACTTCTAAATACCTGTGGAAGCTATAGATTCCATATTTATGTTTAGCGCTCCCACTCAATCATACTATCATGTTCCTAATATGTACGTATTGCCCTGACCTGAAAGTAGGTTTAACTAACAAATCAAAGAACATGAATAGTACTCCTGAGATTGAACCCAATCATATCATGATTAAGATCTTTTGATCTAAGATCAACTAGTGATATTGACTTGGAAAGATATAACGGTAAGTATTATAATATCTTAACTAAATTCAATATCGGTCCAGTCCAATGTATACTCCATACATTCGAGACTAGTATACTATGCCAATGTCCTGGAAAGAACATAACACTTATACAAAATGTAAGTATACTTCATCACTGATTATTACATCAGTGTAAATCCAAAACACTGATGAAACAGGGACTTAGTCTTTTGAATCATATAATCACAATCACATTCCACTGTGTTGACATTACTGCAATTGTGAATAAATATATGTTCTGGACTTAACTGATTTTGTGCATACATTAAACCATAAGCATGGAAAATACATGTTAACATAAATCACTTCAAATCTCTTAAATTGATAACTAATCAGATTATATTGTAATGGGTTTTATTTAGGGCACAAAACCCAACATTTAAGACCTAGAACGGGTTAGGTCAAGTGATTAACTGTTCTTTATATTGTTGTGACATAGGCCCCAAGATCGTTGATCGTCTCCATTTAGGTCGACCGACATGCCTAAATCAAAACTTGAGGTAAGAAAAGTACATACATATCACATAGCATGTTAAGATACAATTATTATCGTTATGACTTGATTATGATTGAGGTAATAGAACGGTAAGTGGATTAAGGTCATGACGTCAAGTGAAACTATTGTTATGTTTCCTATTTGTTAATTATCTTATTAGACAATGACAGAGATATGTGGATGTCAGGTTAGGGTATCGGCTTTGCCTTATTAGGCAAGGTGATATATAGACTCTGGGTTAGGGTATCCACTTTGCCTTATAGGTGATGAGATATATGGATGTCGGGTAAGGGCATCAACTTTGCCTTATTAGGCAATGAGATATATAGATGCCGGAGTAGGGCATCGGCATTGCCTTATTAGGTAATGAAATATGTGGATGTCGGGTTAGGGCATCAGGGTTGTCTTATTAGGCAACAACAGAAATGTTTACTTTATGAAGTAACAAATATGACTTGTCTTATTATACATGTACTTGGGTATTACTGTTTAATAATGTTATTATTTTGATTTAGATATCTAATCGCTATTTACTTTCATTGTTTACTTTTCTTGCTGATTCTTTGTTACTCACGGGTGCTTTGTGGTGCAAGTAAGGGCAAGGGGAAACTAGGGCAGCCATGAGACGACAATCTTTTCCGAAAAATGTACATATCGACTTATCAGGCTTGTATAGTCAAGTTGTTAGGATTTGTTTTGGGTTGTACCTAATGTGTATATTGACTTATTGTTGTATATAGCCCTATTTGTAAAACTTTTATAACAGGGTATCTCCGAAATAATTTTTTAGCGATATCATCCTGTTCATTGCTATGGTTTTATGTTAGTGAAATTTTTAGCATTATCACAGATTTTATTAAATAATTAATCTACTATTATTAAACTATGTTTAAAAATTACACACATGGAGTCCCTAGGAATTAAGGTGTTACAGGAAGAACCCAGAAGCTCTACCATGAAAGTGAAGAGTATGAGATTCGGAGGGTGAAGATCAATGAACTACTCTACACTCAAACATACTTTTGTGATGAACGAGATGCTTGGTGTAGGTACTTCACTCGAGGTCCTGACAACCAACCATACAAATACTTTCCATGGGTGCATGGAGACGTGTTAAACTTGAACAATCAATTCAACTCCCCCTTCACATGCCACTCTAAGGAAGACTATTTAGAAGAAAATAGTCATTAAAGTACTACGAGCAGCTACTCACGAAGCAAACGCTTGAGAGACGACTCTGACATCATACGGGATAAGACCCCACAATTTCCAGCAAGGCCACACGACCAGGAAACAACCACAAGGCCTAGGTCGATCAATGCCTTTAATCGACTTGGAAATGGCCAACTGATACAAACATCACCACACATGATGTGTTGTTAAGCTATTTTTAGCCTAAGTTTTGGGTCACATTTTATAGTTATTTTTCTTCTTAATTATTGTTTTTGAAATAGAATTACGCTTGTTTTCTTTGGTTTCAGGTTTCAACACTTGGAATGTATAAATTGGACAAATTTCAGAAAACAGTGATCTATAAAATAGAGAAAATTTTAAAAGAGAATAAAGCTGAAATTTCAAGCCTAAATTCGACTATGTTCTGATCATATTTTGGAAAAAGTCAAAACATAAAAGTTTTATATCTCTTTCTTATCTTTCCAACGCATCTTGAATCAGCCCATTTGGAGTTCGTATGAGAAAGTTATGCCCATTTTACTAAAAGATGTCGAAGCTGAAAATTCCATCTCGCCGCGGCGAGATTTCCATGGCCGCGGCTAGAAAGTCTGGGCAGAAACGTAGTTTTTTGATGCACTTTTGGCCGCGGCGAGACCACTTTTGGCCGCGGCGAGCGTCCGTACGGTCAGGGGTATTTTTGTCCGACGAACCCTAAAAATTAGATATAAATAGAAAACTGCGATTGGAAGTCAAGGGAAGCGATTTGGAACCCTTAAACACAGCAGAGCGGGAAGAGCGAGAGAAATCAAAGTGAAGATCCAGAATTCATCCACCAACAGTTTCTTTCTCTATTCCTCTTTAATTTATTTATGTTGAATATTGTTATAGGAATGGTTATGGATTTATTTCTGAACTAAATTTCCCATTTAGGGAGGATGATGATTGTTGTTTAATGTTTTGCCTAGTTAATGTTTAATTGCCATTCCTTCATTCTTGTTGTGAAATTATCTTAATTTGTGTTTAATTTCATGTTTAAGATTGATCACCTTGTGCATGCTCTAGGATCTCAATTCGAAATCTGAAAAGTGAGAATTGAGAATGCTAAAATTAAGATAATCGATGTTCTATGTGAAACGAAAGTATTTGCATGACTTATGTGACGAGTAGATTATTACTTAATGTTGATTTCATGTTAGTTTAATTAAGGAATTAATTAGATAACATGTGATTTAGAATCTAGAAGATCTGAAAGGAGCTAGGTTATTTCATAATGTTGTCATTCACTCCAAGAATAGGATAGTAATTAAGCATTAACGATTTGGGTAAACAACAACAGGATTCTCCTCCCTATTATCTCATCTTGCTCAACTTTCAATTGTGTTATTAAGTTTTCTGAATTACTTTCATATTTTACTGTTTTTAAATCGTAATTGCTTTCGATTTGCCGAATAGAATTATAAGTATAATTTAGTGGTACTTAATCCAATTCCCTGTGGGATCGACCTCACCTGTGTGAGATTTACTACTTGATTGCGTATACTTGCGTAGTGTTTATAAATTATAGCAACAAGTTTTTGGCGCCGTTGGCGGGGAATTGTATAAAGATTGATATTACATAAAATTATACTAACTTCTACTTTGGTTCTTTTTGCTTATTTCTAATCTATTTCTTTTAGATTAATTTTTGTAATATTATTAAAAATTAAATTTTGTTCTAATTTGGTTTTACTTTTTAGTTTTAGTATTAATTTTGTTGTTTCAAATTTTTATCTTTTTAGTATTAATTTAGTTTTATTTTTCTTTTAATTTTACTAATGTGTTACTTATGAGTTTGACCTGCAAGATAAATCCAGATGTTATATCTTGAGGATTTTGCCCAACAACACAATGAACCATTCTATTCTGCTTGGAGGAGATTTAAAGAGCTTGGAGAGAGATGTTATCCCACTTTCTCAAGTGGATGTTTTACATGGCTCTTTTATAACGGACTTAATGATGAAACAAGAAACTGGGTTGATTATGGAGCAGAGGTCACTGGAGCGCCTCTATTAATGAGAGGTTATGACGTAATAAATCTGTTGAATGATATGGAAGATTTTGATTACGACTGGCATTGGGATCCATCACTTCAGGGTTGGAGTCACCAATACCCACCTTATTGCCCAAATTCATCCCAACAAACTGAAAAAGAGGAGCAACTACTATCACTTCTACAATCACTTCCAGGAGAGATTAACCGCTTAACTGACATGGTGAGATCCTTATGTGATAATTCAATGACTCATGATTCAGAATGTAATAACTCCAATGATGAAAGTTATGAGAGTTGTTGGTACAATGAAGAAGGGTCATTATTTGAATACAAGGAAGATAATGAGCCTACAATTGAAGATCAAGATCCTTGTGAAGAGGAACTCATTGAATATGAAATCACAAGCAAGGGTATGGATAGCCAAGTGGAGAGTGAGCAACAAGAAGAAGTGTTGTTAGATGAAAGTGTAGAAACTGTGACATTGGAGGATGAAGAAGAGCATGGCATCATTGATTCGACTTCATCAATGATATTGACTAATAAACCACCAATGAATTCATATATTTCATCAACACCATATTATATCCTCTACAAGCTACAAAAGGCATCTCCCCAAGCTCATCATTCAAAGTCTTATGTTGTTGGTGCTGATTTTGGTTCAAACTCATCACTTGCCAAGCTTGAAGGCAAGTACAACAACAATTTTCAAGTTGTCTTGCATGACGCTTATTACGGGCGTCAACCGCTTATTGATGTGGCACTCAGGTAAGTTTCCTTTCCTTTTTCTTTAATGTCACATTGGGGACAATGTGCATCTTTAGTTTGGGGGGAGAGATTTAATTTTTTTTTCAGTTTTTCAGTTTATGTTTTCGTTTTTTTTAGTTTAGTTTTTGTTTTTGTTAGTGTCATGTGTTGATAAATGAGCTGGAATATTGATTGACTTACTGTTATTCACTTGTGCAATGGATTGAAATCTTAACTGTGTGCTTGAGTCATAACTTTTTGAATTGAATTAGATGTGTATTAGAAGGTTGTTCATTTAGATGTAAAACATTTGTTTTTGACGCATATCACTTGTGTTCTATTTGGATTGTGGAATGATTGACTTGACATGAAATAGAATTTGTTTGACATACTCTCTTGAAGCGAAATCCTTGATGATTTTTGTTTGGAAAATGATGTAGGCAAATTTTCTTTGGATCGACTGAGCCTTCCAAGCCTACCTAAAAAAATTTTATCCTTAGTATACCCAAAGTTGAGCCTTAGCCTATTCTAAAAAAAATTTCACCACTTAACTAAGCTGAATTCGTTATCTTTAACTACTTTTACCCTCAACATACCTTATTATGCCATAAGCTTTTAAGCAAGTTTGGATGGAAAAATTATTGTAAGTGGGGGAATAATTTTTGCAGTAAGAGATTAAAAAAAAAAATTAAATAGTTGTCATGTGTTGTGCCTCTATTGAAAAAAAGAGAAAGAAGAAAAAAAAGAGAAAAATGACATGTGATAATTTCTTCTTGAGAATCAAATGTGACAATGAGGTAGGCACATAGGAAAAAATATGCAATCTCTTACTATCTTCTTTGGGATGAAAGAATGGATAAGTGTGGGTACTTGTTTGGTATAATTGTGCTTATGGTATAATGTAACCTAAATGACTTCTCATCTACCCGTTTTGCCTAAGCCATGCTATTATAACCGAAAAAGACCTTTTGATTCTGAGCAAAAATTGTCAACATTAGTGGAGAGAGGTATGTCATCCAAACTTATTGAACATGGGTTAGCGAAATGTCGGAAAGTGTAGAATGGTTGTGATATGAATGTCAAAAGCGATGTTTTTTGCCTGTATGAATTGCTTACTTCTGAATTATGCATCCAAGTTAGTTCGTAGAGTTATTGAGTTGAAATTCTGGTTATTGATTTGCTTGAAGTTGTGCAGGTGGTAGTGGGAGTTCAATCAATTGAAGGTTTAGTTATCGATTGCATTGTTTAATTTCAGTTTGAGTTTTAGATTTACTCGAGGGCGAGTAAAGATTCAGTTTGGGGGAATTTGTTAAGCTATTTTTAGCCTAAGTTTTGGGTCACATTTTATAGTTATTTTTCTTCTTAATTATTGTTTTTGAAATAGAATTACGCTTGTTTTCTTTGGTTTCAGGTTTCAACACTTGGAATGTATAAATTGGACAAATTTCAGAAAACAGTGATCTATAAAATAGAGAAAATTTTAAAAGAGAATAAAGCTGAAACTTCAAGCCTGAATTCGACTATGTTCTGATCATATTTTGGAAAAAGTCAAAACATAAAAGTTTTATATCTCTTTCTTATCTTTCCAACGCATCTTGAATCAGCCCATTTGGAGTTCGTATGAGAAAGTTATGCCCATTTTACTAAAAGATGTCGAAGCTGAAAATTCCATCTCGCCGCGGCGAGATTTCCATGGCCGCGGCTAGAAAGTACGGGCGAAACGTAGTTTTTTGATGCACTTTTGGCCGCGGCGAGACCACTTTTGGCCGCGGCGAGCGTCCGTACGGTCAGGGGTATTTTTGTCCGATGAACCCTAAAAATTAGATATAAATAGAAAACTGCGATTGGAAGTCAAGGGAAGCGATTTGGAACCCTTAAACACAGCAGAGAGCGGCAGGAAGAGCAGAGGAAATCAAAGTGAAGATCCAGAATTCATCCACCAACAGTTTCTTTCTCTATTCCTCTTTAATTTATTTATGTTGAATATTGTTATAGGAATGGTTATGGATTTATTTCTGAACTAAATTTCCCATTTAGGGAGGATGATGATTGTTGTTTAATGTTTTGCCTAGTTAATGTTTAATTGCCATTCCTTCATTCTTGTTGTGAAATTATCTTAATTTGTGTTTAATTTCATGTTTAAGATTGATCACCTTGTGCATGCTCTAGGATCTCAATTCGAAATCTGAAAAGTGAGAATTGAGAATGCTAAAATTAAGATAATCGATGTTCTATGTGAAACGAAAGTATTTGCATGACTTATGTGACGAGTAGATTATTACTTAATGTTGATTTCATGTTAGTTTAATTAAGGAATTAATTAGATAACATGTGATTTAGAATCTAGAAGATCTGAAAGGAGCTAGGTTATTTCATAATCTGTCATTCACTCCAAGAATAGGATAGTAATTAAGCATTAACGATTTGGGTAAACAACAACAGGATTCTCCTCCCTATTATCTCATCTTGCTCAACTTTCAATTGTGTTATTAAGTTTTCTGAATTACTTTCATATTTTACTGTTTTTAAATCGTAATTGCTTTCGATTTGCCGAATAGAATTATAAGTATAATTTAGTGGTACTTAATCCAATTCCCTGTGGGATCGACCTCACCTGTGTGAGATTTACTACTTGATTGCGTATACTTGCGTAGTGTTTATAAATTATAGCAACAAGTTTTTGGCGCCGTTGGCGGGGAATTGTATAAAGATTGATATTACATAAAATTATACTAACTTCTACTTTGGTTCTTTTTGCTTATTTCTAATCTATTTCTTTTAGATTAATTTTTGTAATATTATTAAAAATTAAATTTTGTTCTAATTTGGTTTTACTTTTTAGTTTTAGTATTAATTTTGTTGTTTCAAATTTTTATCTTTTTAGTATTAATTTAGTTTTATTTTTCTTTTAATTTTACTAATGTGTTACTTATGAGTTTGACCTGCAAGATAAATCCAGATGTTATATCTTGAGGATTTTGCCCAACAACACAATGAACCATTCTATTCTGCTTGGAGGAGATTTAAAGAGCTTGGAGAGAGATGTTATCCCACTTTCTCAAGTGGATGTTTTACATGGCTCTTTTATAACGGACTTAATGATGAAACAAGAAACTGGGTTGATTATGGAGCAGAGGTCACTGGAGCGCCTCTATTAATGAGAGGTTATGACGTAATAAATCGGTTGAATGATATGGAAGATTTTGATTACGGCCGGCATTGGGATCCATCACTTGGTGGTTGGAGTCACCAATACCCACCTTATTGCCCAAATTCATCCCAACAAAGGCGAAAAGAGGAGCAACTACTATCACTTCTACAATCACTTCCAGGAGAGATTAACCGCTTAACTGACATGGTGAGATCCTTATGTGATAATTCAATGACTCATGATTCAGAATGTAATAACTCCAATGATGAAAGTTATGAGAGTTGTTGGTACAATGAAGAAGGGTCATTATTTGAATACAAGGAAGATAATGAGCCTACAATTGAAGATCAAGATCCTTGTGAAGAGGAACTCATTGAATATGAAATCACAAGCAAGGGTATGGATAGCCAAGTGGAGAGTGAGCAACAAGAAGAAGTGTTGTTAGATGAAAGTGTAGAAACTGTGACATTGGAGGATGAAGAAGAGCATGGCATCATTGATTCGACTTCATCAATGATATTGACTAATAAACCACCAATGAATTCATATATTTCATCAACACCATATTATATCCTCTACAAGCTACAAAAGGCATCTCCCCAAGCTCATCATTCAAAGTCTTATGTTGTTGGTGCTGATTTTGGTTCAAACTCATCACTTGCCAAGCTTGAAGGCAAGTACAACAACAATTTTCAAGTTGTCTTGCATGACGCTTATTACGGGCGTCAACCGCTTATTGATGTGGCACTCAGGTAAGTTTCCTTTCCTTTTTCTTTAATGTCACATTGGGGACAATGTGCATCTTTAGTTTGGGGGGAGAGATTTAATTTTTTTTCAGTTTTTCAGTTTATGTTTTCGTTTTTTTTAGTTTAGTTTTTGTTTTTGTTAGTGTCATGTGTTGATAAATGAGCTGGAATATTGATTGACTTACTGTTATTCACTTGTGCAATGGATTGAAATCTTAACTGTGTGCTTGAGTCATAACTTTTTGAATTGAATTAGATGTGTATTAGAAGGTTGTTCATTTAGATGTAAAACATTTGTTTTTGACGCATATCACTTGTGTTCTATTTGGATTGTGGAATGATTGACTTGACATGAAATAGAATTTGTTTGACATACTCTCTTGAAGCGAAATCCTTGATGATTTTTGTTTGGAAAATGATGTAGGCAAATTTTCTTTGGATCGACTGAGCCTTCCAAGCCTACCTAAAAAAATTTTATCCTTAGTATACCCAAAGTTGAGCCTTAGCCTATTCTAAAAAAAATTTCACCACTTAACTAAGCTGAATTCGTTATCTTTAACTACTTTTACCCTCAACATACCTTATTATGCCATAAGCTTTTAAGCAAGTTTGGATGGAAAAATTATTGTAAGTGGGGGAATAATTTTTGCAGTAAGAGATTAAAAAAAAAAATTAAATAGTTGTCATGTGTTGTGCCTCTATTGAAAAAAAGAGAAAGAAGAAAAAAAAGAGAAAAATGACATGTGATAATTTCTTCTTGAGAATCAAATGTGACAATGAGGTAGGCACATAGGAAAAAATATGCAATCTCTTACTATCTTCTTTGGGATGAAAGAATGGATAAGTGTGGGTACTTGTTTGGTATAATTGTGCTTATGGTATAATGTAACCTAAATGACTTCTCATCTACCCGTTTTGCCTAAGCCATGCTATTATAACCGAAAAAGACCTTTTGATTCTGAGCAAAAATTGTCAACATTAGTGGAGAGAGGTATGTCATCCAAACTTATTGAACATGGGTTAGCGAAATGTCGGAAAGTGTAGAATGGTTGTGATATGAATGTCAAAAGCGATGTTTTTTGCCTGTATGAATTGCTTACTTCTGAATTATGCATCCAAGTTAGTTCGTAGAGTTATTGAGTTGAAATTCTGGTTATTGATTTGCTTGAAGTTGTGCAGGTGGTAGTGGGAGTTCAATCAATTGAAGGTTTAGTTATCGATTGCATTGTTTAATTTCAGTTTGAGTTTTAGATTTACTCGAGGGCGAGTAAAGATTCAGTTTGGGGGAATTTGTTAAGCTATTTTTAGCCTAAGTTTTGGGTCACATTTTATAGTTATTTTTCTTCTTAATTATTGTTTTTGAAATAGAATTACGCTTGTTTTCTTTGGTTTCAGGTTTCAACACTTGGAATGTATAAATTGGACAAATTTCAGAAAACGGTGATCTATAAAATAGAGAAAATTTTAAAAGAGAATAAAGCTGAAACTTCAAGCCTAAATTCGACTATGTTCTGATCATATTTTGGAAAAAGTCAAAACATAAAAGTTTTATATCTCTTTCTTATCTTTCCAACGCATCTTGAATCAGCCCATTTGGAGTTCGTATGAGAAAGTTATGCCCATTTTACTAAAAGATGTCGAAGCTGAAAATTCCATCTCGCCGCGGCGAGATTTCCATGGCCGCGGCTAGAAAGTCTGGGCAGAAACGTAGTTTTTTGATGCACTTTTGGCCGCGGCGAGACCACTTTTGGCCGCGGCGAGCGTCCGTACGGTCAGGGGTATTTTTGTCCGACGAACCCTAAAAATTAGATATAAATAGAAAACTGCGATTGGAAGTCAAGGGAAGCGATTTGGAACCCTTAAACACAGCAGAGAGCGGCAGGAAGAGCAGAGGAAATCAAAGTGAAGATCCAGAATTCATCCACCAACAGTTTCTTTCTCTATTCCTCTTTAATTTATTTATGTTGAATATTGTTATAGGAATGGTTATGGATTTATTTCTGAACTAAATTTCCCATTTAGGGAGGATGATGATTGTTGTTTAATGTTTTGCCTAGTTAATGTTTAATTGCCATTCCTTCATTCTTGTTGTGAAATTATCTTAATTTGTGTTTAATTTCATGTTTAAGATTGATCACCTTGTGCATGCTCTAGGATCTCAATTCGAAATCTGAAAAGTGAGAATTGAGAATGCTAAAATTAAGATAATCGATGTTCTATGTGAAACGAAAGTATTTGCATGACTTATGTGACGAGTAGATTATTACTTAATGTTGATTTCATGTTAGTTTAATTAAGGAATTAATTAGATAACATGTGATTTAGAATCTAGAAGATCTGAAAGGAGCTAGGTTATTTCATAATCTGTCATTCACTCCAAGAATAGGATAGTAATTAAGCATTAACGATTTGGGTAAACAACAACAGGATTTCTCCTCCCTATTATCTCATCTTGCTCACTTTCAATTGTGTTATTAAGTTTTCTGAATTACTTTCATATTTCTTGTTTTTAAATCGTAATTGCTTTCGATTTGCCGAATAGAATTATAAGTATAATTTAGTGGTACTTAATCCAATTCCCTGTGGGATCGACCTCACCTGTGTGAGATTTACTACTTGATTGTGTATACTTGCGTAGTGTTTATAAATTATAGCAACAAGTTTTTGGCGCCGTTGGCGGGGAATTGTATAAAGATTGATATTACATAAAATTATACTAACTTCTACTTTGGTTCTTTTTGCTTATTTCTAATCTATTTCTTTTAGATTAATTTTTGTAATATTATTAAAAATTAAATTTTGTTCTAATTTGGTTTTACTTTTTAGTTTTAGTATTAATTTTGTTGTTTCAAATTTTTATCTTTTTAGTATTAATTTAGTTTTATTTTTCTTTTAATTTTACTAATGTGTTACTTATGAGTTTGACCTGCAAGATAAATCCAGATGTTATATCTTGAGGATTTTGCCCAACAACACAATGAACCATTCTATTCTGCTTGGAGGAGATTTAAAGAGCTTGGAGAGAGATGTTATCCCACTTTCTCAAGTGGATGTTTTACATGGCTCTTTTATAACGGACTTAATGATGAAACAAGAAACTGGGTTGATTATGGAGCAGAGGTCACTGGAGCGCCTCTATTAATGAGAGGTTATGACGTAATAAATCTGTTGAATGATATGGAAGATTTTGATTACGACTGGCATTGGGATCCATCACTTCAGGGTTGGAGTCACCAATACCCACCTTATTGCCCAAATTCATCCCAACAAACTGAAAAGAGGAGCAACTACTATCACTTCTACAATCACTTCGGGAGAGATTAACCGCTTAACGACATGGTGAGATCCTTATGTGATAATTCAATGACTCATGATTCGAATGTAATAACTCCAATGATGAAAGTTATGAGAGTTGTTGGTACAATGAAGAAGGGTCATTATTTGAATACAAGGAAGATAATGAGCCTACAATTGAAGATCAAGATCCTTGTGAAGAGGAACTCATTGAATATGAAATCACAAGCAAGGGTATGGATAGCCAAGTGGAGAGTGAGCAACAAGAAGAAGTGTTGTTAGATGAAAGTGTAGAAACTGTGACATTGGAGGATGAAGAAGAGCATGGCATCATTGATTCGACTTCATCAATGATATTGACTAATAAACCACCAATGAATTCATATATTTCATCAACACCATATTATATCCTCTACAAGCTACAAAAGGCATCTCCCCAAGCTCATCATTCAAAGTCTTATGTTGTTGGTGCTGATTTTGGTTCAAACTCATCACTTGCCAAGCTTGAAGGCAAGTACAACAACAATTTTCAAGTTGTCTTGCATGACGCTTATTACGGGCGTCAACCGCTTATTGATGTGGCACTCAGGTAAGTTTCCTTTCCTTTTTCTTTAATGTCACATTGGGGACAATGTGCATCTTTAGTTTGGGGGAGAGATTTAATTTTTTTCATTTTTCGAGTTTATGTTTTCGTTTTTTAGTTTAGTTTTTTGTTTTTGTTAGTGTCATGTGTTGATAAATGAAATTTGGAATATTGATTGACTTACTGTTATTCAATTGTGCAATGGATTGAAATCTTAACTGTGTGCTTGAGTCATAACTTTTTGAATTGAATTAGATGTGTATTAGAAGGTTGTTCATTTAGATGTAAAACATTTGTTTTTGACGCATATCACTTGTGTTCTATTTGGATTGTGGAATGATTGACTTGACATGAAATAGAATTTGTTTGACATACTTTCGAAGCGAAATCCTTGATGATTTTTGTTTGGAAAATGATGTAGGCAAATTTTCTTTGGATCGACTGAGCCTTCCAAGCCTACCTAAAAAAATTTTATCCTTAGTATACCCAAAGTTGAGCCTTAGCCTATTCTAAAAAAAATTTCACCACTTAACTAAAATTTGAATTCGTTATCTTTAACTACTTTTACCCTCAACATACCTTATTATGCCATAAGCTTTTAAGCAAGTTTGGATGGAAAAATTATTGTAAGTGGGGGAATAATTTTTGCAGTAAGAGATTAAAAAAAAAAATTAAATAGTTGTCATGTGTTGTGCCTCTATTGAAAAAAAGAGAAAGAAGAAAAAAAAGAGAAAAATGACATGTGATAATTTCTTCTTGAGAATCAAATGTGACAATGAGGTAGGCACATAGGAAAAAATATGCAATCTCTTACTATCTTCTTTGGGATGAAAGAATGGATAAGTGTGGGTACTTGTTTGGTATAATTGTGCTTATGGTATAATGTAACCTAAATGACTTCTCATCTACCCGTTTTGCCTAAGCCATGCTATTATAACCGAAAAAGACCTTTTGATTCTGAGCAAAAATTGTCAACATTAGTGGAGAGAGGTATGTCATCCAAACTTATTGAACATGGGTTAGCGAAATGTCGGAAAGTGTAGAATGGTTGTGATATGAATGTCAAAAGCGATGTTTTTTGCCTGTATGAATTGCTTACTTCTGAATTATGCATCCAAGTTAGTTCGTAGAGTTATTGAGTTGAAATTCTGGTTATTGATTTGCTTGAAGTTGTGCAGGTGGTAGTGGGAGTTCAATCAATTGAAGGTTTAGTTATCGATTGCATTGTTTAATTTCAGTTTGAGTTTTAGATTTACTCGAGGGCGAGTAAAGATTCAGTTTGGGGGAATTTGTTAAGCTATTTTTAGCCTAAGTTTTGGGTCACATTTTATAGTTATTTTTCTTCTTAATTATTGTTTTTGGAATAGAATTATGCTTATTTTTTTTAGTTTCAAGTTTCACACTTGAAATGTATAAATTGGTCAAATATCGAAAAATGATCTATAAAATAAAGAAATTTTAAAAGAGAATAAAGCTGAAACTTCAAGCCTGAATTCGACTATGTTCTGATCATATTTTGGAAAAAGTCAAAACATAAAAGTTTTATATCTCTTTCTTATCTTTCTAACGCATCTTGAATCAGCCCATTTGGAGTTTGTATGAGAAATTTATGCCCATTTTACTAAAAGATGTCGAAGCTGAAAATTCCATCTCGCCGCGGCGAGATTTCCATGGCCGCGGCTAGAAAGTCTGGGCAGAAACGTAGTTTTTTGATGCACTTTTGGCCGCGGCGAGACCACTTTTGGCCGCGGCGAGCGTCCGTACGGTCAGGGGTATTTTTGTCCGACGAACCCTAAAAATTAGATATAAATAGAAAACTGCGATTGGAAGTCAAGGGAAGCGATTTGGAACCCTTAAACACAGCAGAGAGCGGCAGGAAGAGCAGAGGAAATCAAAGTGAAGATCCAGAATTCATCCACCAACAGTTTCTTTCTCTATTCCTCTTTAATTTATTTATGTTGAATATTGTTATAGGAATGGTTATGGATTTATTTCTGAACTAAATTTCCCATTTAGGGAGGATGATGATTGTTGTTTAATGTTTTGCCTAGTTAATGTTTAATTGCCATTCCTTCATTCTTGTTGTGAAATTATCTTAATTTGTGTTTAATTTCATGTTTAAGATTGATCACCTTGTGCATGCTCTAGGATCTCAATTCGAAATCTGAAAAGTGAGAATTGAGAATGCTAAAATTAAGATAATCGATGTTCTATGTGAAACGAAAGTATTTGCATGACTTATGTGACGAGTAGATTATTACTTAATGTTGATTTCATGTTAGTTTAATTAAGGAATTAATTAGATAACATGTGATTTAGAATCTAGAAGATCTGAAAGGAGCTAGGTTATTTCATAATCTGTCATTCACTCCAAGAATAGGATAGTAATTAAGCATTAACGATTTGGGTAAACAACAACAGGATTCTCCTCCCTATTATCTCATCTTGCTCAACTTTCAATTGTGTTATTAAGTTTTCTGAATTACTTTCATATTTTATTGTTTTTAAATCGTAATTGCTTTCGATTTGCCGAATAGAATTATAAGTATAATTTAGTGGTACTTAATCCAATTCCCTGTGGGATCGACCTCACCTGTGTGAGATTTACTACTTGATTGCGTATACTTGCGTAGTGTTTATAAATTATAGCAACATGTGTCTAGGGCTGAATTCGATGCTCTTGCCGCCTTGGTAAAGAGTATCGCAACTCCAAAGCAAACTGAGTTTGAGCTAGAATGGGAGCGACATTCACCTCTCTCAAATCAAATGAAGGCTTTGGAGATCCCCTCAAAGTTCAGAAATCTGGTGTTGCATCCATACACTGGCAAAGAAGACCCTATCTCTTACATACACAACTTCAAAGTACAGACTAACCTACAAAGCAATTGAGACAATTCTCTTTGTCAAATCTTTCCAGCCACGCTATCAAAAGTAGCACAACAGTGGTATCTCAAGCTTTCCCTGTGATCTATTAATTCTTGGGAGACACTCAAGCAAGTATTTTATGACCGATTCTCCCCATCAAGGCACAGACAAATCTAACCCAACAATTTGGTCTACATTAAGCAACAAGAAGACGAACCTCTAAAAGATTACCAACAACTATTCTTAGAGGCCACCACGTAGATGAAGATACTCACTGAAGACACCAAGGTCATGACAATGACAGCTGGACTAACAGTAATGAGTCTGTTAGAACTATTATTTTCTGTAGTGACAAATTATGTCCAGTAGCATTCCAGCTGTGTCTAGGACTCGTAGTGTTTTGTCTGGGGTTCGTACTTTTAGTGTTAGTCCACGTCAGCAAAGATATTTTAGGTTTTAATTGTTCAGATGGTAACAACTGTCTATTTCGGGTTTCTTGGTTTAGCTGGGTATAAATACGATTTCTGGGTATTTTGTTGACGAACTTTTGATCGGAGATTTGGGATTACGTTTCTTTCGTCTTGTTTCTTCTGTATGTTTCATGGCAGGTCAGATCTTGGAGCTTGAGGATGTTCATCAATGGCGGAATAATCTGAATCTGGAATTGCTGAGTTCAAACTGAAGGGAGTTCAGTGTCATCTTCATCATCAGATCTGAAGGGATTTCAGGTTGAAGACATGTTGAAGAAGAGCTCAGTTGCAGCACAAGGGATTGTGCATTAACAATCAGTGTTCTTGATTGTTGTTGGTAATTCATTACTAATTGCTGTTAAGGTTGTATTTGATTCCTTTAGAGAGAATTGGAAATTGTAATATGAACCTTTGAGAATTAGTGGATGAATTTACCCTGGTTCGGGGAACCCAAGCACTAGTCGGCTGAGATGTGTTCTCAGTGCAGATGAAGCTTGTAAAATTCTGGTGTTGAATCTTTGATTTTGTTCTTTTTATATTCAAGCTTAAATCAAGATAAAATCAATCTAAATATGAAAAAGATAGGTTAGACAAGAACTTGGGCTTACATTTGGTATCAGAGCCAGCTATTTCTGTTAGAAATATTGATCCTTAGGGTTCTTACAAGATTCGTTATTCTGAAATTTATTGTTGCTGCAATTCTTTATTTTTCTGCATTTTTTCTTTCTGCAACACCCAGTTGGAACTAACCCCCTCTCCAGACACGACTCTGGGAGTATACTGCTCTCTATCTTTGTTTTGTTTTTCCTTGTTAGTACAGGAATGGAGATGTTCAGAGAAGGAGGGTCCACATCACGACCCCCAATGCTGGAAGGTGCTAATTACCCATACTGGAAAACCAAAATGCGAGCATTCTTGAGGGCGGTGAATGAAAGAGTTTGGATGGCCATAGAAGATGGTTGGACATGCCCAACGATGATGGATAACGGTGTCACCAAACCAAAACCTACGAGCTTGTGGACTCCAGATGAGATGGAGAGGGCCAATTTTAATTTCGAAGGCCATGCATGCTTTGTTCAATGCAGTGTCCACAAATCAATTGAAGGTCATTGCAAACTGTGAGATGGCCAAAGAGGCTTGGGAAAAACTACGAATTAAAAATGAAGGAACGGATGCTGTAAAGAAATCCCGTCTTCGTGCTTTGGCAAAAGCGTTTGAAGATTTATCAATGGAGGAAGAAGAAACGGTGGCTGAGTTCCATGCTAAATTGTGTGACATATCAAATGAATCTTATGCTTTGGGAAAGACTTATTCTAATGCAAAGCTGGTTCGTAAAGTCCTTGGAGTTCTACCTAGGAGATTTATGTCTAAAGTAACCTCCATTGAAGAAATGAGAAATGTGGAGGAACTGGATCTTGATGAACTGATTGGATCCTTGCAGAATTATGAAATGTCAATAACAAGGTGGAAGAAAGAAAAAAAGAAGATGGATGTGAACAAAGAAAAAGGGGACAGCAATATTGCGTTCATTCACAAAGAAGAAAATAAGTCTATCCCAGATTTGTCTGCTGGTTTCTCAGATGAAGCTGTAGATTTGCTGACAATGAACTATGCAAAATTCTTGAAAAAGAAGTACAAGAAACTGTGTTCTGAAGGTAAGAAAAACGCTTCCAAAAGAAATCCTCTTGGGAACTTCTGGCATGGTCAGCAACCCAGTGACAATAAAAGCATGGGCATTCAGTGTAGAGAATGTGATGGGTTCGGACACATTCAGGCCGAGTGTGCTAACACTCTCAAAAAGAAGAAAGCCCTTGTTGCCACCTGGAGCGATAGTGACGAAGAAAAAGACTCTATTGCAAGCAAAAGTTCTAATGAGGATAAACAGGTAGTGGCTTTCATGGCTCAAAGTCATCAGTCTGTTGAATCTGAGGATGATGGAGTCTCCACTGTGTCTGAAGTCGACAGTAATGGAAGAAAAAATGCATATGAAGAGATGTTTGCTCAATGGGAATATATGACCAAGCAGATTAGAGGTCTGAATAGTGCCAAGGAGCAGATAGAGTCTGAAAAAGTCAAGCTGGAGGACACTGTTAAGAATCTCAACAAACTTCTTGATGAGAAGGACAATGAGATCTGCAAGCTTTCAGCTGAACTCATAAGAGCTAAACAGGCTTTAAAGTTTATCCCTCCAGGAACGGCTGCCATCAATCAAACTCTTGAACTTCAAAAACCTTATGGTGATCGAACCTCTATCGAATACAAGATGTTGTATAAGCAAGGAGATAACTTGGGGGTAGAAGAGTCCATTACACCAGTGATCAACCTAGACAAAAAGGATGACAAGCAATCATCATTTCCCTCGACACCTCAGTCCTCAGACCCCACTGGAAAATTCCATGTTCCATCTGGACCTACCAAGGTGAAGTTAGAAGGAAGAAGAATTGCCCCTGGAGAATATATCTCAGATGGAGAGATTCATCCCAGTGTGTCACTTCTGTAACAGGAGGGGTCATATTCGACCCAGATGCTATAAGCTGCAGAACTACTTGAAAGATATGATCAATCGACCTATGAGTTTTCAAAAACCCAATAAAACTCGAAAGGAAGGATCTCAATGTGAGTGGAGATTGAGGGCTAATCGTGAATCGAATGTTGGGTTGGTAGCTCAAGTTTCACTGTCTGCATTTCTGGAAGGACAGTGGTACTTGGATAGTGGTTGCTCTCGACACATGACGGGCAACAAGAAATTGTTAGTCAATTACAAAGAAGCAAAGGAGGGAGTTGTCACTTTTGGTGATGGAAATAAGGGCCATATTATTGGAAAAGGAGACTTGGTGATGAGTAGAGCTGCACCTCTTACTGAAGTACTGTATGTGAAAAGACTCAAGGCAAATCTGATAAGCATCGGTCAACTTTGTGATGAAAATTACACTGTAAGTTTTTCTAAAACTCATTGTTTAGTTTCATTTGATGGGTGCTTAGTCTTAACAGGGAAGAGATCTAGTGATGGTAGTTATTTGTTGGACAATGTTGTCCTATGTAATAGTGCATCATTGGATAAATCAGATATTGGAGACTTTACTGCTATTCCAAAAGTTTTAACCAAAAGAAATAAGAGTGTTAAATCATCACCTCGTCTTTCAAGAGCTCATTCACTATTATTAGTGCTATGGTATGGTCTTCTAAACCTTATACTGTTGAATCTTAGGTTTAAACAAAGAAAAGATGATGTTTTTGTCCTAGTGTATGCTGGTTTTGATCATGTTGTACATCATACTCCCTTGCTTCAAAAGAAATATGATACACACATGATATGTTGTCTAGTGTTCCTCATTGCTTGTTTATGTGTCTTCATGTGTGATAATGAAAGTTCCACAAACATTTCTCAAAATGCACGTTGACTCAAAATATATAGATAACGGATATCATTTTTTAGAATTGGTTGAGTAAAAATACATTGGATAATCACATATTATTCTTGATGCACTCTTGGATTTTTGTTTAATAAAGCCTTGAATTCTCATATTAACGTGTGCAACTTAGGAAGTTTTTTTCATGTGTTCTATCTGATTAATTCGTTGTGGTATATGATCATTATCTTTCTCTGTTTATTCAGCTAAGCCTTGATTGCTATCATTTTTTTCTATGAGGCACTTCATGTCCCATCTACAGGTTCTCCAGTTCTATCGAGGAAGCTCTAAATAGGTGAATTTTTCAGGATCTTTTGAACCTTTATTTTTCCCAGCTAAAAAGGCTACCTCTTTTAGATGCAATGGGAAGAGCTTTCTTTAGTCCATTTACTAATAAGTAGTATGCTCCTTCTATATTAGTATTTCTGATTAAAAGAGGACGGCTACATCTCTGAGGGAGAGTGAAAGCCGTAGCTGGTTGCAAAAGAACGAGCCGGAATGTCTAAAGAAAAAAAAATGGGCAGCTTAATAAAAATTTTGAGAGAGTGAGCCAATGTTCTCACATGAGGTCACTTGCACACACTGAAGAAAAATCTTGGTTCAAAATCCTGTAAAAAAATTCCTTGTTTATTGTCTTTCTCAAGTGTGTGTGAATATGTGGATTGGTAGAAGTTGTCTCATCTTTTTATTAAGTATGGCTCATTGTAAAGTTGAATGAATTTGTTCTTTGCTCAAATGATCATTGCTCACTTGTTAATTGATTAGGCCACTCATTGTGTTTCCTCTTTACAAGTTGAACATGTTAATTCTTAAGATATATCATTTGGCATGTTTTTGATTGAAATAAAAATAAATCTCATTTGTAGCATCATTCGTAATATTGTGGTGATCTGATTGTTTTGCTTAGTCAATCTCTCATTTTTTTTATATCTAATATCCATATGTTTTAGGTCATGTTGTGAGATGGTTTGTCTTTCTTCTTTATTGTTGTAATAGATACTTTGGAATTTCTTTGCAATGAGGAGTCTATGTTGCATTTTCTGTCGCCATTCAGGGGGAGCTCTTTGATAAACTTCTTATTTTCTTAGGGGGACAATTTGACATGGATTATGCTCAATGAAGGGGAGAAATACTTATCCTTTGTGTGTAAAGTGGTAGTGGTGCATTTGTTATTTGGTTGTTTAAAGTGTTTGCTTTTCTGTTTGTTTAGACTCTGTTATATTTTGATGGTTGCTTTGTTTCGCACTGGTATTGTATTGTTGTCATTGACCATCATTTGTCAAGGGGGAGATTGTTAGAACTATTATTTTCTGTAGTGACAAATTATGTCCAGTAGCATTCCAGCTGTGTCTGGGACTCGTAGTGTTTTGTCTGGCGTTCGTACTGTTAGTGTTAGTCCACGTCAGCAAAGATATTTTAGGTTTTAATTGTTCAGATGGTAACAGCTGTCTATTTCGGGTTTCTTGGTTTAGCTGGGTATAAATACGAAATCTGCGTATTTTGTTGCCGAACTTTTGATCGGAGATTTGGGATTACGTTTCTTTCATCTTGTTTCTTCTGTATGTTTCATGGCAGGTCAGATCTTGGAGCTTGAGGATGTTCATCAATGGCGGAATGATCTGAATCTGGAATTGCTGAGTTCAAACTGAAGGGAGTTCAGTGTCATCTTCATCATCGGATGCGAAGGGATTTCGGAGTTGAAGACATGTTGAAGAAGAGCTCGGTTGCGGACAAGGGATTGTGCATTAACAATCAGTGTTCTTGATTGTTGTTGGTAATTCATTACTAATTGCTGTTAAGGTTGTATTTGATTCCTTTAGAGAGAATTGGAAATTGTAATATGAACCTTTGAGAATTAGTGGATGAATTTACCCTGGTTCGGGGAACCCAAGTACTAGTCGGCTGAGATGTGTTCTCAGTGCAGATGAAGCTTGTAAAATTCTGGTGTTGAATCTTTGATTTTGTTCTTTTTATATTCAAGCTTAAATCAAGATAAAATCAATCTAAATATGAAAAAGCTAGGTTAGACAAGAACTTGGGCTTACAGAGTCCATCCTGGAAAGACTTGAAACTCAAATCTATACACCATTCAAGAGTTTCTAAGTAGAGTTGACGGTTTCACCAAGTTCGAGAACATCGGCTAGAGTACCGAGAACATCAACTAGAGTGCTGAGAAAGGATTATGGTTAGGTGTATGGGGAGCCTAGTTATAATCTAATTATATGTTTATGTTTATATTTTTCTTATTGAGTCCGTCGACTCACAGCTATTGTTTATATGTGTAGGTAAAGGCAAGACAAAGGTTGAATAACAGTGAGTTCAGCCTAGATAAAAATTGTACATATGGAGGCAGTTAGACCTGGAGTGTTCAGATGTTCGAGACAGTTGGGTCTTATTTTGGCAGTCGCTAGGTGATAACTTTTGTAGTACAAGTATTTTGTAAACAAATGTAACTTTTTAAACGGGATCCCAAAATATGTATCTGTATATATTTATTTTAAGTTTAGGTTTATTTACAAAAGTTTAAATTATTCATGTTTTTTAATAAATCCTTTGATTAGCAAAGGAGTGTACAATAATTAGAAAATACGATAATGTGCCTAATCTAGTAGGGCATTACAAATATGTTAGTAAAAACTAAAGGTGTTCATCTAACCCAATCCACACTATTTTACTCATAGTGCATCCGATCTGCACTGTGCTAATTTTATATTTTGATTCAATCTAATTTGCACAATAGCATTAATCTAATCCACAAAACTGCGGATTAGATCGGTTATTTTGAATTTGTTACTTTTCAATATTAAATTATTTGATATTTATTAAAAAAATATATTTTTTTACATAACTAACAATAAAATAAAATAAATTATTGTTATTTTATGCCTCTAATAATAAATTAAAATAAATAAAATAACAAATAAAAAATAAAAAATTTAATAGAAGAAAAAAAAATTATATGTAGAAGGAAATGTTTAATTTTGTTTAAATTGCATGTAGAAAAATAAATAAATAATATATAAGAATGGAATATATATTTAATCGGTTAAGTTTTAAAATATATTTGTATTATATGTGTTAGATTTTTAAATTACTATTTTTTATATTTTATAAAATAGTAATTGGATGTATAATTTTTTTAAAATTTTATATAAATATGTGGATTGGATTGGATTGGTTAATTTTACCTATCAATCCGCACAAGTGTGGATCTTTGATTTTTTAAACCAATCATATCTGGATTAGATTGGATTGACTATTGCATGAACACTCCTAGTAAAATAATAAGTTGTTCGATATTCTTTTTTAATTGTTTTATAATTTATTTATAGTTGATTTATAGTAGTCATTAGGTTAATTTTCTCGTTATTTTTTGTTGTTTTATAATTGACTTATAGTTGTTATGAGGTTGATTTTTTGTTATTTTCTAATTTTTTTTTGCACTTTTTAATTTTACTTATAAATATATATTTTTATAATTTTGAAATTTTAAAAATGTATTTTTAAACAATTAAATTCGTATAATTGTAAAAAAAAAAAAATATAAATCGTAAAAATATAAATAAAGCATATTTATGTAAAACCGCAAAAGAAAGGAGAGAAAAATGAAAGAAAGATAAAGTCTCCAACAAATAAATAAAAGTAAAATTACTAAAATAGTTTTACAAAAAAATTATTATATTAATAATGTTAAGAATAACAGTATAATTTTATTATATACCTTTTCTTTCCTTCTTATATACCAAACAACAAAAATAGAAATATATTTTCATTTTCTTCATTCTAATTTTCTATCTCTTAAATCTCTTTCTTTCCTTGCCAAACATAGGGTTAGGGTTAAGGAACACAAGGACTAAAATTCGAACAACAAATTAACTCATCTTAGTA
The DNA here is from genome assembly GCF_029168945.1 of Cannabis sativa. Classification (NCBI taxonomy): domain Eukaryota; kingdom Viridiplantae; phylum Streptophyta; class Magnoliopsida; order Rosales; family Cannabaceae; genus Cannabis; species Cannabis sativa. Next base: position 39,598,100 of record NC_083610.1, on the reverse strand, counting down.
AGTAGATTTTTACCTAAAATTTAACTTATATAATTATTGTATCAGTTATTCTATCAGATATTTACGCTATTTTTTAAAAATAAAAAATAAAACCATCCCATCTTAGTAAGGCACTTCAATGCCTAAAAGGTTCCAACAAACATTTGCATTTTTTAGCATTTCCAAAAAAGTGGTATTATATTAACAACAATTGAGAACTATATTTTCTGCATAATCTATACACCTTTTCTAGTAAATATTATAAACCTTGTTTAATCTCAACTCAATCAGTTACAGGTATACAAGTTACAATTATCACAGTAGTATTCACCCAAAAAAAAAAAAAACCTATCACAGTAGTAAAATACATTTTTCTTCTTTAAAATGTTCTTTTTATTATTATTTTATTGTTCATAATTAATATTGGAAGAAAGTAAATAAGTTGAACTGAGTAAACACGTAAATGTTTATATTACTTTATTAGAAATTTTTGGGAAGGGCTGGAAATCAGACTTGGGTAACCATGCTGTATAAAAGGCCGATACAAATTAAAGGGGTGGTATATTATGTACATTTTAACAAATTTTATAACAGACTAATAATAACAGGTGCCAAAAATTTGAAAGGTTGAAAATTTCAGCTGCGAAGTTTCATCTTCTCATCTAATCGCTGTCATCACTCCCATAATTTTGACACAACGACTGCAGTACGCTGCCACTGCACTCGTCGGGTTTTTTCTCCTCCAGTTTTGACTTCTTGACTATGATTGTTGAAGACTTGGTAACAAGTCTAATTGGAGCCTCAGGATCTTTTCGCTTTCCTACAAATAACAAACACACAATTCAAATTGGTATTATTATTATTATTATTGTATGGAGAACAAAAACATGGTCTATGGTTTGTTTTCTAAAAGAAGAAATAAGAAAAATCTTACAAATTCAAGAATTATCAAATGGAGTTAATTACCTCTGGAAACTCCATTGGAAACCATAATGGCACTCGAAGCCTCAATACTGTTAGTTGGAGGACGAATTAGACCGGTACCATTGTTGTCATCGTCAAGATCATCATCATCATCATCATCATTATCATTATCATCAATCCGCCAAATGAAATCTTTGGAATTCTGTTAATGTGTCATGAAATAGAAACAAGTTATTAGAACTAAGCTACCTACAAATTAAAAAAAAAAAAAAAAAAAAGAAGATCGATATGATATACTTACATGGAAAACAACTGACTTTATTAGTGCTTCATCCTCCTCCTCCAATTTCTTCTCCTGCCACCATATTAATCATAACAAGTCAGGGGGGTTTTCGTTCAGGAGGATAAAAACATGTATTAGCAGCTTGGATTTTCTATCATACCTTTTGAGCAGCGGTATGTTGCAGGGCCTCAAGCATTGCATCTACACTGACAGTAGCGTGTCTTGACTGCAAAAAACATGAAAATCTGTATTAGTATTAGAGAATACATATCACATAGTTGCTTATGAAACTTCAAAGTTTAAGAACAATTACCTTCATGGACTTCATCTCATCCAATGCAGCCATGATATCCATCTCTCTTTTGGAGTCTAGTGTTCGGTTCTCCAGAGATTTCATAGCATCCCCCACTTCTTCTAATTCCCGTTTTTGTTTTTCCTTATCTACTTGCTGAAGAGAAAACAAATCTCATTAGAAAATGAAAGAGAAAAACTAAAAGAAAATCAAAATTTATCATTGATATAATCACTTCTACAAAATTCCAAGAAATTAACCTCATCCTCATCACGCCAAGGTTCAAAATTTCTCATGGCACCAGACTCCACAACATAATCTGAATTTTGTGGGTCTGTTTTCATTGCAAGCTCAGCCGAGCACCGAGTGCACTTGAAGTAAAATCTAAATATTTGGATACCCAAATAAGTCTGCAAAAATAAGACATAACAATATAGTAAGTGTTCACTCGTTGAGGCTCAAACACATGCAAAAATCAACTTAAACCCTAAAAATGTACTAAAAATGTTCATAAGGATATTTATGGAGAAAAGGAAAACCTCGCCAACAACGTCTTCCTTGCGGGAATTGAACTTCGTACCCTTGTAGATGTAATTACCACACGTGTTGCAGCGGATACTCATCGGAAGCATCATCCGAACCTTAATTTGCTGGTTCTTAGGCCTCCGAATCCGAGGGAGCTTTGATGGATCGAAATCTGGTGGGTAGTACTTGTTCAGGACCTTTCTTTCTCCCATTTTTTAATTTAAATTTCTCTGTCCATGACACATTTACATGTATGTTAGAAACTTTACCAAAAAGATAAAGAAAAAGTTGAACAGGATTACAAGACATCACAAAGAAGAAATATGATCTGAATAGTGAAAGAAGCCATTTTAGAATTGTGTACATACGATACGACTATGTAACTTAATTTGGAAGCAAATGGCTTCCATCTAAGTACAACAAATAAGCTCTTTAACAATTATGATACCGTCAAATAATTACTATGATTTTAGATCATAACAAAGCAATATTATAGCTTAATATCTTTATGACATGTTTACAAAATCAGCTACGCTTATCCAAGTTCTTTCCCTAAGTAATAATTCTAGCTATACATAAAATTTAATCTTGGATTGGTATGATATGGGGACCAATCAATTAGAGAGAGTTGAGGCATGGACTTGTTACTGTATGGCCAAACAAAACGCCACCAAGGCTAAACTCAGTACAAACCATTAAGCTAAATCATTCTACTTTGTTAGTAAACTTTTCATTTTGGCTTAAAGAGAGACAGAAAACTTTTGTTATTCATTTTCTACTCACTATAGCCTCAAAACACTAGACAGAAAGCTTTTGTCTTAAAGACAGACATGGCAGTTAGACCTCTCTACGCTGTTCATCTGACCCATACAATAGTCCACACTCTTTTGACTCCCTTGACACTCAAAACACTACTTAGAGAGGAGACCCCTAAACTACCTAAATGTGCAGGTGACAATCACTAGCAACACACAGCATAGCCAACCATACTAAGTATAAGTATCAAATGAGCAACCATTGTGAATAGACCTTGAGGAGCAGCCACTGATGTTCCCAAATTCATGGTCAGTTGTATAACAACAAGTTCCAAAAAGAAAACCAACTATAACATCCCCAAATGTCAAGAAATTTATGTACTTGAAAAAGTAAGACAAGCTACAAAACAATAACTTCAAAACTTTTTTATAATCTTATATTATATTCCAAATACTTTACTTAGTCGATATGATTGTTTTGCTCTATAACACATAACACACGTACTAGAACACCACCGACACCAATCTTTAATAAAAATAAAATGACTTTCTTTATGCAAAATAGCATCCAACGATTATACATAGTATTTACTTAGTGAGATAGTCTGAAGCACCCAACACATTCTAATTCTAATCCTACTATCATCAAAATCAGATTACACCCAACCAGACCATCAACCAAAAGTCTATCATACTACTTGTATCATCAATATATGAAATCAAACCAGTAATCTTAATTGAACCTATCTATACTAAATACACAGGAAACAGACAACCATCAATGAAACATTGTCCATTTTGGTTCAGAACTTCTGCTGGTTATTAATTGGTAACAATTCAATGTAGCATTGCCTATTTTATTAAAATACCTGAATAAATTTGAAACAACTACAAATTATTTCAACAATCAACAACACAAACTTGTTCCAGGTAACTTATTTGCCACTATGAGTAGTTAATATAATTACAATTCAAATTGTCTAGAAACACCATAAACTATATTTTATTTAAAGAGAAGTTTCTCGATGTCACCAAACACTTCATCACAACCAAGATAAAGAATTATCCCAAACCTAAAATATATGTAAGAACAAATACCATAGCAATGGGATTCACATGAAAGATACAGAAACTCTTTTATTGAACCAAAATCAGAAAATTATGGAAGTTTCTTTGGCCCGGGCCCTTACGTTTCACATAGAAAAAGATTTGAGAACAAAATTTCGGACCATAAAGATTAGAACAAAATCTACACAATAATATATGCAATGTCTAAATCTTTGAACTAAACGTTATAAACTAATTATGACAAACCTGACTAATATAAAAAAGAAGAAGAAAAAAAAAAGAGAATAGGATAATTGCTAAATAACTCAGTACAAAACAGAGAAAATTATTATAGAAAACAAATAAATAATAATAAAGCAACAATGCACATGACAAGCTATAACAAAATAAATTTATGAGCTTAATACCCTAAAAATATTTCAAAACTTCGAATCCAATCAACGCACCAAATGAATTTACTTGAGTTTCACACGTACAAACAGAGAATTGAAAGTTAATACTGATACGAATCGTTTTCCTATAAATTACTTGTGTTTCACAGGTATAAACAGAGAATTGAAAGCATAAATGCAGGAAAGCGAAGCCCTAGAAAGAAATTTCGAAAAAGCAAAGCAGATAGTAGAGAGAGAATGAGATAGAAATACCTGAAAGAGAGAATAAACCGTAGGAAGGAAGGAAGGTTGAGAATATGGGGTTGGGGTTGGAGGGGTGTGTTTGCTGCAAAGACTCGGATACACGACGACTATGATATGAATCTGCTCTCCTTTTTCACTCAGCTAACTTAAAACAATACAACATAAATTTTAGGGATATTTTCAATTATCTTTATACCTCATTTTTTGGTTTAACTGATATTAATAGGTTTGATCTCCCGTTAATAAATAAACCCAAAAAATTAAATAATTTTTTTTTTAAATTAAAAAAAAATATCTTAGTCACATATCTCTCTTACAAACCGTATATCGCATTCTCTTGCTTTGGTTTACGATCAACCAAACGCAGCTATGGTTTTGCACTCCGGTATAGGTTTTTCCAAGATCCTCGTCATAGCCGGAACAGGTATTATTAATTTTATATCATATTTCACACTTGCTTCCCCATTCAAAAAGACCTATCTTTCAATCTTGCTAATTTCTTCTCTCTAGGGTACACTACCACTGTTTTGCTCAATAACCATAAATTATCGGACTTGCTCGGAGAGAAGCTTTTCTCAGAAGCTAGAGAGAGAAACAAAATCAGCAGAATAAAGAGAGAGAGAGCTTCGATCGACAATGGCGTATTGGGTTTGTATTTCCTTTCTCATTTGCATTCTCTTTGTTTCATCGTTGAATGGATACATCTCTTATGACGGAGTTTCTCCGGAAGTCCGGCGGTGCCGCCGTTATCGACGGCGGACTCGCCACAGAGCTCGAACGCCATGGCGCGGACCTCAACGATCCTCTATGGAGCGCCAAATGCCTTCTCACTTCCCCTCACCTTATTCGTGGGGTACTCTTTCTACCTTTTTATTTTCCTTTACTTAGCTTGACTCTGTGTTTGGGTGTCTGATTTTTCTTTCTTTCTTTCTTCATGTATGAAGAATAGAGGTACTTATTAACATGAGTTATGTTTATTCATGAACTTGGACCCGAAAATTAAGAAATAATAAATTTTGATAACTGGGTTATTGTTGAAATTTTTCCCATTAGGAAATCATCTATTGGGATTTTGAATGTACCAAAAGTGATTTTAATCGTTTCACATCACATTTATTAGGGAAATTTTTTATCTTCTGGTTTGTTAGTAAGTGAACTTATGAACAATGGCTAAAGATTCTGCAGTGAACTTATTAATTCAGTTTAAAATTATATGGATATACGTGGATCATTGTGGTGGTTTTTTCTTTTGTCTTGGCTTTTCGCAGCCTTTAAAACTTGCCATTAGCAGCCTTGAATTTTTTTTCTTTTTAATTGAAGTTTCATTAGAAGAAAACCAACAGTAAATCATTACATTGTGATTCTTACCCAGCTTCATTTTCTCTGCTCCATTCTATTTCTAATGTTAGTTTCACGTTTAGATTTCAATTTTCTTATTAGTATATATGTTTCAGTCTAGCTCTTCAATTCTCTACCATATTTAACAGATTCGTTCTTATCTGATGATGTAATACAAATACAGGTTCATGGATTTGCTGAAGATCTTATGGGGAAAAAAGTTGCTACAATATTTGGAAAGTGGGATGAAAGCATGTATTATGTTAATGGTGACAGGGGCAACAATATGTATTATGTCTTTCGATTTTATATATGAGAAATTTGAAATTCTATGCTTAAAATGCTATTTTATTTTTTCCCTAAATGTATAGTTATTAAAATTGTTCCTATATGCCAACTTTTCTAATTTTCCTAAACTACCCCTCACATTTCAAACAATCATCCTCTCTCTTCCTCTTGCTCAGCCGAACCGTCCCCCACGATACCCATCTATCACAGCCAAAAATTGTTCAACCCATCCCTCTCACAGCCACCCATCTCCGTCGACGCTCAACCCGACCTACCCACCGCCGTCGAAGCTCAACCCCGACCAACCACGGCGACCAATCTCAGGCGAACCCGAAGCAAAAATGTCGAAGGTGTGTTTGGTTTTCTTTTTTTCTTTTCTTTTTTTTTTTTTGTAAGTGTTTAAAGATTGATTTAGATGTGTTTTTTGTTTGTGAAACTTTGTTGCAAAAATGTCCGACCAATATCGGCTGTGGGTTTTTTTTTTTTTCTTCAGATTTCAGAGGGAGGAAGAGAGAGGCCCGATGGTCGGACCTTGGGGTCCGATGGGTCCGATTGGTCGGACCCCATCGGACCCCAAGGTCCGACCATCGGCTGTGGGTTTTTTTTTCTTCGCATTTCGAGAGAGAGGAAGAGAGAGGCCCGATGGTCGGACCTTGGGGTCCGATGGGTCCGATTGGGTCGGACCCCATCGGACCCCAAGGTCCGACCATCGGCTGTGGGTTTTTTTTTTTTTTTTCTTCAGATTTCAGTGAGGGTCGGGGTTGAGCGTTCGGCCGGGGTTCAGTTCGACGAAGGAATGCTCGGGGTCGGGGTCGGGGTTGAGGGTTGGTTCGTTGAGTGATGGTTCGGCTGGCTGCGTTTTTGAGAGAGGGGGTTCGGCTGAGAGAGATGAAGAGAGAGGAAGAGAGAGGCTGATTCAAATGAGGGGGGTAGTTTAGGAAAATTGGAAAAGTGGTCATACATAACCAATTTTAATAACTTTGGATTCCGGGAAAAAATTATAGGTATTAGTAAGTATATTAATTCAAATTTCCCTTATATATCCTACGGATTCCAGGTTTAGACCAGACCAACGACATTTGGAGAATGGAGAATATGAGAAGGCAAATGCTGAGAAACAACGTTTAGAGAAAAAGCAAAGAATGGTATGTATGGGGCATTTTTGCAAAATGGCATTGTAAATAGCCTTTCTCACATACTTGACATTTCCTCTGTAAGGAAAATGTCTATATTCACGTTTTTTTTTTCATTCTTCTTATCTCTAATGGTATGATCTGGTGTATGGGAAATGCAGTCAAGGAAATTGCAAGAAAGTGGATGGAAACCAAAATAGTTCGAAAGAGAAAGTGAAGATGGACCTTTCCGCTACATGGGTCGGTAGTCCTTACTATGTCGCCCCAGAAGTGTTACGGAAGCATTATGGTCCAGAATGTGATGTTTGGAGCACTGGGGTAATCATTTATATTTTACATAGTGGAGTGCCCCCATTTTGGGATGGTAAGGATCTTATGTTTCATATCTTGTTGTTTTACAAATTCATTAATCATCCATAGTTGTGGACTTATATCGATTGTACCTGCTTTTTAATGGATCAATCAGAATTGGAGCAAGGAATATTTGAGCAGGTTTTAAGGGGAGAACTCGATTTTATCTCTGAACCATAGCCTAGCATATCTGAAAGTGCAAAGGATCTTGTTCGAAGAATGCTTGTAAGGGACCCTAAGAAGCGGCTTACGACCCATGAAGTTCTTAGTAAGTTAATGGTCTTGATTGATTATTATGTCAGGTGACTTAATTTATTTAGCATCCATATTCATACATTTTATTTTTCTATTGTATAGATGCATCTTTTTAGTCTAAATAAGCAATATCATTTGACACTGGCATGATTTGGAGCTTTTTTTTTATCATAAAGTAAAAGAAATATGCAATATGAATTGTTTAATGATCTAGAGTTCTGACCCTCCTTTTTAAAAATTCTAATGGTATAAACTAGAATGTGGTGATTTGAGCATTAGTAGTAGCTTTTCCCATTTAAAATATGACGACTTATAGTTTTTTTTTTTCATTCCAAATAATATGTTCTTCTAACTTAAAACTAGGCTTCACATATTTGTTTTAATGCTTCTATTATGTCGTAGGCCACTTGGGTTCAAGTTGGTGGTGTTGCTCCTGACAAACCTCTTGATTCCGCTATTTTATCGCGCTTGAAACAATTCTCTACTATTAACAAGCTGAAGAAAATAGCCATTAGGGTGAGTATTTATCAGTCAACTAAACTATATAATTATAGCAGTTTAAGGTGTGTACATAAGGTTAATCATTCATTAAATTACTATTGGTTAGCTTTTTTATTTCCATTTATATTTATTGCAAAGCACAAGCATGTATTGCAATTAAGGTACGATTATTATACTACGATCCATGTCCATAGAGAAAAAATGTACATTTTGATTATGTTTAGGGTATTCTATTCTTTAGTGCATGACTTGCAATTGTTGTGTCATTGCAGGTTGTTGTAGAAACCTTGTCTGAAGAGGAAATTGCGGGTTTGAAGGAGATGTTTAAGATGATAGGTGCCGATAATAGTGGACAGATCACTCTTGAGGAACTAAAGAATGGTTTGGAAAAGGTAGATGCAAATCTCAAGGATTCCGAAATAAGTGGACTAATGCAAGCGGTAAGTAATGATTCTGATTCAGGGAACTGTAATAAGGCTTGTAAAAATTGTATAATCAATCTTGTTTGCTATTTATTGAAACCTATTCCGGTTGTTTTTTTAAAAAAAAAAAATTATTTCCTGAATCGTTCTTTCCGATCGGAGAATTTGAAATGAGAATGAGAATGCGAATGAATGCAGTTGACAGAAAGAGGAAAAAAATAAAAAGAAAAAATTGACCTTAAAGTGGGAATATAAACAAGGATTCATCTTCTTTCCTCTAACTACTACAAGTTGATGAAGTTAGATTATAGTCTAATATATCCTTTGTAACAACTTCAAAGATTGTTAGATTATAGTCTAACATAATTATCCATGTAATAACACCCTATATAAGTGTCTGATGTATGAGTGTTATCAGCTAGCTTATCATGTAATGTAATTCTCTTGTTCCCCCACCCCCACTTTTTTTTTTCTTTATTTTCTTCCCAATATATATTTGGCTCAGAAAGCATAGATTTTAGTTTCACATTTATTTGTGCATTCTCTCTCTCTATTGGAATAAAAGAATAAATATGTATTCATATAATTATTATTGTTTTTCTTAATTGAACAAATATAAATTATTATTATTGTAATTCTTGTAATTTTTTAAATAAATAACTAAATTTTAAATAAAATTAATATTTACGTGTCTCGGGTATTCATATGAGAGCATCACTTTTGCTCTTATTATATAAGGGCATTTTATAATTTATAACTCTTGATTTTCAAATGGCTATAATTTATTTATTTATGATAAGAGTGTTGTATTAAATTTTTCTCAATTATCTTTTTTTAATATTGAAGCCACATGTATGTTATACATGTAACAGTTTTTGTTAAATTAATATTTTTATTATTTTTATTTTTGTAAAGACTTAACAGTTTTTTTTTTAATGTGCAAGTACGTAGCAATTTTTATTTTTCTTTTTTTTTTTTTGTTGGAAATTACCAATTATACGGAAGTTTAATATTTTTTTTACAGTTTTACGTTACATTATTTGAATTTCCAATTCTATAATAGACAATGTATATAAATAACATTGTATATTACCTTCCCAATTTTGATACTACAACTTTAATAAACTATACCCTTATTGCTACAATGTTGCTGGGCTTATGAGTGTTCCAGTAATGGAAATAGCACCAGAAGCAAAGGTTCACTAGAGTTAAATTTTCAAATAATCAAAACAAAAACAAAGAATACAACCACCTAGGAATTACAGAGATGAGAATAGTGATTTAGATTGTACGGAAGGAATTGACCATTTACGAATGAAAGATCGCATTGCAGATGGAGGTCGCTGGATTTTAATTGCCAGTAAAGATGGAGGTTGTTGGACTACAGTTGCAAGAAATCTGGATCAAATTAAAAAAAAAAAAAAATTGCTTATTCATTCTTGCATTAAAAGATAAAAGACCGTAAACTTGATTAGAACTTTTCCTGTATTTGTATTTTTAAAAATAGCCCTTTTTTTTACCATTTCTTATTTATGTGTTTTCTATAACATCTATTATTATTTTTTTCTGTATGTTTGGATTCAAAGTGTTTTGAATATAGATTCAATCGATAAAAAAAAAAATATGGAATATTAAAAAATATATTTAATTTATTTAATATTTATTGTATCTACTCATCTATTTAGTAATCACTTCTTTATTTTCTTACACTAATTGAATGAAAGGTTTTCTAAAATAAAAAAATTGCTCAATTTGATTAATTAGTTCAGCTGAAAAAAATAAATTTAAGACTTATAAGAGAAAAGATGTAGTTACTTATCAAAATCTAAAAATATCTAGGCTTAATATTACATATTTATAAATGATATAAATTTATGAATGTGCTATAAATATTATTAATTATGTGGATGTCCAAATTTTTTATTTATTACCATTAATGTAATCAACATTTCCTTTTTCTTAGTTTCCCTTTCTCTTAGTTTCTTAATATTTGACTCTTATATGTGTATAAATAGAAGATCACCTATTGTAATAAAACACTCAGAAAATTCTCATCTCTTCTCTATTTTCTTTCTCTAAATTATAATATTACATGAAACTAATATTTCTTAATACGTTATCAGTACGAGCCTCTAACCAAGGTATGATAATATTTTTTTTATATGTGATTTCGAATTGCTTCAAAGTCATGATACACTAAATATATATATGTATATATATATATATTCATCTGACTGAAACACATTCGAGTTAGCCATTTTTTATTCTTTTATTTATTTTGTAATGAATCAATATCTATTCTATATAGAGTGTGCCTATATAACAAAATTCTTGGTTTATGAGAAATTCATGGGTGACTTTTTTTATATATTAAAAATAAAATAGTTTATGAGAAATTCATAGGTCACTTCTTATTTATATATAATAAAATAAATCCCATTAAATCTAAAAAAAAAAAAAAAGTTCTAGATTTTCTTTAATTACCTTATTTCTAACCTTATTTGATTATTGCTAAATCAAATAGGGCTCATATATTGAATTATTTTTTATTAATGGTATTAATCAGTATATGAACAATAATTTGAATTAATCTTATAATCTTAACTTTTTAATTCAATTAATAATTATTTGTCACGTAATTATTAAGTCTTTTCACTTTAATTTTCCTTTTGTTGATGATGCTAATTTATTCATATTTTTGTGTAGGTTCGGCCTCAATGGGAAAATAAAACGGAGCACCTAACAACATATCTTCACAGACCAAGAACTACGAGATCACCCCTTTCATTATGGGGTGATGGAGGGATCGTACCATTCGAGCCTTTATTTTCATGCTTTTCCTGAAGGTCTGGAAAAAGTTGTAATCAATAGGAAATTTGTTCTATTTCTTATATTAACTGAAATTTTGCTACTTTTTTTTTTTAATTTACAATTTTATTGTTTATATCTTATTAGGGACATTCATGGAAATTTGGGTTTCTTTGAAATATACAATTAATGAGCATTACTTTTTAATCATAGTGTGTTTTCCATGGCTGAAAACCTCAATAATCTCTATCATTTGATATCAAATAAAATAAAATTATCATGATGTATACATTATGGTTATTTAATGAGTAATTAGTGTATTGAAATTGTCAAGCTGATATTTAGAATTATTTATAATTGAATTGTTTCTTTGTCAAAATTAATATTAAGTATATTTATATGTTTATCTATTTTCTCTTAGATCAATCATGCTCATATAGCAAAAAAATTATACTCATATAGACATGTTATTTTCATTTTGTAATTTAGATCTTCTTAGTCATTATTTAGTTCACTTAAACCTTTTCCGATTATGGTAACTGAAGTTTTGTATCTTTTAGGTACTCTATTACAAAGATCTGTATTACATGTATTATTTATTTTTGACTATGAGGAGGTGGATTTCTTTATAAGAAAACATATAGCGTGACAAATTATTGTTCATATATTGAATAATTATTTTTTATTAATGGGATTCATATATATATATATAACTGTGTATATTGAATTCTTTATTCAAATAATTATTTTGATTTTTACGTGATTATTTATTGTTCATATATCTAGAACCCTATTTGATTAAAGTTAAGATTATAAGATTAATTAATTTGTGATTTCTTCCTATACACATAATAATAATCTCACCTAATAACTAATAATATTTTTTCTTTAATTTTTAATTGTATCACTTTCAAATAACATAGAAAAAAAAAACTAGCATAAAATTTAGTATACGTGCCTCGCACGTCGCTTTTTGCTAGTTTATACAATATATGTCTATGCTTATATATATCTATATAGATGCCTATATATTATATATGTGTGTTGATTTGTTTATCATATTATATTGTTTAATTTTATTATCTTATTCTATATTTTAGTATTGTACTATATTTTGTTGTATTTTTTTTTTCAAAATTTATGTATATGTCTAATAATTTACACTTTATATTATATAGTTTTCTTCATGGCAAACCTTGCAAAACTTGACTTTGTGGCACTTGATATTTCTGGAAAAAACTATTTATCATGGATTCTTGATGCTGAAATCCATTTAGATGCTATGGGTCTTGGAGACACCATCAAAGATCAAAATACTGAAACAAAACAAAATAAGGCCAAAGCTATGATTTTCCTTCGCCATCATCTCCATGAGGGGTTAAAATCTGAATATTTAACCGTAAAAGATCCTCTTGTGCTTTGGAAAAATTTGAAAGAAAGATATGACCATCAAAAAACTGCCATATTGCCAAAGGCTAAGAATGATTGGTTGCACCTGAGGTTGCAAGATTTTAAATCAGTAAGTGATTATAACTCTGCAATGTTTAATATCACTTCTAAATTAATGTTGTGTGGAGAAAAAGTTACTGACTATGAAATGTTAGAAAAAACATATACTACTTTTCATGCCTCTAATGTGCTCCTGCAGCAGCAATATAGAGAGCGAAATTTTAAAAAATATTCAGAATTGATTTCATGTCTTCTAGTAGCTGAGCAGAATAATAAACTTTTAATGAAAAATCATGAATCTCGCCCAACTGGGTCTGCTCCATTCCCTGAAGTGAATGATACAATTGCTGAAAATCATAATCATAGTCGTAGTCGTGATCATAATCGAAGTAATAGACGTAGTCGTGACCATAATCAAAGTCGCGTTCGTGGTCGCGATCGCGGTCGAAGTAATGTTTGGTATCGTAATGGCTAAAATAAAAATCATATACTCCAATGAAAAGCACAACTACTGAGAACAAGGGAAAAGGTCCTCAAAATAATAATCATAGAAATTCTGAAAATTTATGTTCCAGATGTGGAATAAAAGGACACTGGGCACGTTCCTGTCGTACGGCAAAACACCTTGCTGATATTTATCAAGCATCTGTGAAAGGAAAGCAGAAAATAGAAGCAAATTTTGCCTATCAAGATGATGGTTTTCTCAAAGAGCCTTTGGATATTACGCACTTAGATGTTGCAGATTTTTTTTAATGAAGATCTCATTAATGACAATATGAATATCAATAATGGAGATGAGAATGTCCACAATTAGTCACTTTTCTTTGTTATGTTTTTTTTTTATTATTATTATCATTTATTTACTTTAAGGTGTTTATTTTATTTGGCATGTTTATGTAATGAACTTTTATTATTTAAGCATTTATATTTTGAACTTATTATGTTTTTTTGTTTGGTTAATGAAGTAATGGACATTTGTCATTCTATACATGATTCTACAAATAATGGTGATGATATGTGTTTGGTGGATAGCGCAACCACTCATACAATACTTAGAAGTGATAAATATTTTTCAAATTTATCAAGAATGAAGGCAAATATTAATACAATATCAGGCACTGCAAATTTAATTGAAGGCTTCGGAAGAGCCATTATATTGATGCCTAGAGGAACAAAAATTATTATAGATGATGCCTTATTATCCACCAAATCAAAAAGGAATCTGTTGAGTTTCAAAGATATACGTCGTAATGGATATCATATTGAGACAATAGATGAAAATAATTTTGAATATCTTTGCATTACATCTATTGTTTCAAGAAAAAAATGCATATTAGAAAAATTTCCTGGTTTGTCTTCAGGTTTGTACGTTACACGTATAAGTACAATAGAAACTCATGTTATTGTGAACGAGAAGTTCACAAACCAGAAAAATTTATTTGTTATTTGGCATGACCGGTTAGGCCATCCCGGTTCAATTATGATGCGTAGAATAATAGAGAACTCACATGGTCATCCATTGAAGAACCAAAAGATTCTTTTATCCAGTGAGTTCTCATGTGCTGCTTGTTCTCAAGGAAAGTTAATCATTAAGCCCTCACCGGTAAAGGTTGGAATTGAATCCCCTGGATTTCTTGAACGAATTCATGGCGACATATGTGGGCCTATTTGCCCACCATGAGGACCATTCAGATATTTTATGGTATTGATAGATGCATCAACACATGTTTGCTTATTATCTACTCGTAATGTAGCATTTGCAAGATTGCTTGCTCAAATAATCCGATTACGAGCACAATTCCCAGACTATGCAATCAAGACAATCCGCCTTGATAATACTGGTGAATTTACATCACAGGCTTTTAATGATTATTGTATGTCAATAGGGATAAATGTTGAACATCCTGTTGCTCATGTACATACACAAAATGGTCTAGCAGAATCATTTATTAAGCGCCTCCAATTAATCGCAAGACCATTACTTATGAGAACAAAACTCCCAATTATAGCTTGGGGACATGCTATTTTACATGCTGCGGCACTTGTACGCATTAGGCCAACATCATATCACAAATTCTCCCCACTACAATTGGCTTTTGGTCAGGAGCCAAATATTTCCCATCTAAGAATCTTTGGTTGTAAGTATATGTTCTGATTGCTCCACCACAACGAACAAAGATGGGTCCTCAAAGGAGGCTGGGAATATATGTTGGGTATGAATCTCCATCTATCATTAAATATCTCGAACCCACAACTGGAGATATATTTATAGCACGTTTTGCTGATTGTCATTTTGATGAGACAAGTTTCCCAGCTTTAGGGGGAGGGGAAAAGAAACAGCTGGAAAAAGAAATTATATGGAATGCACAATCATTATCTCAATTTGATCCTCGTACAAATCAATGTGAACTTGAAGTTCAAAGAATAATTCATTTGCAAAATATTGCAAATCAATTACCAGATGCATTCACTGACCCAAAGAAAATAACCAAATCACATATTCCAGCTGAAAATGCTCCAATTCGAATTGAAGTCCCAGAAGAACAATTAATTAATGATTCTAAAGCACGTTTGAAACGTGGTAGACCAGTCGGTTCCAAAGATAAAAATCATCGAAAAAGAAAGGGAGCAAATAATCAAGATGGCCCTAATGAAGAGGCTGAAAATTTCGAGGAAGATGTTGACATAAACAAATCTCTTGAAGAGATTCAGGTACTTGAAAATATTAGAAATAATGAGATCTCAATAAATTATGTCAATACAGGAAAAGAATGGAATCGACTCGAAGTAATTGTCGACAATATTTTTGCTTATAATGTAGCACTAGAAATTGTAAATGAAAGCGAGGATCTTGAACCTAAATCTATCAAAGAATGTCAAAATAGAAAAGACTGGCCAAAATGGAAAGAAGCAATTCAAGCAGAATTGAATTCACTTGCTAAACGCAAAGTATTTGGACCTATAGTCCAAACACCTGAAGGTGTGAAACCCGTTGGATACAAATGGGTATGTTTACGTAAAAGAAATGAGAAAAATAAAGTTGTGAGATACAAAGCAAGACTTGTAGCTCAAAGTTTTTCTCAAAGGCCAGGTATTGATTATGAGGAGACATATTCTCCTGTGGTGGATGCAATAACATTAAGATATTTGGTTAGCCTGGCTGTGAGTGAAAAACTCGATATGCGATTAATGGATGTAGTCACAGCTTATTTATATGGATCACTAGATAGTGATATTTACATGAAGATCCCTGAAGGATTTAAGATGCCTGATGCATATAATTCAACCAATCGAGAAATGTGCTCAATTAAATTACAAAGATCATTGTATGGATTAAAATAATCAAGACGCGTGTGGTACAATCGACTTAGTGAATATTGTTGGATATATTTTACTAGGATCTAGATTTACTAACAAGTATGTTTCATTAACATCCTAAAAACAATGAAATAAACACATATAAAGTTTAGTAAACCTTACATTGGGTGCAGCGGAATATAATGACTCCTTCCGTTCAGATCTCTAGCCCTTGATTCCTTTCTGTAGCAGAGCATCACCAAGATCTGAACCTGGATCTCTTTCTCTCCTTCCTTTGATGCTGAATCTCCTTCTTGTTGGTTGATTTTCCACAGTCTTACACACTATGATTGAGATACCACTTGATGTGTGTGGGCACTCACTCATTCACTCAAGGATTTTGAAATTTAGAGAAGAAAAGAAGAAGGGAAGTGGTTCGGCCTATAGAGAAAAGAATAGGAGGCTCAGTTTTCATCTGACAGAATTAAGTGTGAATGAGAGCCATCACTATCTATTTATAGGTAACCACCTAGGTTTAAGTTAGAATTATTTGGCATTAAAATAATGAAATAAATGATAAAACCCTATAAGTGTGGCCGGCCATGGGCTTTGGATAATGGGCCTCACTTATGCAATTTTGCTATTTTATCATTTTTGTATCTAATTTTCTCAAAAACGCCAATTTTCCAATTCAACAATTTAAATGCCAATTCTAATTATTTAATAACTAAAAATTAATTATTAAATAATATTATCATTTAATATATTTATTAATTAGACATATAAAGTCTCTTAATTAATAAATAAACCTAGAATTCTCTTTTCTTTACAATTTCGCCCTTGCTTAGTGAAAATTCATAAACTAGACATAGTCTAACTTTAGAATTATAATTGATTAATCAAAATCAATTAACTGAGTCTTACAAGTAGTATGGTCTCAACTAGTATGGGGACCATGGGTCTATATATCCGAGCTTCCAATAAGCAGATCAAGAATTTATATCTTAAATTCACTGACTGATTAATTCTTCGTTGAATCCACGCATAGAACTTAGAATTGCACTCTCAGTATATAGAACACTCTATATGTTCCACGATATAGAAACGTCATTAGTTATCCATTGTTATAATCCTAATTTGATCAATGATCCTCTAATAGATGATCTACATTGAATAGGCACTAAGTTACTGTTACACCTTCAATGTATTTTATCCTTAAAACACTTATCTCCGTATAAATGATATTTCAGCGAAGTGAAATGAGATCTCCACCATTTATCTCTGTTTAGCCAAGCTCGAAGGATATCATCGTTTCACTTCTAAATTCCTATAGAAGTTATAGATTCCATATTTATGTTAGCGCTCCCACTCAATTATACTATCATGTTCCCAAAATGTACGTATCACCCTGACTCAAAAGTAGGCTTAACTAACAAATCAAAGAACATGTATAATACTCTTGAGATCGAACCTAATCATATTAGGATTAAGATCATTTGATCTAGGATCAACAGGTGATATTGAATTGAATAGATATTACGGTAAATTTTAATATATCTAATCAAAGTTCAATATCGGTCCCTTCCGATGTATACTCCATACATCCGATACTGGTAAATTTTGCCAATGTCCTGGAAAGGACATAACACGTATCCAAGGTGTAAGAATACCTATCGCTGATTATCATGTCAGTCTAAATCCAGTGAACTGACAAATCAGGGAATAAACTTTCGAACATATAATTAAGATTATATTCCACTGTGTTGACAACACTATAATCGTTAATAAATTCATATGTTCTGGACTTAAATAGAATTCATACATTATATACTTATAATCATGAAATAAATCATATGAACCATGCAACATTAAATGTTATTTCTGATCTTTATTAATAAGTAAATCTAATTATATTGAAATGAGTTTTATTTACGGCATAAAACCCAACAAATATTTATTAAAAGAATGATATAAAAATGATCCTATTTGCCATGTGTTTTTATAAAAAGTTCAAGTCCTGAGTTTGTTATCATTGTTGCATATGTTGATGATTTGAATATTATTGAAACTCCTGAAAAACTTTCAGAAGCTGTGGAATATCTAAAGAAAGAGTTCGAAATGAAAGATTTAGGAAAAAAAAATTTTTGTCTTGGTCTATAAATTGAGCATTTAAAATGTAGAATTTTCATTCATGAGTCAACTTATACTGAAAAGATTTTGAGACGGTTTTATATGGATAAATCACACCCATTGAGTAGCCCAATGGTAGTTAGGTCACTTGATGTAGAAAAAGATCCTTTTCGACCTAGAGAAGAACATGAAGAGCTCCTTGGTCTAGAAGTACCATATCTTAGTGCAATAGGAGCATTGATGTATCTTGCTAATTGTACAAGACTTGATATAGCTTTCTCTATCAATTTATTAGCAAGATTTAGTTCTTCTCCGACATATAGACATTGGAAAGGGATTAAGCACATACTCCGCTATCTCTAGGGTACTATTGATAAAGGATTATTCTATTCTAATAATTGTGGGTCACAACTTATTGGCTACGCAGATGCATGATATTTATCTGATCCACATAAAGCCAGATCTCAAACTGGCTATTTGTTCACTTGCAGTGACACTGGTATATCCTGGCGGTCAACAAAGCAAACTCTGGTGGCTACTTCCTCAAATCATGTTGAGATACTTGCAATTCACGAGGCAAGTCGAGAATGTGTTTGGTTAAGATCAATGACACAACATATTCGAGGAACATGTGGATTAACATCTAATAAAGAAGTACCAACAATTCTCTATGAAGATAATGTTGCTTGCATCGCTCAACTTAAAGGAGGGTACATTAAAGGAGACAGAACTAAACATATTTCACCAAAATTCTTCTTTACACACAATCTTCAAGAAAATGGTGATATCGATGTTCAACAAATTCGATCAAGCAATAATCTTGCAGACTTACTCACGAAGTCATTACCAACATCAACTTTTGAGAAGATGGTTCACAAGATTGGAATGCGTCGATTAAAGGATCTCCATGAATGCCAAAATGAGGGGGAGCAATTTCATACTACACTCTTTTTTCCTTGACCGAGTTTTGTCCCACTGGGTTTTCTCGGCGAGATTTTTAATGAGGCAGTTATTATGGACATCCAAGGGGGAGTGTTATAAATATTATTAATTATGTGGATGTCCAAATCTTTTATTTATTACCATTAATGTAATCAACATTTCATTTTTCTTAGTTTCCCTTTCTCTTAGTTTCTTAATATTTGACTCTTGTATGTGTATAAATAGGAGATCACCTATTGGAATAAAACACTCAGAAAATTCTCATCTCTTCTCTATTTTCTTTTTCTAAATTATAATATTACATAATACTAATATTTCATAATAGAATGAATAATATTTTGATGTTTTTGATGTTTTTTTATAGTTTTTGTACCTTTTATGGTTTTTGTGCCATTTTATGGCTTGTTCCTACTTGTTTAGGATAGGTTTGTGATATGATGGACAAGATATTTGATCCATTTTGTGCTCTCGTTTTCTACTTCAACAACATTTTCACTTTATCAGATAAGTATTTTAAGTCTTTTTAAGCTCTTAATTTTAATATGGATTGGTTTACCATCATTTCTTTCGCATACTCTTTATCATTATATTATTTGGTAATGAAGTTTTATTTTTGTTATTTTGTAGGTTGTTTTGTGGAGGGCCTATATTTACAGAGAATTTGTCGATAAGCTTTAATTTTAAATATAATCTGTTTGTTATTGATTTTTAGCAATTTTAATAAGGGTGTTAGTTTGTTGTTACTAGCCAAAGGGTAATACCATTGGCTAGTTATTCTTGAAATTTTGTTGGTTTTTTAGTTTTTTAGTAATTTTGAGCTAGTGATTTGGGTTGTGTGTTAAATTTTAAGTTTGTATCTTAGATTTTATTTTAAAGATTGTCATTCTAATATAACTGTGTTTTTTGGTTTGGTGTTGTGATGTTTTTTTCAGTCTCGCTAACTCTGGCGACAACTATTAATAAAGAGAATGTGTTTTTCAAGGTGATGGGGTAGTGTTCAAATACTTTATAGCTTTATTGTCTATATTTCCGGGGGCATTTTTGTCCTATGTGGCTTGCGTTTTGCTTTCCGCATCTCATGGTTTGGCAAAACATGCCCTTCGGTTAGACAATGAGCTATCCTGGTTCGAGGGGCTCCACCGCCGATTGTGGTGTGCTGCATTGTTAATCATGTGTGACTTTGTTCACCACGTCAAAAAAAATTATGAATGAATAATAGGGATTTCAAAAATTGAAAAGTTGGTTGTTTGGCTTTACAGTTTAAAAACTGTTTTCTGTTTTTTAAAACTGAAAATAGTTTTTAAAAACTATTAGGAGTCGTTTGGCAAAAAAAATTTAAAAACTGTTTTTCAAAAATTGAGTTTTAAAAAACTAGAAAATAGAAAACATAAAAATGTTGTTTTCAATTTTCAAAAATATTTTTTTTGTCTAACATTTATATTTTATATTTTGCTCACATACTCGGATCCTAGATCCAAAATCATACCCGAACCTAGACCCGGATGGGTTAATGTCATGGTATGGTGTGGCCTGGTACTCTTTGTTGTCCTAGTCTAGTACGTTTCTCAACAATGTTTGACTTCGTACGTCCACTATCTTGCTAGTATATGCACGTAGGTTATACCCCTAAAGTCTTCACACTTGTTTGTACTCGTCTTGGACCATCTTCTATTCTAACCATTGAGTTGATGTGGATATGTCTCTTATAAGATGTGAGTGTTGGGTTTCCTCTTTCAAGGCTTAAATGAGTTAAACTCCCCCTTTCCCACACCTGAGGTGTTAAGCTCGCCCTTTTCTAAAACCTAAGGGGTTCAATCTTGCACTTTTTGAATGAGTTCATCTTCTCTAGGCTGAGGGAGGGCTTGGCCTTATCCTTTCTAGGCCAAGTAGGAGCTCACCTTGTCTTCGCCAATGGAGGACCTAAACTTGTCTTCTTTAGAATAAAGGAGGACTTAACCTCACCCTTTTAGGGCCAAGGAGAAGCTCATCTTGTTTAGGCCAAAGGAGGACTTAAACTTTATCTTGTCTAAGCTGAAGGAAGACTTCGTCTCACCCTTTTAGGACAAAGGATGAGCATCCGTTATCTAAGCCAAAAAAATGACTTGAACTAGGGAAGACTTGGCCTCATTTTCAAGGACAAGGGATAGCTCAACTTGTCTTCTATAGGTTGAGGGAGCACTTGGCCTCACCCTTTCGAGGAGATGGGGGAGCTCATCTTGTCTAGGCAAAGGAAGGATTTGGCTTCAAGTTGAGCTCTTGAATTGTCAATCTTGTGGTTACGAATACTCATAACCACAGCGTGTACCTGAACATTTTAAATTTTATTTTTTATGCTGTAAATTATTTAAAAAAATTTGAAAACGTGTATGATGCCTACTGTAACTATTGTGTAAACCATCATATAAAACAAATAGAAGTTAATTTGTGTAATGACCGCCTTAGTAAATTGGATTAGTAAAAGTAATTAGCACTAATTTTTATTATTTTATTATTATTTGTGAATTAATTTAATTGTGGACCCCAATATTTAGAAATAAATATTAGAGTTATAATTTCTCAATTTCAGAGATTTTATTAAACTCTAGGGGTATTATTTAGCTTATATGTGAAATATGTTATTTTTGTAATTTTTGCTCGGCGACAACGGAAAATGCGATGGATGACTAGATTGATCACATGGGTAAGTTTAGAACCTTATTTCTTAGTGGGAAATATTTGTTTGAGAAAATAAATTATCGGGATTGAGCGGGGTAATGGATTTTGACCATTTTACCCCTAGCTTTACAAATACCCAAGTTATAACCTAAAGGGCCTTTTAGTCATTTTTATTTGGTAATGAATAGGTGGCTGCCCTTAGTGAATGACACCTTGCAAGTTAGTTTTCAGCAAAGGATTAATTAAAATCCTTTTATCTCATTTGAAGAAAAATCAAGAAAAAGAAAAAATTGGAATTAGAGTTTTCTCTTGAACCTCTCTCTCTTGCTTTCGGCTGGAACAAACCAAGGTGGGTTTGCTGTTGATTATTGAGTTTCAGCAAGGAATCCAAAGGGGGAAATCAACCTAAGGTAAGTTTCAATGGAACCCTTCTTAGTTTTCAAGCTTTTAAGTTAGGTTGAAATGGTGATTTTGAAATTGAGGGGCTGTTAGGTTTAGTTAGGTTTAGGGTTCAAATTTTAGGGTTTCTTTGAGTTAATTTTAGCATTTTGCAGCTGGTTTTGAGGTTGATTGTAAGTTTTATGCCTTTGAACATTGAGTTCAAAGCTTTGAGCTTTAATGGAAAAGTGAGATTTAGTGATTTGTTTTGTGAAATACTGGCTGGATTATATTGTTTATGCATTGTATAGGAGCTCTGGAAGGTTTCATTGCATTTGGAGGAAAATTGAGCAAGAAATGAAGGTTTTGGGAAACCTGGTGCAAACCGGCTAGCCGGTTTGCAGTGCCACAAAAACCGGCTAGCCGGTTTTGGCAGGGTTCCCCGGGCCTTTCATTTTCTCAATTTTTGCCATTTCGATGCCTCGGTTGGGTGTTTCCCCATTTCCAGAGTTAGAATAACCCATTAGGAGCATAGCAGAACCTAGGGTTTTGGGTTTTGGGTTTCCCGGGATTAGGGTTTTAATCATGACACTTACCCGGTTTCAAAATGTGATTAGGGCATCCATCTAGCACGAGATTTCCGTTCAGGTCGGCCAGCACACTTGAATTCGGAAAACAGGTAAGAACTGAATATAATATGTGATGTGATTATTTGAATGTGTGTATATGTGTTTGTATATGCATGCTTAAATTATGATTTGCACTACCAACACTTGTATGAATATGTTATAGAGTGCATTGGTATAGTGAGTATTGTTGTTGTGAGTACGATACAGTGATACCAACACGGGCACGGGAAAGTACTAAAGGGTGTGGCATATCACTCAGTAGTACTCAGGGTTCGGAGTAAACCCTACCAACACTCGTGCAGTGAGGTACGATGTGTATGTGGTATAGTGGTTGTACCCTAGTGTTGAACGTTCATACTCATTTGTTAAGCTCTGTGAATAGGTGTATGGGCGCCTATTTACAGGTCGGAAATTATATGATATGTTATATGCATTTCTTACTGAGTCTGTTGACTTAGAGTTCTGCTTCCATGTGTAGGTAAAGGAAAGGCGAAGGCTGAACAGGAGTGAACCTGAGCTCAGATGGGATTGTACATGTCAAAGCAGCGCGGCCTGGAGTGTTCGGTCTCGGGACATCTGGGAATTGTATTTTGATAGTCGCTGTGCGACCTATACTAAATATGTATTTTGAAATGTTAATTTTATAAAGTTTGAAAACGGGATCCCGACATTTGTAAATATTTTATTATATTACAAAGTTTAATATTTAATGCAAAAAGTTTTAATTTGACACGTTTTTTGAGAAAAATCTTTGATTAGGAAAGATTGCACTATAATTGAAAAAGCACTGTAGCGTGCCTTAGCATTAGGGCATTACAATTTTGGTATCAGAGCCGCCAGGTTTGTCTACCGAAGCTTGCTAAGACATGTACAATCTTCATCAGAGAAAGCTCGGTTCACGATTCAGTAAGCTTGTACTTGTTTAGTATTTTAAATAATTGTGAATGTGAAAGCATGTTAGGAAGCATATTAGATTTTAATGAATTATTTAAAAAAAAAAGGAAAGAAAGTGTGTTGCCTTTAAGTCTTTAAGAGCGGTGTTAAGTTTTGATCGCTGTCTAACCTGCATGGCTTATGGATTCGCAGGCTAAGTCCTATTAAATGGACGCCCTGCAAAATACAAGAAGTCAGGGTGATATGGTTGAGACCGGAGGCGGTCAGAGGAATCCCCAAAATCCTCGCGGTCGCGGCCGTTGCCGTGGCAGAGCTCAGGGTGGTCGCCCTGTAAATCCACCTCAAGCTCCTCCTGACTGGGAACAAAGATTTGCGGAAATGCAAGATAGAATCCGCCAACAAGATGAAGACATTCAAAGATTGAGGCAGCAGGGTCCTCCTGCCGTGCCTCCTCAAGTGGTTAAGGTCGTGGCAGTTCCAGCGGTGCCAGCCGAACAACCTGTTGTTGGCAACCGTATGGAACCGTTGTACGAAAGGTTCCGGAAGCAGGCACCTCCAGTATTTCTGGGAGGTCCTGATGTGATGAAGGCCGAGCAGTGGCTTTCAGTGATCAAGCGTATCCTTAACTTTATGGGAGTTGTTGGTAATGATCGGGTGACATGCGCCAGTTCCAATTTCAGGAAGACGCTCTCGTGTGGTGGGAGTTGATAACCCTCACTCGGGACGTCACAGTGATGACCTGGGAAGAATTCAAGGAGTTGTTTAACTCCAAGTACTATAACGAAGCAGTCCGCAATGCAAAGCGGAAAGAGTTCACTGAATTGGTTCAAACTGAAGGAATGTCGGTTACTGAGTATACGACAAAGTTTGACCGTCTAGCCAAGCTCGCAGCGGGAATTGTGCTGACCGATTTCAGCAAGCAAGAAAAATATCTGGCTGGGTTGAGTGCGAAGATTCGACACGATTTGGAGATTACTACTACTGAGGCAACCACATATGCAGAAATGGTTGAAAAGGCTTTAAGAGCCGAGGGCGCAGTGAAATTTCTTCAGGAGCCTCGGGTGACTCCGAGTGTTGATGGAACCCCCACTGTTCCTACTCTTGTTTATGGTAAGGATGGTGGTGACTCCACCACCGAGCAGAAAAGAAAAGTTATTCCAACTTCTGGGGCTCAGGGCAAAGTAAGCGGTTCTGTGGGAACCAAGGCAGAGGTGGACGCCAGGGTTACTCTTACCCTGAGTGTCCACGATGCAAGAAACATCATCCGGGAGAGTGTAACCGGAAGACATGCTTCTTGTGTGGCATGGTGGGGCATTTCAAGAAAGATTGCCCCCAGGCAAAGAAAGAGGAGCCGAAAGCAGAAGTGAAACTAGTTCCTGCTCGAGTGTTCGCCATCACCCAAGCCGATGCTGCAGCCAGTCCTTCGGTTGTGACAGGTTAGCTTCCCGTTAACAACTTATTGTTTACAGTATTATTTGACTCGGGAGCTACACGCTCATATGTAGCTACAAGAGTAATTGATCTTTTGGGTAGGCCTTGTGATATTTAGAAAGAGGGTTTGGAACCCTAATGCCTAGCGAGGAATTGGTTATCTCTAATAGGCGCATTAGGTCTATGCCGGTTAGGATCGAAGATAGGGAGTTAAACGCTGACCTTATAGAATTGGAATTAACTAAGTTTGACATTATACTGGGAATGGATTTTCTGTCCAAGTATTCGGCCAGTATAGATTGTAAGTGGAAAATTGTGACTTTTCAGCCGGAAGGAGAAGATCCATTAGTTTATGTTGGATCAGTTCAGGGGTCTCGGATCCCGGTTATTTCTGTATTAAGGGCTAGGGATTTACTATGCAGTGGCTGTGTAGGATTTCTAGCGGTGGTTTTTTACTCCAGCAGACCTGAAACATTTGGGCCTGAGGCAGTCAGGGTGGTGAAAGATTTTCTTGACGTGTTTCCCAAGGAGTTGCCGAGATTGTCGCCATAGCGTGAGATTGATTTTGTAATTGATCTGGCACCTGGAGTCGAACCTATTTCTAAAGCTCCATACAGGATGGCTCCAGCAGAACTCAAGGAGCTTAAGTTGCAACTTCAGGGGATGCTTGACATTGGGTTTATCCGACCCAGTGTATCGCCCTGGGGAGCTCTGGTTCTCTTTGTGAAAAAGAAAGTGTTGGGTTTTATGCCCTAAATAAAACTCATTTCAATATAATCAGATTTACTTATTAATATAGATCAGAAATAACATTTAATGTTGCATGGTTCACATGATTTATTTCATGATTATATGTACATAATGTATAAATTCATTTGAAACCCTTTTCACATACTTGATCCTGTTTATTGTGCCGTCAACACATTGGAAAGTAAACATGACTATGTGAATAAAGTTTCCTAGATTTATCAGACATAGGGTTTTACTGATATGATAATCTACAACAGAGTTTACTTGCATTTGGAGAAGTGCTATGTTCTTTCCAGAGCATTGGTTAAAGTAAAGCTCAGGTTGGATGCATGGAGTATGCATTTGAAGGGACCGATATTGAACTTTGACTTAGATTTATTAAACTTACCGTAATATCTATTCAAGTCAATATCGCCTAGTTGATCCTAGATCAAATGATCTTAATCCTGTTATGATTAGGCTCAATCTTGAAAGGCTATTCGTGTTCTTTGATTTGTTAGTTAAGCCTACTTTTAGGTCAGGGTGATACGTACATTTTGGGAACACGGTAGTGCAATTGAGTGGGAGCGCTAGCATAAACATGGAATCTATAGCTTCTATCTGGCGAATAGTAAGCACAGGATGATCTCCTTCGAGCTTGACCAAACGAAAATAAATGGTGGAGATCTCATTTCACATAAGCTGAAATATCATTTATACGGGGTCAAGTGTTTTAAGGATAAAATACATAGCAGGGTGTTACGGTAATTTAATCCCTTTACTGTGTAGATCATTCATATAGAGGATCATTGATCAAATTAGGATTATAACAATGGATAACTAATGATGTGTCTATATGGTGGAACATATAGAGCATTCTATATACTGAGAGTGCAATTCTAAGTTCTATGCGTGGATTCAACGAAGAATTAATAAGTTAGTGAATTTTAGTGCTAAATTCTTGATCTACTTATTGGAAGCTCGGTTATATAGACCCATGGTCCCCCCACTAGTTGAGATAATATTGCTTGTAAGACTCATGTAATTGGTTTTGATTAATCAATTATAATTCACAAATTAGACTATGTCTATTTGTGAAATTTTCACTAAGTAATGGCGAAATTGTAAAGAAATAGTTAATAGGGGCATATTTGTTAATTATGATACTTTGTATGGTTCAATTAATAAATATGATAAATGAAAATATTATTTAATAATTATTTATAGTTATTAAATAGTTAGAATTGGCATTTAAATGGTTGAATTAGAAAATTGGCGTTTTTGAGAAAATCAGATGCAGAAAAGATAAAACTGCAAAATTGCAAAAGTGAGGCCCAAATCCACTGTGTAGGGCCGGCCACTATTGTAGGGTTTTTCCCTCTGATATTTTCATTATTTTAATGCCAAATAATTCAAATCTAACCCTAGTGGAATGCTATAAATAGATAGTGAAAGCTTCAGGAAAATTACACTTAAATTTTCTATTTTTCCTTCAGAGAAAAACCTGAGCCTTTCTCTCTCCCTATCTTTAACTGCCACTTCTTCTTTCTCTTCCCTCTTGAATTTCGAAATCCTTAGTGTATGAGTAGTGCCCACACACATCAAGTGATACCTCAATCATAGTGAGGAAGATCGTGAAGAAAGATCATCAGCAAAGGAGTTTCAGCATCAAAGATTCAGAGAAAGAGATCCAAAGTTCGAGATATTGATAATGCTCGCTACGTAAAGGAATCAAGGGCTAGATATCTGAACGGAAGGAGTCATATTATTCCGCTGCACCCAATGTAAGGTTTCCTAAACTTTATATGTGTTTAATTTATCGTTTTAGAAAGTTCTTATTTAGGATGTTAATAAACATACTTGTGAGTAGATCTAAGATCCTGGTAAAATAATTTCTAACAACTGGCCTCAGAGCCATGGTAATTAATTTACTTGCAAGAAATTTGGACTTTAAAACGATTGTTTGTTTGTTTTTGGATGGTATCATGTTGTATTGAGTGTTATTTGATGATTGATTGATGTTTGTAAATTTTCGTGAAAATAATTGCGATTTTGTTTAGGATGTTAATAAACATACTTGTGAATTATTTTTATTGGATAGTATGTACAAAATTAAGCAAGTTAGCCTTTTACAGAACTCAATTTCGATTTTATTTGAATTAGTTATGAATTTTTGAAGATTTGAAAAAATCGAGTACATCTTTGAAATTTTCCTGCGATCGCAAATCTGTCCGTACAGTTCACAATTTTTTCGTTTTTCTTCGATTTTTCATGCTTTTTCATGGAATTAACTTCCAATTTTTGGTATAGTTTTGTATTTATACTATTACTATTCCTAATTCAATTCTAATTATCATTTTGAATTAATTTAATATTTTTTAAATTTAATTCAAGATATTAGTGTAATTTGAATTTGAATAGAATTAGTATCTATCTTCTTGCTTAAAAATCTATCTTATTTTAAAATTTGATTATATCTTATCTTATTTTAAATTTAAAAATAAGATATTTATAATCATGTAATTTTAAAATGATATAAGATATTTTGCTAATTTTTTAAATTTTGTTATTTTATTTATTTAAATTACATTTAAAATTTGAAAAAGATATTTATTTATCTTTTCTAATTTTTTATTTAATTTTTATTTATAAAATAACATTTAAAATTTAAAAGTAGTTAGCAAATTTTTGAAATGATATTTAGGTTGGTTGAAACCTAATTTTTCAAAAATTGTAGGTTTAATTTTAAATTTAAATTTTTTAAAAAATTTCGAATTATTCAAATTTTTTTAAAAAAAAATTTCGAAAATTTATTTTTTTTAATTAATTATTTTCGAAATTAATTATTTAATTTAAAATTAAATAAATCCTACATCCAACTATCCAACTAACCTTGTTGCAGGAGTATGTGTTTTAACTTGTGTGTAAGTTTTCAAAACCTATTATTACTTGATTGCAAATAGCCATGGTTACTTTTTGCCAGATCTAATGATCTGATGGCTCCCTTGGTCAAGATAATAATTTGTAACAGGTATATTTACAATCTTCTTTCATCTGTGTATGACCTAGCAACATGATAGGACCCATCCAAAGTGTGCCTGTGTGAGCCTATGTGTTTAATTTGATTATAGATACATATAGGTTGTTGTTGCTAAAATAAATTATCATAGTTCTTGATAGAATTTATTTAGGCCCATTTAGTTATTGGGCTTATTCAATTAATAACAGTAGTTCTTATTAAGGTTAAATTCCTCTCTTTTGGGCCTTGTGTGAGAGTTGGGAGCCATAGAAGTGGGTACGACATACTGAACCCAGCACCCCCTCACATGAACCACTCCAATTGTGAAGGCCCATTTGCCTGATTTGAACAACTGTACTAGGTTAATTACACTAGTTTAACCTAATAAAATTGATTAGCAACATAATTAATTTCATTTATTTTGAAATTAATTGAAGAGAATTATAGTTTAAAGAATTTTTTATTCTAAGCTAAACTATATGTATTTTCTTGTATTTAATTAAATATAGAATTATAACCATCTAGATTCTTTTTGGAACTTAATTTAAATTTTTCATTAAATATTCTTATTTAAGTTGATATTTAGTTATCTAAAACTAACCAACTTAAATCTGAATATCTTTTGAATTTCAAATTTCAAAATTAAGTTGAGGAATTTTAGGCATTGGTTATTAAGATTCTTTAGATATTTTTTAAGTTAATATCTTTTCGAATATTAACTTAAAATGGAATATTTTCGAATTAAGTGGTTACAACTTAATTTCTGATATTTAATTAAATTTAAATTTGAAAATATTTAAGTTCTAGATTTTTTCTAATACAACTTAAATTAGATATTTTTTCAAATTTTGTAGAAAAGATACTTAGTCAAATAAGATATTTTCTAGATAGTTATTTCTAGACTACTTATTATTTCTAATATTAAATAGGAAAATATTATACATTGTGAAATTAATTATTTAAATAATTAATTTTGGTACAATTTATTTTAAGTATATTTTTTCCTAGTATTAAATTAGAGATTAATAATTAAGCCTTCTCTACACTTAATTATTTATTTCTTGAATTTAATACATTTAATTAATTTGAAAATTAAATATCATCATACTTAAATATTTTTTTTCATGACATTTAATTAAATAGAAAATTATTTTTAGTTGAAATTTATTTTGTCAACTAAATTTAAATAA
The DNA here is from genome assembly GCF_029168945.1 of Cannabis sativa. Lineage (NCBI taxonomy): Eukaryota > Viridiplantae > Streptophyta > Magnoliopsida > Rosales > Cannabaceae > Cannabis > Cannabis sativa. The sequence continues at coordinate 39,567,800 of NC_083610.1, read as the reverse complement.
TTTTCAAAATATATTTTTTCTTTATTTTATTAATCAAATTTCGAAATTGCATTTCTTAAATGCTGGAATTTCAAATTTTATTTGAAAAATAGATTAAGTTGTAAATTAATTATTTATTTTAATTAATTCTTGGATCAACTTATATCAATGATTTTTTTCATTTAATGATTAATTAAAATAAATTGAATTAAAGTATATTATTAGAAATTGAATTAATTAGTCAAAGGAAAATCTAGATAGGTGATATTTTTGCTTGAAGTATTTTTTCTAGTGTATTTAATTAAATAGAAAATTAATATTTAAGTTGATTTTCATCATCATACTTAAATATTTGAAATTTTTCTTATATATTTAATTAAATAGGAAAATTATATTTTTTGTTGTAAATTAATTTTATTAATTAATTTTGGGCCAACATTAAATTAGAATAATTTTTCCAGGATTAATTTTTTTTATTTTAATATGCATTTTTCGAAAATTGTATTCTTAAATACTTTAATTTTTCGAAATGCAATATATATTTATAGAAAATTAAATTTGAGTTGTAAATTAATTTAAATTAATTTTGTAACAACTTAAATTGAATATTTTTCTAAATATTTATTGGAAATTATTACTAAGATGGAAATAATTCATGTTATTTTCATATCCATCTAAGTAAAATTTATAAATATTAAATTAAAATTTATATTTAGAATTTTTCATTCTAAATTGGAAATTTTAAATAAATATATATTTAAAATAAATAAATTAAATAAAGAGAATCAATGAAAATACAACTCACTTTAAATAATGAGCTTGATTATTATTAAGATATTCGATCTCCATTGTTGGTCTTACAAAAGTTAAATGTTTTCAATATAACCTCGAGACGCTAGACTTCGTCCCCCTATGGATGGTTATTCGTTGAACGCATTTAACACCGTAAGATTTCATTTGATAAGTGTTTTGTGAGTTTTCGTCTCTATTTAGACTCTCCCCTACGGTGACTACTTAGAGATAAACTCATAAAACATGAAACAATGGTGGAAGCTCATAAAATGAGAATAACCTTGACTCTCGCCTACCGGGACAACGTTAGATTCTTATTTTGATCGAATAAAAGGTTGCTAGAATGGTTTCTATTTTAGATGAGCTGACAACTCTATTCAATAAATGATGCTTTGACTCTCGCCTACCGGGACCTTAATCGTATCGGTTGTTGAAAACCTTGGAAATTATTTAGGATTGTATGTTTTAGTATTTTCACTAGTCATTCCTACTTGCTATATGTTTATAATTTCTGAATTGTGTATGAATTTATATTGAACCATGTTATTTTCTGTTATTAAGTTGTAGTTTAATTTCGAATATTCATTCTTGGTCTAACATGTTTGTTTTTCTAATGAGATAAATCCCTAATGGATTTTCACCATTAGACATACATAATAGTGTAAGATCTTGAAAGATAAATATTGTATATGCAACATCTAGCTGTTCATCAATTGATGACACCTTAGACTAGTATTTTTACAATATGAAACAAGAAGATTACATAAATAAGATTACTTTGTCTTTCGCTAATCGAAGCATCGTTGGATTCTTATTTATAAACGAAATTATCCTAATTCCTCTTAGCTTATTCATTTCGAATTAGCTTCAAAACATATCATTGGATGAATGGTCTATAAATCATTTCATGTCATTCTATATTTTCTCTTAAGAAAATTAAATGACGCTTATGATTATAATCCCGAAATTCTATTCCCAATTGATATAAATCCTCAATCTTAGAAATCTCCTACTTGTATGGGCAAATATGACTTAGAGTTAAATTAGTAGTGGTGGTCCAAGATAGAATTACTCATAATATTTGGTATAAATTTAAGTCTTTGACTTTAATTTTAGAATCCAAACAGAAATTTTTTTATATTTCTATTTCCAGAATACAATACAGTTACACTTTCTCAAGTGTTTAATATCCATCTTCTATTAATGGATTAAAACTGTATGGAATATGAGTTAGGTATTCTGTGACCAGGATCCACTTGCAGTATTCTAAGAACTCTTTGATGTAACTAAACCTATGTCATCATAGACACTACCACATTTTTTTTAATCTATGGCATTTGTATCTTGTTCATAGTGGATTTGACAAGATCAATCTCTGCAAAGAGTTAATATGCCTATATCCACTGAAAGTAGTTCATCTCATTCGCAGATGGATGTACATTCAGGGGTGGATATGAGTTTTTCGTTGTATTCTTAAAACGATAACTCTAGATTATACCTTTTAGCAAAGAAATTTGAAATGTTTAAAAAATTTCATTAATTTCTAGCAATGGTTAAAACCATTAAGGTAAGTGGTTAAAGATCTTGCGAACTGATAGGGGTGGAGAAATAGTTAGTAGATATGCAGTTCAAAGATCATTAAATTGATTTTTGAATTATATCCAAACTTACCTCCCGTAAATTTCGAGTTGCATGTTAATGATTAGTTACTAGTCGTTGCCTAATTCCTTCTATGGTAATACAATTTCAGAATGATGTAATGGTTGTATACTTAATGTAAAACATTACTAGATTCATGGATGACCTAATCAAAAATCTTAAGAAAAGCTAGAACTGTTAACCATGGTTTGTTAGCTATTCTAAGTGATTAGGGGTGGACCATCCCATAGTCAATAGATAAGAAAGTGTTTGTTCAAACAAATACTACTTTTCTAAGAAAATGACTAAGTCTGAAAAACAAGTAGCAAATAAAGGAGATATTTAATTCTTGATTCCAAAAGTGTTCTATCATCTTATATAACATATGATGATCCCACTGCCTTTGTTGTCATGTCACAACCGAAGAGATCAATACCATTTAGTTTTCTTAGACATAATTCACGGTGCCTTGTCGTAGTGGGAGAGTTTCTAGGAACTCACCTTCTTATGACTTGGGAGACACTAGTGATTAAAATCCATTGTGAGTTTAAACAAGTAATGGATTGTCAAGATAAGAAACTAAGAAGAAAGCCAATAGAACTATGGTTTAATCCATTCACATGGAATAACCTAAAGTTTTCTATTACAAGGACATAAAAGGAAATTTTAGTTAATAAGTCTATTCTATGGACTTAACAAACTTCCTGTTCCTAGTATTATAGGTTTGAGTTTATCTAAACCTATGGCTTGTGGTATACCTGGTAATTACTTACTCAAATGCAAGCAGCTTACTTTAGTAAGATGCTGAAGCATTTTCTTTCTAATGGCAATCTGTAGAAGTTTCACAACTTCTAAGGCATAGATTTTATTTATCTAAGGAAAAGTCTCAACTATTCCAGAAAAGATAAAGCCATGAAAGAATTTCTTATATCAACACTGAGAGGTCTTAGATATGCTTTTGTATGCCTTAGACCAGACACCTGCTGTTGAGTGGGAGTAATGAGTAGGTATCAGATTAATCCAGGAGAAGAACATTGGAAGACAATCAAGTAAATCCTAAGATTAAGAAGAGGAACTATATGTTAGTCTATAAGAGTGTGTTTAAAACTCTTAGACTACACCACATCAGATTTCGAAATTTGCCTATGTGCTAGTAAATATTTCTGATAAGATGGTGGTTACTCTGGGGGTGGAATAGTGATTTTGGAGAAGTGTAAAAACCTATCTGAAGTCTCTAGGTCTACCAAAGAGAGACTGGATGTTAAAGCTGCAGGAAAGATACTTATTCAGTCTAAGGAAAGTTCTATACATCTTTGGCATTATTCCAAATTGCCTTAAACTACTAGTGTTAATTTCCTAATTAACCAAAAGTAGTTGCCAAAGATATAGAATCTAGTATCCCAAAAGAGTAGACATATAGAGAGGAATTTCACATTATCAATGATTTTGTGATTAAAGGAAGAGTAATAGTGGAGAAAAGGTTGTGGTTAATTCAACCTTTCAGATCCTATTACGAGAAGTTTACTACTACTACACTTGATTTGTATATCAAGGTGTTGAGATTATTTGAAACGCACTTTTTGTTTTATATTAGTGCAAGTGGAAGTTTGTTGGGTTTTATGCCCTAAATAAAACTCATTTCAATATAATCAGATTTACTTATTAATATAGATCAGAAATAACATTTAATGTTGCATGGTTCACATGATTTATTTCATGATTATATGTACATAATGTATAAATTCATTTGAAACCCTTTTCACATACTTGATCCTGTTTATTGTGCCGTCAACACATTGGAAAGTAAACATGACTATGTGAATAAAGTTTCCTAGATTTATCAGACATAGGGTTTTACTGATATGATAATCTACAACAGAGTTTACTTGCATTTGGAGAAGTGCTATGTTCTTTCCAGAGCATTGGTTAAAGTAAAGCTCAGGTTGGATGCATGGAGTATGCATTGGAAGGGACCGATATTGAACTTTGACTTAGATTTATTAAACTTACCGTAATATCTATTCAAGTCAATATCGCATAGTTGATCCTAGATCAAATGATCTTAATCCTGTTATGATTAGGCTCAATCTTGAAAGGCTATTCGTGTTCTTTGATTTGTTAGTTAAGCCTACTTTTAGGTCAGGGTGATACGTACATTTTGGGAACACGGTAGTGCAATTGAGTGGGAGCGCTAGCATAAACATGGAATCTATAGCTTCTATCTGGCGAATAGTAAGCAAAGGATGATCTCCTTCGAGCTTGACCAAACGAAAATAAATGGTGGAGATCTCATTTCATATAAGCTGAAATATCATTTATACTGGGTCAAGTGTTTTAAGGATAAAATACATAGTAGGGTGTTACGGTAATTTAATCCCTTTACTGTGTAGATCATTCATATAGAGGATCATTGATCAAATTAGGATTATAACAATGGATAACTAATGATGTGTCTATATGGTGGAACATATAGAGCATTCTATATACTGAGAGTGCAATTCTAAGTTCTATGCGTGGATTCAACGAAGAATTAATAAGTTAGTGAATTTTAGTGCTAAATTCTTGATCTACTTATTGGAAGCTCGGTTATATAGACCCATGGTCCCCCCACTAGTTGAGATAATATTGCTTGTAAGACTCATGTAATTGGTTTTGATTAATCAATTATAATTCACAAATTAGACTATGTCTATTTGTGAAATTTTCACTAAGTAATGGCGAAATTGTAAAGAAATAGTTAATAGGGGCATATTTGTTAATTATGATACTTTGTATGGTTCAATTAATAAATATGATAAATGAAAATATTATTTAATAATTATTTATAGTTATTAAATAGTTAGAATTGGCATTTAAATGGTTGAATTAGAAAATTGGCGTTTTTGAGAAAATCAGATGCAGAAAAGATAAAACTGCAAAATTGCAAAAGTGAGGCCCAAATCCACTGTGTAGGGCCGGCCACTATTGTAGGGTTTTTCCCTCTGATATTTTCATTATTTTAATGCCAAATAATTCAAATCTAACCCTAGTGGAATGCTATAAATAGATAGTGAAAGCTTCAGGAAAATTACACTTAAATTTTCTATTTTTCCTTCAGAGAAAAACCTAAGCCTTTCTCTCTCCCTATCTTTAGCTGCCATTTCTTCTTTCTCTTCCTCTTGAATTTTGAAATCCTTAGTGTATGAGTAGTGCCCACACACAGCAAGTGATACCTCAATCATAGTGAGGAAGATCGTGAAGAAAGATCATCAGCAAAGGAGTTTCAGCATCAAAGATTCAGAGAAAGAGATCCAGGTTCAGATATTGATAATGCTCTGCTACAGAAAGGAATCAAGGGCTAGATATCTGAACGGAAGGAGTCATATTATTCCGCTGCACCCAATGTAAGGTTTCCTAAACTTTATATGTGTTTAATTTATCGTTTTAGAAAGTTCTTATTTAGGATGTTAATAAACATACTTGTGAGTAGATCTAAGTGTTGGAAGTTATTTTACCAGGAACTTAGATCTACTCACAAGTATGTTGATTTAACAACCTTAATATGAACTTCTAAAACGATATGAAATTAAACACATAAGAGTATCAGAAATCTTACGTTGATTGGTGCCCGAATATATATGTCTCCTCCCACTCAGATCTCTAACCCTTGATTCCTTTCTGTAGCAGAGTATAATCAAGATCTGAGCCCGAAAGTCCTTCTTTGTTGTCTCTGAAATCTACACAGCCTTCCTCACTATGATTGAGGTATTACTTGATGTGTGTGGGCACTACTCTAGCACTCATACATTTTGAAACAGTGAAGGTATAGAGAGAGAGAGGGTGGCGGCTCAGAGAGAATTTTCTGAGAGAAAATTCTTTCAGAATAATACTGTGAAAAGGTTGTACAGTTGTGTTAAACTCTGAAGCCTTTGCCTTCTATTTATAGAAGACCACCAAGGGCTATGATTGACATTTTGAACTGAGAAAATCAAGGGGAAAAGGAAGGTAAAGGGGCCGGCCTAGGCAATGTGGAAACAAGGCTTGCCTCTTTTCCAACTTTCCTTTTCCTACACTTGATAGTTTCCCTTTTTGTGAAATGTTGCCAATTCCATTGTTCAACCATATTAATGATAAATCTAATTACTTAATAATTAAAAATAATTATCAAATAATATATTATCATTTATTTTATTAATAATGAAACTAATTAAAGTTTCCTAATTAATAAATATGCCCTTCAAAATCTCTATTTACTGTTTTGCCCTTAATGAGTGCTAAATTCTCAACCGACAAGTCTATTCGAGAATTTTTAATTGATTAATTAAAATCAATTAAATGAGTCCTACAAGTAATATCATCTCAACTAGTGAGGGGACCATGGGTCTATATATCCGAGCTTCCAATAAGCGTATCTTGAATTTACCACTTAAATTCACTGACTTATTAATTCTTCGTTGAATCCACACATAGAACTCGAATTGCACTCTCGCATATAGAATGCTCTATATGTTCCACCATATAGACACATTATTAGTTATCCATTGTTATAATCCTAATGTGATCAATGATCCTCTATATGGATGATCTACACTGTAAAGGGACTTAGATTACCGTAACACCCTACAATGTATTTTATCCTTAAAACACTTAACCCTGTATAAATGATATTTCAACTAAGTGAAATGAGTACTCAATCATTTATCTCGTTTGGTTAAGCTCGAAGGAAATCACCCTTTGCTTACTATTCGCCAGATAGAAGCTATAGACTCCATATTTATGTTAGCGCTCCCACTCAATCGCACTACCGTGTTCCCAAAATGTATGTATTGGCCAGACTAAAGTTTTAGGCTTAACTAACAAATCAAAGAACACGAATAACACTCTTGAAATTAAGCCTAACCATATCAGGATTTAGATCATGTGATCTAGGATCAACTTCTGATATTGAATTGAATAGATGTTTACGGTAAGTTTCAAAATCTAATTCAAAGTTCAATATCGGTCCATTCCAATGCATACTCCATGCATCCAACCTGAGCTTTACTTTAACCTATGTTCTGGAAAGATTATAACATTTCTCCAAATGTAAGTAAACTCTGTTGTAGATTGTCATATCAGTGAAACCCAGTGTTCTGATAAATCTAGGAATACTTTATTCACATAGTCATGTTTATTTTCCACTGTGTTGACAACACAATAAACATGTTCAAGTATGTGAAAGGGGTTTGGATGAATTTATAAATCAAATAGACAAGCAATTGATTAAGTGAACCAAAACATACACAAGTGAATGAAAAATTACTTCTGTTACTTTATTGATATAGAATAATCTGGATTACATTGAAACAGAGTTTTATTTGGGGCATAAAACCCAACAAACTCCCACTAGCACTAATATAAAACAAATCAGTACATTTCAATTAATCCTAAATTCTGACGGTGCTTTTCGAATGAAGTTACTGCCAAGACTTTGGTGAATGGATCAGCCAAGTTATCCTGCGTATCCACTTTCTCCACCAGTACATCCCCTCTTGCCACATATTCTCTGATAATATGATATTTTCTTTCTATGTGCTTACTTCTCTTGTGGCTCCGAGGTTCCTTACTGTTGGCTATAGCTCCAGTGTTATCACAAAGCAGGACTAGAGGCCTTTCCATTCCAGGAATCACACCAAGACTAGTGAAGAACTTCCTAAGCCAGACAACCTCTTTAGCTGCTTCGTGTAGCCTATGTATTCCCGCCTCCATGGTAGAATCCGAAATCGCAGTTTGTTTAGCACTTCTCCAAACCACTGCTCCACCCCCAAGAGTAAACACCATCCCAGATGTAGATTTCCTGTCTTCAAGACATCCCTGGAAATCTGAGTCTGTATAGCCTAAGGGATTCAAAGCACCACCCTTGTAGACTAATACATAATCTCTTGTACTCTTTAAGTATTTCAAAATATACTTAACCGCGTTCCAATGTACCCTTCCTGGATTTGATCGATACCGCTCACGATTCCAATCGCATAGCAGATGTCGTGTCTATGTGCATGGCATAGCATACATCGACTCCCAACCGAGAAGCATAAGGAATTTTTGCCATGTCTTCTATCTCGAGGATCGCAGGACACTGTTCCTTAGATAGACGGATACCATGTCTAGAGGGCATGTTTGCCCCTTTGGTATTGGTCATGGAAAATCTCTCAAGAACTTTGTCAATGTAGGTTGTTTGAGAGAGAGCAAGGGATCTGTTCTTCCGGTTTCTGACAATCTGAATACCAAGAACATAGGCTGCCTCACCCAAGTCTTTCATGTCGAATTGAGTGTCAAGCCATTCTTTGATGTGAGTCATTTTCTTGACATTGTTTCCAATGATCAAAATGTCATCAACATAAAGGACCAGGAATACTACTACTTGGTTTTCCTTGAGTTGGTAAACACAAGGTTCATCTTCATTCTGATGAAAGCCGTAGGTCTTGATGATCTCATCAAACCTTTTGTTCCATGAGCGAGAAGCTTGCTTAAGCCCATATATGGACCTATTTAATTTGCAAACTTTATTCTCCTGCCCAGGAAGAACATAACCTTCTGGTTGCTCCATATAGATGGTTTCTTCAAGAAGCCCATTAAGAAAAGCTGTCTTGACATCCATTTGCCAGATTTCATAATCTAAAGCGGCAGCTATGGAGAGAAGAATTCGGATGGATTTGAGCATGGCAACAGGACTAAAAGTTTCCTCATAGTCCACACCTTCTCTTTGGGTATAACCCTTGGCGACCAGTCTAGCTTTGAAAGTTTCGACTTCGCCTCCAGCACCTCTTTTCTTCTTGTAGACCCATTTACATCCAATTGGACGAAAATCTTCAGGTGGTTCTACATATTCCCAGACTTTGTTCTTTTTCATGGAATCCATTTCTGAATCCATACCGGCTGACCATCGCTTTCGTTGCGGACTTGCCATTGCCTGTTTATAGGTCAATGGGTCGTCATCAATACCGTCACCAACGACCATATTGATTTCACCATCCAAGCCATAACGAGATGGTTTCGTTGAAACCCTCCCACTACGACGAGGAGCGGTGACTTTCTGAACAGGAGCTTTAGTAGTAGTTTTCTCAGTTGCTACAACTGAGGGAGTGGGATGTTCCTCTTCTTGAGTAGAAGAAGATGGTACATTTGAAGGAACAGTATCTGTGAGCATTTCCTCTAATACAATTTCACTTTTCGGTTTGTTGTCTTTCATATAGTTCTCTTCAAGGAAAGTAGCATTTGTAGAGACAAACACTTTGTTATCCTTGTGACTATAGAATAGTCCACCCCTAGTCTCTTTAGAATTTCCGACAAACATGCAAACTTCAGTTCGCGATTCCAGTTTGCTTTCTTTCTTTCTTAAGACGTGAGCAGGGCACCCCCAAATCCTATAATGGCGCAAACTAGGTGTGCGACCATTCCATAGTTCGTCGGGTGTCTTAGGGACTGCTTTAGATGGAACAACATTTAAAATGTCGTTTGCCATTTGAATAGCATATCCCCAGAAGGACGTAGACAGAGTTGAGTAACTCAGCATAGACCTAACCATTTCTAAGAGAGTGCGATTTCTTCTTTCTGCAACTCCATTCTGCTGTGGAGTGCTAGGGGCAGTATATTGGGAATCAATTCCAAGTTCAATTAAATGATCTTTGAACTGTATATCCATATATTCTCCACCCCTATCAGTTCGCAAGATCTTTAATGTTTTACCTAATTGCTTTTGAGCCAAAGCATGAAATTCCTGAAACTTTTCAAACGTTTTAGATTTCTTTTGCATTAGGTAAAGAAAACTATATCTAGATAAATCGTCAATGAAAGTGACGAAATACTCATAACCTCCTCTGGCTTTTACATTCAGCGGTCCGCAAACATCTGAATGTACTAACCCTAGGGGTTCTTTGGCACGCTCTCCCTTTGCAGAGAAAGAACGTTTGGTCATTTTACCTTCTAGGCAAGACTCGCAGACTGGCAGCTCTCTTAAGACGACATTTTTTAATGGACCGTCTTTGGTTAGCCTATTGAGTCTATCAAAGCCTATATGACCTAAACGTAAATGCCATAGATAAGTTTGATCATCATTATCAATCTCTTTTCTCTTAAGACTTCTAGGTCTAGCTACATTGAAAAGTTCAGTATTTAGTGAGATTTGAGTATCAGGTCTTAAAACATAAAGCCCTCGTTCCATGTTTGCAACACATATATGAAATCCATTACGAGAAATTGAATAATTTGAACTCAAAAAATTCAATATATAAAATTGTGTCTGTAAACATGAAACACTAATCAAGTTTCTACTAAAATTAGGAATATATAAAACATTCTCTAAAAGTAAAAAATTCTTAGAATTAAACTTGATTCGGGCTGTTCCTCTTGCTTTAACTGATACCAACTTGCCATTTCCAACTTTAAGCTTTAACTCATCTGGGTGAAGATTCTCCCAAGTTTCAAGCAGCTGTAATGAAGAACATACATGGTTAGTAGATCCAGAATCAACAATCCACGAGGATTTGTCGTTCTCTAAAACACATGATTCAAATACAAAAGGATCACCTTCGTTTGAATTGTCTAGAAGCCTGGGACATTGTTCTTCTTTATGTCCCTTTCCATTACAATTCGCACATAGAACATGATGTCTGACATTTGTACTTGAAGAAGCAGCTTTGTTGGAGCCCTCATGCTTAATCTTCTTCCTCTGATTAAAACTTGCAATGCTAGCAGGTCTCATTGCAATCAGATCCCGCTCATGGGCCCTCAACTCAGACTCGAGTTTGTCCATGTCGGAGGAGTTAGGATTGTTCAATAAGTAATATAGAACAAAATTGTTATACTCCTGAGGAAGACTATAAAGTATGAGTTTTACCCATTGTTCCTTTGATAAATCAATTCCTAGTAGATTTGCCTTTTGGAATTTCAGATTCATCAACAATAGGTGCGAGTTAATGCAACTACCAGGATGCATTTTCACACTATTGAGTTCTTTTACAAAGATACTAACTAGGAGTGGATCGGGATGAGGGTTATTCATTTTGGCACTACAACATATCAATAAACAGAAGTAAGGTTTTGGTTCTATAAATTCATACACAGGTTCAGAAAACAAACAATCACTTATGTTATAAAAATACTAAATCTAACATAGTTTATTTTCCAAGGTTTCCAACGAACTGATACAGTGTCCCGTTTAGGCGAGAGTCAAAGCATCATCCATTGAATAGAGTTGTCAATTCATCTAAAATGTCAAATATTCTAGCAACCTTTTATTCGATCAAGATTGGAATTCAGCGTTGTCCCGTTTAGGCGAGAATCAAGGCAATTCTATCTTATGAGCTTCTACCATTGTTTCGCATTCTTATAAGTCTTACATAGTCGCCACCATTAGGGTGGTCATTAACCATATAAATAAACCTATAAGATTACTTATCTTTCGAGATTAAACGGCGCTAACTTGCTAATGAACGTTCCTCCATTAGGGAGGATTACTCACTAAAACAATAGCTATGTAAAACCAACAATGGAGATCGAATTTCTCTTTGATTAAAGCTCATTATTTAAACATGTATTTTATCTAATCATTTATATTCCATATCTCAATAATGAAATATTACAAATTAAAGTAAAAACTTTAATTAAATTTCAAAAATGGAATAATTTTGAAAAATATCTTATTTAAGTTGTTTAGAAAATCTAAATACCAAACTTAAAAATATTCCTCAAACAATGACTTAATTAAATATTACCAATTAAGTAGTAACCACTTAATTTAGAAGATATTCCATTTTAAGTTGCCATATTTAGAAAATATCAACTTAAAAAATATCTAAAGAATCTTAATAACCAATTTCCAAAATTCCTCAGCTTAATTTATAATAGGAAATTCAAAAATATTCAAATCTAAGTTGATTTGACAGATTTAACTAAATCTCAACTTAAATAGGAATATTTAATGAAATTATAAAATTAAGATTCAGAAAGAATTTATATGGTTATAATTCCATATTTAATTAAAACAAGAAAAATACATATAGCTTTCTAGAATATGACTATTCAAACTATGTTTTTCTTAAATTAATTTCAAGGAACAATGAAATTAATTATGTTGCTAATCAATCTTTTATTAGGTCAAACTAATATAATTAACCTATCACAGTTATCCAAATCAGGCAAATGGGCCTTCACAATTGGGGTTGTTCATGTGAGGGGGAGCTGGGTCAAGTATGTCGCACCCACTTCTAAGGCTCCCAACTCTCACACAAGGCCCAAAAGAGAGGAATTTAACCTTACAATGAATAACTGTTATTAATTGAATAGGCTCACAACTAAATGAGCCTAAATAAAATCTATCAGTTATGATATTTTATTTAGCAACAACCACCTATATGTATCTATAATAGAAATTAAACATATAGGCTCACACAGGCATACACATTTGGATGGATCCTATCATGTTGCTAAGTCATACACAGATGAAAGAAGTTTGTGAAAAATTACCTGTTACAAATTATTTACTTGATCTATCGTCAATTGAACCTTTGGTTAAAACTAGATCATCTGATCTATTATCAAGTTAACCAAGGCAATTTAGATCAAGCAATAATAGGTTTTAGAAAACTTACAAACAATCTAAAACACATACTCCTGCAACAAGGTTAGATTTGGATAGTTGGATGTAGGATTTATTTAATTTTAATCATTTATTTCGAAAAATAAAAATAGAATTAAACCTACCATTTTGAAAAATTAGGTTTTGGGTAACCTAAATGTCATTTCAAAATAAATTGCTAACTTTCCTTTTAAATTTCATGTTATTTAATAAATTAAAAAATAAAATAGAAAATGGTAAATACATACCCTTTTCTTGTTTTACAATTTAATTTAATTAAAAAATAACAAAATTTAAAAGTTAACAAAAAAAACCTTATTTCCTCTTTTAAAATTATCATGATTATTGTGATCTTATTTTAATTAAGGTCAAGTTACCAAAAAAAATAATATCTGACCTTAAAAAAAATAAAATAATCAAATTTTAAAGGAAATAAGAAAAAAGTAAGCAAAACTTGATTTTTTCCTATTTATTTCTGATAATTAGATTTGAAATTTGAAAAACAAAAATCAATATACAAAACTACACAAAAAATCGGAATTTAATTCCATGAAATAGCATGAAAAATCGAAAAAATTGGAAAATTGGATGAACTGTACGGATGGCATGCTGTGCATGGCCATCCGCGCGCGGATCTGGGTGCATGACCGAGAGATCACGGCGCAGGGAGGCTGCAAGCAGCCCTTCCGCGCGCGTGATCATGTTGCTCGTCACCCCGATTTTTCCAATTTTCAAAAATTCATAACTAATTCAAATTAAATCGAAATCGAGTTCTGTAAAAAGGTAAATTGCTTAGAATTTTCCAAACTATCCAAAAAAAAATAATTACAGAATAAAAACAGTAACCATTTTTCCCAGAATTCACAAACAACATTCAAACATCAATATGACACTCAAAGCAACATGATACCATCCAAAAAACAAGCAAATCGTTTTAAGTCCAAATTTCTTGCAAGCAAATCAATTACCATGGCTCTGGTGCCAGTTGTTGGAAGTTATTTTACCAGGAACTTAGATCTACTCACAAGTATGTTGATTTAACAACCTTAATATGAACTTCTAAAACGATATGAAATTAAACACATAAGAGTATCAGAAATCTTACAGTGATTGCAGCGGAATATATATATGTCTCCTCCCACTCAAATCTCTAGCCCTTGATTCCTTTCTGTAGCAGAGTATAATCAAGATCTGAGCCCGAAAGTCCTTCTTTGTTGTCTCTGAAATCTACACAGCCTTCCTCACTATGATTGAGGTATTACTTGATGTGTGTGGGCACTACTCTAGCACTCATACATTTCGAAACAGTGAAGGTATAGAGAGAGAGAGGGTGGCGGCTCAGAGAGAATTTTCTGAGAGAAAATTCTTTCAAAATAATACTGTGAAAAGGTTGTACAGTTGTGTTAAACTCTGAAGCATTTGCCTTCTATTTATAGAAGACCACCAAGGGCTATGATTGACATTTTGAACTGAGAAAATCAAGGGGAAAAGGAAGGTAAAGGGGCCGGCCTAGGCAATGTGGAAACAAGGCTTGCCTCTTTTCTAACTTTCCTTTTCCTACACTTGATAGTTTCCCTTTTTGTGAAATGTTGCCAATTCCATTGTTCAACCATATTAATGATAAATCTAATTACTTAATAATTAAAAATAATTATCAAATAATATATTATCATTTATTTTATTAATAATGAAACTAATTAAAGTTTCCTAATTAATAAATATGCCCTTCAAAATCTCTATTTACTGTTTTGCCCTTAATGAGTGTTAAATTCTCAAACTGACAAGTCTATCTTGAGAATTTTTAATTGATTAATTAAAATCAATTAAATGAGTCCTACAAGTAATATCATCTCAACTAGTGAGGGGACCATGGGTCTATATATCCGAGCTTCCAATAAGCAGATCTTGAATTTACCACTTAAATTCACTGACTTATTAATTCTTCGTTGAATCCACACATAGAACTCAGAATTGCACTCTCAGTATATAGAATGCTCTATATGTTCCACCATATAGATACATTATTAGTTATCCATTGTTATAATCCTAATGTGATCAATGATCCTCTATATGGATGATCTACACTGTAAAGGGACTTAGATTACCGTAACACCCTACAATGTATTTTATCCTTAAAACACTTAACCCTGTATAAATGATATTTCAACTAAGTGAAATGAGTACTCAATCATTTATCTCGTTTGGTTAAGCTCGAAGGAAATCACCCTTTGCTTACTATTCGCCAGATAGAAGCTATAGACTCCATATTTATGTTAGCGCTCCCACTCAATCGCACTACCGTGTTCCCAAAATGTATGTATTGGCCAGACTAAAGTTTTAGGCTTAACTAACAAATCAAAGAACACGAATAACACTCTTGAAATTAAGCCTAACCATATCAGGATTTAGATCATGTGATCTAGGATCAACATCTAATATTGAATTGAATAGATGTTTACGGTAAGTTTCAAAATCTAATTCAAAGTTCAATATCGGTCCATTCCAATGCATACTCCATGCATCCAACCTGAGCTTTACTTTAACCTATGTTCTGGAAAGAACATAACATTTCTCCAAATGTAAGTAAACTCTGTTGTAGATTGTCATATCAGTGAAACCCAGTGTTCTGATAAATCTAGGAATACTTTATTCACATAGTCATGTTTATTTTCCACTGTGTTGACAACACAATAAACATGTTCAAGTATGTGAAAGGGGTTTGGATGAATTTATAAATCAAATAGACAAGCAATTGATTAAGTGAACCAAAACATACACAAGTGAATGAAAAATTACTTCTGTTACTTTATTGATATAGAATAATCTGGATTACATTGAAACAGAGTTTTATTTGGGGCATAAAACCCAACACTAAGATCCTGGTAAAATAATTTCCAACAGAAAGATGGTTCCCTCAGAATGTGTATTGATTATCGGGAACTAAACAAGCTGACGATTAAGAACAAGTACCCGTTGCCCAGAATCGATGATCTGTTCGATCAGCTTCAGGGAAAGACAGTGTTTTCGAAGATTGATTTACGGTCTGGGTTTCATCAACTCAGAATTCGAGAGGAAGACATACCGAAGACTGCTTTTAGAACCAGATATGGGCACTATGAGTTTCTGGTAATGTCATTCGGATTGACTAATGCTCCTGCGGCCTTTATGGATCACATGAATAGGGTATTCAAGGATTTCCTCGATAACTGCGTTATAGTGTTTATCGATGACATTCTTGTATACTCTCAGTCAGAAGAGAAGCACGAGCATCATCTTCGAATGGTATTGCAGCGACTTAGGGATTACAAGTTGTATGCAAAGTTCAAAAAGTGCGAATTCTGGTTATCTGAGGTGTCTTTTCTAGGTCATATTGTTGGGAAGAATGGAATTATGGTTGATCCAAGTAAGGTAGAATCAGTGAAGAATTGGCCGAGGCCAAAGTCTGTGACAGAAGTTCGAAGTTTTCTCGGTTTAGCAGGGTATTATCGACGTTTCGTCGAAGGATTTTCTAAAATTTCTATGCCCCTAACCAAATTGACCAAGAAAAATCAAAAATTTGTGTGGTCGGATAAGTGTGAAACAAGCTTTCAGGAGTTGAAGCAGCGTATGATAACAGCTCCGGTGTTAGCTTTGCCATCAGATCAAGAGAAATTTGTGGTTTATTGTGACGCGTCCAGACAGGGTCTGGGATGTGTTCTGATGCAACCTGACAGAGTCATAGCCTATGCCTCTCGTCAACTGAAAGATTATGAGCAGCGTTATCCAACTCATGATTTAGAGCTCGCTGCTGTGGTTTTTGCTTTAAAGATGTGGTGACATTATCTTTACGGTGAAAAGTGTGAGATTTATACTAATCATAAGAGTCTCAAATACTTTTTCACCCAGAAAGATTTAAATATTAGACAGAGAAGGTGGTTGGAGTTGGTTAAGGACTACGATTGTGAAATTCTGTATCACCCTGAAAAAGCCAATGTTGTGGCCGACGCTTTAAGCAGAAAAGGTCTCGGGCAGGTTTGTACCACGGTTATGATAGCCCCTCAACTAGCCTCTGAAATGGTTAGTGCAGGGATTGAGTTCGTGGTTGGAAAATTGCATAATTTGACACTCCAATCTGATATGTTGGAGAGAATCAGAAAGGCACAACTAGAAGATCCTGAGCTAGTTAAGGTTCGAGATGAGGTAATGGCAGGTCGGCCTAAAGACTTTTCAGTCTCGAACAGTGGAATGTTGTTATATAAAGCTCGAGTTTGTGTTCCTGATATTAATGAGCTTAAGAAAGAAATACTGGATGAAGCTCATACCACACCTTATTCATTACATCCGGGAACCACCAAAATGTATCAGGATTTAAAACCCTACTTCTGGTGGTATGGGATGAAAAGAGATGTGGTGGACTACGTGTCCAAGTGTTTAACCTGTCAGCAAATCAAGGCTGAACATCAGAGGCCGGCAGGGTTACTGCAACCTTTAGTCTTTCCTGAATGGAAGTGGGAGGACATTGCAATGGATTTTGTAACTGGATTACCTAAAACTACGGGAATGTATGATTCAGTATGGGTCATCGAGGACAGATTCACAAAATCAGCTCACATTCTACTAGTGAAAGTTACATATTCAGTGGATCAGTATGCTGAGTTGTATGTGAAGGAGATAGTTCGTCTCCATGGAGCCCCTAAATCTATCGTGTCAGATAGGGATCCAAAGTTTACATCGAAATTTTGGGTGAGTCTTCAGAAGGCTATGGGTACCAAGTTAAAGTTTAGCACAGCCTTTCACCCTCAGATTGATGGTCAGTCAGAAAGAACTATTCAGATATTGGAAGATTTACTGTGAGCCTGTGTCATGGACTTTGAAGGCTCATGGAGTAAGTACTTGCCTTTAATTGAATTCTCCTACAACAATAGCTACCAGAGTAAAATAGGGATGGCTCCCTATGAGATGTTATATGGTAGAAAATGTTGTTCTCCTATTCATTGGGACGAGACGGGAGAAAGGAAGTACTTGGGTCCAGAGTTAGTGCAGAGGACTAATGAAGCTATCGATAAGATCAAGGCTCGGATGCTTGCTGCTCAAAGCAGGCAGAAAAGTTATGCTGATCCGAAGCGCAGAGATGTTACATTTCAGGCAGGGGAACATGTTTTCCTGCGGGTTTCACCAATGAAGGGTATTAGGCGCTTCGGAAAGAAGGGTAAGTTAAGCCCTAGGTTCATTGGCCATTTCAGATACTTGAGAAGGTCGGGCAGGTAGCGTATCGGCTAGCCTTACCACCAAATAAGTTATCGTATTCATGACGTATTTCACATTTCTATGTTAAGGAAATACGTGTCAGACCCGACTCATGTCTTGAGTTATGAAGCCCTTGAACTACAACCAGACTTATCCTATGAAGAGCAACTTGTACAGATTTTGGATAGAAAGGAAAAAGTTCTTCGGAATAAGACTATTGCATTGGTTAATGTGCTCTGGAGGAACAGTAAGGTGGAAGAAGCCACCTGGGAATTAGAGTCAGATATGAGGACTCAACATCCAAAGCTATTCAGGTTAGATTTCGAGGACGAAATCCTATTAACGGGGGAATAATTGTAATGACCGCTTTAGTAAATTGGATTAGTAAAAGCAATTAGCACTAATTTTTATTATTTTATTATTATTTGTGAATTAATTTAATTGTGGACCCCAATATTTAGAAATATATATTAGAGTTATAATTTCTCAATTTCGGAGATTTTATTAAACTCTACGGGTATTATTTAGCTTATATGTGAAATATGTTATTTTTGTAATTTTTGCTCGGCGACAACGGAAAATGCGATGGATGACTAGATTGATCACATGGGTAAGTTTAGAACCTTATTTCTTAGTGGGAAATATTTTTTTGAGAAAATAAATTATCGGGATTGAGCGCGGTTATGGATTTTGACCATTTTACCCCTAGCTTTACAAATACCCAAGTTATAACCTAAAGGGCCTTTTAGTCATTTTTATTTGGTAAAGAATAGGTGGCTGCCCTTAGTGAATGACACCTTGCAAGTTAGTTTTCAGCAAAGGATTAATTAAAATCCTTTTATCTCATTTGAAGAAAAATCAAGAGAAAGAAAAAATTGGAATTAGAGTTTTCTCCTGAACCTCTCTCTCTTGCTTTTGGCTGGGACAAACCAAGGGGGTTTGCTGTTGATTATTGAGTTTCAGCAAGGAATCCAAAGGGGGAAATCAACCTAAGGTAAGTTTCAATGGAACCCTTCTTAGTTTTCAAGCTTTTAAGTTAGGTTGAAATGGTGATTTTGAAATTTAGGGGCTGTTAGGTTTAGTTAGGTTTAGGGTTCGAATTTTAGGGTTTCTTTGAGTTAATTTTAGCATTTTGCAGCTGGTTTTGAGTTTGATTTTAAGTTTTATGCAACTTTGAACATTGAGTTCAAAGCTTTGAGCTTTAATGGCAAATTGAGATTTAGTGATTTGTTCTGTGAAATATTGGTTGGATTATATTGTTTATGCATTGTATAGGAGCTCTGGAAGGTTTCATTGCATTTGGAGGAAAATTGAGCAAGAAATGAAGGTTTTGGGAAACCTGGTGCAAACCGGCTAGCCGGTTTGCAGTGCCACAAAAATCGGCTAGCCGATTTTGGCAGGGTTCCCCGGGCCTTTCATTTTCTCAATTTTTGCCATTTCGATGCCTCGGTTGGGTGTTTCCCCATTTCCAGAGTTAGAATAACCCATTAGGAGCATAGCAGAACCTAGGGTTTTGGTTTTGGGTTTCCCGGGATTAGGGTTTTAATCATGACACTTACCCGATTTCAAAATGTGATTAGGGCATCCATCTAGCACGAGATTTCCGTTCAAGTTGGCCAGCACACTTGAATTCGAAAAACATGTAAGAACTGAATTTAATATGCGATGTGATTATCTGAATGTGTGTATATGTGTTTGTATATGCATGCTTAAATTATGATTTGCACTACCAACACTTGTATGAATATGTTACAGAGTGCATTGGTATAGTGAGTATTATTGTTGTGAGTACGATACAGTGATACCAACACGGGCACGGGAAAGTACTAAAGGGTGTGGTATATCACTCAGTGGTACTCAAGGTACGGAGTAAACCCTACCAACACTCGTGCAGTGAGGTACGATGTGTATGTGGTATAGTGGTTGTACCCTAGTGTTGAACGTTCATACTCATTTGTTAAGCTCTATGAATCGGTGTATGGGCGCCTATTTACAGGTCGGAAATTATATGATATGTTATATGCATTTCTTACTGAGTCTGTTGACTCACAGTTCTGCTTCCATGTGTAGGTAAAGGAAAGGCGAAGGCTGAACAGGAGTGAACCTGAGCTCAGATGGGATTATACATGTCAAAGCAGCGCGACCTGGAGTGTTCGGTCTCGGGACATCTGGGAATTGTATTTTGATAGTCGTTGTGCGACCTATACTAAATATGTATTTTGAAATGTTAATTTTATAAAGTTTGAAAACGGGATCCCGTCATTTGTAAATATTTTATTATATTACAAAGTTTAATACTTAATGCAAAAAATTTTAATTTGACACGTTTTTCGAGAAAATTCTTTGATTAGCAAAGATTGCACTATAATTGAAAAAGCACTGTAGCATGCCTTAGCATTAGGGCGTTACAAAATGATATCTCCTAGGGGTGCACACGGGTCCGGTTTTCGGGGTTTCGGGTTCAGATATTCGGGTTTCGGGTCTTGGAAATGTACAACCGAACCTGGTGTTCGGGTGTACGGGTGTAGTCGGGTTCGGGTCAGTTATTTTCGGGTTGGGTGTAATCGGGTTCGGGCCCTATTGGGCTGAGCCCGAATGTTTAATTTATGGGCTGAACTAAAATTTAATTTTATAAAATACCATTTTTTTTATTTTTTACATTTGTATAATATATATTACAAAACACACACAGTTACACAGTACACATACACAACTACACACTCAGACATTTATCTCGTATGGAATTGTTGGGTTTTATGCCCTAAATAAAACTCTTTACAATCTGATTAGTTATCAATATAAGAAATTTGAAGTGATTGATGTTTGCATGAATTCTACATGCTAATGGTTTAATATGTTTATTACATTCACACACACAAAATCAGTTAAATCCAGATCATATGTTTATTCACAAATCACAGTATCGTCAACACAGTGGAATGTGATTGTGATCATATGAATCAAAAGACTTGGTCCCTGTTTCATCAGTGTTATTGGATTTACACTAATGTGATAATCAGCGATGATGTGTACTTACACTTGGAGTAAGTGTTATGTTCTTTCCAAGACATTAGTAAAGTATACTAGTTTCGAATGTATGGAGTATACATTGGACTGGAACGATATTGCAACTAAGTTAAGATATTACAAACTTACCGTTATACATATCTTTCCAAGTCAATATCAGTAGTTGATCTTAAGATTAAAAGAATCTAAATCCAGATATGGTTAGGCTCAACTCAGGAGTGCTATTCATGTTCTTTGATTTATTAGTTAAGCCTACTTTTAGGTCAGGGTGATACGTATATTTTGGGAACATGATAGTATGATTGAGTGGGAGTGCTGAACATAAATATGGAATCTATAGCTTCTACTGGTGTATAGAAGTAAAGTGATGATTCCCTTCGAGCTTAGCAAATAGAAGTAAATGGATGAGCTCTTGTTTAACTGACTAATTATTAGATCACTAAACACCATTTACAAGTAGCTAAGTGTTTTAAGGGGCAAAATACATTGAGGGGTGAGAACGGTAAAGAAATCCCATCTCGATGTAGATCATCTATATAGAGGATCTTTAAATCACAATAAGATTATAACAATGGTTAAATGAGATAGCATATTGATATCGTGGAACATACAATATGCTCTATATAAGTCTGAGAGTGCAATTCTAAGTTCTAAGAGTGGATTCAACGAAGAATTAATAAGTAGGAATTTACTTGGTAAATTTAGTTCACTTATTGGAAGCTCAGCATATAGATCCATGGTTCCCATTCTAGTTGAGAACATTCTGCTTGTAAGACTCATTAATTGATTCGTGATTGATCAATTATAATTCTAAAGTTAGACTATGTCTAATTTTATGAATTTTCACTAAGCAGGGGTGAATTGTAAAGAAAAGAGTTTCTAGGTTTATTTATTTATTAATGGACTTTATATGTCTAGTTAATAATTAAATTAAATGACAATATTATTTAATAATCTATTTTAGTTATTAAATAATTAGTTTTGGCATTTAAAAGGTTAGAATTGGAAAATTGGTATTTTTGAGAAAATAGAAATAAAATTTGATAAAACTGCAAAATCAAGTGGGGCCCACTACTACACCTTGGCCGGCCACTTATTGTGGATTTTCAAATTAATATTTTCATTATTTTAATGCCAAATAATTCCTAACCTAAACCTAGTAGTTGCCTATAAATAGAAAGTGATGGCTCAGTCAAAACATAAGTTTTCATTAGCCTTTCTGACAGAAATTTCTCTCTTCAGAAAAACTGAGCCTTCCTCACTTTCTATACCTGGCCGAAACCCTCTCTTCTCTTTTCCCTTCATCAATTTCAACCCTAGTGAAAGAGTAAGTGCCCACACACAACAAGCAGTAACTCAATCATAGATTGGAAGACTGTGAAGGATCAAACTTGAAGAAGAAGGACATTCGAGCTCAGATCTTGATTATACTCTGCTACAGAAAGGATACGAGGGTTAGAGATCTAAGCGGGAGGAGACATTAATTCTGCTGCATCAATGTAAGGTTTTCTTAAATTTATATGTGTTTAATTTATCGTTTTAGAAAGTTCATATTTAGGGTGTTTAAACAACATACTTGTGAGTAGATCTAAGATCCTGGTAAAATAAATTGCAACAACTGGCCTCAGAGCCGTGGTAATTGATTTACTTGCATGAAATTTGGACTTTAAAACGATTGTTTGTTATTTGGATGGTTTCATGTTGTATTGAGTGTTATATGATGATTGATTGATGTTTGTGAATTTTCGTGAAACATAATTGAAATTTTGTTTCTGTAATTATTTTTATTGGATAGCATGGAAAAAATTAAGCAAATTACTTTTTTACAGAACTCAATTTCGATTTAATTTGAATTAGTTATGATTTTTTGAATATTCAAAAAAAGATAAGGGGGTTGTGCACTCTCACGCGCGCGCGGATTCAGACAAGTTTCCTGTTTGAATTCTTCACTCGCGCGCCGACCTCATCTGATCCCACCCTACGTGCGCGCAAATCCTGCCAGCTCCCCTGTTCCGCTGAGGTTTCTCGGCTGTCACCCTGGGACGCGCGCGCGGACAGTATGCTTGGCATACTGTCCGTACAGCTCCCAAAATTTTCGTTTTTCTTCGTTTTTTCATGCTTTTTCATGGAATTAACTTCCGATTTTTGGTGTAGTTTTGTATTTATAGATTTACTATTCCTAATTCAATTCTAATTATCATAATGAATTAATTTAATATTTTTTTAATTCATGATATTAGTGTAATTTGAATTTGAAATTAGTAAATATCTATCTTTTTGCTTAATTATTTATCTTATTTTTAAATTTGATTATATCTTATCCTATTTTTAAATTTAAGGTCAGATATTTTTTTTTTAAATTAAATTTTTTTAAATATTTTGACCTTATTTAAATTTAAAATAAGATAACTATAATCATGTAATTTTAAATAGATGTAAGATATTTTGCTAACTTTTAAATTTTGTTATTTTATTTATTTAAATTAAATTTAAAATCTGAAAAAGATATTTTATTTATCTTTTCTAATTTTTATTTAATTTTTATTTATAAAATAACATTTAATTTTTAAAAGTAGTTAGCAAATTTTGAAATGATATTTAGGTTAGTTGAAACCTAATTTTTCAAAATTGTAGGTTTAATTTTAATTTTTTTTATATAATTTCGAAATTTAAAATTAATTTTATTTCTTTTTATTTTCGAAAAATAAATTAATATTATTATTTTATTTTTTTTAATTAAATATTTTTTTATTTATTTATTTAATTATTTATTTTTCGAAATTTATTTATTTAAAATTAAATAAATCCTACTTCCAACTATCCAGCCAATCTTGTTGCAGGAGTATATGGTTTTAGCTTGTGTGTAAGTTTTCAAAATCTATTATTACTTGATTGCAAATAGTCATAGTTAACTTGTTGACAGATCCAATGATCTGATTTTAACTCATGGCTCCCTTGGTCAAGTTAATAATTTGTAACAGGTAAATTTTACAATCTTCTTTCATCTGTGTATGACCTAGCAACATGATAGGATCCATCCAAGTGTGTACCTGTGTGAGCCTATGTGTTTATTTTATTATATAGATGCATATAGATTGTTGCTAAATAAAATGTCAAATTCTGATAGATTTTATTTAAGGTCCATTTAGTTCTTGGACCTATTCAATTAATAACAGTTATTCATTTTAAGGTTAAATTCCTCTCTTTTGGGCCTTGTGTGAGAGTTGGGAGCCATAGAAGTGGGTACGACATACTGAACCCAGCACCCCCTCACATGAACTACCCCAATTGTGAAGGCCCATTTGCCTGATTTGAATAACTGTACTAGGTTAATTATATTAGTTTGACCTAATAAAATTGAATTAGCAACATAATTAACTTTTAAAATATATGAAATTTATTTTCATTTTAATATTTTAAAGTTAATTTTAAGAAAAACACTTTTAGTTTAGATATTATTTCTAGACAAACTATTTGTATTTTTCTTGTATTTAATTAAATATAGAATTTTAACTAACTAGATTCTTTCTGGAGCTTATTTAATTAAATATTCCTATTTAAGTTATAAATTAGTTGTATCAACTGATTTTTCTTATCTAACTTAAATTTGAATATTTGATTTAAATTTTAAATTAAGTTGAGGAATCTTAGGCATTAGTTATTAAAGATTCTTAAGATATTTTTTTTAAGTTAATATCTTTTCGAATATTAACTTAAAATGGAATATTTTAGATATTTTTTTTTGGTTAATATCTTTTCGAATATTAACTTAAAAAGATATCTTCAAATTAAGTGGTTTCAACTTAATTTTTGATATTTAATTAAATCTAAATTTGAAATTATTTAAGATTTAGATTTTTTCTATATAACTTAAATTAGATATTTTTCAAATTTTTGTTGAAAAGATACTTAGTCAAATAAGATATTTTCTAGATAGAAATTTCTAGACTACTTATTATTTCTAATATTTAAATAGGAAAATATTATACTTTGTGAAATTAATTATTTAAATAATTAATTTTGGTACAATTTTATTAAGTATATTTTTCCTAGTATTAAACTAGAAATTAATGATTAAGCCTTCTCTACACTTAATTATTTATTTCTTGAATTTAATACATTTAATTAACTTGAAAAATTTAAATATCTAAGTTGATTTTCATCATGATACTTAAGTATTTATTTATTTTTCATGACACTTAATTAAATAAAAAAAATTATTTTCTAGGTTGAAATTTAATTTTTCAACTTAAATTTAAATAATTTTCAATATATATATTTTTCTTTATTTTCTTAATCAATTTCGAAAATTGCATTTTATTTATGCAATATTTTTCGAATTTATTTTTGAAAAATAGATTGAGTTGTAAATTAATTATTTATTTTAATTAATTCTTGGGCCAACTTAAATCAATGATTTTTTTTCATTTAATTGATTAATTAAAATAAAAGAAATTTAAAATATATATATTATTAGAAATTGAATTAATTAGTCAAAAGAAAATCTAGATAGGTGATATTTTTGGTTGAAGTATTTCTTTTCTATTTTTTATTATTTTTTTCGAAAATTGTATAGATATTATACTTTATTTTTCGAATACAATAAATATATTCTCAAGGAAATTTTTAAGTTGCTAATTAATCTAATTTAATTCAACTTAAATTAATTTCCTTAATATTTATATTTAAGATTATTACTAAGATGGAAATAATTAATTTTATTTCAATCACCATGTAAGTATAATTTATAAATATTATATTAAATTCTTATTTTTGAATTTAAATTCTAAATTTTCGAATTTAATGAGAATTTATTTATTAGAATAATAAAGAAAATACATTTTAAAGAATGAGCTTTATTATTATTAAGATATTCGATCTCCATTGTGGGTTTTACATCGCGTTTGTTTTAGTGAGTAATCCTCCCTAATAGAGGAACGTTCATTAGCAATTTCGCACCGTTTAATCTCGAAAGATAAGTAGTTTGTAAGTGTTTTATATGGTATAGATCACCCTAATGGTGGCGACCATATTTGACTTGCAAATTGCGAAACAATGGTAGTAGCTCATAAGATAGAATAGTCTTGACTCTCGCCTAAACGGGACAACGCTGGATTCCAATTTTGATCGAATAAAAGGTTGCTAGAATGTTTAACATTTTAGATGAGCTGACAACTCTATTCAATGGATGGTAGCTTTGACTCTCGCCTAAACGGGACACTGATATCAATTTGTTGAAAACCTTGGAAATTATTTAGGATTGAATTTTTTTTAGGTATTTTCTCATATCATTCCTACTTGCTATGTGCTTATAATTTCTGAATTGATTTTGTGTTAAACCATTATTAATTTCTATTTGTTGATTTCTATTATTTTGTAGTATCATGTATTATCAAAATGAATCTCATTTATCACTGTTGACTGAAAACAAGCTGAATGGATCTAACTTTAATAAGTGGAATGAGAACATTAATATTGCTCTCATAGGAGAAAGTGCCTTGTTTGTTTTAACTGAGCCATCACCTGAAGTGCCTGGGGACAATGCATCCAAAGCTGTGAAAGAAAAGTATGAGCGTTGGCAGAAAGCAAATGACAAAGCTCTATACTTTATGCTTTCTAGCATGGTTGACACCCTCAAAACTCGGTTTTCTAAAACCGAAAAGGCTGCTGAAGTTATGACGAAGTTAAATGAGCTATTCGATAAGGCATCACTTCAGTCACGCTTTGACGCGACTAAGAAGTACATTAATGCACGGATGGAACCTCATCAAAACGTGTGTGACCATGTTCTCCTAATGTCAAGTTATTTCCAAGAAGCCCAGGATCATGCTGCTAAAATGGATAGTGCTACTCAAGTAAGTCTTATCTTGAATAGCCTAACTCCTACCATACACTTCAAATTATGTCATGAATAAGAAGGAAATTGACTTTCATGAATTAGTCAATGACCTTCAAACTTATGAAAATTTGATTGGAGGACCCAAGAAGAAAGGGAATAAACCTCACAATAGTGGGAATGGTAATGGGACGATGAAACCTGAAGCAAATGTTGCCTCTGCTTCGAAGCCCAAATCGAAGAAGAAGTGGAAGAACACCAAGAAGCGAACAAAAGCCATGAAGAATAAAAAGGCTGCTCCTTCTGGTGATGCTACACTTAAAGGAAAGTGTTTCTACTGCAATGAAAAAGGTCATTGGAAACCCCCAATGTCCTAAACTTCTTGCAAAGAAACAAGGTATTTCTAATTTATAAACTTTAAGAGTTTTAGTGAATTGTTATCCAATTGGATTTATGATTCTGGACTAACTTTGTTTATTTGTTTTCTTCTTCTTATAGGCCAAGCTACTTGAACTCAGATGAGTTGGATCAGAAAGCTGGACCAAGGGTGAAATCGTCTAGATGAAGATGAAGCTCTTCAATTTATTTTTTTGAATTAATTGTTTTAGTTTAAAGACAATTTGGATTTCAAATTTTAGTTAGGGATATTTATCCCTGTTTTTCTCATATTGTTGCAATACATATTTTATTATTATTATTGATAAAGTTTCTTTATTTTCGAAATTCAACATTGCAATTTATGAGATTGAGCTTCATTTATTTTATCTTCATCAATTATTACCACATTATATTTATATGTTTGTATGTATGAGTGTTTTTATTATTGATGCAAATTCTATTATATTTACAACTCTTCATAGAGTTATATTAAATAAACACTAGAAACTATTTCTATGTTTATTAATAATTGTTAATTCTAATACAATTATTAAGAATTTGTTTAATAAAAGGATCTTTTGATCTGATAGGGGTAGAGAAAAGTTAAGAAAACTATGCAGTTTAACGATCTTTTATATCTAATGAACTCTTGATAGTATTCAACTCCACATAAACTCTATCACACTTAGAGAATCATGATATTTACAACCTTTAGGGGTGGATCATAATCTCTATATACTTAGGGGTGGAAATTATCCACAGGTACCCTATATGTATATTTTAGGGGTGGAGTCTATTCCACAATTCCCTCTATGACATATTTTCTTTAAACATGGAAGTAATATAATGAGTCAGTTATTATCAATATAAATCTTTGATCTTGATTGTATGTTCCATTTCGATTTTACTGTTGTAAGTAAAAGTTTGATACTTTTGAAAGTTCTTTGTTAAAGTTTCACACTACCTTAATTGAGTGGGAGAATTTTAAAGTTCTATACCCATCTTCATCAGGTTGATATTTGTGATAGATACTTAAGAACATTACTGAAAAGCAAATCTAACCATTCACATGGATAGGTATAGCTCATCAGAATTATGAGAATAAGATAAAGAACTCTAGTTCAGTCTATTCGAATGACTTGAACCTAGAATTCTTAATCCTCATGAAATTTGATGGTATCTTAATTTTGATTACTTTATCTTTAGCATGTATTTTTCACTTCAAATACTAGTCTGCTATGTTGATGACTTAGTCTTAACTTAATGATTCAGACTAATACAAAAGTCACAACTAGATAACTCTCCAAACAATTAGAGGTTAAAAGTATTATTTAACCAAACATCTGCTATTGAGTGGGAGCTATCTGAGATGTAATCAAATAGGGAACATTAGAAGATATTCAAGAAAGATTTATGAAAGTGATCTATATGTTAGATATTAAGGAACTGTGTATCAGTTGTCCTTGTGTCTCACCAACTCATTTTGAGTACTATGAGATGATGCTTACTTTGGGGGTGGAGGAATTATTCTATAATGATTCAAGCTCTACCAGAGAAGAATTATAACTTTGTCTATTCGAAAATACCAGAAAGTTATATTGCTGAAGAAAAGTCTACACTGTATTATCTCAATTACATATTTTAAAATATGAGAGATATGTCTTCTGTTAATTCAGATGTACTTTTAAAACAGTAAAGATTTCAGTATCCCTTGATGAGTAAAGCATATAGTAAAGGATGTTTCATAAGTGAATTTATGAACTAGTTTCCAGAAGTTTGGGTCGATTCAAATATACTACACTTGATCTGAAGTCAAGACATCAGATTGACCTATTTGCACAGTTTGTTTTATATTAGTGCAAGTGGGAGTTTGTTGGGTTTTATGCCCTAAATAAAACTCTTTACAATCTGATTAGTTATCAATATAAGAAATTTGAAGTGATTGATGTTTCATGAATTCTACATGCTAATGGTTTAATATGTTTATTACATTCACACACACAAAATCAGTTAAATCCAGATCATATGTTTATTCACAATCACACAGTATCGTCAACACAGTGGAATGTGATTGTGATCATATGAATCAAAAGACTTGGT
Source organism: Cannabis sativa (assembly GCF_029168945.1). Classification (NCBI taxonomy): domain Eukaryota; kingdom Viridiplantae; phylum Streptophyta; class Magnoliopsida; order Rosales; family Cannabaceae; genus Cannabis; species Cannabis sativa. Next base: position 39,538,230 of record NC_083610.1, on the reverse strand, counting down.
CCCTGTTTCATCAGTGTTATTGGATTTACACTAATGTGATAATCAGCGATGATGTGTACTTACACTTGGAGTAAGTGTTATGTTCTTTCCAGGACATTAGTAAAGTATACTAGTTTCGAATGTATGGAGTATACATTGGACTGGACCGATATTGCAACTAAGTTAAGATACTACAAACTTACCGTTATACATATCTTTCCAAGTCAATATCAGTAGTTGATCTTAAGATTAAAAGAATCTAAATCCAGATATGGTTAGGCTTAACTCAGGAGTGCTATTCATGTTCTTTGATTTATTAGTTAAGCCTACTTTTAGGTCAGGGTGATACGTATATTTTGGGAACATGATAGTATGATTGAGTGGGAGTGCTGAACATAAATATGGAATCTATAGCTTCTACTGGTGTATAGAAGTAAAGTGATGATTCCCTTCGAGCTTAGCAAATAGAAGTAAATGGATGAGCTCTTGTTTAACTGACTAATTATTAGATCACTAAACACCATTCACAGGTAGCTAAGTGTTTTAAGGGGCAAAATACATTGAGGGGTGAGAACGGTAAAGAAATCGCATCTCGATGTAGATCATCTATATAGAGGATCTTTAAATCACAATAAGATTATAACAATGGTTAAATGAGATAGCATATTGATATCGTGGAACATACAATATGCTCTATATAAGTCTGAGAGTGCAATTCTAAGTTCTAAGAGTGGATTCAACGAAGTATTAATAAGTAGGAATTTACTTGGTAAATTTGGTTCACTTATTGGAAGCTCAGCATATAGATCCATGGTCCCCATTCTAGTTGAGAACATTCTGCTTGTAAGACTCATTAATTGATTCGTGATTGATCAATTATAATTCTAAAGTTAGACTATGTCTAATTTTATGAATTTTCACTAAGCATGGGTGAAATTGTAAAGAAAAGAGTTTTTAAGGTTTATTTATTTATTAATGGACTTTATATGTCTAGTTAATAATTAAATTAAATGACAATATTATTTAATAATCTATTTTAGTTATTAAATAATTAGTTTTGGCATTTAAAAGGTTAGAATTTAAAAATTGGCATTTTTGAGAAAATAGAAATAAAATTTGATAAAACTGCAAAATCAAGTGGGGCCCACTACTACACCTTGGCCGGCCACTTACTGTGGATTTTCAAATTAATATTTTCATTATTTTAATGCCAAATAATTCCTAACCTAAACCTAGTAGTTGCCTATAAATAGAAAGTGATGGCTCAGTCAAAACATAAGTTTTCATTAGCCTTTCTGACAGAAATTTCTCTCTTCAGAAAAATTGAGCCTTCCCCACTTTCTATACCTGGCCGAAACCCTCTCTTCTCTTTTCCCTTCATCAATTTCGACCCTAGTGAAAGAGTAAGTGCCCACACACAGCAAGCAGTAACTCAATCATAGATTGGAAGACTGTGAAGGATCAAACTTGAAGAAGAAGGACATTTGGGCTCAGATCTTGATTATACTCTGCTACAGAAAGGATACGAGAGTTAGAGATCTAAGCGGAAGGAGACATTAATTCTGCTGCATCAATGTAAGGTTTTCTTAACTTTATATGTGTTTAATTTATCGTTTTAGAAAGTTCATATTTAGGGTGTTTAAACAACATACTTGTGAGTAGATCTAAGATCCTGGTAAAATAAATTCCAACAGGGACGTGACTGAGCCGACTGGCGAGGCGATGCCACTGCTCTGGGATGGGACTCCGCCGGCGAAGAGAACCAGTCGCTGGTCTTGGAGAAGAAGAAGTTGCGTGGTAATGGTGGGTGACAACTCAAGTCGACTGGTGTGGGTGAGTCGGACGAGTCGAGTCAGTCGACTAGTGTGGGCAGTGGGTGTGGGACGGTGAGTCGTGTGGGTGTGGGACGGTGGGTGTGGCCGTGGTGTGTGGGTGAGTGATATACTGTGTGTGATAGTGATAATGAATACTGAATACTGATATTAACTATTAAGTGAAGATTGAAGAAGAATAGTAGATTACGAATAGGCAGTGAGACTCTCATTCATTGATTCATTGAAATTTGAACATGATTAAAAATTTAAAATAGCATTTACAGAATACGAATAGGCAGTTAGGCACGGCAGCAATAAAGTAATTACTTTAATTATTTAAAGTATTATTTTTTTAATAAAAAAAAAAAACATTTTTATATTTTCGGGTTACGGGTTCTAACCCGACCACCGAAATAAACTCATAAGTGACCCGAACCCGAAACCAGGTTACAGTCCTTTTTGGGTTGAACCCGACCCGACTATACGGGTTTTCAGTTGTTCAATTTTTTTGGCATTGGGTCGGGGCGAGTGTTCGGGTTTTCCGGGTCTAAATGTGCAGCCCTAATATCTCCACCTAAAAAATTTCCTATATATACAATTATAGATATGTAGTGATTGTTTTTAATAACTAGCATATAGTTTTTTTTTTAACAAAATTTTAGAAATCAAGCTTAAATTAGCTATTTAATAAATAATAATAATAATAATAGTAAAATTCAATACACGTTCTTTTTATGGTAGCTGATTTACTTATGCATCTTAAATTATTTGAAAAATAAGTGTAACTGCATTGTACGGCAAAAAATTAAGTTGACGTAGGTATTTTGTAGTTGGCAAAGAATTATGAAACAATGTACAATGATGCTGGTAAACATTCTCTACCAAAAGTAATGTTACTTCCAACCACCAACGTTAGATAGATATAATAACACTTCCAAATGCCTAAAACCATTGTAATCTATCTTATTAAGCATGAACTAATGATACAACACTAGCTATCGAGTACTCAAAAACAAAACTTGAGGCTGGAGAGAGAAATAATAATAATAATAATAATAATATACATTTTTAATTTCTATATTCATCACAATCACGAGTGAGCTAGTTTTGCAAGCATAGCTAAATCTAAGATCTTAACATCAAGAGTGTCATCTACTTTTACAATTCCATCAGTGCCGTCCACTCCTATTAGCTTGCCGGTGGCTCCGCGTAATGCACCACCCATGATCTTGATTCTGTCATTCTTCCTCGGCACCACAGCCTCCAATTCACTAGGAACGGCCACCATGGATTCACCACCGCCACCCGAACCAAGAACTACCCTACAAGATCCATCCTGCAACAACAGAAATAACATCAATATTATTCAAACACATAGTATTTGCATGTCTAGAATGTCACTTGCACTTAAATCTCACAGTTTATATTAGCAAAACTAAAGATTAAAAGGGTGAATCAGGAACGTACTGAGAGTACGTCACGGATTGCTCCGACAATAGCTTCATCTCCAGATCTGCGTACAGTTACCAATATGTCCGGTACACACCATGGACCTTCTGCATCTCCCCCTGAAAAATAAATATAAATTGATCATTACTTACCGCAACACTTTCAAGATCATTCATTAAGAAATAATAATCCAGTAAATTCCAAATCAAACAACATTCTAATTTATAACTACAAAACAAACTAGATATTAAATTGCAAGTCTTACCTATGACAGGAGACATAGCATCTAAACCACCAGTGCCCGGTGTCATCGGCTGCCCTCCAGGAGTTCCCGGAAGATAGGATGCTGAATTTGGAGTCATAGGCTGCCCACCCGGAGTGGATGGCATATAAGGGCTTGGAGCATTGGCTGTTCAAACACAAAAAACATGTTAAAGGAGGCAAACAAAACTCAATAGAAAGAGGATGTAGAGAAAGAAACTATACAAATTACAAAAAAGAAATACATAAAACAATGACGCATGCTGGTCATTGATAGATACTAGACATACCATAAGAAGAACTACTATCCCTTGGTGTTCCAGCTTCACTGTAGTTACCACCAGGGGTGTTAGCCCAACCTGAACCAGGAGTTGGTGCTTCATATGGACGTGAAGGCGGGCTGCCCGGCTGAGAAAGGAAAAAAAAAACTGAATGTCAACGAAAAAGCCACTACACTTAGCAAAAGACAAATCACAAATTATACAAAAGATTGCTGACCTGATACTGTGGGCTGGTAGCCCAAGAACCAGGGTTTCCTTCCTCCCAGTTATCCCTAAATTTGTCGATATCAAAAACTTGCAAAAATTAGTAGCAGTTACTCAAAAGGTCACATATAAGGTGTTGCACTTTTCTCCTCTTGAACAAAATTCTTTTATTACATACAACATCAGGCATTTTGCTATTGACAAACTGAATCCAAATCCAAACAGAACGTTATGCTAATACATGTGAAACAAATCTATTTATAACATCTTCCAGCACTAATTAAGTATCTCTACATCTTTTTTGTTCTTTCCACAATTTTTCTTGGTGGAATGTACCTGGATTCTGAGTAATTTATGCAAATATGGAATTCTTGGACAAGTCATGAAGTACGAAGCAACTTTTATCAACAGCAAATAAGTTATATTGTTCTTAGTAGTAACCCATTTCTTAAATTAACCCAGCTGGGGTTTGAACCCCAGAACTCTTAACAAACACACACACCCAACCACTAAGTGTTGTTATGCAACCTGTGACTCTTGTAATTGCAAAATGAGCAATACAATTTGTTCATTTATGGCAGAAAACTTGGGGGTAGGAAAGAACTAATACAGTTCACAATTTAACTAAAAATTAGATTTTGATAAATCACCTGGGTGGACTCATCGGAGTATAAGGATTCCAAGCTCGATCTCGCATGGGGGTTCTCATGCCATCATGAATTGGAGTTGCTGCATTATGAAATACAGAATATTAATGCATAATTTCCTCTTCCACGAAATAAAAACTAAATAAACAAATATGGCATTGATGTTTTACATTAAAAGTCCCAAATCAAACTTTTCCACAAAGAGAGAGAGAGAGAGAGAGAGAGAGAGAGAGAGAGAGAGAGTAGTCTAAAATCAAACCAGAAGAAAAATTACCTCCAGCATCTCTCATGGGTGTCATATATGGGTGTAGAGGAGTTCGAGAAGGATGCATGGGTGTCTCACTTCCCATGCCATATCTAGACGTATCGCTGAAACATTTTGAGCAAAATAGGTCTTTTAGCAAGAGGTCTAAAAAATGTGAAAGGGCAAAAATAGATGAATCTAGAAAATTACCGATGGGGGGTTGTAACAGCCAAGTTATCAGATATACAACTCCGATCAACTGCAGGGAAAAATTTCATGTAAAAGCCCATCCAGAAATCTATTTACCAAAAACAAAACTTTTCTATGAAAAGGGTAAACTTGCCTGTAACAACCTTCATCTGAGATTCCAATTCAACACGAACATTTGGTCCCTTAAATTCTAAAACACGCCCACGATAGCCCTTAAATGGACCCTTGCAAATTTTTACTGTGGTGCCAGTTGCACCATCATGCCCTCTTCCACCTCTTCCACCTCTTCCTCTACCACCAACTGAATCATACAAGAACTTAATACCGTGCACTTGGTAAAGTAAAAACAATATTGGTAAAATGCATATCAAACAAACTGTGAAAAGCATCAACTTACAATCATTTTGATGACCACCCCTAGAATATCTCATTGGAGACTGAGGAACATGAGATGGAGGTTTGAGTTGGCCTAGTCTTGAATAGGTATTACCCTGCACAATTAAATAAGATTTTAGAGTTTTTAAGTTTAAAGGAAGAAGAAGAAGAAAAGAACATAATGAGGAGATTCAATAGGAGAATGAATTTACATTCATAGAACACTAGGAAAAAAAACTCACATTTCTATCACCATTTGAACGTGATCCTCCCACAACAACACAAGACTGAGACTTGGCACAAATAAAACCAGCATGCTCAAGGTGGTGGCGGTCATAGATAAATAGAACACCCTTGTATATGTGTTCAACTGGACCTTGTTTTCCCTGGTATGACAACAACAATTATCAGATTACATGAATTCATCCCAAATCTTGCAAGAAGATAATGAAGCCAAAGATATAGAGATCTCACTCTGCAAGGTCCCTCGACAATCCTAACAACATCTTTCACAGATACTGTATTCTTAAACCGATCTTGGACATTATTTTTCCTATCGATCTTGCACTTTATCTCTCTTAATTTGACAAGGGAAACTTCAGGCCTGTCAGTAACTCCCTTGAGCACCTATATTACAGTACCATAAATAAGAAAGAAAAGAAATCTACTAAAAGAGGCTTATAATATGTAAACAATATGACCAAGTACATACCTGAAATGCTTCACTTTCCACACGTATAATTACACCGAAAGTCATATTACTGCACAAGATTAAACAAATAAAATATTTTACAATTACCATTAGGGGAAATGTATCCTTAATACAAAAAGCAAAAACAAAAACAGCTTACTCCAATAACACAAGATCATGAAGTTCGTAGTCCCCAATTTTGGTAACACCTGTTGTGACTTCTGAGCTCTCCACAACATCATCAGCAAACACACGAATCTGAGAAAAAGAATGCTCGCATCGGCACAATTACAGTTATAAATTAACCTCAACTCCAGTGTTTGTAACAAAAACTATTTCCAAATAATTAAACCACTCACATGCTCCTTTGTTGTATCAGATATAATAATGAGCACATGCTGCTCAACCTTAACAACCATACCAGTTGCACCTTCCTGGGTACCAGACACAACTTTGACATGATTGCCAGGTTCAAAGTACTTGCAGAGCTCTTTCTCATTTACAGCCAACGTTTTCTGCAAAAAAAAATGATATGATTACTGTCATACCATATCAAACATTTTACCAAATTTTTGGGCAACGAAATGATGCAGTCAAACAAATAAAGGAACCACTTCTAAAAAATTTATAACGTAAAAATAAATAAAAGCATATATTCTTACTGGAAGGCCTTTCATTTCTGGTCTGATATGAACGTTATCTTCCTCAACTTTCTCAACCCATCCTTTCAAATTTTTAAGATCTCCCTTGACAACAATAACTGCATCGCCCTTCAAAAAGTGCCCCTTTTTTCTGTTTGCAAATAAAGTAGACAGACTAGCTATATCTCCATCACCATTCTCGCCAGGTTTCCGGAATTTCTCAAGCTCATCAAAGGTAGGTTTTATATTCATTGCACTAATGGATTTCATCGAGACTGTTTTATATAAGAAACCATCTTTAAACAGCATGCCACCAATATTCTCAAAGTAATCACCAGTCATTGCATCTCGCCGACGTTCCACCCTAATATGAAGCTCTCTGGAAATACATGTATACGTATATATAAGTAAACCAAAACATGACTAAAAGAGAGTAAAAAAATACGATAAGTTAAGTTTAGTTCAGTTTTACCTCGCCTCATCAATATTCATAAAACGTGGAGGAGGAACAAATGCCTTCTTTTTTGGAACTTCTCTACCCTCCTGTATCACAGAGCAGTTATCTTAAAATGACATGAGAATCAATCACTGATACAATTGAAGCCTCACATGAAGAAAGCATAAAAAAAAAATACAAAATGACACTAATTTCATTTATAAAACAGTCTATAGAATACGACTCCCAAAAAAGGTTGTCAACCTCACCAATTTATTTGCAAGAGCCTGCAGGTCTATCCTTGGAATTAGTTTCACTGTAACTCTCTGTCGTACATTATCCACATCAACTACCTGAAGAAACAGAGCTTGATGGTGAGCCATAAACTTGAGGCCAAATGAAGTCAGCAAAACATGGAAAGTGAAATCAAAAGCGAACAAAACAACAATTAGATCCATACTTTTGCAAGATCCCCTTTGTATGTACCAATCTTCATCCTGACCCATGTATCCCTAGAAAGATCTATTGCTTTGCTCTCAACTGAAAGAACATCCGTCATTTCTCTAATTGGAACAAGCATTATTTTCTGGGCATATAAGTTGCGGAGACCTTTGCAAGCCTAAAGCAAAAGCAAATCCTTCAGATTGCAGTTTAACAAATATCAAACATTTCAAAATGCACAACTCTCTAAACACACGCCTACTGTCATGAACAGAGTCAACTTAAAACATTTGAAAATCATAAACACACACCTCCTTCACATGTGCTTCCTTGTCCGCTTCAATATAAATGTAGTTCTTCAGATGATCAAGTGCAATTACAGATCTGATTTGCAGTTCAGGTCCCTTATCAATGTACTTTTGCATTAAGCAAGCAGCAACTTCTCGCTCTTTACCAATCTGAGATGATCAATAGATAAAATTTAAAATACTCATCCAACAAAGGGGCAAAGTTCATATTTGGAGTGAAGTTCTAAAAGTAGTAATCATACCGCACATTTCACCATCCACAACTTCGGATCCCTAACAGATGGCAACAAAGCTTGTTGGTCTACATCAGTGGTTTCCTCATCATATTCTGTGTGGCTAGACCTTGCATATCTTTCTTGAATTCTTCTCTCAAGAGCTTCAACATCTTCTTGATCATCCTCACGTGGAAGCAATGGACGGCGGTGCATCCTTCTTCCATCACCTTCGTCGGGTAAGTCAGATGTCCCATCGACTATAAAATCTGTATGAAGATTCTGGTTATTAGATATTGGTGAAGCAAAAATGATCATATGCATGCACATCTAGCGAAAATTTTCACACATCCTCACACACACACAAAAAGGAGCAAGTGTGAAATTGCCAACCAATATGAAATGCCTGAGAGTTTAAACTGACAGTATTGTTCATCAATATAAATAAAGGGTTGTGCCTTTTGAATCATATTCTAAAATGGCCATTCATCACTTTTTATTTTTTTCCCAAAGGGAATGTGTGTCCACCCCATGTCAAGAAAAAAAGTCACAATATTACTCTTGCTTGTCTAATTACCAGCACTTGAACAGAGAAAGTTGTCAGAATTATTAAAAACGAAAAATGTGAAATGTTTAACCAATGGTTCTTCTGATGAAAATACAAATAATGATTCTACTGTCCACAATATTTTACTTTCACTGCACATTTCAACGTAAATTTGAATATAAGAACCATGTCGATAGTAGACTAATATTAGCACACATTCAATGAAATATTCTAAATAACAACAGTGCATAACAAACAATATCATTGTATTTGTTCATAGTCTGGGTAGACTTAGAAGCTAAGTTCAGAAGACTAAGTTGCCAAAAGCACCAAAATTCATTATATATATATATACACATTTTAAACTTCATCTGAGTAAAGATGTATTGCTATATTAAGAATACTGCTGAGTTCAGATGCAAGTTCATCTAAAACATTGGCTACACCTCAACAATGTTAATGCAAAACTCTCAATTTGTTTCCTCCGTATTCCATTCTCTTGAAATTTACCACAAAATTCAATTATTACAGATTAATGTGCTATTATAATAGAAAATACTTTCTAACACTAAATCATAATGGTTTCCTATAGTTTTCATTCTGTCATGCCAGAATTGATTTCTTCAAGTACCAATTAAAGCCCTCAAGGAGTTAACACAGGGGAAATGCGTCCCTCAACAACTTTGTCAATTTGAAAATATAAGAACCCATGTCCATCATTTCGATTTCTTTTTCAAAAACTAGAATTCTACGATTCAGAAAATCCCAAATATGTTTATATTCTAGTTCTTAGCAACATTTCCGCTCAATGAAATCCTAATTTGTTCTTTTGTCAGCGAAAATATCATTTCCAAACATATATATGAACTAATTCATTTCACCAACCAGTCTAAACCCTAAATCCACGAAAAAACCCAAAATCCAAATCAATAAACGTAAACTTCAAAAAGTAACAAAATTAAAAGGAAATGGGCATACCGTCCTCGCCGTCATCTTCTTCCTCCTCATCATCACTGTCAACTTCAGCTTCGATTTCAAAAAATCGAGCACCAGTGTTCTTGTCACTGCGTTTCTTGCTACTTTTACTTCCACCGCCGCCGCCGCCACCGCCAAATTCATCTTCGGACTCGTCTTCTTCCTCGTCAACGTCATCCTCAATAAATTCGGATCTCCCTCGCTTCCGAGTCGAAGCGCCGCCCCCTCCACGGTGGCCACCTTTGCTGACAGGTTCATCTTCCTCTCCCTCCTCGTCAGAATATCCATCATCAAGTTGGTCGTAGTCCTCACCATAATCCTCGTCAGGGTCCATGTCTTCATCTTCCTCGACGCTCCGACGCGGCATGGTTGAAAAGGATCAGCAAAGTGGGGGTAAGAACCCTAGAGAGAGAGGAGAGGGATTACGTTACTATCGTATATTCCTTCGGTTTTAGAGAGAGAAAGAGAAAGTGACTCTGATCCGAGGGAAGAGAGGGTGAGGACAGCCCACTCCTATAAATACTGTACATTTATACATAGATATATTTTTCTTAATTTTTTTTTGCTGTAATGGTTGCGGCGTTTTGTTATTGGGCTTTTTATTGGGCTGCACTAAAAGAGAAAGGTAAAATTAGATGGTATACCCTTTTTAATTTGGTGTCTCTCAATTTTACCCGCAATTCAAATTTCTTTAATTTAAGGGAGTTCTATTTACACCCCATAAAATGATAAGTACACCCCATTATTAAAAAAAATATAAACTTAAATAATTTTTAAAAATTACTCTTAATATTTTTTTTAAAAATTTTTTCTCACATTATTTTATGTTAATTTCAATACTTATTTTGATTTTATTTTCATAATTTTTTCTAACTCATGTATATTTTTTTTTAATTTTTTCTAAGAAAATTTTATATAATTTTTTATTTTAATTTTTTTCTCATAATATTTAAAATATAATTTATTTTTGTTTGATAGGTATATTTTTTAAGAATATGAATTGGAAAAAAAAAGGTTAAAAAAATTTAGTACAATTAAAGATATAAATTTTATATAAAATAAAAATTATTAAAATGGGGTGCCTTTAGAAAATTTTGGGGGTGTAAATAAAATTTCCCTTAATTTATACCTTCTTTTTCATTCTTTCTTCCAATTATACCCCTCCATTTTCACACTTTTCTAAATTTGCATTAACTTTTCCCTTTCTGACACTTCCAACAAAAAAAAACAAATCTAGAACTTCATAGTCATGTCCTTCCTTGAATCTTTACTTTCTAATTCTCTCTCAAAGCTTCGCAGCCATCAATAGCAATCGGAGCCATCTTGAGGTTCAAACCACACCGTAGCCATAAACTCCCTTGTGCAGCTGCAACATCCATTAGTGTTGTTGTGGTTGTCTCTCTTCTTCGCCGACCCTTCCTTTCTCTCAAGAATTTGTATGGTGGAGACGTAGTGTCGGTGTTTATAACAGAGGCGGTGATGATGATGTAGTTCAAATGGTTGTAGCAGAGTCGGTTCCGACAATTGTTGTAAAGGTCTAGTACTACTATATCTGTATTAAGTAAAGACTATAGAACTTGGTGACTTTAAGAAAGAAGGAGAAGAGTTGTGTTGCAAGGGTAGTTTAGGAAAGTTAATTAAAAAAAAAGGTAAAAATTAACTAAAAAACTTTTGAGGGTAATTTTGGTTAATTAACCCAAAAAAGGGTAATTATCAACTTATCCCAAAGAGAAAAGAGAAAAGAGAAAATAAAGTAGTGAAAATTGGGGTAAATTGAAAAATGCCTTTTTTATTAATCAATTAACCAAATTTACCTTTAATTTTTATTTAATTGAAACATACCTCTTTTATATGTATTGTACCTAAAATACCCTGATATAAAGGAACCACATGGAGAGTATCTTAAGGTGAGAGGGGCAAAATTGGTACAATGTTTAAAAGAAGAGGTAAAAATGATAGAATTTAAAAAAGAGAGTAAAAATAAAAGAAGACAATATAAAAAAGGTATAGAGTCTAATTTCCTCGTGAAAATTTGATGAAATATGAGATTTTATTAAAAAAAAAATAAATTAAAAAAATATGAGCTTGTTTGCCACTCTTTTATGGTTTTTTTTTTTTTTTAATAAAAAGAAACTTTTTATTCAAAAGAACAAACCAAATATAAATTAAGGCTGGAGGCAACAACCAACTGCCACAAAAAGGAAAAGAGCAGCTACCAACTATTCACTATGCTCAATACATAACGATCTTTTCTCTTTTGACTGATACATTGAAAACCAAAAACGCTAGCCTTAACCATACATTTAATCTCTTTGCTAAGAAAAGAAGCAGAATGACAAATAGCATTAAAGAGAATCATTTCTATTTCTCCACAGCTGGTAGAGAGTGGCTGAGAAGACAGCATTCAAGATCAACAATGCCAAGTCGGGTTTGGCTGGGAAAAGTCTCTCTTGCAAGTCACTAATGCTCTTCGGCCAGCTCAAGTTACCTGCCCAATTTTTCACCCAATCAATTAATTTTCTTGTGAAGATGCAGTCCATAAATAAGTGACTATGGGTCTCCGAAGCATCCTCACAAACCGCCCAAAGCTCTGAAGGAATGGGCAGAAATCTACTCAAGAGATCTTGGGTGAGCAACTGCTCGTTGATGATTTGCCAGAAAATGAACTTGTGTTTAGGGACAATGAACTTATGCCAAACAGTAGCAGCATAAGAAGTCTTCGCAGCCCCAATTAACTCAATATAGAACCTGCTCACTTTGAATTTATTCCCTTTTGTCGCCTGGTTCAGCATGCCAATATTCGTCACATTTCTGATCTTCAAAAGCTTCTTGAAGTACCAACTAAGATCTAATTTTATAGGACAAGACCAAACATCCTGGTCCTTTAAGTTCATGGAATTGATCCACTTAACACAAATGTTGTCTTGTTTGCTTGAAAGCGCCCATAAATGTTTAGCAACCATAGCCAAGTTCCACTTCTTTCCTTCCCTGAAACCAATGCCACCAAATTGTTTAGGAAGATAAATGTTCTCCTAAGATGGGAAGTGAAGCTTGCTTCTATTACCATTCGTACCCCAAAGAAAATCTCGACACTTCTTGTCAATGGCTGCTACAATTTTTTGGGGTAAAATGAATAGGCTCATCCAAAAGTTCTGAATTCCAAGAAGAACCGAGTGGATTAACTGAGCACGGCCAGCAAAGGATAGGTTCCTGCTAGCCCATCTACTTAACTTCAGACTAAGTTTATCCAAGATAACACCACAATCCAAGGCCTTCCACTTAGTCGATCTGAGAAATTTTATGGTATTTATTTATATTTAAATTTTTTTATGGTATTTGATATGATATATTTTTGTAAACCTAATATTTAAACTCATATTTCATGTTATTTTTTCTAGCCTAATTAATTGCATTTTAGGGTCTTTTTCTATTTGAGATATTTACACCAACTACTAAATTTTTGTGTGTTGTGACTGAGTTAAAAAGAAAAAAAGAAAGAAAATAACATTATAGTTCAAGTTGTTTGTGTAGAATTATTTATATACGTGCTAATTGTATTGTATTTAATATATTTAAAAGAAGACAATAATGGTCTCAATTTCTATAATTGTAATTTGTAAAGCTATTATTCTTAGAGCTGTGCTTCTTCTTCCAATTGAGACCATGAAAGAGAATCAATAATTGTAATGTGATAATCTCAAACTCATTTTCTCGTAGAAAAACACACAGTCGCAAGTAAAATATTGACCCTAAACTCAATTGTAAAACTAAAAACTAATAGTATCTCATAGTATGTATGTACTTCTAATTAACATTAAAATTCAACACATAAATCGTTGGTTAGTAATTTTTAATTTTATAAATTTTTTACACTTAATTTATAAAAAATAGTAATAAGTGAAAATATAGATTTTATTTCTTCTTCCCTAAAATGTGCTTATCTATAATAAATTACAGAAATGGCAGCTGCTACTACTATCTTCTTCTCTTTTCTTGTTGGCATTGCTTATGATTTTCTCATCTATCATTCATGACTTCTCTCTCTCTCTCTCTCTCTCTCTCTCTCTCTCTCTCTCTCTCTCTCTCTCTCTCTCTCTCTCTCTCTCTCTCTCTCTCTCTCTCTCTCTCTCTCTCTCTCTCTCTCTCTCTCTCTCTCTCTCTCTCTCTCTCTCTCTCTCTCTCTCTCTCTCTCTCTCTCTCTCTCTCTCAAGTGTTGCCCTTGGTCTCTTCCTCACTCTCTCAAAAAAAGTGAAAAAATAGTGTTGCTAGGCATTAACACCATGTTATTTTTATTTGCTCATAGCTTAGTTTCTTAAATGTTAGTTTTTTAAATTACAGAAGTAAATGCAAAGGACATGATTAGTGGAGGTGCTATGTAGGAACTAGTTCGGATTTCAAGAGACTGTTCCCGAGAGGACATCTAAGCTCTTGCTTGTCGAATATTGCATTTGAGCCCCACCTTTCGTTCTGAAATGCATCGACTACGGATAGAATGTTGATCACTATGTAATTTCAAATTAATAGACTCCATAAAAATTCATTAGTGCATTATGTGTTGTTTTATTTTTATTTTTTTGCAATATTGCATTATGTGTTGTGCATTGTGCATTGTGCATCGTGTAATATTTTTTTTGCTAAATTATATTGTGTCTTATTTTTAATTATATTTGTGATTAATATTTTTATTTTTATTTGTGTATGTGTGTTTTTTTTTTATTTGGTTGACTGATGAAACTGGTTTCAGTTGACTTCATTGTTTATCATTTATGTTTTATGTTTTTTCATAGATTTGAAACTGGTTTCACTGGATTCAAGGGTTCGAAACTGGTTTTACATATTTTGAGAGTTCTATAATGGGGTTGCTCCACTTTATGATGTTATTGCATATTTTTTATTTTAAGTTACTTTTTTAATATTTTATTTCTAGGTTCGAAACTTACACTTATATTTTGTTTTTAGATTATTGGTATGCATTGTGTGTTGTTTTGATTACATTTGTGATTAGTATTTTTTTTTTGTATTTTTGTGTGTGCTTTTCTTTTTTTATTTTTTATTTGGTTGCCTGATGAAACTGGTTGCGGTTAACTTTATTATTTAACATTTATATTTTGTTATGATTTTTTGATAGCGTCAATGCTAGTTTCACAGATTTTAACTGTTCTGTAATGGGGTTGTTTCCTTTTTATGATGTTATTGTATATTTTTTTAGTTTGTATAAAATCAAATTTATTATTGTAAGATATTTGAACAACGATTTCTGTTTTATTTTAAATAATCAGTTTCCGACACACATATTATTTTATTGTTTTCATAACTGATTTTTTTAAGTAATTAGTTTTCATAACTGGTTTTTTTAATTGTTGTACATAATTGAGTTTTAAGTTTCAATATTTTTATTCGATTATTTTAAAAAACTAGTTTTTATCTGTTAGTTTTTATTTTGATTATTTTACTAATTGGTTTCGCACATTCCACTGTATTTTTTATTTTTTTTGTTATTCTTTTATGGGTTTTATTACATTTTGTCTCTTTAATTTTTTTATTTTCTTTTTTCTCTTTGATTTTAGTTTTTGATTCTCTTCATTATATTTGATGCATATTGTATGCTTAAATCAACTTTAATTTTTGATCAAGCAAATAAAAAATTAAATACCAAAATAGAGAATGAAGTTAGAAGTTTGATTATTAAGTATTGATATAAAATTTAAATGTTCGAAACTAGTTTTTAAATTTAGTATCGTTTGTAAAAGTATGATTATTAAGTATTGTGTATTTTTCATTATGTTGTTAATGAAACTATTTTTTTTTTGCCTCTTTTAATGAAATAATTAGTTTCTTTTAATATTGACAAAATTGGTTTTTAAAGTTAGCATCGTTTTTAGATTATAATTTTTTTTTCATTATCTTGTTGATGAAACTATTTTTTTATTATTTTTCTAATAAAATTATTAATTTCTTTTAATGTTGATGAAACTAGTTTTTAAAGTTTGTATCATTTTTAGATTATAATTTTTTGTATTATTTTTTTTAGGATGATGTTGATGAAACTGGTCTCTTTCTCGTGGTTCTCAGTCACCACATGCTGCTATTGGTGATGCTTCTGCAGCATCAACCCCAAAAGGTCCCTCATCTTGGACCCATGCCCAGAAGCCTCTCTTGAAAAGGAAGCACAAATAAAAAAGTGTCATGAAAGGCCTATTCTTGCTGTTAAAAAAGCTCAAGCTTAATACTTCCTCGACCTCCTTGAGTGATGATGAAGAAGAATATCCCATGGAAGTGTCTTTTGAGGAATCCGATTCCAAAACGGAGACTTTTTCATATGAAAAAGCAATTTATGTAGAAGATGATGTTGTCTCCTTTGAAAGTGAGGAAGTCCCAACTAAAATTGGGGAAGAACTTGTTGATCTGGATCCTGAATCGTCATTGCCAAAATCTGCAGCAGCAACTCCTCAATCTGCTTTAGCAGCAGCAAAGGGAAAACAACCTATGAAGGGCTCTTTCTCTTATAACCTCTCTTCCTCTCAAGCTGTAAATTCAAGATTTTTTTATAATGACAATCAGCGTGATTGGAATTTATATGTTACCCGTAAATTTGAAAATGAGAGGAATTTTGATTTAAGTGCTCATAGAGTTTATGGCATTGTGAAGTGTGTTCAATGTAGAAACTGGGAGAATACTTTGACTGGTTTTGAAGGTTATATTGATGACATAGTTAAGGAATTTTATGCTAATTTGACTCATGAATTGCTTAATAAAAAATCTGAGTTCTTTGGTAAAGTCTATGTTTGCGGCCATTGGTTTTCATTCATTGAAGATGATATTCCCAAAGCCTTGAAACTGCCAAAAGGTGTTAAGAGTGATGAAGTGTCTACGGATCGTGGTTGTATTCTTACTGAACTCACTAGTGAACAAGTTGAATGACTTGCTGGTCAAAGTGTTTGCATCACTCATCTTTACTTATGGCCATGGCTCACTAATGCAGTTTGCTCCTAGCAATTCACTACAAAACTCCAATAAGACAATGGTGTCTCAAGATTTGGCTTATCTTCTTTTTCGAATCACTATAGGGGCAACCATTAACTTGGCTTCTCTCATCATGGAGCAAATTATTTCCTTTTGTCGAGGTAAAAAACGAAACTCCAAGCTTATTTTTTCTAACCTAATCTTAAGGTTCTTTTCTCTTAGAATAATGTGGTATTTTCGAATAAGAATCTTGAGCCTCCTCTCACTAAATAATTTTTCAACCCACAGAGTATTTTGGCAGAGGTTTCCCTAAGCGCCCCAAGGCTTCTGTTGGTGCAACTCCATCTGCTGTTGCTACTACAAGTTCCAGTTCTACTTCTATAGATGTGCAACAAGTCAATCAGGAAGTGACCTTGATGAACAATCACTTGGCTACCATGGATGAGGTTCAGCAAGAAATGTCCAAATAATTGTTGTAACGCCCGTACTTGAAATTACTAAACTCAAAAGTTAATTTTATAGTATTATAATTTTATAACCGCATGGGTCGGGATCTCGAATTTTCAAAACACAGATAAGAGTATTTTTTTTTTACTAACACAAAGTCTACTAGTAATAATTTTTTTTTACAAACAACAGGCAACTAAAATATAACTCAAAATATTGAAAGATCGAAACCCTCCAGGTTGCACTGCCGCAATATGTACAATCACTGCCGAGCTCCATCTCACTGTTCCTCCAGCTTAGCTTTTCCTTTACCTACACAAGGTAGCAAACTAATGAGTCAACAGACTCAGTAAGATATGCATAACATATATATAAACAATGCTAGACCGGCTTAATGCTTAAGCCGTCCTAAGCTCAACAACTGAGCCTACCAAATGGTTAAGAACGTTCTTAAGGGAAGTACGACCACTGTACCAAATGCACTAAAGTACCAACCCTATACTCGTGATGGTAGAGCCATTATTGTACCCCCGGGAGTTACTAATGTTGTACCACATGCACGACATACCCCTTGGTACTCGTGTTGGTAACACTGTAACTACTCTAAAAACCTACACTATACTAACACCCTTAAAATCACATAAACAATTAGTGTTAGTAGTGTAAATAGTTAAAACAAGCATACATTCATATACACATTATTATGCTATCTTACCTCGTTCTGTGCTCAAGTGTGCCGGTCAGCCTGAGTGGAAACGCAGCTTGACGTGTTACAGGGCTCTAAACCATAACGTTCAAAACTCAATGAGAGACACGCTAAAATACTTATCGGGGATTTAAAATTGAAACTAAGGATAACCCTATCGATAAATAGGATGCTAACACCTTAAACAACACAAAAACGAAAAAAAAACTAGGGTTCTGGAAAAAGCCCCAACCGGCAGACCGGTTCCTGGGCACCAACCGGTCGACCGGTTTTATGGGTCCCCCAGAACCGGTCGACCGATTCTGTGTTGGGAACCCAAAAAATGAACCCTACAATGCAATTTAACCCCAAACTTCACAATTTTCTCTAGAGTACCTGTATTCATCATACTAAACTCAATTCAAGCATTGAAACACAACAAACAGCTCAAAATATGAAATCACCATTAGAGGTCAAGGTTTGAGTTCTTAAACTCAACCTTGCCAAAACCTTAACACAACCCAAAAAGACAATTAGAATCCACCCTAAACAACCTTAAGCAAGTTCCAGAATTCTAATTCAATCACCAATTATTACCACACATCAAAATTCCTAAAATCATGCATCAAAACCCTTCTTTAACTAAAAATAATATAAAAAGAAGAAACTAGGGTTCCATACCTTGAAGTAAAGCACCAATTCTTGCTAATACCTACTGGTTGAGCTGAGAAAATTCCAGCTTGGTGCTGGTTCTTGTCAATTCGAGAGAAGGAGGGAGAGAAAGATGAAGTAATTTCTAAGTTTTTCTCACTTTTTTCCTGTAACCAAAGTCAACAAGTTTTATTTATTTGTATAAATCTATTTTCAGAATTTATTGCCCAAATAAGACAAAGAATCCCCCTTTGACAAAAGACCTTTTTGCCCCTCCTTAAATAATTCAAGGATTAATAGCTCCCAAGGGCAAATTAGTCATTAAGTTTCCCCGAAAATTCTCGATACCGCTAATGCCTAACAATGACACCTCGCTATTAAAATAATTCCATACCATACAAAACGTGACTCTCTAATGGCCCAACGTCTCTTTCTATTGCTACCAAACACAATCACCGATAAATGAGAAATTTACATAAATAGCATAATAAATATATATTAACTAAAATAAATCTCATGAATAAACCCTAGTTATTTAATGATCCAAAGTGTTAATCATAAGCAGTCTTTACAATTGTCCACCTTGATCAAGCTTTATGGGGCTTAAGTTTTATGTTCTCTTTCCTTTACTTTAACTTATTTGGTGTTTATTTGTTGGACTTGTTTTAATTTCTTCTTGTCTTTGGTCTTTATAGATAAACAAAAAGGGGGAGTACTGGTTTTATTTTTTTGTTTTGTATACTCAACTCTGGACCCTTTTTTAGGGGGAGTTGAGGTTGGTGTTTGTGTTAAACGTTGGTTTAAAGTTAAAATTCTATTTAAGTTTAATGATGTGTTTCTTAGGGGGAGTTTAATTGTATGATTTTGCTAACTTTGTTTTGCAGGTACATATTAGTTAAAAATATTTTGATTATCTTAAGTGCTAAAGTGGGAGATTCTAAAGTCCTTTTTTGGCAAATTAGGTGTCAAAATATTTTTTTTATTTAATATGTAATTTTCTTGTACAATTAAACTGATTTGATTACATTGATTTCGTGTCTTTATTGCTCATTTTCTTCTAAGGAAAGATTACTTTTTAGCCGTCTCTTTTTTGTTTAGGAATTTTTTTAACAGAATGAGTTCTTTTATGGAAAGTTGTCTATGTTTGGAAACTTTGACTTTCCTCTTTCTCTTTAATGTTTTTAGTTGTGTCTTGATAAGATCAGATTAAACACAATATATTTGGCAGATTTGAAGTCCATATTCATGATCGTGGTCCATTTTGGAAAGTTTCATTTCAAGTCTTGATCTACTGCTACAGAGTCCGATTCTGATGCTGCAAATCAGGAATTTCTTAGGAAAATGTAGTACAACTATGAAGTTATTTTTGTAGCTATCTTTAAGGTTGCTCTATTCTATAAATAGAACTTAGAGAGCAGTCAAACGATTTACCTCTTCTAATTTTCATTTTTGCATATTCTCTTATTAATGAGGAGAGAGTTCTTTTTGTGAGAACCTAGTTGTTCAGTCAGATTTTAGTGTTTATGTTTTTGTTCTTATACTGCTCTTAGGACCCGTTGAACAACTTGATTGAACAAGAGAAAGTTCTTTGGGAGAAGACTAGTTCAAACCTTACTTCAGGAGGAAGTAAGCACTCACACATCAAAGACGAAGGAAGTTCGTTGTTTAGTGTTGTGTCGAAATCAGATTTGTGAAGTGAATTACAAAGGATTGCGACAAAGATTTAGAGGGAGTCTAAACTTGTTTAAGTCAATTATATTTGTAATTATTTGAGATTTTACTAAATAATTTCATTCTCTGAGCATAACCCCGTGGACTAAGAGTGTTCGAAAGAACACTAATACCACGTATAATTCTCTTGTGTTAAGTTTTTTTAAATTATGCAATTATTTATTTCTGGTTCTAGTTTAATTCTGCAAATATATGTTCTACAATGATAGAATTACATTCTGCTGCTGCAGACTGTTACAATTGTATTTTTACTGTAATTTAGTAAAATTATAGTCATTTGTAAATATATAGTTTTTCACAATGAATCTACAGATTATTTCATTCCAAGAGGCTGTATTTATGGGCATCATTTTTTTTTAAGAATAAATAGTATTTTTATAGAACTAATTGTAAGTTATCATTTTCAATTACATTTTGCTTAGTTTTTAAGATAATTTATTAATGTGGCGATAAGCTACACACATAATTACAGTATAAGGGTCTATTTAACTAACTTAAACTAGCTAAAATCAAGTATAATGGTCTAAAGCATCCAAATATCAATTTTTAAATTACGGATACACAATTTTTGATTTTATCATTAGAGTATTATCTATGCAACTATTTTTCACATAAACTCTCGAATTATAGTAGAAGCCCTAGATTAGTCTTAGAAAGACAATATTCACTTTAGACAAATATGAGAGATTTTTACACAAAATGTCTAAAATAAATAATTTTTACTCTTTCACTGACACATGAATTTTTAAATAATTTTACAGACTACACGATTAATTTTTAAGATTTTTTTTTTAATGACATTATTATAGATCCCCATGAAAACAAACTAATGTAGTATAAATGTAAAGCAGCATAAAACCAACATAAAAATATTTCAAATTCAGTGCATCCAAAGCTTTTTCTGTTTTTTTTTTTTTTTTGTATCTATACTTTTCCTTGCAAATTGAAATGGATATCCTTTCTAGAGCTTTCAGGAAGTATGTTCCTTGTTCCCCTTTCGGTACCCCAAGTGGGTTTTTGGTCCACCCAGATTTGTTTTGTGGTGGTACTTGGTGTGTTTGCTGCGATATTTGCCCTCATCATTTCACCTTTGCCCTCATTAATTGTAGCATTAATGATTCTGACGATTATTATCCTCCAAATCTCTCATCAGGTGAGACTTTATCAAGCATTTATTGCACTTTGCCCTTTCGTTTCCTTCTTTGGCTACGATCTCCTCGACTCTCCCCTCCATTTATTCTCTTTGAGTCCAAGTATCAAATCAAAAGCCAAATCAAAGACACATTTTCCTTCATTAAAATGGCGGCGATTCGAACTGTGGAAGATGATGATGCTTGGGAGAATGGAACAATCATGAAACCTATAGATCTTAGAGCTAGAGCTATGATCAGAGGCAAGCCAAGAGGTATTCTTCACAGTCTAGTTTATTTTCTCTATAAAGCTAGATTTAGATTTTATTTTTCTGTACTTAATTCTCTCTGTTCTCTCTTCGTTACCATAGTCGTGCATTGTTCTAGTTCAGTAATGGATTCCTTTAATTTTCATCCTCCCCAACCTCTAATTCTTACCCCTGATGAAAACACAGCTTATACCCTAAATGATATACTTGAAGAATATCCTAACAGTATCAATCTCCTCCTGAAGCTTTGCACTGTCAAACACTTTAGCCGTTCCTCTCTGATCAACACTC